>NC_030821.1:65097209-65722209 GCF_001704415.2 Capra hircus
GAAGCCCCCTCGTGTGTGGAGCAGGCAGGCTGCTGTGTGCAGCTCCAGAGGCGGTGGGCCCGGGACAGATTTACAGGGAAGAAGGGAGAAAAGGGGAAGAGAAGGGGCAGCTGGTGGGAGGGGTGGGGGGGGGAGCGGGGCTGGCATGCTCTCAGGGCCCAGCGCCTGCTGGAAAAGTTAATGGGCCGGCTCAGTGAGGGTGAAGGGGGAAAGCTGGCCATCCGGCTGCCCTCCCGGCCCTCGGCCTCTGGAATGCTCTGTTTATTTACGGCTCCGTGGAAGCCTGATGCCTGTTTCTCTTGGGAAATCACTTCTTCCAGGGCTACGGGAGGCTGGCAGGGTGTCTCCAGAGAAATCTTCCCCCCAGCCCACCAGCTGGAGCTTCTGGGAGGCCGGGGGAAGGCCGTGGGAGATGCTTTTGGAGAGAGGAGGAAGGGAGCCTGCAGGTGGAAGTGGGGGGCTTCCGAGCGGTCCGCCTGAACGAAGACCCTCTGCTTCCCTCTTTCCGGTTCTGAGCCTGGGAAGGGGGTGGGGACTCCGGGCTCTGGGGACTTAAAAGTGAAAGCAGCCAAGCAAAAGCCCCCACCGGATTTCCCTCGGCTTTCGCCGCCCAGCCCAGCAAACAACCCCCGAATGACACCCTGGAGCAGAGGTGTGAGAGCTCGCGGGGGCGTGAGCTAGCCTTGGCGGCTTCACCTTCTGGTGTCTTTCTGCGCGAGGCGGTGGCGGGGCTCTGGGCGCAGCTCACTCTGTGCGCTGCTCCGGGCCAGCTCCGGGAGCTGGGGCTGCAACTCAGTCTGCTGCCACCTGCCCAGGGAGGTGCTCTCTGCTCCCCGTCGTCCCCCCACAGCAGGATTTCTTCACCTCGCAGCGTTGACCCTTGGGGATGGCGAAGTCTTTGTCACGCAGGCCTCCTGCGTTACAGGGTGTTGGTACTAGGAGCGCCTTCCCTCCAGTTCCCTTCAAAAGCATCTCCAGGTGTTGCCAGATGTCCCAAGGGAGCAAAATTGTCCCATCCTTTCTTCCCCTTCTATTGAGGACCACGGGCTAAATCACATCCTCTGTTTTATTTTCATCTCGGCCCTCTTCACTCTCTGGAAAAATGATCTTACTTAAAAAAAAAAAAATAACTTTTAATTTTATATTGGAGTGTAGCCAATTAACAGTATTGTGATAGTTTCAGGTGAACAGCAAAGGGACTCAGCCATACATACACATGTATCCACAACCCACCTGGGTACTGTTGCCGAGAATTCCATGGACGAAGAGCCGGGCAGGCTACAGTCCATGGAGTCGCCAAGAGTCAACACGACTGAAACTTTCACTTTCATTCTCCCCAAACCGCCCCTCCCATCCAGGCTGCCACATGGCATTGAGCAGAGTTCCCTGTGTGCACATGTCCATCCCAAACTCCCTATCTCTTCCCCTCTTCTTTCCCCCCTGGCGACCTTAAGTTTGTTCTCTAAGTCTGTGAGTCTGTTTCTATTTACTTTCAGTTCAGTTCTATGTAAATAAGTTCATTTGTATCATGAAATGATCTTGCTTTTCTTTTTTCCACTGGATCCCTCTGGTGCACAGCCCAGAAGCACATTATATTCATCTGAGAAGCACACATTACCATATGTAAAGTAGATAGCCATTTAGGAGTTTGCTGTATGACTCAGGGAACCCAAACTGGGGCTCAGTAACAACCTAGAGGGGTGGGATGGGAGGAGCGAGGTGGGAGGGATGCTGAAGTGGGAAGGACATGGGTAAACCTATGGCTGATTTATGTTGATGTTTGGTAGAAACCAACACAATACTGTAAAGCAATTATCCTTCAAATAAAAATAAATGTTCGACAAACATTCATGAAGTGCTTGCTCTGTGCCAGCTGTGGTGCTAAATTTACAGGAGATGCAAAATTGAGCAAAACGTGACCCCCATCTTTTAGTCACCTCCAGTCCCCTGGGAGGCACAAAAATGCAAAGACATAGGGTTGCCCTTATCATTGCTAGACTGGAGGTATGTGAACGGCAGTTAAAACATAGAGTAAGCAGTTCCTTAAAACACTCTACAGAGGAACCTAGTTTCTCTCCATGAGGTGTCTTAACTTACATTTCGCACTTGAACATCATCACAACCTTGCACAGTAAGTGTGGCCCCCATTTCCCAGGTGAACAAACTGAGGCACTGCATAGCTTCTGATAGGGGCTACCTACGTGCATGTGGCCCAGCCTGGACTCTAGCCCAGGTGTGCCTCTCTCGAAAGCCCACATTCTTTCCAGCACGAGACGCTGCATCCAGAGCTGAGGCTCGAACAAAGGATCCTGAATTCTCTTGCGCACACAACATGCGAGTAAGATCGATCCTGTGTCTGCCATTAACCACCTACTAACTCTGTTTGCTGCCCCTGAAAGGTTACCCCTGAAGTCCGTTTATTCTGTACTCTTTTACTCTGTGAAACCAAGAATTGGACTGTCTTTGTCTGGGTTCCCCAGAAGCAACCCCCCCAAGACAAAAATCTGGATGTATGCTGTTTATCTGAGAAGTGAAGGGACCTGGAGCATTTTCAAGAAAGTTACCACTGAGGGCAACTGGGACTTCATCCCATGGGGACCTCTGGCCACCTGATGGGTGAGACCTGTGCGGTATTTACTCACCAGCTTCCATCAGCCACGGCTGTGGGGTGCTCCCCAAGGAGCCAATTCTTCTGCGCTTCAGGCCTGCCTACCCATCAGGAAGCAAAGGGGGCCTGGAACCAGAGACCCCAAGCAAGGAAACCCAGGTGTCGGCAGTTGGAAGGAAGACTGCGGTGCACTCGAGCGGGAAGGACGGGAACATGGGCGGGGTGCGGGCAACATCTGCTCAAAGGAACAGCTGTCCACCCTCATTCTCTTTTTTTAGTTCTCAGTCTCGTTTATGGAGCACCTATTGAATGCAGGGGCTTCCCTGGTGGCTCAGACAGTAAACAGTGCCTGCAATGCAAGAGACCCGGTTTTGATCCATGGGTTGGGAAGATCCCCTGGAGAAGGGCATGGCAACCCACTCCAGTATTCTTGCTGGAGAATCCCATGGACAGAGGAGTCTGGCAGGCTACAGTCTGTGGGGTTGCAAAGAGACTGAGTGACTAAGCGCACACAAATGTTTACAAGAGTGCTATAAAAGAATAATAATATTGCATGCAGAGCTCCAGGCTAGGTTTGACATAGAAAGACATTTTATTCTGATGGAGTTGGCCATCATGGACAGATGACCAGAGCACTTCCTGTCCAAGCATCAGCACCAAAATGTCCCACGTCCCAGCTTCAGCTCAAGGGTCACACCTCCTCCTCGTCAGGACAAAGACCCCTCTTTTTCTTCACCTCCCCCTCGAGTTCTCTGCTTCAGGACTTTGGAACTGCTTGCAGCTCCTGATAAAGCTCCTCCTCTCTGACTGTCCTCCATCTGAACCCTTATGCCTTTCAGTTCCTCTCCCTCTGGAATAAACCCCTCACACACACCTCTTCATGACTCAGGTTAATACCACCTCCTCTGGGAAGCCCTCTCTGACTAACTCCAGTCCCCGGTGCCCTTGGCCCCTTGTCAGGGCCACTGTTCTTATTCCTATCAGAGTAGTCATCGCTGCAAGACTGTTGTTACCTTTCCTCTGTAAACTTTGGGGAAGTCAGGGATGCATGTGCCATTAACACTGGGCATTAAAGCCAGGCCTGGGCATGAAAACTCAGCCTGAAGTTGAAACTCAGCTTAACTACTTCCTAACTGTGGGGCTTGGGTTGAACTTTAAGCTTCAGTTTTCCTATCCTTAAAAATGGGCACAATAATGCTTCTTTCATCAGGGGGTAGTGGGAGGCAGGGAGATGTTTACAAGCATTAGAGAAAATTCTTGAAAAACTGAAAAAACAAAAACACAATATATACAAGTGTCTGAGTTAGGGTCCCAGCAGGTAATGGGGAGGTAAGGGGAGCTAATTAATGTTTATTGACAGGCGGGTGGACAGGCTTACGCAGGGCCAACAAGACGTGGGAAAGCCCTGGGCTAGCAACAACTGAGAGCCCTGCCTCCCCAACACCTGATGGGGCAAGAGGCCTCTGGAATTCGAGTAGCTGGAGCAGAATGGCCATGTTACTTCTTACTCCAGATAATAAGGATTAGTATGAACTAACATTTACTATGGCCAGCACTGTTCTAAACATGTTAATTCATTTAAGCCACATTCATGGGGTAAATGTTACTGTTTGACCCAATTGGCAGATGGGAAAACTGAGGCACGAATTCTTTTTCTGGATCCCACAGTGGGACCCCACTCCCCTGGACATAGTGGTTAAGGACCCCACTGAAACAGCCCATGGGGATGACGGAGCAGGGTGAAGGGAGGAGAGTGGGCCTGCAGGGGAAAGGGAGGATCCAGCGCAACAGGTGACTGGTAAGTGGGAGGGCTGGTGCTCGTGCTGCCACGACTGCTGTCGTCGTTTGGATCATCCAACTGTGGGGCTCTGCCTGGCCCCTGGGCGGCCCAGATATTTTCCAGTGGAATAAATGAACCACTGTCCTGCTAACTACAAATAATAGCAATGTGGCCCTAAATGGCATATTTATTGAGTAGTATAATTGAAAATAGTATCCCTTCTCAGGGCTTCCCAGGTGGCGCTAGTGGTAAAGAACCCGCCTGCCAATGCAGGAGATACGGGTTTGATCCCTGGGTTGGGAGAGCCCCTGGAGGAGGGCATGGCAACCCACTCCAGTATTCTTGCCTGGAGAATCCCCATGGACAGAGGAACCTGGCAGGCCACAGTCCATAGAGTCGCAGAGTCAGACGTGAACAAAGTGACTTAGCACAACATCCCTTTACACTTCTGGTAATGGAGGAAATGCTTCACGCCTAAGAGTTTTAATACTGTCGACTCAGCGAATAAAGAATTGCCATTTATTCAGGATTTTCAGACTGTATGGGAAGGAAAGCAAAACACCACCATCAGCGTTATAGGCAGAAACAGAAAAGTAGATTTTTCCGTTCGAGTTGAAACGTTAGGCACTTGGAGGTGGCTTTCGGATTTAGGTTGAGAATTTAACACTCCTGCCTGCAGCCACCTGGAAACCACAGGTGATGCCCTGCCCAGCGGGCACCTCACGGTTAGGAGCAAGGTCGTGGTGCTAATACACACTACGCAGGGTTGATAGGGTCTAGGAGGCCAGGCTGGCTACCGAGGCTTAGGCACAACAGCTGACACTCGCCGTGTGCTTCCACAGGCCAGGTCTTTTCCTGAGATGTTAGCAGGGTTTTCTCATCCAATTCCCATGACTACCTTCTACAGTGGGTTCTGTTATTAGCCCCATTTTCCAGATGAGGAAACCAAAGACCAAGGAGACTAGACAGTTTGCCCAAAGTCATCCAGGGAGTAAGTGGAAGACCCCTAATTCAAGTCCAGAGTCTGACGTTGGGAACTTGGGAGACCTTTCAACTGCAGTGCTGATCACTTTTCTGTCAGAGAGTGGTGGTGAGGCCTTGGCTTCAGCTCTTATTTTACAGGAGGCTTGGAGAGGTGCAGGGATTTACCCAAAGACACCCAGCCTTAGCAGGAAAGTTTAAATGCGTCTTCATGACTGCTTCTGACTCTGAGCCGTCCTGTCCCCTTGGGCAGGTCACTTACTTTTTTTTTCTACTTACTCATCTGTAAAATGGGACTAATAATTACACTTTTTTTCATTTACTTATTTTTAATTGAAGGATATTTACAATATTGTGTTGGTTTCTGCCATATATCAACACGGATCAACCTGTTGGTTGATATACAGGGATATACACATGTCTCTTCCCTCTTGAGCCTTCCTCCCACCTCCCACCCCATCTCACCCTTCTAGGTTGTCACAGAGGCCCAGTTTGAGTTCCCTGAGTAATAATTATACTTTTAAGAGATATGACCATTTCTGTCCTTACTCCTCTTAGATACAAGGACACCACATGATGTGTATTGACACCTTGGGTAAACTGCAGGATGTTCAGCAACAACAACAGTACTGATAAATATCAGTAGTATGTCTGGAGCCCTGGTTCTGGTCAGTAGAGTTCAGAGCTCTCATCTGTTAACCCTCGTCATTCATAATCCATAATTCTCACTACACTCCTTCCCGGTTTACAGTTGAAGAATCAGCTACAGAGAAGGGAATGATTTGCCAGGTTACCAAAGCTAGTGAGCAAGTGCCACTGCTAAGACTGGAACCTGACTAGTCTGGGTTGGTGCTCTTAACCAGTAGCTATATTATCAACAGATATGGTCCATATTGTAACGCTTTCCACTGCAAATGCATGAAACCGGAGAAAGCCGTTTCTTCATGAACCTCAAATCTGGAAGGGACTGTTCTTTCTTGCAATGTCCCAGTGGAGATGGTGATAAATGCTGTACAGACTACCTTCTAGGATAAGAGACAGGAAGATGTGAGGTTCCTGGAGAGGAATATAAGGGTCCCAGAGACTCGCCCTGTGATATCACGTTGGCCACTGTATCATAAGAGAAAGAGCAGAGATGTCTGAAGTGGCTGGAGGAGGACAGGCCCAGAGAGACGAGAAAGGAGTGGAAAACAGACCTCCCAGGAAGAAAGACAGCTCATGTGTGTAATCCCATGATGTCATTCAGTTGTGTCTTCCACATGTGAGTTGGGACAATAGGTGACCTTAGGAGCCATCCCGGGCCCATATGACCTGGGCCACATCCTTCACTTGGCTCCGGATGTGTCAGCCACAGAGCCTCAAGTTTTAAGAGCAGACCCTGGAGGGAGGCAGATGTGAGTCTGACCCCTGGCTCCACCCCTTTCCAGCTGTGTGACCGGAGGCTACCCCACCCTGTCATCATCTGGGAAGAGAGGTAATAATTCTGTCTGCATCATCAGTCTTTTGGAAGGTTAAGAGAAACCCGGCACTCAGAGAAGTCACCACCGAAAGAACTGGAAAACAGATCTGCTTTGGCAGGGTGGCTAATTTTTATTATAAGCTGGTGTTTTTCATGATCAACCTCTGTAGTTATTTGATTTCTTGACCATGAGCATGTATTTCTTTGCAAATATATTTACATATATATATATTTAAAGCATTATAAGAGATCATGAAAGTCAGCACCACACGCAATGCTTGACAAATAGTAAGAGCTTAATAAGTGCAGGCTGTTGATGTCTGTGTGTTCTGACGGCCCTCTGTCAGTATTGCCCGGATGCTTCAGGAAGGGGTGCTGGGGGTTGCTGTTTCTGTACAGTGCCGCCAGGGCTCCAGAATTACAGTGGGAAAGGCGAACCTGCCAGCTTGAGACCTCTTCTGGCCAAATGGATCGTCTCACTCCCTTAGCCTGTGCCGTTCTCACCTCCCTGCCACTGACCTGCTGGTGGGCAATGTCTTACTCCAGGTCTGCCCTTCTACCTGGACTCAGCTAGTGTGATCTTAGCTGCTTTAAATCTCTTGGTTCCTGGGCTGTTTCCAAGGCTGTTTTGCCAGGGCTTAGAAAGGGCAGAGGGGCTTCCCGGGCGGCTTAGAGGTAAAGAAATCTGCCTGTTAAGCAGGAGATGTGCGTTCGATCCCTAGGTCGGGAAAGTCCCCTGCAGAAGGAAATGATAACCCACTCCAGTATTCTTGCCTGGGAAATCTCATGGACAGAGGAGCCTGGCGGGCTATAGTCCATGGAGTCACAAAGAGTCAGACATGACTTAGTGACTAAACAGCAGCAGCAGAGAGGGCAGAACGGTGCTCACTGGGATCCAGCTTCCTGGACTCCCTGGATCAGGTGGAGGCTGATTAACTTCAGGGTTTTTCATGGCTTTTTAGCCAGGAGGTATGTGTTGTGGGGAGCCACAATTAGGCATCTCTGGTTGTCATTAAGGTGTTTGAGAATGCCACTCGTGAGCTCCTTGGGAACATGCTGGAGAAATGTTGGACAGTTCCTTTGGAGAAGTTTACAGGTTAAATGACCACCCCAAAAGATGCCAATGGACCTGAATGAAATTGCCTGGACCAAGATTCCTGGTAGTGAGCCTGGGGTCTCTGACTCAACCCCATTCTATCCACATGTTTTTCTATGGCTTAAATGAAGACCTAAATGCTTGCCCTTGAAGCCATTCAGTCTAGACTTTTGAATCCACGCTACTGCTTACAAGCTTACAATAACACGTAAAGACCCTTCACTTCTGAAAACCTCAGTTTCGCTGTCTGTAAAATGGGAGATAGTAACACCTGCCTTGTTGGCTTCTTTTGAGGACTAAACAGGTTCAGATAGGTCCGAAGAGGGCTGGGCCCCAAGCCTGAGACCTTGCAAGCGTCTGGGCAGCTGTCACTATCATTTTTCCGTGGTCAGAGATAACTCGAAGCTGGGAGAGTGATAGTGAACACGTGGGGTGATAGTGCCCTAGAAGATCTCAAGGGACAAGGAGAAGGAGTCAAATCTAACAGCTTACAGAATAGCAGGGGAACAGGGGATGGAGCCCTGAGGCATCACAGAGTCTGGGTGGGAAACGGGTCCATGGACTGCAGGTCCAGGAGTGACCAGCAGTGGAAGCAGGGCTGTAGAAACATGTTTTCTCAGCATTGATAGAGTGGTGTCCAGTCGGTGAGCAGATAACAGCCCTTCTCCCCTGGGTCACAAACCTCACGGTAGAATGGTGCTCAGCCCACAGTGTTGTATGTAAAGTGGGACATCCACAAACTAATACATCGGAGACAATCCAAAAGGGGAACCAGGAGGCTTAAGACTGACCTCTTTCTTGCCAAACGGATCATCTTGCTTCCTTATCCTTTGCCATTCTCATGTTCCTGCCACTGGCTTGCTGGAGGGTGAGCAGTACCTTGGGGCTTCCCTGGTGGCTCAGGGGTAAAGAATCTGCCTGCCAGTGCAGGAGACACAGATTCGATCCCTGGGTCAGGAAGATTCCCTGGAGGAGGAAACGGCAAGTCACTCCAGTATTTTTGCCAGAAAAACCCCACGGACAGAGGAGCCTGGCAGGCTACAGTCCACAGGGTCGCAAAACAGTCAGACATGACTTAGCGACTAAACAACAACACCCACAAGCAGTGCCTTACTCCAAGTCTAACCTTGCGCCTGGACTCAGCTAGGGATGGTCTTTGCTGCCTTAAATCTCTTGGTTCCTGGGCTGTTTCCACGGCTGCTTTGCCAGGGCCTACAGAGGGCAGAACAGTGCTCACACTGACTTCACGTCAGACACAGGGACTTTGAGAGCTTAATTTCAAGGTGATTTTCAAATCCCTCCTAAAGGAAGAAGTCCCAAGTAGATCCCCGTCTCCCATCCCTGCTTTGACTTGAAGCGTGACTGTTTCAACTTAGAGTCATTTGAGAAGAGAAAGAAACCATCGGGGTGGATTGAAAACAGGACTCAGTGTCTCTGCTGTGTTCATCATGCTGGTGATGACTAGCATGTATGCCTCACTCACAGTTTCCAACAGACTGTCACACATGGTCATTATATCATTCTGCCTTGTGAAGTTTATAGGCTGTCACCGTTTTATAGATGAGGAAGCTGAGATGAACTGGGGAAGGTGAAATGATTTGCTTAGTCACAGTACTGATAAGGTAGGTGGAGAGAGACTTGGACCAAAATCTGGAGACAACGTTTGAGCTATGACTCAGTGCTGGCTAAACAACCACACTCAAAAAACATCGCCCTTAAGGCTATGGGAGTCCTTCACGCGAGAGAGACTTGCATCCTGTCTTTCTTCCTGAAAACAAGCACAAAGAGCCATAGCAAATTCCTAGGGGTATCACCTTAGACTCAAAAATATTAGAGAAACCAATTTCTAGGCTTGCTGCTGCTGCTAAGTCACTTCAGTTGTGTCTGACTCCGTGCAACCCCATAGAGAGCAGCCCACCAGGCTCCCCCAGGTGGGCTTCTCCTGGCAAGATTCTCCAGGGATTCTGGGATTCTCCAGGCAAGAACACTGGGGTACGTTGCCATTTCCTTCTCCAACGCATGAAAGTAAAAAGTGAAAGTGAAGTCGCTCAGTCTTGAGTCCCTACTAAAAAGATCATTTTCGTTCCCTGGGATCTGGCTGGCTGTGTTGGTTTTACTAACTTAGATTTGTGAGAGATTGACACCATTGCCACATTTAGGAGTTTGTGTTGATATAACTGTTGCAGAAAGCACATATTGGTCCCCACCATCTATATGCCTGCGACTAATTTTTTTTTTCTCTCTTCAATTTCGTGCAACTTTTGCTTACAGCCTACTTGGCATAATTGACACATTGGCTCAGACCGCCAAGGCTGCCAACTTGGAGCCTTGGATCAGTGAAATCAGTTATGACAGATGTGATTATTTACAAGAAAATAGAAGTCACTATAATTAGACCTTTGAAAGAGTCCATTTGGGTAGAGAATGAGGAAGCCCAAGTGTAACCTGGCGTGATGTGTCTGGATGGCAGCCCTGAGCAGATCCTTCTCCATGCCGTGACAGGAGGTGTTGGGGTGGCTGACACCCTCCACAGGCAAGGCCACTTATCAGTCTCAGGGTACAGCTCTCAAGAGATGGAAAGGCGGCTGGTAGAATGACCATTAGACATGGCACCAGAAGGCTTCAGTTCTCAGCTCACTCATTTGTCCTCAACATTGATTTCTTTTTTCGGTTGTAATATGGGGACGACAAAAGTCCCATCTCATCACAAGGTTGTGAAAATTAAAAGTGATAAAGTAAGACAGGTGTCCAGCATTATGCCTGGCATGAGCCAGCAGGCAGAAAGCGCTGAGTGGTGGATGTTCTTACTCATCTTGAGCATAGCACTTAATCTCCTTCAGCCTTGCTTCTTTTCATTGGAAAATATAGATGAAACTATCTCATACAAAGGATGTGAGCACTGGAGGAAATGAGGTGTGTGAAAAGGGTTTCATAACCATTTGTGGCTTTTTCATGTCCTCTGTCTTCCTATTATTATTTTTTAAATACCCATAATAGTTATCATTTATTGCATGCATCGGGAGCCAGGCTTTGTAGTAAAAAGGATCAGTTTCTTCATCAGGCACAACAGGCATGGTGCCCAGGGCCCACAATACTTCTAGGACCCCAGAAAGTGTTTCATTTTAACTTCTCTTAAAATTAGAAGAAAAAATGAACATAATTATATAAAATTGAATATTAAAATAATAAATAATAATAAACATAATGGTTAATCCAGCCTGGAGTGTATTTGTCTTTATATCAATGTAACATTAAAACCTAATTTTTTATGGGTTTTGAGTTTTTTTAACATAGGAAGTGTCGACACGCAGAGGCAAAAGTGCCTAGAGCTCGCAAAAGTCACGATTGTGGGAACTTTACAAATGTAAATCCAGTCATTCTTAAGAAGGTTTTTTTAATTCTCATTTTGCAGATGAGGAAATCTAAGCTTAAAGAAGTTAAGAAACTCAACCAAAGGTTACGTGGTGAATGAAAGTCTATATTAGTCAGATTGAACTAACAGCTGTAACAACCCCAAAATTTTAATAGTGTAACAACTTAGGAGTCTATTTCTGCTCATACCACAAGTCAATGTGTATGTCCAGCAGGCCGTGTTCCACACCATGATTCAGGGACCCAAGCTCCTTCCCTCTTGTGGCTCTGTCTCCCTCTAGTCCTGGGACCTCTCTCCATTCAGTGGGTGGGTGGAGAAAGGAGAGAACCCCAAGTGGGAGGTTTTTAGGAGCCAGGTCTGCATCACTTCCTCTCAAATTCCATTGGCCAGAAAACTGTCATATGACCACCTGTCACTGCAAGGAAGTCTGGGAAATGTAGTCTAGCTGTTGCCCAGGAGGAAAAGGAGAACGTGGATACCAGGGAGTGCTCTCAACCCCTGATGCAGGGACAGTCAGTGTTGGATGCCAGCCCAGGTCTTTTGTACACAGCGTCCATGCTCTTTCCACTCAGATGGTTCTTGTCACTTTTAACTTCCACAAAGCCCCTTTATGGGCCCTTTTCTCTTGCCAGACTTGCCTACGCACTGTTCCCAGCACCAGACCTTTGCCTACTTGGTCCCAGTTGCTGTGGTAGCACTGGGAGGGAGCGCCTCCCTGCCCCAGATTCCCTTTCAGGTTACCTTAAGAAGGCTGCTCTCTGTATCTCCCAATCTAGCTGCCTGGCTGCTTCTGGGCATGTGATGAAGCCAGTGATCACCTCCTCAGTGTGAGAGAGGGGCTCACAGAGGGTTTCAGAGGCAAGAGGAAAGAAGTTTGAGCTGTAGTCTTGGCTGCACCATGAGCTGTGGGCACAGCATCAGCAGGAAGAGGGTGGGGCCTGATGGTTGGGCAGCACCAAAGAGCTGCAATCCTGGTGGTATGATCATTTACTAAAAGTGACTCGTGAAGTCTCCCCTGAACCCATCGATGTGTGTTGCCTTTGAACTTCCATGATCGTAAAGGACAAAGCTGCTGGGGCCAGCTGAAGGCTAGATGCCCTGTGGGCACTGTAACCCTTGAGCAAGCCCAGCCACCCTGGCAGTGTTCTGGTAGAGCTGGTGTTGGTGGGCACCCAGCTCCTGTAAGACCAGGTCATAGCGATCTGTTAGGAGACCTCTGAGTTGGAATAAATCCCTTCTCCAGGAAGCCCTCGGTGATTCCCCACTTCTTCAGAACTCAAGGGCACTTATTGTCATTCATCTAAAGGCCCTGCTTTGCCTTGTGACATCTTTCAGAGCCACCCTTTATCTATTGTTAGCCTCGGAGACAAGGAACCGAAACCGTGCATGGCCAGAACCAAGTGGTCAGGATGCTCTGAGCACACTATAGGCATCACAGACTCAACAGTATTTAGTCAGTTCTAACATTACACGATTGCAGCCATGAAATTAAAAGTTGCTTACTCCTTGGAAGAAAAGTTATCACCAACCTAGATAGCATATTCAAAAGCAGAGACATTACTTTGCGACTAAGGTCCATCTAGTCAAGGCTATGGTTTTTCCTGTGGTCATGTATGGATGTGAGAGTTGGACTATGAAGAAAGCTGAGCGCCGAAGAATTGATTCTTTTGAACTGTGGTGTTGGAAAAGACTCTTGAGAGTCCCTTGGACTGCAAGGAGATCCAACCAGTCCATTCTGAAGGAGATCAGCCCTGGGATTTCTTTGGAAGGAATGATGCTAAAGCTGAAACTCCAGTACTTTGGCCACCTCATGCGAAGAGTTGACTCATTGGAAAAGACTGATGCTGGGAGGGATTGGGGGCAGGAGGAGAAGGGGACAACCGAGGATGAGATGGCTGGATGGCATCCCGGACTCGATGGACGTGAGTCTGAGTAAACTCCGGGAGTTGGTGATGGACAGGGAGGCCTGGCGTGCTGCGATTCATGGGGTCACAAAGAGTCGGACACGACTGAGCGACTGAACTGAACTGAACATTTCATCCAGATTCACGTCCACAACTGGTTTGTTGGAGGAAGAAAAATGGTATCCAGGCACCATCGTTTCTTCTTATTTGATGGGAAAAGCACACTTTTTATTTATGTGATGGGAAAAGCACACTAAGGGAAAAAAAAAAAAAGATTTTGCCCATCGTCATCTGAAATATTCATGGTCATCCCCCTCGTCTCTGTAAGGTGAATACAGTCGCAGTGGATAACCTGTGTCCCTGTCCAAGACAATACAGCTTCAGGCAGACCTGGTCACGTGCCCTGGCTGCCATTCGCTGGCTGATTGACCCTGGACACGTTCCCTCATTTGTCTCTGTTTCCTTATCTGTCAAATTCAGATCTGACTGTGGCTAGCTCATGAAGTGGCTGCAAGTTTAAAAGGAAAGCATATCAAGACAGTGCTTGGCACGCAGCTCTCCTCCCAGCCCCCCTTAGACTATCACGCAGGCGCAAAACCTTGCTTCAAAATGTGTCTTGCAAGAAGACTTGGCATCCAGGACTCGCCCTGGGAAGAATTTGTTTTTGTTTTAATGCCGAGGACGTTTGCATGAAAACAGGATCTTCGTTGCTTAGGAATTGATCAACTCCTGCTGCTGCTTTTCCCCCGCTGAAGCGCCAGTCCCATATTTGTCGCAGGCACAAGAGGAACGGTAGGGATGGCTGGGACCTCCGCAGAGGCAGGATCGTGTGGCCCTCGGGGTGGGTGACAGAGGCCGCGAAGTCAAGAGATTCAGGAATCCATCCCAGGGTGAAAAGAGCTCACAGGTAAAGGGTGCCTTGGCCAAAGGACTCCCACATGAGCCAAGATTTTCTGTGGGTCTCATTTGACTCTGGGAGGAGAGAAGAGGAGACGGGGTTTAGACAGTGGTCTCCACCTGCAAGGATAGAATGCAACAGAGCAGACGGCAGGCAGGAGTGATAGGAACCACTGTGTACAGTGGAGAGGCTGGGAGTGAGGAGCTGGACAGCCTCAGGATGGACATGGGATTCACCTCTCAGCTTCCCCCGTTTCCTCACTGACGAAGCAAAGTCCTCTTTCAGGGTCGTTATGGAAGTTAAATGAGGTGTGTGTGTGTGCTAAGTCACTTCAGTCGTATCTGACTCTTTGTGACCCTATGGACTGTAGCCCGCCAGGCTCCTCTGTCCATGGCATTCTCCAGACAAGAATACTGAAGTGGGTTGCTGTTCCCTTCTCCAGGGGATCTTCCCAGCCCAAGGATGGAACCCACGTCTCCTTTGTCTCCAGCATTGGCAGGCGGGTTCTTTACCACTAGCCCCAGCTGGGAATGAGAGTTAAATGAGATGCTGTGTGTTAAATGGCTGGTGTTGCATAGCCCTCAATAAAGCCAAACCGTTCATATTAACAATAACCATTCATCACAATACCAGATGCTCTCCATCCTAAGGAAGAGACAGCCAGATGACCACAGAAAGCTGTTCAGAGGAAGGACTTGAACTTGATTTGGTACAGCTGTGTCCCCTGCAGACCATTCTGGAGGAGGTTTGGAGATGCTTTCTAAGACATCGAAGTAAAATTGCCCACATGAACTTAGAGGAGGGTTCCCAGGACTCCTGCGCCATGGGGCCATGCCCCACCCACTTGTGGCCCCAGCCTGGACCCAGGAGCATCAGCACAGAAAGAAGCAAGATGAGAAGAGCCCGGAATGACCGCTCAACCAGTCAAGCCCTTCTTGCTGCTGCCATGCTTGGCTTCCCGAAGGCAGTTGGGTGTTTGTGTCCAAATGCCCAGGAGAGGCCAGACGCCTTTCTCTTTCTGTATCCTTAATATATGCTAATCAAAGCTGAGAGCCAGCAGAAAAATATCAGCTTGGCCAAGCCCTGCTCCCTTGCCTTGGCCTGCCCACCCTCCCTGGGCTTCCCCTCCCATCTGCCCATCCAAGGGTATCCATAAATCCAGCTTTCGGAGCCCTTGGGGGGCTGGCAAGGCCGCCACGGACCTCAGTCACATCGCAGTGGAAACAATTGAAAACCACTTGGCAAAACTATGGGGTGATCTAATGTTTTATAGGGAGAATGCATTTTTCCCTCCCCATTCTTATTCAAGCCTTCGGGGGAAAGCTGGCCGCCCTGCAAGCTCCATCAGGCTGGTACCCCAGGCTTCTTGACTCTTTCCTCGCCTGTCTCAGGTCACCCTGCCGTGAGAGGCCAGGCTGCCCGGCTGGCTTTGGCCTCCTCGCAGGCCCTGAAGAAGCAGATCCGGCCTTACCTTCCTGGCTCGCCTGGCTGCCTGAGTCCCCTCAGAGGTGCGGCTGTGGCCACAGGGGCCTGTGGGGAGGCCCATATATGGAGCCCGGGGAATGCGGGCTCTGGCAGGTGGCCTGGAAAAAAATGGCCGTGTTCTGAGGGTGAACTCCGCCGGATTATAAATAGCACCGCCTCGCTTCCCCTTCCAACTTGGTGTCTGTCACCGCAGGGCTAAAGGTTTAAATTCAAGAGGACGGAGCAGGACCAGGTGGGGGGCAGGGAGTGGGGAGGAGGGGGAGATGCTGGATCGTGCAGGAGGTTCCGCTGCTGTCTTAGGGTTGATGAAGAGAAGCATCGCCAGCCAGACAGTGGGGCTGAGAAAGTGGGACTTTTTTGTGGGAAGGGGAGAATGACTCCTGATTTAATGCATTTTCATAAACCAAATAAGCACTGAGGGAAGACCAAGGGAAGGTCTAACTTCAGGAGGTGGTTTTAGAGAAGCTTTAGTGCCTCTAAAAGATTAATAATGAAAATCAGCTGCCTCAAAATACAGAAAGTTTCTCTGTGGTTCTGAAAGGTCAGCCATCCTGGCCCCCAAATCAACACCCACGGCCAGGTGCCCACAAAGGCGCAGCCCTTGAGCCTTCTCCCAGAGGGTTTCCCGGTGGGTTGTCTTGTGTCTCTGACACCAAGGAAGCAGGGTCGCTCACTGCTTCTCTGCGGACCTCAGCACGTTTTGCTCACCACAAGGAGGGGGATGAATTTAGAAGGTGCTGGAAAATAAAGAAGTAAAGGAGTGTGGGGCCCTGGCGATAGAAAGCCACCCTGTCCTTCACACCTGGGGAAGAGTGATGGGGGAGATGTTTCAGCGAATTCTGAAGGAGGAGGGGTGGCCTGGGTCTGCAGAGTTCTTGTCTGTGTCTTTGGCTCTGTGCTCCTAGGGGCCAGGTCTCCTGATTGACTGCCCCTCCTTCTGGGGTGGGCACTCCGTGGTTGGGACTACAGGAACTCTGCTGGGCGCCGTGAGGGGACACACGTGCCTGTAGTCGTGTTAGGGGCGAGCACACCTCCATTGGTGTTGGTGATTCCTCTGTGAGCAGGCAGGCTGGCCATGCTCACTCATATCCTTCCTTCCAGCACTTGTGGCTTCTGCGTCACTAGCAATGATTTGGAAATGGGTTAATTGACAGAGTCCCTCTCTCCGACCTTTGTCGTTATTGTTCAGTCGCTCAGTCGTGTCCGATCCTTTGTGACCCCATGGACTGCAGCACACCAGGCTTCCCTGTCCTTCACTATCTCCCAGAGTTTGCTCAAACTCCTGTCCATTGAGTTGATGATGCCATCCAATCTTCTCATCCTCTGTCGCGCCCTTCTCCTCCTGCCCTCAGTCTTTCCCAGCATCAAGGTCTTTTCCAGTGAGTCAGCTCTTTGCATCAGGTGGCCAGAGTTTTGGAGTATTGGAACTTCAGCTTCACCATCAATCCTTCCAATGAAGGGTCAGGGTTGATTTCCTTTCGGATTGACTGGTTTGATCTCCTTGCTTTTATAATCCTCATTTCTTGTGCTCTATGGAGTGATGTTTAAAATTAAGCATGTGAAAACCACAAAATTAAGGAGGAGCAGGTGACCTTTTGTATCTCTCGGATGCTTCTCAAAGGATCTCCGACCTCACAGAACACAAGCCCCAAGTAAACGTGAGGTGGGTGTGGGTGGACATCGGAACTTGACTGGGTTGGATTTGGAGTGACCATCTAAGGGAGTGGTTTTGAAGCTGTGCTTCAGCAGCTCTGTTGGGGGAGGTGCCCCAGAGGCCAAAACAGAAAGAGCCTCCCAGACCCTCACTCCTATTTTAAGCCAGGCAGCTCCACTTTTACCTGTTCAAGGTTATCAGATTACATTTTTTAAAAAATGGACTTCATGCCTTAAAATGTTTGGAAGCCAGCATTGCAGCTCGCTCAATCATTCTAGTGCTGAGTAAATGGAAGATAGGGAAAGGGATTTTTTCAAGGTCGTGCCGCAAGGCCAAGACCGCTGCCTGGGTACATCCTGTGCTCATGGCTCTTGTTTTGAGAAGGGGAATCCCAGGGTCCTCGGACTGGGAAGGACCACAGAGAGCAACTTATCAACACCCTTTCTTCAGTAGCTAAGGCCCCGGGAGGTGACGAGATTTGTTCAAGGCACAGTCAGTGCCAGACCTGGGATTTGAAGCCATCACAGGTACTCATCAAAGAGGCAGGACGTGCTGTAAGAACCCCAAAGGGTGGCATCATCCAATCTAGACAGCTTCCCAGAGGAAGTTTACACTGAGCTGAGATGAAAAAGATGATGGGTGGCTGGGTGATGAGGAGCGAGGAGGGCATCCACACAGAGGAACTAGACTCAGGCTTGGTCCTTTGGCCGTCTCACAGCTTCAGGGAAGCAGAGGCTGGGAAGAGACAGCAGCTCTCGTGGGCGGGCTGCTCCCATCTGTCTCTGCGTTGACCTGTCGCTGAGGGAACGTGGATGGTGAGTGGCATCCCCACCTGCCAGGTCAGGCCATGTGCTGCGGCCTCTCAGAGTGGCCCTCTGGCAGACCCGGAGCCCAGCTTATCAGGAACAGAGCCGGGGCAGGATGGCGGCTGCTGGGAGCTTCCTGCCTGCAGGACTTGAATGCATAATGCACCGCGTCTGATGTGAGCTCTGAGAAAGTCCAGATGCCTGCCTGCTCCAGACAGGAAAGGACATTGCGGGGACGCTGGCGTTCGCTCTCAGGGCGGCTCCCTGCAGCTCTTTTGCAGACAGACAGTGTTAATCTCTCCCTCTGGACATGCACTTTCCACGAGGCTAGGATGTGCCCTGGTTGGACCTCGGATCTTATTTCTGGTCCTGGGGTGTAGAATGTATTCCTTTATCAGGACCCAAGGAGGACTTGGGTAAAGATCCCCAGAAATGGGCACCACCCATTGATGGTGATGATGGTGATGATGATGACCAATGCTCGTCATCACCCAGACACACTAAAAACAAGTACATGTTCTTTAGGACGCAACATCCTAGGAAAAGGATCCCCGTTCTCTGCTTCCTGGGATGTGTGAAAACCAGCACCAGCTCATGCCTACAGAGGCCGTGTTGTCCAATCTTGGGCTCTCAATTAGTCTCTAGTGCAGCAGCACCAAAGGAGACCTAGAGCCACCCAGGAGGGAGTGCAAGAATCGCCAAACCCATAAGTGCAGCAGAGACCTCCCAGTCACTCTCATTTTCTGATGCGCCTTCAGAGGGGCCACTTCTAGGTGACGTGTCCTCCTTTGGTTCCATGAGAGCCACAGCCTCCATCCTGACATGCCCGCCTCAGTGCTGGGAGCCTGTGTGGGAGCCAGCATCGCCCTCCAGCTTTCTCTGTGCCAGCATTTCTCAACGCCCGTCTGAGGAGCAAGAGTCATGCAAGACGCCCTGTGATACACGGTTCCGTTCTCATGTTAGTTCGGGAAACGCTGCACATGGACGCCTCCTGCATGTGAGGACTTGGCTCACAGAGCATCACCTCCGAGGGGTCTTTCCAGACCTCCACCCTCTTACCTGCTCTGCTCCTCAGAGTCCTCTTCCATCCTGATTTTGCACTTGTCTGTTTACTTCTGTGCAGTCCGTCTTCGCCCGCACTAAGCAATGCTCTCCCCATTCTCGCTTGCCTGTTTTTGTTCAGGCCTGCGTCCCTCATGCCCAGAACACTGCCTGGTTCAATAGAGAATGTGTCAAGTGCACACATGGACCAGTTAAGGCATTCAGACCCTCAGGGCTCCTTCATGTAGAATTCTTTTTCACTCTGTTTAGCTCAGTATTTTTTTAATATTTATTTTTTTTTATTTATTTGGCTGCGCCAACACATGGGATCTTTGCGTGGGATCATTGCGGCCTGCAAGATCTCTTTTAGCTGCAGCATACAGGATCTTTTTCTTAGTTGCAGCATGTGAAATCCCTTGATTGCGACACGTGGAATCGGATTCCCCGACCAGGGATTGATCCTGGGCCCCCTGTGTTAGGAGCATGGAGTTTAGCCACTGGACCACCAGGGAAGTCCCAGCTCAGTACTTTTTCCTACTTCTTCCCCCTTTTCTTTAATTGCCCAGCTCGTCTCATCACCTAGGACCAAGTCACACTGGGCGCTGTGAGGCCAGCCCTGCTGAGAGTAGCCAGCTTCCTGGCCCCACGCCGTCTCAGCCCCAGGCCTCACTCCCTTCGTGGTCTGATGACCAGGGGAAACTGGCTTGCCCACTAGTTCAGTCACTCCTCTGCTCTGAGCACTGTGAGGGCAGGGGCCTTGCCTGTCTTGGTTCACCACCAACTCCCCCATGCCTAGAGCAGTGCCTGGGAAGTTCTCGGGGTGATTTCCCACATGAATAGCCCCCGTTTCTGACTCACCCTCATCCACAGCCCATAGGACTTCAATTCCACCAAACATGCTCCAGGACAGGCTATTTCCTGTCACCCCTCACAGCCAGTTGCTGGCCACTTGGTACAGTGGCGGCTCCCTTTATCCATCAAAACACCAAGTGTTAAGAACGGAAGAGACCATGGAGACTGTCTGCCCAGGGCCCCTGTGTTTTGGAGGGAGAAACAGAGGTTCCAAGAGTGCAGCTGCTTCCAATTCAAGACTGGTCCCCAAGACTCCTGTCTTTCTTGTGTTGTTCTCCTACGTTAGTCTTCCAGGGTTGCTGTGACAAACTACCACAAACTTGGGGGTTTAAAGAACATACACTCTTGTTATCTGACAGTTCTGGAGGTCAAAGGTCTGAAATCGGTCCACTTCCTTGTCTTTTCCAGATTCTAGAGCTGCCTGTATTGCTTGGCTCATGGCCCCTTCCTCCACCTTCAAAGCCAGCAGTGGCCAGTTGAGTCTTTCTCAGGCTGAATTGCCCTGACCCTGAACCTCCTTCCTCTTTCACTTTTTAAAAAGATCTGTTTAATTTACTTGGCTGCACTCGGTCTTAGTTGTGGCACTCGGGGTCTTCACTGGATCATGCGAATCTTTCGTTGCAGCATGTGACTCTCTGATTGTAGTGCTCAGACTTAGTTGCTTTGAAGCATGTGGGATCTTAGTTCCCTGACCAGGGATCAAACCCATGTTTTAACTGCTGGGCCAACCAGGGAAGGGAAATGGAAGACAGGACCAGATCTTCACGAGGTGCCACTGTTCAAATGCTCTAGGATTCTGTGAGGCCAAGAGTGCTGGGGAGAAAGGAAGGCATCTGCTAGGAGGTCCGGGAAAGGTCTCCCTCTTTCATTTCTAAGGGCCTTTGTGATTATATTGGGCCCATTCAGATAAGCCAGGATAATCTCTTCTCCATGGCAACTTCCTTAACTTAATCACATCTGCAAAGACCCTTTGCTGTGTAAGGGAACATACTCACAGGTACTGAGGATTAGATCATAGCATCTCTCAGTCATAGTGTTTATCACATCACTGTATGGCTGCTTCAGTGTCTGCCTGCCTGGCTAAGCCATGACTACCTCACAGGCAGGGCCTGGCCATCTCTGTGCCCAGCTTTGGCACATCCCTGGCACTGAGAAAGCACACAGGGAGTGCGGGTCTCCTTGGCTGAGACAGAAGCGGCCCTTATTCATTTTTCTGCACTCTCCCCACCCCCATTTCCATTCAGTGATGAAGGGGCCGCACCCCCGCAACCAGGTTCTAGTGTTCAAGTTCTGCCATGGGATCAGTGCTCACCAAGATCGAGAGAGACCCAGGCCACATCCACATTTTTAGACTCTTCACATACTAAAATATGAAGAAAAAAAAAGTAAGCTGATTATAGACATTGTAGATCTGTAAAATAATTAAACCAGTAAATTAACTCTTGACATCTAAAATACAACGCAATAGGATTGTCTTGCCAGCTTACTGCAGGTTTATATCCAAGATACATTCATTCAGGGTATTCTTTGGGTGTACGTGCTTCACTTGGGTCTGACTTTTTGCAATCCTATGGATTGTAGCCCGCCAGGCTCCTCTGTTCATAAAATTCTCCAGGCAAGAATATGTGCAAGAATACTGGAAAGGGTTCCTGTGCCTTCCTCCAGGGGGTCTTCCCCACCGCGGGATCAAACCAGCGTCTCTTACTTCTCCTGCATTGGCAGGTGAGTTCTTTATCACTAGTGCCCATTCTGTGTGTGTTAGAAGACCAAATTCAGATTGCCACACACGTGTCTTAGAGGGACTGTGAAAAGTTGAAGTGTGTTCCCTTTCATGAATGAAAGGCCTGGCCCAAGAATCCTTCCTATTTGTATCTCCAGGCCTTTGGCCTTTGCTTGGAATAAAGGCTGCAGGGAAGGCCTCTGGGATGCTGAGTTTAATACTCGGAGTCAGACGTTGGGCAGGTCACATCCCTCATCCAAACTACTCACACTCTGCTGGCCCGGAGCCCATGACCTCTAAGTTCCCTTTTCACCAACATCATGTCACCTGGAGGGACTTAGGCCAGATTCTGGCACCTGCTTTGAGGTTCTGATGTAGCCGTGATGACAGTTCTGGTTCTGGCCTGAGCCACTAAGTGATTGGATCACTGACCTGCCTTTCAAGGACCTCCTAGCAAATGCCTTCCACTCTCCCCAGCACTCCTGGCCTCACAGAATCCTAGAGCATTCGAACAGTGGCACCTCGTGAAGATCTGGTCCTGTCTCCCCATCTGTAGTCCGAGAGGCAAACCGCCTTCCCCATGCATCCAGGTTGGGATTGAACCCCAGGTCTCCCTGCTCACCCCCTAGTAATTCAGCTACACCATATCAGCCTAGTAGAAGTAGGCTGGTTTCTTACTCCGCAGGGAGTGCAGATTGAAAAGCACAGAAAACCCTGATTTCGAAGCAACTTTGATGGCTTTTTGAGAGAAAACAGAACCAAAGGGGGAAAAAATATCATCATGAACAGTTGAAAATAATTTGTATGTTATACGCTTTTCCATGTCCTATTTTACAATAAAAACACAGTTTAATAAGCCACAAAAACTAAATAAATGGGGTTCCAGGCCCTCAAGTCAGCCAGGAACCCTTAACTATTTTTCTGAGCTCTCCCAGGCCTGCTCTTATTCTACTCACACTGCAAAGCCTCCTTAGTCCGCTGTCCACCATGAAACCTGCACGCCCGCATCTATGGTTTGGGTTGGTCCATCATTCATTCATTTCCTCCTCAAGGTAGTTGTGCTGGTCCTCATTTATTTAATGCATCATATACCCCCAGGTTGGGCTTCCCTGGTGGCTCTGCCCACCAATGCAGAAGATTCAGGAGACATGGATTCAGTTCTTGAGTCAGGAAGATCCCCTGGAGAAGGAAATGACAACCTACTCCAATATTCTCGCCTGGGAAATCCCATGGACAGAGGAGCCTGACGGGCTACACCCCATTGGGTCACAAAGAGTCAGGCATGATTTAAGGACTAAAAACAACCCCTAGGTTGCCCCTGATGGCACACAGTGTGACATAGTAAAAGCAGCACAGATCCAGGTGTCCAACAGAGACCTGTAAGTCTCCTGTCTTAATCTCTCTGAGCCTCAGAATCCTCATTTGCAAGTAGGGGCGTGTCTTAAGTCAGGCTTGCAAACCCAAATGCATACAGAGGCCAGGCAGGCGAGCAGAATGCAGGAGGCTAGCCAGGGGTGAGTAATAGGGAGTGGTGGTGACTTTGGCAAAGTAGAGCATCCATGCCCAGTCTAAAAGGGACACTTGCCGCTGAGTTCCCACTGAGTGTTCCCATGCAAGGACGTGGATTCAGTGAGGTCGGGGAGCCCCTTTTGAATTTTTCAAGAAGACCTGGAAATCTTGATTTTTATGAGATACTCCCAAAATATTTAAAGCATTGTTTAAAGTCAAAGAATATATATATAAGGGCCAAATCCAGTCCCAAGCACCTGTTTGCAAGCCGTGGGCCGGAGCCTAAATAGATTGCTTTCGACTTTCCCTGTCAGGGGAGATGCTGCCATGTCAGCCTCACTTCCTTTGGGCCTGGATGTTTTTCTCACTGCAGTCAAGGCTTTGTCCCTGGAAGACAGCAGAGGCTCAGTTAACACTGGCTATAAAGGGCTAGATCCCCATGTTATACTCATGTGTGCCATCCCCACCTTTACTGTAGCCTGCCAAGCTCCTCTGTCCATGGGATTTTTGCAGGCAAGAATACTGGAATGGGTTGCCATTTCCTCCCCCAGGGGATCCCCCCAACCCAGGGATCGAACCTGTGTCTCCTATGTCTCCTGCATTGCAGGCAGATTCTTTATCCGCTGAGCCATCAGGGAAGCCCAAGACCAACACAGCACTGGATATACAGAGACAGGGCCCAGTAGTCTGTACTCACTAAATAAGCAACAATAGCAACTTGTAATGATATGATGGAATCAGCTATGAAAAAGAAGGCACATAGAAGCCCATGGATTTTGGCAAAATAGGTGTCATGTTTGGTAAACAGGCTGATTCACCTAAAACTTCTAAGATTAGAGACGCTGGTCTGTGATTGATCCTCCTCCCTTTTAAAAGTGAGAGAAATGGAGTCTTGCTGGCTTCTGTCATTTTTCAAAGGCTGCAGCAGCCCCTCCGGGCCTCAATTAATTTATTCCTTCAAGCCATAAATTTCTCTCTCATCCCTTCTTTATTTCCTCCTTCATTGTCTCCTGCTCCCCAGGAGCCAGTAGACTTCTCAAGGACACGTCTTACTTACCAGGGGCAGGACTTGGGCTTTGGGCAGAAAAGCAGCGCATTATGCCCCAAATCTGTGGCTGCGAGAGTGATCACACCTTCTGCGGCTGAAGGGAGCACAAAGAAACACTTGAGCCCAGTGGCATCAGCCGCTTTTCTTCCCCGGAGGGAAAATGGGCCATTCTTCTAAATGTACTCCATTCCCACCAGCCCTCCTCTTAACCTCCAAGCAAGAGAGGCCCCAGTTTCTAGCAGGTTTCCCGGCTGGACACTCCAACAACATATTAGCATATTTTGCATTAAAAAAGGACTTGGAAAATGAATTAAATGATTGGCATGGTGTTTCTAAAGGTTTTTTCCAAACTACTAGTAATTGTGTGGTTTTAGAATTCACCATCCCTGGCTGAAATACCCAGGGCCTGGCAGCCAGCTTAATCAGGAGACATTGTACCAGGCGGGGGCATATTTTAGGGCTCGTGATACCCAGTGATTGCCTGAACAGTACCTGGAGACTTGCTAAAGAGGACCTTGTCCTAGTTTTTCAGCAGAGCTGGCAGTTCATTTTCCTTGCTTACAGAGAGAGCTGAGATTTACGCCCATTCAAAACCTCTTTTTATGAGCGGGGCTGGATCTGCCCTGCAACCATCTGCTGAGGCGCCAGGCAGTGTAGACAGCATCCAGATCTGACAGTGAGCTGAGTGAGGTGGAGCTGGGTGCTCGGTTGGTCACTTACGGCCCTGCTCTGATCCAAGAGAGCTCGAGGTAGGGGAGCAGGGGTGTGTTGGAAGGCTCAAGTGTGTTGGAAGCTTCCAGAACGTGCTTGGAAAAGTGTTAGTCTCTCAGTTGTGTCTGACTCTTTACAGCCCCATGGACTGTAGCCCACCAGGCCCTTCTGTCCATGGGATTTCCCAGGCAAGAACACTGGAATGGGTTGCCATTTCCTTCTCCAGGGGATCTTCCTAAGCCAGGGATTGAACCCAGATCTCCTGCTTTGCAGGCAGATTCTTTACCATCTGAGCCACCAAGGAAGCCCAGAACATGCTTGGGAAAATGCTATTTGGGTCCAGTTCAGTTCAGTTGCTCAATCGTGTCTGACTCTTTGTGACCCTATGAACCACAGCACACCAGTCCTCCCTGTCCATCACCAACTCCCAAACTCATGTCCATTGAGTCGGTGATGCCATCCAACCATCTTGTCCTCTGTCGTCCCCTTCTCCTGCCCTCAATCTTTCCCAGCATCAGGGTCTTTTCAAATGAGTCAGCTCTTCCCATCAGGTCGCCAGAATATTGGAGTTTCAGCTTCAACATCAGTCCTTCCAATGAACAACCCAGGACTGATCTCCTTTAGGATGGCCTAGTTGGATCTCCTTGCAGTCCAAGGGACTCTCAGGAGTCTTCTCCAACACCACAACTTCCTTTTTTGCAAGTGAAGGAGATGGAACCCAGAGAGACTATGACTTGCCCAGGGTAACCAGCCATTTTCACTAGAAAGAATTCAGATCTCCTGACTTCATCCAGATTTGTTATTTTTTTCAAGTCCAAAAAAGAAACCAAAAAGAAAAGATAACCAGGAGATTAGGGTGTGGGGTTGGAAAGGATTCCTAGGGGCAGATTAGGAAGGTTGAGATGGAGGAATTTAGGAATGGCAAACTGTGTTAGAATCTCTGTTTTTTCGGAATAACAAAGGGTTGTTATTCATTATTTTAATTAATGATGATAATGATAAGGTAATAATTGGTAACGTGTGCTTCCTTGGAGCCAAGCACTGTGCCTGGTGCTCTACCTGTTTCGTCTCCTTTAATCCTCACACAGTTCTGGGAAGCAGGTCAGTGCAGACATATCCCTGTTTTACAGATGAGAAAACTGAGGCCCAGGGTGATCCAGCTCTGATTTCAGAACCAGAATCTTAAGGGGGAAAAAAAAGAGACTCCATAAGTAAATGGTCACGAAATGGTAGCAGCAGGCCCCTGGAATGTATTAGGAACAGAGACAAGATGAGGGAGAAAGAGCTGGAACATAGGAGAGCGCTGGGGGCAGCCGGAAGGTTCCCATCCAGAGAGCAGAGTGAGGTGCAGCCGGCAGGGAACAGAGGGACCTCAGAGAACCAGGCCCAGGTCTGTCTGCGGGGAGGGCAGCTCTGACCTCAGGGGAGAAACGCAGACCTGGGGCTCAGGAGGAAGGAAGCCAGAATCCTTGTTTTTTTAGAACCTGGAGAGAGAGAGAGAATACCTATACATATATTTTGTGTGTGTAGAAGGAAGATACACACACACATACACACATATCCCTCTCGGGAGTGGCTGTAAGGGGGAGAGAGATTACCTGGTGTGTGTGTGTGTGTGCGTGTGTGTGTGTAGGAAGACACACACCCTCAAGCCACGACCGCTGCGTGTCCCCTGGTGTCCATCTGGGGAACCTCAGGAGAAACATCCCAGGTGACGAGCTGCTCCGTCCGGCTATAGAGAGAGAACTTGTGGGCATGTGGGCGTGAAGGCAGCCCCGGGGCATGTGGGGCCGAGGCGGGCATCGGCATGGCGGGGAGGGGCCTGCCTGAGGGCCTGTGTGGTCTGTTTCATCTCAGATATTTCCGCCACCCCTTCCTGGGATTCATGGATGGTGTGTGTGAATGGGTCCCTGGATGACTAACTCCAGGTTATTCTCATTGGAAATATAAACCAAGTACTATGGGTTTGGGCTTGTGGGTTGGCTTATATTCTACACAAGAGCACCCAGGAGATGGCAGATTTGTATCTGCCATCTCTCATCCTACAAACTGAGGGTATTGATCTTTTTTTAAACCATCGTTGAAACCCTGCATTTCAGCAAAAAGTTAGAAAACATTGACTTAACTGTTCACCAGTGAATGAGTAGAGTATTTCACAACTATTTCAATGTTGGGTCTGAGGACTGTGTAATAATAAGGGTAGATACTTGCATGGGACATTGGGTAAAGCAAGGAATATATAAAGTGTATGGGTAGTGGAACATTTTTTAAAGAATCTGGATGTACCCAAAGTCAGAGAGGTTAAGTAACTCCTCCAGAGCCACACAACTGATAAGTGGCTGAGCCAGGATTCAACCCAGATGGAGCGGGCAGGGGGCGTCCTCTCAATCACCACTATGCTACGCTACCGAGAGCATCTTATGAAATTTTTAGCTCCAAATCTTCAAATCCAAAATCATTTGTTTTGACTCTGCAAGATGTGCATGTAAGCAAGGCCTATGACCTTTGCTCTCATTAAAGAACTTTGAGAAGTTACAGCAGTGATTAGAGTGGTTAGAGTTACACTTTTCAAAAGTTATTTAATGAGCTTATATTCCCTTTAGAAGGATATGCACATAAATCCATGCGTATAAATTGGAAAATAAGGAAAAAAGCAACACGAGAACCCTCCCATCTTATTCCAGGAACAGAGCAAGTGTCTCTGCATAGGCACTGTTGGAACTCTTAGCCCTTTGGGCTTCTGTGATAAAATACCATAGACTGGGTATGTGTATTTTGGGTTTATAGCTCATGAGCAACAGAAGCTTATTTCCCACAGTTTTGGAGGCTTCAAGTGCAAGATCAAGGGGCTGTCAGATTCAGTATCTGGTGAGAGCCCACTTCCTAGTTCACAGATGGCTGTCTTCTCATGGTGGCCTCACATGGAGAAAGGGGCAAGGGAGCTTTCTGGGGTCTGCGTTATAAAGGCACTAATCTTCTTCATAAGGGCCCCATCCTTGTGACCTAATCACCTCCCTAAGGCCCCACCTCCTAATACTATCACCGTGGGCATTAGGATTTAACATGTAAATTTTGGTAGGGGATACAAGCATTCAGTATAGCAAGGACAGATAAGACTGGCTCCACTTTCACCTGCTAAGGAACTCAGAGATGAGACCAAATGTACAAGTGAAGTCACGTGATAACAGTCTCAAAGCAACAGCTTTAGGAGTTGAGATGTCTGAATATTAAGGGTGCCGAAAGGAGACTTCCCAGGTGGTCTAGTGGCTAAGACTCCGCGCTCCCAATGCAGGGGGCCCAGGTTCAACCCCTGGTTGGGGAACTGGATCCCACATGCCACAGCTAAGAGTCTGCATGCCACAACGAAGACCCCACATGCCACAACGAAGACCAGGTGCAGCCCAATACATGGATACAGAATAAATGACAGCACAGATGGAATTCAGTCTGATGGGTTTTCTTCTCATAAAAAGTTACGTTTGGAGTGGCATTTTGAAGTATCGATGGCAGAAGGAATGGCATGGAATGATTGCAAAGGGTATTGATGAGAAAGTGGGCTTGTCGTTCTAGATGGAGAATCTGAACTTGCCTGTTGAGGTGGTTGAAGTGAAAGTGAAAGTGTCCGATTCTTTTCGACCCCATGGACTATACAGTCCATGGAATTCTCCTGGGCAAAATACTGAGTAGATAGCCTTTCCCTTCTCCAGGGGATTATCTCAACCCAGGGATCAAACCCAGGTCTCCCGCATTGCAGGCGGATTCTTTACCAGCTGAGCCACCAGGATTGGGGGAATTTCCCCTCTACCGTTCTTGAGGGTTTTTTGGTCTGGCCTAATCATTAAAATGACACGTGATGGATTAATGTGAGAAAAAAAACAGTTTTCTCCATAAACATGGAACTTCCATAGAAATGGGGCACCGTCTCTCAAATGACCAAAGCAGGCTGTGTGTACATCATTTTTTGACAAAGAATTCTTCTTGAAGATAACATGAAACAAAGGGGCTTGTGCTTGGTGTAGTGGACTGATGGAGAAGTAACAGTTTGTTTCTATAACTTTCTTAGCCTTGAATTTCCTAACCTGATGAGAAGGATGCTCTCTATCCTTCTGGTATAGGAAGGGTCACTTCACATGGGACGTTTATGTCTCACTTTCAAGGGGAGAGACAGAGTCAGAGGAAGTGTTTTTTAAGTATTTATTTAACTGTGCCGGGCCTTAGGTGTGGCACTGAGGATCTTCCATCTTCGTTGCAGCAGGTGGGATCTTTAGCTGTGGCTTGGGAACTCTTAGTTGCAGCAAGTGGGATCTAGTCCCCTGATAAGAGATCAAACCCAGGCCCCATGCATGGGGAGTGTGGAGTCTTGACCACTGGACACCAGGAAAGTCCCGAGAGTCAGTTTTTTAATATTGTTTTGGTTTTTTTTTTTTTTTTTGCTACCAAGTGTTTCTCAAGTAACTTTAAATCAAGATAATCACTATGTCATTGGGGGGCAGCCCACCCTGCCTAAAGGGACTTTGTCCTGTGAAGCTTCGCATATGACTGATCATCCAAAGGAAGCCCACCTGGGCAACGAGCATCAGACCTCTCTTTGATCTTGGTTATTGTATAAAAATGGCACCCCACTCCAGTACACTTGCCTGGAAAATCCCGTGGACGGAGGAGCCTGGAAGGCTGCAGTCCATGGGGATGCTGAGGGTCGGACACAACTGAGCCACTTCACTTTCACTTTTCACTTGCATGCATTGGAGAAGGAAATGGCAATCCACTCCAGTGTTCTTGCCTGGAGAATCCCAGGGACGGGGGAGCCTGGTGGGCTGCCGTCTATGGGGTTGCACAGAGTCGGACACGACTGAAACAACTTAGCAGCAGCAGCAGCAGCCTGACTGCAGCCCTAGCAGCCTTCAGTGGTCCACGATCCTTTCCAAAACAAGAACCGGTTCAGTGAGTTCACCTATGGTCACCCCATTTGCATTTGGTGGTCAGTGCCGGTCAGGGTCGTGGTGGTGTTGCTGTTCAGTCGCTCAGTCGTGTCCAACTCTCTGCGACCCCATGGACTGCAGCATGCCAGGCTTCCCTGTCCTTCACTGTCTCCCAGAGTTTGTGCAAACTCATGTCCATTGAGTTGATGATACCATACAATCACCTCATCCTCTGTCGTCCCCTTCTCCTCCTGCCCTCAATCTTTCCCCGTTTCCGAGTCAGGGTGTAATTCAGCTAAATTAATTTTGCAGATTCCTAGTGTTTTTACAGGTGGGAATGGAGGCCAGAGAATTTGAGATTTAAAAATTCATTTCAGACATACCGTCAAGTTAGAGCTTCGTTTTGGTCCGTTGAGGGTGGCCACCAAATAAACAGCTTGATTTCCCTCCCGCTGGAGGTACAAAACGCAGCATTCACGTTCGCCAACAGATAAATGTCTCCAATCCCTGGCAGTGCTTAATGGCTTTTAGTAGAGTTAAGACTGGGAAAAAAGAAACGGACTTCCTCTTATTGGGTAAAATTAAAACCCCGAGGAGACGATTCCATTTCAGGCAGACCCTTTCCTTCTCCGATGACTCATCCACAGCCCAGCCAGCTCCCTTTCAGCTTCTTCAGGTAAAAATGGAAGATAGAGGCCGCCGGACTGGGGCAGGCAGTGGGGGTGGGGGTGGGGCTGATGAGCTGGGTGTTGGCGGTTTGTCAGCTGAGATTTGCATTTCTAATAAGGGCCACGTCCTGGGGAGCTGCAGCCCAGTGACTGTGAGTCTCTTAAAAAAAAAAATTGTATATAATTTTATTTTTATTTTTTAATTGTTACAGGGGTATAATTGATTTACAATGTTGTTTTTGTTTCAAGTGTACAGCAAAGTGAATCTGTTATACGTGTACATATATCCACTCTCTTTTAGATTCTTTTCCCGTACAGGACCTTACAGAGTACTGAGTAGAGTTCCCTGTGTTACACAGTAGGTCCTTATTGTGGCTCTGAGTCTGTTTTTCTCTCAAAGTGCTGCGTTTTGCAGGGACCAGTGCAGGAGTCTTCATGGCTCAGACAGTGAAAGGTCTGCCTGCACTGTGGGAGATCCGGGTTTGATCCCTGGGTCAGGAAGATCCCCTAGAGAAGGGAGGGAATGGCTCTGCACTCCAGTATCCTTGCCTGGAGAATTTCACGGACCGAGGTTACTGTCCATGGGGTCTCAAAAGAGTCAGACACGACTGAGCAACTTGCACTTTCACTTTCTGAGACCCTGTACTGAGACCCTGTAACAGGGTCTTCCTGGGGAAGACCTTGCTGGCCTGAGCCTTCAAAATTCTATTGTAGCAAGATGCAGGGCTCACTGGGGAGCATCCTCACCAGGCTGTCCCTCACCTGCCCTTTGTCTATGTAACAGAAACATGAAATGGTGCCCTCTGAGATTTTGAGATTTATTGTTTTCTCCGAAAAGAAGTCCCCAGGCATGCCTATCCCAGCATTATTTATACAATAAAAAAATTGGAAAAGAAAAACAATGTTCAACAAGAGGTGAATGATAAAAGAACTCAATGATTAAGTAAATTAATCATTAAATAAATAAGTAGTAGAAATCCCTAAGGCATACAATAAGTCTGTTAAGTAATGTGATTTTTCTAAATGTTAAATGAAAAAAATGCAGGATACATACTGTACGTAGTTTTTATTTTTTTAAAAACATACACACAGATGGAAATACAGCAAAATGTCAAGGTAGTTCTGGAATCAGAGATTATGTTTCCTCTTTTATTTCTTAATTTCCTATAGTACACCTTTTTTTCCCCTGGTCATAGAAGTTAAATGCCACAGCAGGAAACTATCATATACCCTGGTTTCTTTTTTCCTTTGTTTCTTTTCCTTCCTTTTTTATCTCCTCCCATGAGAACATCAGCTATGCTGTCAGTGGAACCGCCTTGTAACATTGTATTGCTAACAGGAACCAGAAATCCACAGGGGTTAGGACAAAACCTACCCCTCACCCTTCGTTCCCTCCTCCTCCGTGAGTCCATCTAAACCCTTCTTGAGGATGTTTATAGTTTTAGCTGGTACAGCCTCTGGGGCCCAAGGAGTTCCCTGTGTTTTCCACTCTCGGTGTGAAGTGGCAGAGGCCTGCCCAATCTGTATCCTCAGATGACCTCCTTCAGAGTCCAAGGGTCCTCCCTGGTTCTGCATTTCTAGGACTAAGCAAACAAAATGAGAGCGAAGACTACACATTCGCAATTAGCTAAGTACACATCCAGACAGCGTTGTTGAACTTGGTGTTGGAAGAGACCTCAGAAATTGTTTAGGCCAGTGTTTTCCTAAAAGTCCACGTGACGGGAGTCAGTATTCCAGAAACCGGTGGAAGCTGTACACAACCCAGGATATGGTGGCACTGGCTGCCTAAAAATATCATTTGGGGGGAAAGAGGGGGTGGTGTTTTCGTTTTTGCTCTAGGCTGGAAGCGGATAACAATGGCTACTTTGTTTGGATCAGAAACTCCGGCAGTTGCACAAATGCTTCACTGCTTTGTTAGTGGAGAAACTAATTAATGTATGAGAGACAAAATCTTTTAAAATTGGGCATGTGGGAAGGTGGACATGGATATGACCCGTTATCTGGATTCCACCTAAGAGGTGGCGAAGACAGGAATATCCCAGCATGCCTGATGGATAAGAAAATGGACTGAAGGCAGCTGCCTCACCCCAGCTAAGTAGGCTGCTGCATGGAGCCCAGTGGCTTAGGATCGAGGTGTCCAACTTGGAGGCCTGGGCTGCCTCCAGGGCACCCACTCTGCCTGTTTAAACCAAGCCGCTGAGATGCGTTTCCTGTACTGAAAATAATTTAGCAGACTGAATTTTTGACTGCTCCAGCTGTGATCTTTTTTACTAGACTGAGTCCTGAGTCTGGAAAATTATTATTTTCATTGCCTTTGTACATCTTCTCCCATCTTTCCCAGCTGTGGAATACAGACTTCCAGGTTCAGAAGATTCCAGTAGGAAAGCAGATGGGCTCTGGAATCTTGACAGCATGGCTTCAAATCCTGCTTTCCCCACTCCCCTACTCACCAGACTCTCATCCCGGGTGTAAACTTCTCTGAGCCTCAGTTTTTCCAGCTGCAAAATGGGAATAATGATAGTATCTGCCCTTAGGATCATTGTGAGGATTGAATCACATAATGAATGAAAAGTGCTTGTCTGGTTCCTGGTGTCCAGTATGTACTCAGTAAAGATGAGTTGTCACCCTCAGCACCATTGTCATTATTATCCGTTTTCTGTGAAAGAACCACAGCCAGGACCAGAGTCAGCGTTGAACTTGTTTTGCTTGGCTGCAGTAGGGACAGTGTCCCTGCCTGCTGTGTTATTTGCTTTATCTTCCAGGGGAGAGCAATTCATTAGCTCCTAGTCACCTGGTACCCATTTTCAAGGTCCTGAGAACTGACGTACTCAGTCAAGGTCACACAGCTCCTAGGGGCAGCGGGAGAAATCTCCCATGCAGCTCTCTAGAGCTCGTCACTCCGCAGAGCTCTGTCCTTGTGGACACCTCCTGAGATCCTCCAGCCTAGGAAAGGAGGGAGAAACAGGTGAAACAAATGACCAGATTCTCAGGAATCCTCGTTGGAATCGCCGAGTGTCTCCTGCGTGCCTGCTGCTTGCTTAGTCGCTTTCCTTTATTCAGGAGATTTCAGTGGAGCTAATGCTTCCTGTTTCACGTTCCTCCCCTCCTGACTGTGCCGGAACCTCAGCCCCACCTGAGCGTCTCAGATGCTGGGGTCAGTGATGGGGACACTTGGGGCGGGTAGCAGGGCCAGGAGTTGGCTGGTTTGAAGCCCTCGTTCCTGCTATGTTTACCCCAGGGTGGGGTGTTAAAGGAACTCTGTGAGGCAGGTGCACCCCTGAAAAGGCCCTGGGAAAGCCCTCTGACCGGAAGCCTCCCTACCTGCATCAGCCACTTCCTGAACACACCTTTGAGATGTCAGACCCTCTGAGACCACAAAGCTGAATGAACTGCACTTCTGCCTTCATGGCAGCTCACGGGGCCCAGACTGTAAGCCGAATCAGTGGGAATCCTTGCACCTGTAGGGTATTGGGGGACGGTATTCCTGAGCAGAGGCACTGAGACGTGACCTTGCACGCAGCGGGGAGCCCATCGCTTGCTTTCTCTCTGGTTGCTCTGAGTTCTTTCTGCCCTGGCTAGATGGTAAGTGCCTCTAGGCAGGAGATGTTCTGAGCTCTGCCCCTTCTCTAGTCCTTGTGCCTGTGGGGTGATGGACAGCCTGGAAAGCACCTTCACCTGAGTCACTTTATTTGACCTGCTCAGCAGCTTTGTGATGTCAGATTTTATCCTCATTTTACAGATGTGGAAACTGAGGCTTTGAGAGGGCGATTTGGTGGCTCATCTACTGAGCCTGGATTTTGCATTCAGGTCTGAGCTCTGACTTGACCTCCTCCCCAGATCTCACCCTCATGGTCAGCACTGGGGGAATGAGCATGGATTCAGTGCTTGGCAAAGAAGGTGAGACACTGAGAGGAAGCCAGTATGTGAGCATGAGCTTGAGGGGCTCAGTGGAAAAGCCTTCGGCAGGGAGACCCCTGGCTTAAGTTCCTGCATCTCCAAGCATGAGCTACCTGCACTTAGAATAGTCCCTTCTGTTTGGGGCTCAGTTTCCCCGGATGGAAAATGAAATGATAGTAGGAGATTCCATCTCACAAATCTATAGAAATACGATTGAGAACTTCGGTCTTCAGCACTTTCTCATCTCTCAGCGGCCCCAGTCTACTAGACCCTCACTCCCAGCCCCCTCCCAGGCACCCCCACCCCTGGGTCTCTTCCAGCCTCCGTGTGTCCCTCTCTCCAACCAACCCGGCCTCTAGCCCAGTGGGATCACCGGGGGAGCCTGTTAAAATGCTGACTCCCAGGCAGCATCCCAAAACCTGATGGCTCTGAGTCCCGGGGAGATGGGCCCAGGAACCTGCATTTCTCCTCTGAAAACTCCCAGGAAATTCTGCTCATCAGCCAGTCTTGGCAATCATTGGGTGAGCTCAGCAGCCCTCCAACTTTGGCAGACATCAGTCCCTTGGGGCGGGGTAGGAGTGGGTTATGAAATGACTGAGCTGCACCCTCAGAAATTCTAATTCAGCAGTTCAGAGGTGGGGCCCACAGATGCACTCTTCAAACAAATTCCCAGGTGATGCAGGGACCACACCTGGAGAACCACCGCCCTAGCTCATTCCCCAGGCAAAGCAGCAACGGCATCTTAACTTGTGGGCGATGGCTGGGTGGAGCGGTCCTGTCAGCACATGAACTTTTAACAGAGACCTTCGAAATTACTGAATAATTATAATAACAGCTACCGTTTACTCTGACATGCGCTACGTGCCAGGCCCTGGTCTAGATGTCTACGCTCAGTGTCTCGTTGTTATACAGACCCAAAGACTTTGGGTTTACAGACCCAAAGACTGCGGCGCGATGCGGTGATCGTCTAGTTTAGTGTTGGTGATCAGTGGCTCAGTCGTGTCCAACTCTTTGCGACCCCATGGACTGCAGCACGCCCGGCTTCCCTGTCTTTCACCATCTCCTGGAGTTTGCTCAAACCCATGTCCATCGAGTCGGTGATGCCATCCAACCATCTCATCCTCTGTCATCTTCTCTTCCTGCCCTCAATTTTCCCCAGCATCAGGATCTTTTCGAGTGAGTTGGCTCTTAGCATCAGGTAGCCAAAGTATCTACAGGTGCCACCAGCACTTTCTGGAGGAAAGCTTGGGCTGTTCTTTACCCCACATGGCCTCTCTTTGCCATCTCTGGCAGGAGTATCAGGAGAATGTCCAACCAGGTTCAGAGAGGGGTCACCGCGCAGGCTGAGGGTGGGATTTTTGGTTGGAGGAGCCTTTCATTAGTTCCCCACAAACTGTCCCCTGCTGGTGGTGGCCCTTGGCTTACACCCTCGGGACAGCCTGCCTGCTGCTCATCTGCTGGTTTTGCCCACTTTGAAGGGGCCCCTCATGTAAGTGGGGGTCCTTGTAGCTCTAGCAGCCTGAGCCCCTTGGGTGAGCCTGGTTGTTGTTTAGTTGCTCAGTTGTGTCTGACTCTTTGCAACCCATGAACTGTAGCCTGTCAGGCTCCTCTCTCCATGGAATTTTCCAGGCAAGAATACTGGAGTGGGTTGTCGTTTTCTTCTCCAGGGGATCTTCCCTACCCAGCGATCGAACCCACGTCTCCTGTGCTGCTACATTCCAGCCTGCTGGGGTTTTGTGTGGGGTCTAGCCTGGCTGATGTTCTGTTTGCCTGTAAGGGCCTTGGGATCACAGGGAGCATTCAGCAGGGAGCAGTAGAGAAGGCTGAGTTCGAGTCGTAACTTCAGCTGTCCCAGCTGGTGTGTCTTAGCAGGGGAGCCTTTTTCCCTCTAGGATGTGAAAATTGGCCTGTTGTTGAATAAGAAGCTCATTGGTTTGTGAAAATATGTAAAACACAGAGCAACTGGAAAATACAGGTGGCCAGGAGGGTTTTATCCATACTTAGCTCTTTATTCTTACTACTCACCAACATAGACAAACACACACACACACACAGATCATGATGCTTGTGTATGTGTGTTCTTTTGGTTTGGGTTTTATTTCAGTTGTATCTGGCAGGGATCGCAAGTTTTCTAAGGCAGCGCCTTTCCTTCAGCATGTCCTACTTCTTCTAACTGTTCTCTTCTCTCTGCAAAGAGAAGAAAGGAAGGAAAGAAGGAGGGAAGAAGGAGAGGGATTGAGGGGGAGAGGAAAGGAAAGAAGGAAATGCCTTCAGACGTGGATCCCTTGGGATGGCCAGGGATTCCACACAGTGGCTTCAAAGTGTTAACGCTTTCTGTTTTAAGAGGATAGATGTGCACAGTACCTGCCCAAACTCAGTCTGCACCCTTGAAAGCCGCTTGGTGGGGTCCACCCGTGTTAGAATTGGCCTTGAAAGTCAATAGCTCTAGTCCAGGAATTGCCACTTAACCATGCCACCTTCCCCCAGCCTCCCATGACCAGACTGACCTACCCATCTCCTTGGGGAGGTGGTGAGAGCAGAAGAGATCCTGGATCTAAAATCTTCCCTCCAGTCTGAGAGCTGAGTGGAATCCCAGGAATCCAGGTGTTTTCCTGAGAAACCTGAGGCCCAGAGAGGAGGTCGTCACCTGCCAGGGCAGAAAAGCTGACCTGACTACAGTAAAGGGGAGTTTTGTCCTGGGGGTCTTGTTGCTCTCTCCTTCTGAGTGATTGTTTTGCAAATGAGTGAAGTGCCAAGTGAAGGGGAAGGAAAGCTTCTCTGTGAATCTCTCTGGTCAGAGCACCTTTGCCAGCTGCTAAAACTGAACACTTCAAGACTAAATACTCAGTTTGTTTCTATTTCCATCTCTCTGTCTGTCTGTCTCTCTCACACACAGTCACATCCATGCACATTTATTTCTTGGTATAAATAGCAAAAAGGCAGTGACTGTTCTTTACAAGAAAAGAATTACACTCGTCTTCACTGATTATGGAGAAACATGTTGAACATTGTCTAACTTTGCAAAACAGAATGGAAGACATGAAGGAGTGAAGCTTGACATTATGAAGAATCTATTGCCCAAACTCCCTTGCGTCCATGGAGCTTGGTGGCCTTGTATTTGCCTTACACCCCATTTCCCTATTATCTGTATACTCCTTTCACAGACAGACACATTCCTGGTTCTCCTGCCCCCAACACACATAGGGTAAAACAAAAGAACAGGGGCTATTAAAATAGAGGAGTAGAACTCTGTTTCTCACTAGCAGTGTGACCTCGGGTAAGTTACTGAACCTCTCTGAGCTTTAGCTTCCCCATTGGGACAATTGTAACACCCCTTACTATTCTTTTAAGGATTGATAAAGGTAAAGCAATAAAAGTGCTTAGGGTCTTCCAGTGATTAAAACTTCGCCTTCCAATGCAGGGGGTGCAGGTTTGATCCCTGATCAGGGAGTTAAGATCTCAGGTGCCTTGGGGTGGAAAAAACAAAACATGAGAACAGAAGCAATGTTGTAACAAATTCAATAGAGACTTTAAAAATGGCCCACAAAAAAAAAAAAATGTTTTTCAAAAAGTGCTTAATCCAGCATGGCACAGGGTATGAGCTTAAGAAACGTTATCCGCTGCTACTGAAAGTGTTAGACATTGAAGATCATGTTCTTGCATCGTTTTCGTAAGAGAATGACTTGGTTTATCATTTAAATGAGATCTCTCTCTAGGCCTCTAGCAATCTGACTGCTCAGTAAAAATTCTAATTTTTCTGCCCAGGGCAGAACAAATATGGTCCCGGTTTTAAGCGCAGCATAGCTGGGTTGTTATCTTGGGAATCCTGAGACACCGGCATGGGAGTTTTCAGCACTGCCTTGTGCATATAGATACCCTTATATCTGAAAAGGATATAAAATTGCAAACACTGAAAGATAGCAATGAACTGGGAATCATGAAAACAAGAGTAAAAACACAAAAGCCCAATTTTAATGGAACAGAGGTTATGTGGTGTGCCTGCGTCTGTGTTCAGTCTCTCAGTTGCGTCTGACTCTCTGCAGCCCCTTGGACGGTGGCCCACCAGACTCCTCTGTCCATGGGATTCTCCAGGCAAGAATACTGGCGTGGGTTGCCATTTCCCTCTCCAGGGGATCTTCAGTTTAGTTCAGTTCAGTCGCTCAGTCGTGTCCGACTCCTTGCGACCCCATAAATTGCAGCACACCAGGTCTCCCTGTCCATCACCAACTCCCAGAGTTCACTCAAATTCACGCCCATCAAGTCAGTGATGCCATCCAGCCATCTCATCCTCTGTCGTCCCCTTCTCCTCCTGCCCCCAATCCCTCCCAGCATCAGAGTCTTTTCCAATGAGTCAGCTCTTTGCATGAGGTGGCCAAAGTACTGGAGTTTCAGCTTCAGCATCATTCCTTCCAAAGAACACTCAGGACTGGTCTCCTTCAGAATGGATTGGTTGGATCTCCTTGAAGTCCAAGGGACTCTCAAGAGTCTTCTCCAACACCACAGTTCAAAAGCATCAATTCTTTAGCGCTCAGCTTTCTTCATGCTGCATTTTCTGGTTTACAGATTAGTTTTAGCTGTTTCTCATCCCAGTGGCCTCACGACCAGCCTGGAAGGCAGGTATGATTCTGTCCATTCCACAGAAGAGAAAAGAGGGTCTCAGGTTGATGCCGCAGGAAAGACAGGCAGGAGCCACATCACACTGGGCCTTGCAGGACTTGGTAAAGAAATCTGAATTATTCCCCAGTTCAGCAGGAAGCCTTAAAAGGCTTAAGCAGGAAAGTACTACAATCTTATCTACAGTTTTAGAAGATCTCTTGGTAGAGAGGGGAAAGAGCCAAAGTGGAGCCAAGAAGGCCACGTAGGAGGTGGCTTTGGAAGTTCAGGCAAGAAATGATAGACTTCCTGGTGGTCCAGTGGTGAAGAATCCACCTGCCAGTGCAGAGAACACAGATTCAACCCCTGCTTTGGGAAGATTCCACATGCCGCGGAGCAACTAAGCCCCTGAGCCACAACTACTGAATTTCAAGCACTCTGAAGCCTATTCTCAGCAACAGGAGAAGCCACCGCAGTGAGAAGCCCTTGGCACCACAGCTAGAGAGTAGCCTCCAATCCCCGCAACTAGAGGAAGGCTGCCTGCAGCAATAAAGACCCAGCACAGCCCCCCAAATTTTTTAAATTAAGTTGTTCCTTTCATCCTGGTGACAGCAGGGGCTGTTTTTTTAAAAAAGAAATTGTATAGTGCTTATGGAGATAAGCTTCCCTGGTGGCTCAGCTGGTAAAGAATCCTTCTGCAGTGCTGCAGACCCCAGTTCTATTCCTGGGTCGGAAAGATCCTCTGGAGAAGGGATAGGCTACCCACTCCAGAATTCTTGGGCTTCCCTGGTGGCTCAGCTGGTAAAGAATCCACCTGCAATGCAGGAGACTTGGGTTCGATCCCTGGACTGGGAAGATCCCCTGGAGAAGAGAATGGCTACCCACTCCAGTATTCCTGGAGAATTCCATGGACTTTATAGTCCATGGGGTCACTAAGAGTCGGACATGGCTGAGCGACTTTCACGTGGAGATGAAAGAGAAGAGGGTGGTTGGCGATGTGGTGGTCACAAGGTGGTCTTAGGGTGGGTTGACTGTGGATGTTGATGGAGAGGGAGAACCAGGCATGGCGCCAGCTTCCTGGCGGGTCAGTGGGTGGTTGATGGTGGGGATGTCTGCAGAGGAACAGGTTTCTGTGGAGGTGGGGGGAGGCTTTCCTTGGAATTAATTTTGGAAGGAGGGTATCTCCTTCCAATCACTAGGCCTTCTTATGGCAGAGAGCAGGCTATATTCTCCTGCTCCTGGGCACTGAATAAATGCTTTCTGTGAGCTGGGTGCACTGAGGTCCAGCCCAGGGCAGCCTGTCTGCAGAGAATGCCACCGCTGGCCAGGCACTGCATTCCTTCTGCCGCCAAGGAACCAGGGAGCCATTAATGACCCCTTCTGAGAACTCTGGGCCCCCGTACAAGAAACAAACAAAAAGCCCCGATGTCCTACCTTCTCGTGTTTCAGGCTTTGGTAGCTTTTTCTTTTGCCAGTCTCCACAGGATCTTTCCTCTGCTAATGTTGGAAAGCGATGCTTGTTTTTTTTTTTTTTAATGTTGTATTCAGGCCTTAAATAACCTTTACCATGAGGTAGATGAAGCCTAGTAAAATGGTATTAATAATAACATTGACAACAATGATGAGCTTTGGTAGAGTGTCCTCTTTTATATACACTCTGAGTTTAGCTTGGAGACAATCAGGTGAGCTAAGTGGCAGGTTAAGCTCTGTTTGGGAGGCCAAGGAATATAGTAGCCACGGGCATTAAAAGTGTGATAACAATGGCATTGCTGAGACTTCTCTGGCTGTCCAGGGGTGAAGACTTCACCTTCCAGTTTGGGGGGTGCAAGTTCAATCCCTGGCCAGGGAGCTAAGATCGCACCTGCCTTGCAGCCAGAAAACCAGAACATAAACAGCAGAAATGATCTTGTAACAAATTCAATGAAAACTTTAAGAATGGTCGACATCAAAAAATATGTTTTGAAAAATGGCATCTCTAATTCTTTTAATAAGAATTGAGGTCCTTGGAATGGGGCTGGCCTGTAAACAGTAGCTGTTGTTGTTTACATGGTTAGTTTCTAGATAGACAGAGGCACAATGAAACTGCACCGTACACACAGCAGTGGAATCAACCCTGAGTTGTGTAGTTCAAAAAAAGTTCAAAGTGTTAGTCGCTCAATCATATTCAGCTCTTTGTGGACCCCATGGGCTGTAGCCCACCAGGAAAGTTCTGTAGGATTTGCGATATTTCTGGATGCCATTCTCATAAGGAACCCATGTTCCAAAGTCATTTTCTAGGGGATCCAGGCTCCTGCTGGGCCTGGACCCCCATGGAATTCCCCTCCCCCAACCCCCTCTTTGGGCTTCCCAGGTGGCACTAGTGGTAAAGAACCCATCCTCCAATGCAAGAGGCATAGGAGACGAGGGATCCTGGGTCGGGAAGATCCCCTGGAGGAGGGCATGGCAACCCACTCCAGTGTTCTCGCCTAGAGAATCCCATGGACAGAGGAGCCTGGGGAGCTACTGTCCATAGGGTCACACAGAGTCAGACACGACCGAAGTGACTTAGCATGCATGCACGCACCCCCCTCTTCGCAGTTTCCACACCTCCCCCTTGCAAGTGTCCCTCCCAAGTGAGGCGGGTTGAACACGCCACCCAGGACTGCTCTGGCCTGTCCCCGCCTCCCTGCCTCCTGCTTGGGCGCTCCCTTCCGATGCGCCCCATTCTTTAAAGTAGGGTTCAGACCCCACCTCCACCTCCTTCCCTGAGCCCCGCCCTCATGGCACCCTTTTCCAATGGAGTTCTGCATCGAAGCCCTCCCGGGCCCCACCTTACCCATCCCAGGTGTGAGTCTTGCCTCTGCCATCAGGTCGATGGGGACAGCAGCCCCACCTTGTACCTTGTGATTCTCCAGCTCACATGTGCCAGGCCAGGGCCAGAGCAGATGGCATGGTGTTATGCAACTGCCTTGTAGAAAATAGTGAAATAACCATCCCCAGGACTTGCCTGTGCAGAGGGATGGTGTATTCACCCAAGTCATCCTGATGGGAAGTTTACTCCTTACTCCAGAGGCGGCACCCAGACCCAAAGCCTCTGAGACCCCCAAGAACATTCGAGAATATCCCTGCACACCACACTGTTATTCTCCAAGTCGTCAAATCTCTGCCCTTTGCAGGTGGCTCCAGGGCTCACGTCTCTGGAATGTGGACTGTGCCACCCTTTAGAAATACAGTTGTGGGGGAGGGGTGGTCAGAATTGGGGGCAATTCTGCAGTCGTGTGCCCACTTTTACACTTCGCATCCTGTCCTTCCCCTGAAGACAGCTCCAGAGGAGGTTTCCACACTTGTCCTGGGCGCTGTGGAGATGGCTCTGCAGGCTCTGCGGTGGGGACCTTGCTGAGACAGTGCTTTGCTTTGCGCAGGTCAGTTCTGGGAGCGTGTTTTCAGTTTGCCCTCAGAGAGGAACAAACCAGTAAATGTGAGCGTGAGTGGAACCTGGTCACCTCGTAGCCCAGGTGTGCTTCTGAGAGTCAACGTGTGTTGTGCTTGTCTTGTTTGTGTATCTGTGCACCTTGAGGGAGAGAGCAGGGGTCTGCTGGGCCAGTCGGCGGGCCAGGGAGACAGTCCTGTTTTTGAAGCAGCCATAATGTTCCTCCCTCCCCGGCCATCAAATTTGTTTCAGCCCAGTGGTTCCCTCCACTGACCTGGACGTAATGATTGTATTCTTCATAAACAGAACACCCCCACCACCAGCCCCGATTCCCAGCCCACCCCCGACATGAACTGCCCTCTGCTCATTAAGGGCTCTGAACACACACTTCTCTGTGGGAAGACACCTGGGCCCCTTCACAGGCCCTAATTGTCACAAGTCCCTCTGTCCGTCTCTGCAAATGGTGAAGCTTTGACGAGGCATAGGGGTCGGGGGAGGTGGGGAAGGATATCATCTTCCCTGGATCCCCAGTATTTGGGTTTTTTCCGGTAAAATGTTTTCCCGGGCATCGGAGGGAGAGAAAATGGACCTTTTCTGCTTCTGCTTCCAGGGCTGATTTCAGCTGCGGGCAGAGGTTCAAGCGCAGCGGGTGTGGCCTGCCCCAGCTCGCCTCCCTCTTCAGTCCCCGTGTCCCCGGTGGGAGGGGAGCCAAGAGGTTTTCAGGGTCAGTATCACGGAAAGAGGAGGTGGTTTTGAAATCCAGACGGTACGCTGTTGCTAAGTGACTGTTGTGAACCTTGGTGGCACTGAAATCTATGTACTGAGGCCACCACCCCACCAGGGTCTCTCTGGGGCCACTTGTTCCTGGACCCAGAGCAGCTGGAGACTGGAATCACCAGATTGGGCGGCATTCCCAGCAGAGCCCTGGATTCCACGTGGTGGCGGCCGAGAGGCACTAGACGGTCTAGACAAGGGCCTTTCTGGGTTTTTCAAAGTGGAGAGGTGGGGATCGAGACCAGGGAAAGGTGTCCGGCCTCCCTGCTAGAAGCCCAAGGAAGCCTGGTCCTGCCTTCCACCAGCTCTGTTCCTGGCATGGCCTTGTGGCTCTGACCTCCAGTTCCTCGTTGGAGACACAGGGTGAACAGCACCCACCTACTGAGTGAGTGGCTCTGAAGGCAAACCTTCCTGGCTCTGCGGCTCTTTTCCTGCGTGCCTTTGAGCAAGTGACTTCGTCTCTCTGTGCTGGACTTTCCTTGTTGTTTTAGTTTCCTGTGATTGCTATAACAGAGGACCACAAACTGGGTGACTTAACAAAACTCGAACCTCTCAGTTCTGGAGGCTAGAAGTCCAAAATCCAGAGTCAGCAGGGCCCTGCTCCCTCTGGAGGCTCTAGGAGAGAGTCCTTCCTTGCTTCTTCCAGCCTCTAGAAGTTGTTGGTGTACCTTGTGTCTGTATCACTCCCAGCTCCGCCTCTGCCTTCACCGTCACCTTCCAGAGGTGGGTTCTTCTCCAGGTGTTTCTTATGAGGCCCCTTGCTGATGAATTTAGGGCCATCTGGAGAAGCCAAAATGATCTCATCTTGAGAGCTTTTACTTAGTTGCACCCACGAAGACTCTTTTCAAATAAGGTTACATTCACAGGTCCTGGGGACTAGGACATAGACATATCACTGGGGGAGAGGGACACAGTTCAACCCACTACACTGGTTTATTAAATGAGGGTGACAATGGAGATTACAGATTCATGCATCTCATGTTCTTTGTGCTATGCCCAGCACACAGCAAACCTTCAGTGTTTGCTTGTGTCATAATCCACACCAAGTCATCATTTCATAATCACCATCACCATCATCACCACCAACATCACCATCACCTCCACCATCACCACCACCATCATCACCACTACCACCACCATCACCACCACCATCACCACCACCACCACCGTCACCACCACCACCACCACCATCACCACCACCATCACTACCACCATCACCACCATCATCACCATCACCACCACCACCACCATCACCACCACCATCATCACCACTACCACCACCATCACCATCATCACCACCACCACCATCACCAAAATCACCACCATCATCACCATCACCACCACCACCACCATCACCAAAATTACCACCATCATCACCACCACCACCATCACCATCACCACCACCACCATCACCACCACCACTGCCACCACCACCATCACCACCGCAATCATCACCACCATCATCACCACCATCACCACCACTACCACCATCATCACCATCACCACCACCACCACCATCACCACCACTACCACCATCATCACCATCACCACCACCACCACCACCATCACACCACCACCACCACCACCATCACCACCACCATCACCACCACACCACCATCACCACCACCACCATCACCATCACCACCACCCACCACCACCATCACCACACCACCATCACCACCACCACCATCACCACCATCATCACCATCACCCACCACCACCATCATCCATCACCACCACCACCACCACCACCACCACCACCACCACCACCACCACCACCACCATCACCACCATCCCCACCACCACCATCACCACCACCATCATCACCATCACCACCACCACCATCATCACCACCACCATCACCATCACCACCACCATCATCACCCACCACCACCACCATCCCCGCCACCACCATCACCACCACCACCATCATCACCACCATCCCCACCACCACCATCACCACCACCACCACCACCATGACCATCACCACCACCATCATCACCACCATCACCACCATCTTCACTACCATCCCTAATGTTTGTGAAGAGGCTTTCCAAACTGAACACATCTAAAACTAACTCTTGACTCTCATTCTTCAACCTCTCAGAAAGTAGATACCTCTGTTTAAATAATCTTGGTTTCCTCTTTCTCTCTCCCACTTCATTACACCTGATAAGTCCTGTCTATTCTGCCATCAAAATATATCCCCAGTGTGACTGCCGTCTCCCAGGATCACCACATCACACCCCTCCATGGGGCACTGTTCCCATTTTGGTGGCCATGAATGCCACCTCTGGGGTCCTAGTCAGCCCCGTGGTACTGCTCCCTGCCACCTCCATCCCCGTCTTCCAGTTCAAGCCCCATCACCTCTCACATGGGTCATTGCAGTTGCTGTTGGCTGTCCTCTCAGCCCCTCTCAGCTGCAGCCCTCCGCTCACTTCATGCACAAAACCCTGACTGTCCCCTCTCCTCAAAAACTACAGACTTCTTAAAAACGCAGGTCAGATTGTCAGGTTGGTACCCCAAACCCTACACTGGTTGCCCCATCTCAGAGCAAAAGCCAAAGTCCTTATGGTAATCCCAGGTACATCACCTTTCCCTCTGCCACCAGCCTTCAGCAACGCACACACATTTGCCCTTGCTGCTGCTTAGTCTAGAACACTTTCCCCATTATCTTTGTGGGAAAGATCTCCCTCATGTCGTTCGGGTTCTGCTTAGAAGACACGCTGTCATGGAGGCCTTGCCTGGCCACTTCAGGGTCATAGCTCAGCCAGAACCTCTCAAACCTCCACCATCTTCTGTTTTTTTTTTTTCCCCCAAAGCACATCTGGCTCCCTGGTCCTGGCTGTTTACTTGTGTGTCGCATCGTCCACCCTCCCCCGTCACACTCCTGGAAGGAGACGCTGGGTTCTGATGGCTGTCGAGTCCTCAGCCCTGAGTAGCTGTTAAGCTCGTGAGAAGCACTTTCTGGATGAGGGAGTGATTACGCGCAGGGCTCTGGTTTTGTGTGTGTCTGCCAGCTCTCCCAACAGCCACTGGCGTTGATGTGGTCCCCACCTCATTTTGTCGGGCGCAAGAATAAATAAATGTCCCTGGACTGCTGAACTCAAGATGGGTAGCAAAAAGATCTGAACCAGCTAGTCTCTTGCCGGAACCCACTTTCCGAATCACCATCTGTCAGGAGGCAGAAACGAAAGACTGTAGTGACAGCCCTTTGGGAATGGAAGCGTGCGATGGGGGTGCACCAGGGCGACAGTAGCCAAGCACAGCACGTCTACGCAGATTGCTCCGAAATTATCTGGGTCTCCTTCCTGTTCAATTTTTCAAATTGTGAGAGCTTTTTTTACTGTCTCCCTAGACAGTACAACATGAGGGGGAAAGAAACATGTCCGAGAGGCCCCGTTGCTCCATTGAGTTTTTACTGTCAGCCTTCGGTGGCCTGGAATGTTCTGGAAATGGGGCACTCAGGCTGCATGAATGTGCCCTTTATTCCAAAAACAGGTCAGTCCATTTTCCGCCTTGAGTAAACGTGGTGTGTTGATAAGAATCAAATATTTCAGTGTGGGGCGGTGCAAAGATGCATTCTCAACTCTACCCCTGAGATAACCTGTGTCCTTAAGCAGTTTTAATAGTAACTCTTACTCCCTGAGTCTTACCAGGTGCTAGAGACATTCCAAGTGCTTTATGCTTATTAACTCATTAAGTTCCCCAAACCAATCTTGGGAATAAGCACACTTATTAACCCCAGTTACCCTAGGTGGCACAGTGGGTAAAGAATCTGCCTGTAATGCAGGAGACACAAGGGATGCAGGTTCAGTCCCTGGGTTGGGAAGATCCCCTGGAGGAGGGCACGGCTACCCACTCCAGTGTTCTTGTCTGGGGAATCCCATTGATAGAGGAACCTGGCAGGCTACAGTCCAGTGGGTCGCAAAGGGCTGGACATGACTGAGCGCCTGAGCATGCACACAGTCCCCACAACACCCCTTTGAGATGCATAGCACTGTGACCCCCATTTTACAGATGAGGGGCCTGAGGCCACATAGCTCCAGGGCGACCCGTGCATGTAGTCACACAGTGAGGAAGTGGTTAACCCAGCATCCGCCTGTGTTAACTCAGCTTGTCTGGTGACCCCTCCTGGTTAAAGCCTGCTGGGACTCCTGGTTGTGACTCCTGGATAGAGGACAGTGCTCAAACTTCTTGGGGTGGTGTCAGGGGCCCCTGAGCCCGAGGCACTCATCCCTCCAGTCCATGTCCTAGCCCCTTCACCTTCACGCTCAGCCACGCACAACCACACTACTCAGGCCATGCCCTTGCCCTGCACCTAGCCTCTCCACTGCCTTCCTTGGAACGCACCATCGTTCCTCTTCTGACTGGTGACTTCCTGTCCACCCTCCAGGGACCAGGCCAAAGCCACCTGCTCCCTGAAGCCTCCAGTGACTCACCGTCCCCCACGCCCCTCTCCCTGCCCAGTGTCACTCTGCCCCAGGGCACCCTGAACCATGCGTCTTTGCTGCTTAGCTCACCTGCTGTCCCTGGCACCAAACCCAGGCCTCAGAGAGAGGGACAGTTACAGCAAGGAGCAGTGTGCTTGCGCAAGGACCAGACTAAGAGCTTTCTGATTTCCTTGTGGTTTTTAAAAAATACATGCCAGCCCAACAAAACAGCTCTGCGCAGGTGTTCCAACCATGGGCCGCCAGTTTGAGGCTCCTGGGAGCTCCTCGGGGGTTCTAGTGCTTCACTCCAATGTCAGTGCGTAAACGGAGGGAGAAAGGAAGAGAGGAGACAAGGAGGACTTACCTTCCTAGACCTGGCAATTTGGCTTCCATTAAAAAAAAAAGCTGTATTCTTCTGCTCGAGCTGTTGTAACAAAATACCATAAAATGGCTGGCTTAAACATCAGAAATTTATTTTCTTCCCGTTTCTGGAGGCTGGAAGGCCAAGAGCAAGGTTCCATTCCTTTCTGTTTCTGGTGATGACTCTCTTCCTTGTTTGTAGGCGGCCACCTTCTAGCTGCGTCCTCATGTGGCCTCTGCTCGGTTTTTGTGCTCGGAGAGAGCAAGCTCTCTGGTGTCTCTAAGAACACTAATTATATGGGATCAGGCCCCCATTGTTATGACCTCATTTAACCACCGTTAGAAGTCCCATTTCCAAACACAGTCACACTGGGGTTAGGGCTCCAACGTGGCTTCCCAAGTAGTAAAGAAACAGCCTGCCAATCCAGGAGCCGTAAGAGACGTGGGTTTGATCCCTGGGTCAAGAAGATCCCCTGCACTAGGAAATGGCAGCCCACTCCAGTATTCTTGCCTGGAAAATCCCACGGACAGAGGAGCCTGGTGGGCTATAGTCCATGGGGTCATAAAGGGTTGGGTACGACCGAAGCAACTCAGCACGCATGCATATAAATTCAGGGTGTGGAGGACGCACATTCATTCCATATCACATGGCGTGCAGATCATTCAGTCCACAGGTCTTTCCTGTGTCCTCACTGTGGGGATTCGGAAAACACCGGAGGCAAACAGCAGAGCCCAGTGGTCAAAATGACGGACTTTCCTATCAGGCAAATTCAAGTTTGATACCTAGCTCCACTTGCTGGCCGAGTGACCTCAGACCCTCTACCCAACTTCTCTGAGCCTCGCACACCTTATTATGAAAGGAGGACAGTGATACTGACCACACAGGGCTTGTGTGGGGGTGAAGTGAGATCCAGGCCTGTCCACCAGGCCCAGCATCGCTGGGGACCCCACTGGAGGAACAGTTACTGAGTGCATCCTCCGGGTATTGGGCTCTGAGCCGGGTGTGGGGCATCTGGTGGCGAGCAGGACAGAGTGATGCCTTCTTCTCATTCTTCCTCAAAGAGCCAGATGGTAAACAAGGAAATGTGTGATCAGGTAGCAAGCAAGTCAGTTGTTGGCGAATGGGACATGGGCTGTGATGAAATGAAACAGGCAGAGGGCAGGATGGGAGGAAAGCCCTCACTGGGGAGGTGAATTGGACAAGAAGCTGAGGCCAAAGACTTGGGGCAGAGTCTTCCGGGTGGGGAAGCGGCAGTTGTGAAGGCCTGAAGGTGGGCACACTGGGTGCCCACACGAGCAGCTGTCACAAGGAATGCGACCCCACCCTCGGAGGCCACCACCCTGCGGGGACACAGGACCTCGGCCCAGCCCTCCAGCCCTGGAGCAGGGCGGAGCTGAACCAGCTGTCAGAGGGGAGCAGAGCCTTGACTGGAGTGCTGGGGGCAGCAGGACAGGGGAGGAGGAAGATTTGGCGTTGCGGCCGGGGTTGTGGGGCAGCGAGCATCCCTGCAGGGAGAGGGGAGTTCGGTTGAAGAGCCTGGAATCTGAGGGACCCTCAGAGATTGCTCAGGCCTGAGCCCAGTCAGAGAGCAGTGTCAGGCCAGGAGCCCAAGATGCCCCATGGATGAGCCCAAGGCGCCCCATGGATGAGCTCAGCGTGAGCTGATGAGGCAGCAGCCCCCATTGCCATGGCCGGGTGGGCAGGTTGCTGGTTCTGGAGACTGGGCACCCCACGCAAGATGCAGGGCCCAGGCAGAAATCCAGCGCTGTGAGTCACAACCAGATGTACAGCCTGTCAGGGGGAACCGGGGCCGAGGGGAACTGGTCACGGTTTCCTGGAAGCTTCCTGAGTGTGGAGGAGAGGTCTGCTGAGGACAGGTGCTGGTGGGGGCAGGGCCGAGCCAGGAGACCCACTGGGGGACCGGCCCAGCTGCACTGTCAGCACCAGGGCCGAACTTTACGTGGCCGCCGGGGGTGTCAGAGCCTGATGCCCGTGGACCCAGCTGAGGCACGTTTGGGGTCCTCCGTCTCCCCTCCCACAGCGTGTCTGGAGTTTCCCGGACTTCTGAGAGGTGGCATGCCCCTCGGGGTGTGGACGTGGGAAGAGCAGCCCAACTGGGACTTCTGCATTGTCTCCCCATAAACTTGGATCCAAATCCATGGACTTCCACAAGCTCAGCCCCTCTCTGGCCCTGGGTCCTCTCACCTGCAAACGGACGGGATAAATTGGGAGCTCTCCAAGGTTCCACTCAGGCAATTCCTTTGTCTTCCTCCCTGTAGATAGCAGTGGGGGCTTCCCAGGTAGCCCTAGTGGTAAAGAACCCGCCTGCAATGCAGGAGACTTAATGAAACACGAGGTCAATCCCTGGGTTGGGAGGATCCTCTGGAGGAGGGCCTGGCAACCCACTCCAGTATTCTTGCCTGGAGAATCCCACAGACAGAGGAGCCTGGCAGGCTACAGTCCATAGAGTTGCACAGTGTTGGACACGACCGAAGCGACTCAGCACATGGATGAGAGACACTGAGGCCACGGAGCAAGGAGCCTGCTCTGAGGAAGCCCATTTGGAGCTTGGCCGGATATGCTCCCTTCCCCCACCACACCCCGTGTTCCAGTGTCCGGCAGCCCCTTCCTGATCCGCTTCCTGGCCCCTCTTACCCTCCCTCTCCTCTACCCGTGCTCCTCATCTGCAGACATGGAGGCTCTGCCATTCCTGGGGTGGGTGGGTCCCAAGTCTAAACCAAGAGAAGAACTCCCGGGGCATAGCCATCTGTGTGTACTCACTGGGATAAGCAGGCGGGACCTCCTCCAGCCACCTCCTGTCTGAATCCTACACATCCTTCAATCCAGTTCATATGGCACCTCCACCAGGAAGCCTTCCAGATCTCCCCAGCCAGAGTCATCACCTTACCCAGCCTCCCCCAGGCATCCCACTTGATAATTCTGCAGGTGCCATTTTTACTTTTGTTATTGTTGTTTAGTTGCTAAGTTGTGTCCGACTCTGCGACCCCATGGACTGTAGCTGGCCAGGCCCCACTGTCCATAGCATTTCCCAGGCAAGAATACTAGAGTGGGTTGCCATTTCCTCCTCTAGGGGAATCTTCCTGATCCAGGGATCAAACTGACGTGTCCTGCACTGGCAGGTGGACTCTTTACCACTGAGCCACCAAGAAAGCCCCATTTTTTTTACTTACTAGTGTTGTAATTTTTTGTGCAAACATCGTAGCTCCCGTACACAATTACAAACTCAGTGGACACAGTCACCAAATTGCCCCGTTTTGCCCATGCTCATCAGCAGCCCCCTCTTTGACATCTGATGTAGGGTTTGGATTCTAGTGTTGGGTGGATAGTTGCGGAATAAATGGAGTTTCCTTCCTTCTGTGTAGCAGAAAGAGTCTTTCCTTCCAGAATGAATGGCTGGATGTGTAACAGCCTGTGTTCTATAGCTGCACTGGGTAGAATCAGCTCCACCGACACACAGCGGGACCCTGGACAAGTTTCTAACACTCGTGCCTCACTGTCCCCACGTGTAAAGCGAGGATCATCATTACCTCCCCACCTCACAGGCTGGCTGTGAAGGATAAATGAGACATGCTTGTCAAGTGCTTGATGTCATGCCCAGCAGAGACCTACCTGATTCAGTAAGCGAAGTTGTTAGATTTTCTGACAGTCTGATATGTAAATTTTTCTTTGATTTTTTTTTTCCTTTTTTTAATATTACACCGTCCTGCAGAATTCGAGTTTGGCTTTAGGTAGTTGCCAGGTCCTTTCCAATCCTTGCATTCACTGAACCTGTGTTGGGCATTCAGTGCCATCTGTGGAGTCCCTGGATACGCTGGCTTGGAGCAGGGGGCAGGGAAGGGAGAGACGAGCCTTCGCTGGCGTAACTGCTCGCCTGCTCAGGGCTAGCAGCCACACGAAGTGCTCTTACTCAGTTCATGTGACTCGACAAATTTGGAATGTGTTGGGGAGAGAGAGTTTTTCCAGCTGTGAGTCAGTACATTTATGCTGTCTCACACACATATTTAAAAATTTTAGAAAGAGACTTTAGTGAGAATTCATTTATGAGTGCGAAGTGGACATCTCTGGAAACTGTGTTTTGACCCTGAAGGCAAATAATACTTAAGATATTTAATAAAGGGTTCAAAACAAGAGTCAAGGGAAAGAGAACACAGCTAGCTGCCTTTTTCCTTCTGTATTTTCAGCCGCTGAAGTGCACATTGGAGTACCCAATATAGCTTGGGTTTATAAAGCACCTCCTGGCTACCCCAATTTATACTCAGCATAGTGGAAAAATAGATATGTGAAAGAAGGGAGGCAGAAGCAGCATTTACTAAGCACCGGTTATGTGCCAGGTAATCGGAGCTGGGGTGGGGGTACATGTCCCAAGTTCAAGAGACAGCGTGGAGAAAATGGAATAGTTGTGTTCAGACATGCTTGGGCTCAAACCACAGCAGCCTACTTTTAGAATGTTATCTAAGGCCCATCTTAGCCCATTTTGTGGATGGCAAAACTAAGGCTCAGAGAAGAGAAAATAATTTGTCTATGGACACACAGCTCTTAAGTGGTGGAAACCATATTCTAAACAAGGTTTGTTACCCTTCTGCCTAACACCAAACAAAGTAAGTGATAGAGCAGTTTTCAGATATCACACAAGAGACAACACAGGATTATGTTAGCTGGGAGAAGGGAGACAAACAGCGAGTTCTACAGTTGCACCTGCTGCTGCCTTGAAGCAGTTTTCAGAATTCAGTATGAGGAGGAATCGCCCCCCAAAAAGAAAAATAAATAAACTACATCTGTGAGTCTCCCTGTGGTGAAGAAATTTGGGTTAAACCAGTGTCCCCAAGGCTGAGTGTCCCCAGGAAGGAGGGAAGCAGGCACACCCATTCTCGGCGATAACACTCGCATATCCTAAGCAGGTACCACTTTCTCACAAACCAGTCCCTTTAACCACCTCCGGACATGATGGAGTGTGCACGCGCACACACGCACGCACACACACACACAGTTTACATGACTGAGCAGGCACACACACACGTTAGGGATGATGAAAAACCTGCGCGCGCGCGCACACACACACACACACACACTTGACATGACTGAGCAGGCACACACACACGTTAGGGATGATGAAAAACCTGCGCGCGCGCGCACACACACACACACACACACACACACTTGATATGACTGAGCACGCACACATACACACATTAGGGATGATGAAGAACCTGCTTTTCGTCCAGGCTGGTCCTCTCTGCACACACACACTCCCACACACACAGTTGACACGACTGAGCATGGACACACACACACATTAGGGATGACGAAGAGCCTGTACACACACACACACATTAGGGATGACAAAGACCCTGCACACAACACACACACACACATTAGGGATGACGAAGAACCTGCTTTTCGTCCAGGCTGGTCCTGTCTGCTGTTGTTTACTTTGAAGAAAGAAACCAGCGCCCGCCCAAAGGGCTTGCGTTTCCAGCTCACTTACATCTCTTTTGCACAGGCTCATTTTCATAGACTCCCAGTCTCCAGGGAGCCGTGTCTTTCCCTCGGAAACATGAGCTGTAATCAAAGGTGTATTCATCCGCACACATCTGCTGACAGCCACGCCGGAGCCATAGTTCTCCGAGGCCTAACAGAAGGCGGCTCAGGCCAGGTGCCCAGGGAGAATTCTTCCCTACACAAATCAGATTGCCCTGTGGTTGCTCTTTGTAAAGATGGCAGAGTCCCAGGCGGTGCTTCTCACATTGCCAGAGGACCTGAGGGGGCCAGGGGGCAAACAGGATTCCACTATCCGTTCAGCAAAGACTGTTGCGGGCCACCATGTGCTGAGAACTGCAGACCCTGGGAATCCAGCTCTTCTGGTGACTTCCCATCACTGACAGGTATAAAGACCCAGCTTCTTAAAGGCCGGCGAGTCCCTGGAGGAGCTGGCTCCTGTTCTTTCTCTGGCCTGCTTCCACTGCTGGGTGGCCAGTGCTCCTCCTCCTGCCTCGGCCCTGCACGCATTCCCTCTAGCTTTCTGGATTCTTCCTTCCTCTCTTGGCCAGGTTTGCTGCCGCTTGCCTTTCAGATCCAGCTGCCCTCCCCCAGGCCCTCCATCTGCCTCCCTGGCGATCTTGCCACCATTGCATGTGCCTCCCCGTCTCCAGCCCAGCTGCAAGGGCGCATGCAGTCGCTTCAGTCATGTCTGACTCTGCAACACCATGGACTGTGGCCCACCAGGCTCCTTGGTCCGTGGGATTCTCCAAGCAAGAATACTGGAGTGGGTTGCCATTTCCTTCTCCAGGGGATCTTCCCGACCCAGGGATCAAACCCACGACTCTTAAGTCTCCTACATTGCCAGGCAGATTCTTTACCACTAGCACCACCTGGGAAGTCCTGCAAGGGTAGGGCTCACTTTATCTCCCCAGTGCTGGCCTGAAACCAGTGCCCCATAGAGAGCTGTTGGAGAGAGACTTCCCTGGTGGTCCAGTGGTTAAGAATCTGCCTCGCAATGCAGGGGACTTGGGTTTGATCCCTGGTCAGGGAACTAAGATCCCACAGGTCAGGGAGCAACTAAGCCCATGTGCTCTGGAGCCCATGTACCACACAGATAGATCTCAGGTGCTGCAACCAAGACTTGGTGCAGCCAAATAAATAAACAAATAGTTTTAAAAAGATTGCTGAAGGAATGAAGAGACAGCAGTGAGCAAATTAAATACTGCCCTGCCCGGTGATGGGCACATCTTCTTGGAGTGTTGATGGTATTTGACAATTTTCAGGGGAAATATTTGGGAACAAACACAGACCAATTCTAGAGTAGCGTTCAGTGTTCTTGTCCATGTTCGATGCTTCAAGTTGCGCCTGCACGCCCCGGGGAGGTTGTGAACTCAGCCTCCTCTATAGTCTCGAGTGGGGACATAGGGTCTTCGTGGAAGCGTAGGTTGGTGTTGGTGGAAGAGATGGCCCAGTTTGCCAGCAGCTCCAGCCATGGAGTCAAAGTTTAAGGGGCAACATAGGGAGTGGTGGGGAATAGAAAGACCGTTCAATCAGGCCTGAGTTCAAACCTGTCACTGGATGTTTCCTCTCAGGGTGATTCGTGTGATCACCCTAAGATTCAGACTTGTCTGCAGAGTGGGTATTGAGTACTTGCTCCTCAGAGCTGCTGTGATGAAGACAGAGAAGAAGCCTTGGAAGACCCCCTCAGTGCCCAGCTCAGAGCAAGCACTCAGGAAGTGGTGACTTTTGCACTCATCCTTCACTGATCGCTCTTATGAATTAAAGGTGTTGTTGGTTTCCAAAGTGGAACATTTCCTGGTGCAAAGACAGGCAACTGAAGACTGCACTGCCGGCTTGCAGAATCATGGCTGCACAGAAGTGGCCTGTAACTTGCCACCTTCTTTGAACTTGACCTTCCTCTCTTGTGCTCAGTCCACAGTAGCCCCATCCCAAACCTGCTGATCCCAGATACAGTCCTCCATGGGTTCTTCATCCTTTCCTCAATATGAGGCCATCACCCCAGGACATCATGACCTGTTTACTAGACCCGGAATTTATTACTCATCTGCTAAATGTTTGCCGAGTGAAAAAATGGACTGGAATAAACTGCGAGAGAGGGAGTAACCCTGGGTGTTTTTCTTCTTCTCCGAATGGTTAAAGCACTGTTCCTCTTTTTCCCCTGCTGTTGTCCAGCCATCCGATGGGTTTAAACTAGGCCAGGAGGGGATAGGAGGGACCTGCAGGGAAAATCCTATGGGCAGATTTTTCCTCGTTGGGATTTTGTGCCTTTGATCATTTCCTGGGTGTGCTGAGACAGAAAGACTGGAAATGTGTACACAGGAAGAGCTTGAAGGGCAGTGAAAAGCCTTTTCCTTCATTTATGCTGCTGCTCACAACGCGAGCGTCATTTCACGGCACTGAATCCCCTGTGCAGAAAGGAGGCAGGTTCTGTTTAGAGCTCTACTCGGCTGGTGAGGAAATTAAGGTCCCAGGGAGGGCAGGACTCGGCATCAGATCACAACACAAGTGTGTGAGAGAACCAAGACCAGACTCAGATGTGTCATTTCCGAGACCAGTGCCCTTCCCCCCACACTGGTTAGGAAGGATCAAGTGTCTGATGCCCCCGTGTGAAGTTCAAGGTGGGGGGGGAACTTATTCATGGTCCTGTGCCTCCATTGCAGGGGGCCGTGGGTTTGATCCCTGGCCAGGGCACTAGGATCCTACATGTATGTCCAAAAAAAGTGGGGAAAGAAAGAAAAGGCTAAATGGGAAAATGGAACTGATTCATTGAGACTCCCCAGCTCCAAGAAGAATTCACTGTTTGCAGCTCCAGCCAAGCCCCACTCCACACCTCTGTGCCTAGGAAGAAACACCTAGTCAGTTGGGGATAATAATAAGTAACACCAGTAATAATAGTAGCTAACATACTATTCTGTGTACGTGCATACTATATCTAGCGCCTACATGATTCTAAGTGCTCTGTATGCATTCCCTTCCTGGGTCCTGCAGGGTGATTCAGAGCTAATTCGGGGAAGTGGGAGGACAGAGCATTAACTAGAGAGGGTCTAAGATAAGGTAGCCACATGGCTGCATGGAATCCAGGGTGTTCAAAAAGCTTGGTCATTGGGAGCCCATAACACAGTGGGGCAAGGGGAAGGCGGAGTGATGAGCGTTGGCCAGACCTCGCAGGGTCAGAGGCCCTGCGGTGAGAAGTGTGGTCTTTGTCCTGAGACAAATGAGGGCATCCGTTAGCTGCTCCCACCTATAGCACCTCTATATACATACATTGTGCTTCCTCACCTTCAGGCTATTATGTATCTTTCTCCTTTTTTATACTGTGGCTTTCCTGAGGGTAAGGATTGGATCTTATTTATGTCTGTCTACTACCCAGCACAGAATCAGGATATGTGATTACTCAATATGTGGATACCTCAATAAATGATTGCTCATCAGATATTTAATATGTTCAACATTTAATAATGGTTTGTTGTTGTTCAGTCGCTAAGTCATGTCCAACTCTTTGCGACCCCATGGAGTGCAGTGCTCCAGGCTTCCCTGTCCTCCACTATCTCCCGGAATTTGCTCAGACTAATGTCCATTGAGCTGGTGATGCTATCTAACCATCCCATCCTCTGCTGCCCCCTTTTCCTTTTGCCTTCCATCTTTCCTAGCATCAGGGTCTTAACATGGTAATATTTAATAACTATTGCAGTCCAAGGGGTTGCAAAGCGTCGTACACGACTGAGCAACTGAACTACAACATACATACTACATGTTTGTTATACACAGATATTCGTACCTAAAATATAACTTCTATTATGCAGGCATTGCTGCTCTAAAATGTTACATGTGTGCCGATAAAACCCTGCATTCTGATAAATTCAAAAATCACAGCATTTGGGGGACAGTTGGCCTGAAGCAGAGTATTCACAATTCATACGGCTCTGTAATGAAGCACAGTCCGAGTGACGATACCAGTCCAGTTCAAAGGGTGTAAGTTCTGAATTAGAATAAATACAATAACTATAGGGCCTGAGTGACTATAGGCCAATCAATACTGTGTTAAAGGGGAGGCGGAACTTGATGGAGGGGGCTAGCGAAGGGTTGAGGCTGCTGGGTGCAGAGGCAGAAGCAGGCAGGTGTCTTCATCCCAAGTTCCTGGGGCAGAGCACCTTCAGGCCCTGCTGGAGTGTGGCCAGGATGGGTGGTCTCTTGAGCCCCAAGCCTGGGCACAAAGACGAGGGCAAACCGAGCCACACGAGCACCTCAGACAGAGCACGGGGCCACCGGAGCCCCGAGGAGGAGCTGGGAGGGCGGAACCCTGTGGCTTGCTCTGCTCAGCGGTGTGTACCTTGCATCCAGCCACCCTCACTTGGTGGTGCAAAGTATTAACATGCCAGGAACAGTTGCCTGTGAGCCAGTGCGGCGCCCGGGCTTTGTTGACGCCAGTCGCCTGTATGCCTCGTGTGCGCTGGACCTCCTTGTGGAAGCACAGACAGCAGAGCAGACATTCCGTAACGGAAGACATGACCGATACACCAAGGATGCCTGCTGGCATCCTACCAGTCACACACCCTCTGAGGTTGTGGACTGTTCTCTTCTTGGTCCACGAGTCTGTTAAGTAAACCCATTCTGTGAGCAGAGAGTAAGGCAAGATGGAGCTGGGGCACACTAATCCAAGTGAAAGTGTTAGTTGCTCAGTCGCGTCCGACTCTTTGTGACCCCATGGACTGTGGCCCGCCAGGCTCCTCTGTCCACAGAATTCTCCAGGCAAGAATACTGGAATGGTTGCCATTCCCATCTCCAGGGAATCTCCCCAACCCGGGGATCAAACCCGGGTCTCCTACATTGCAGCCAGATTCTTTATCCAAGCCACCAGGGAAGCCCCCTAGACACTAATGAAAGTGAAAGTTGTTCTGTCGTGTCTGACTCTTTGCGACCCTGTAGACTATATACTCCATGGAATTCTCCAGGCCAGAATATTGCAGTGGGTAGCCTTTCCCTTCTCTAGGGCATCTTCCCAACTCAGGGATCGAACCCAGGTCTCCCACACTGCAGGTGGATTCTTTACCAGCTGAGCCACAAGGGAAGCCCAAGAATATTGGAGTGGGTAGCCTATTTCTTCTCCAGCATATCTTCCCAACACAGGAATCGAACTGGGGTCTCCTGTATTGCAGGCGAATTCTTTACCAACTGAGCTATCAGGGAAGCCCTAGACACTAATGAAGGGTACCATAAACCCATGATGTGATCGCTTTCCCCATCAGAAGCAGCTGCGCTCACACCTCTGCACTTGGATTCAGAGGACCTCAACCCCATCCTGCCCGAAAGCTGTGTGACCTCAGGAAAATCACTTAACCTCTCTGTGCCTCAGTTTCCTCAACTGCAGAATAGCACCAGTGACATCCCCGAGTCCTTTGAAGGAGCAGATGAGCTCCTAGTGGATGGAAAGTTCTTTTTAAACTGTAAGGAGCTTTACAGAGTATTGTCTTTCCTGCCGATCAGTGCTGGGCTACTCAGGTCAGCTTGCCTCCTAGGGTGCCTTCTCCTGCCGGATGCTCAGTTCTAAGGGCAGAGGGCAAATCCAGCTACATTGGGATCAGAATAAATTAATCACTGGGATTCAATGCAGAAGTTCGGATGACCTTTGGGAAATGTTGCTGACCTCTGACGACAGTGAGGAGGAGGGGACCCCGGCCTCCCTCCCTACCGATGCCTCCCTCACTGAGCGCTCACCCATCAGCCTCCGTCTCCAGGCCTGAAGTCATCAGCCGATCCCTGGCCCACTGCTCTGCCCCCAGCCCCTCCCACCAAGCCAGGCCCGCCTGTCCCATCACCCTCTCATTTTGCTTCCCCGAATAGCACAGAGGAAAGGAACACTTGATTCCGGAATCACGTGAACTCTCAGCATCATTAAAATCCTGATAGCCAAGTTGTGGTTTCTTGAACCTGTCTCTTTCCCTGGGGAATGGGCTATGACTTCCTGACTTCCTTCCTTCCTTCCCTGATGAAGGGGATTAGAAATGCATGCTTTGCAGACTTTAATGTGCCTGGGAATCACCTGAGGAGCTTGTTAAAAAGCAGGCTCTGTTGCTTAGGGTCCTGAGAATCAGCCCTTCCAACAAGCTCCCAGGTGATGCAGTTTCACCTCTGACATATGGATCCATGTTTGAAGTCCCTGCCATAGTGATTACACTTAGTGGTATGGCCATAAAGATTTTTTTTTCTTCAAAGGGTGCCCCTTTGAGAACAGGGAGAGATGAATAGAGAATCCTCTGCTCCCCTCAGAATTCCAAGCGCAACAAGAAAAAACAAGCTTGGCTGTAAAGGCAGGCAGGGCATGGGGAGCGAGAAGCGTGGTCCCAGCCGCGGCTCATAGGCAGGCTCGCCACGCACACGTGTGCGCTGCAGGTGGGCCTCGGCCGGCTGCAGAAGCCTCTAGAGCTCAGGCCTCGACTTGCCACGCTGGGAACGAACGCATCCTCTGAGCTGGGCACTCGCCTGCTTCTCCGGCTTCACTCTCCTGAGGAATTTTCAAAGCACACAGGGCTTGCCCAGCAGGAGTCTCCCAGGGCGGAAATCCACATCGAGGGCTTTTCTTTTCAGGACTGCCGTATCTTTTGGACTTGAGGCCTGTAGGCAAAGCTTTCCTTCTCCACCCTCACCAACTGTGAACCTCTGTTGCTGCCAAGGAACCGACACCAGGGACTGGAGGCAGATCGGAGTGGGGTTCAGGAGACGCCTCCCCAGCCCCACCCAGCACATCTTGCTTTTAGTTTCACTCTCCTAAAAGGCCTGCTTCTCAGAAAGCTGCTGACTCACCCAGAGTGTGAGGGTCTTTTTTTTTTTTTTTTTTTTTTTGTCTCCTTCTCAGCATCATCACAAAGCCCCGAGATTCTTGAGGTCAGTTTAACGAGTGGCTGGGCCTTAACCATTTCCTTTCTCCTCCCCATCTCCATCCCAGGATCCCAGGGCCTCAGACCTTCTAGAAATGGGAGTTGATACCCCCATTTGCCTTGCTCTGCTTTTAATATTGATTATTTCTTCTCTGTAGGTCTTGACGCACTAACTGCTCTGAAGTCAAAGTAAAAAGATTCCCAGGATGTAAGCAACACGGGAACTGGTGAGTGACCGTGTATTTGGCAAAGGTCGAGGCCTCCACTGGATTTCAGGAAGGGAAGGGAGATGGAAGGGAGTCGGGCAGGGGAAGCGGGGTCCGAAGCCCGTCCAGGGGGCAGTTGAACTTTTGCACCTCTGAAATTGTTTTTGTCGAGACGCACCTGGAAACAGCGCAGTGCAGAGAACCCAACTGTGTGTCCCTGAGAATTCGCTGGGTCCCGTCCACCCCTCCCTAGACGCAGACTGGAGCCTGCAGTTGGCTGTGCTGACCTCTCTCTGCTCAGATGCTAGCATCTCAGGCTTACCCTCCGGAGGGCATGGGCTGGGGATCATTCTCACGAACCTTGTAACCAGGGTTAAGGACGCATTCTTACAACACGGAGGGAACTCCGCGGTTCACACCAGTTTGTAAACCGTAGCCCCGAGGAGACATGAGTAAATGGAGACGAGAAAGCCACCTTTGCTCCTTTGAATGGCTGTCGCTGGCAAGAGGCAGGCGGGCAGCTAGTGACTCAGCCTAAGGAGAAATTCCTAACAAGAGGTCGGCAACGGTAAAAATCGATGTCCGTTAGAAGTAGTGAGTTCCCTGTCATTGGCAGAATCCAAGCACAGGTTGGAGAAGCGTGGATGGGAAATGTTGAAGTGGGGAGGGGTTCTGACAGGGCAGTGTTTTACAAACTGTTCCGTGATGACCGAGAATCCTGGGGGGCAGGAGGATGAGGGGAAGGTTCAGGGAGAATGAACGGCGGGACTGTGTAAGCTCTCACGTGCATCCCCTCAACACTGTCTGTTTTATGGGGCAGGCTCCTGCTTTAAGGGCCTCCCAGGTGGCGCAAGTGGTAAAGACCCCACCCGCCAATTTAGGAGATGTAGGAGGGTCAGGAAGATTCCCTGGAGGAGGGCCCAGCAACCCACTCCAGTATTCTTGCCTGGAGAACGCTATGGACAGAGGAGCCTGGCGGGCTACAGTCCATGGGGTCACAAAGAGTCAGACACGACTGAAGTGATTTAGCGCACAAACACATGTCCTGCTTTAAAACAGCCTGAAGTTGCTGGATGAGACGGTCTCTCCCCAGACCTATTGTCCATGGGCCAGGTGTACCTGAGCTCGCCACATGTCACACGTGTGGCCCCAAACACCTGATCTGTGTGAAGAGTGGGCAACTCACCAGGCGTGATGGGGACTCTGATCAGAGGAGAGCTCACTCCTGTCACAGGACCACCAAAGAAAAGAGTTGCCAGCGCATCACGCCACCGAGAAACTTGCCCAGGATCCAGACCACACAGACCAGAAGGAAAGGCCTGGTGGGAATGCTGTGCTGGGTTCCCCCAAGTCCCCAGGCTGTGAGAGGACAGTGAGCATGGCTTCCCCAAGGGAGCTGGGGTCCTCCTGCAGCACATTGGCCAGTGACCAAAACCTGGCCCGACAAGCGTGAAAAGAATCGCACCCTAGATGCTGTGGGTGGAGAAATTGCTCAGGAAAGACACCTATCACAGGACGAGGGTCTGGAGGTCTGAGAAAGGAGCACAGGGGCCTCCTTTGTGCTTTGTCGCCGGGTCTTCTTCCCCCTGGGCCTGGGTCAGCTGCCACAGTAAACGTGCGCCGAGGGCAGGGCGCTGTGGGAGGCCAGAGATGCGGTTCTTTTTCAAGAAACTGACGGCCTGGATGAGAATCGAGTTTGACAGTCCCTGTACAGAAGCTGTGTGTTAGCTGTGTTCTGAGTGTTGTGTAGCAGGGGCGTGGGAGAGGAAGGGGAGGGGGCTAAACAGCAGCTTGAGCTGTAACTTGGTGCTTCCTTGCAAGTCTTGAGGCACAAGTTGGGCTTTGAGGACAGAGACTGTGTCCTTGATTCAAAGGACCTGAGATATGTGCTCAGGAAGTGACTGTTTAATGATTATAGGGAAAGTGATAGAGAGTTCCAGAGGCTGTGTCTGTGGTTAAGATCAGACAGCTCAGGTTCAAATCCTGTTTCTTCCACTAGCCATGGGGTTTCATAGACAGAAGTTGCCAATCTGTCTATGCCTCAGTCTTCCCATCTGCAAAATGGGCACCATGCAGTACCTACTACATAAGAGGGCTGCTGGGAGGAGTCAATAAACTGAGTCATGCAAAGCTGCTTGGTCCCCTGCCAGTATACTGTTAATGCCCAATAAATATTAGCTCTTATTCTTGTTCTGGAAGTAGGATGTGATCCCGATTAAGGTTTAGTGTTGGGACACGAAATAGCAGCATAGACGAGAAGACAGAGCACTGGGCCAGGAGTCAGAAGCCCTGGCTTAGTTGCAGGGAAGGGGTGCAAGAAGCATCACTCCCCCCAGGCTCACTCTACAGCGGAGATGCAGCGAGAGGGCAGTCCAGGGCAGCACCATCTTTCCTGCTCTCTCTCCGGTGGTCCTGGCACCGGTCCAAAGGCAGAGGCCACTCAGCTCTTTATTACCTGCTAGGGGGCCTCACGGAGAGTGGTTGGACTTCTCAGGACCTCTCCTTTTCCCAGTAAAGCCTAACGTGAGCCACCTTCCCTTGCGGAAGTGAAATGCTCAGGTACAAGAGAGAGTCTGCTGGTACCAATGGGAAATCATTTAAAACTTGCACTTGGGTAGCATCATCTGGCGGAGAAGGCGGTGGCACCCCACTCCAGTACTCTTGCCTGGAAAATCCCATGGACAGAGGAGCCTGGTGGGCTGCAGTCCAAGGGGTCGCTAAGAGTCGGGCACGACTGAGCTACTTCACTTTCACTTTTCATTTTCGTACATGGGAGAAGGAAATGGCAACCCACTCCAGTATTCTTGGCCTGGAGAACCCCAGGGACGGGGAGCCCAATGGGCTGCCGTCTATGGGGTCGCACAGAATCGGACACGACTGAAGCGACTTAGCAGCAGCAGCGTCATCTGGAGCCTCACAGTCAATGAGCATTGATTTCCCAGCCGTTCTCCAGAGAGCCTTGGCTATCTCCTCAACTGGAAGATAGATTGTTCAAGCGATGCTTCACTATGCAGAAGGCATCATCCACCTCCCAGGATTTGAAGCATATTTCAAATAAAAATGGCACTTGCCTGAAAATTTGTCAGGGTCACCTTTCTTGTATTAGTGGTGGACATGGAACTCTGGAATGGGCTTACTTGGGGACCTACCTTTTTTCTCTCCTGCTTCATCACCCTGTGATCCTAGCTGGATAATAAGATGGTTGTTGTTCAGATGCTAAGTCGTGTCTGACTCTTTGTGACCCCATGGACTGCAGCATGCCAGGCCTCCCTGTCCTTCACTATCTCCTGGAGTTTGCTCCATGTCCGTTGAGTCAGTGATGCCATCCATCTTATCCTTTGTTGCCCCCTTCTCCTCTTGCCCTCAGCCTTTCCCAGCCTCAGGGTCTTTTCCAATGAGTCTGCTCTTTGCCTCAGGTGGACAAAGTATTGGAGCTTCAGCATCAGTCCTTTCAATGAATATTCAGGGTCGATTTCCTTTAGGATTAACTGGTTTGATCTCCTTGCTGTCCAAGGGACTTTCAAGAGTCTTCTCCAGCACCACAATTCCAAAGCATCAATTCTTCTCAACCTTCTTTATGGTCCAACTCTCATATCTGTACATGACTACTGGAAACAACCATAGCTTTGACTTTGATTATATGGACCTTTGTCAGCAAAGTGATGTCTCTGCTTTGGTAGTTTAAACCAAAATTGTTAACGGCATAAGCACAGCCCCTGTACCTACAGGGTCCTAAAAACTCACTCATGCCAGTCTCCTCCCTGTGCACCCCCTAACATCTGCCAAGTGACCCCAGCTTCAATCCTACCTTTAATGGGAAAGGAACAGGGATGAGGCAGGGGGCAGCTTCAAAGACAAAGCATCAGAGAGAGGAGGTCCCGATTCCTGGTTCTATCAGCCATTGGCCTCACTTAGCTTCTGTTCTACCTCTTTTCAGATGAGGTGACTGGGCTAGGTCAGGGGTGACAAGTAGATCTCATCTCCTGCCAATTCTGATCAATTGGTCATGGCTGCCAAGGGCACTGCATGGAGAAGGACTCTGAGGCATACCCAGGAAAGAGGGTGCTACAATGGATTAGTGATGTCTGCTGGGGAGCAGTAGGGAGGACATAGCCCACGTGCCACCTTTTGGCATTTGAGAAAAAAAGATTTCCAAACGCCCCTGACTGCTTCTGCACATCGTGGTTTTACATCGGGGGGGGAAGCACAGCAAAACCTCATTAATCTGGACCACTTTAGGTCCAGCCCAAGTGACTGAAAAAGTCATCATCTGAGGGTGCCTATTGCAAGCAGGTGAGCTTTATTATCCTTCAGTTTGCAGAGTCAGCTCAGCCCAGCTAGCTGACAGGGCAGAGGCCAGGGTGGTGGTGGTCTGTGCTTGCAGGTCTGACCATATGGCTGAGCACACCTCACTTGTAACACTTCTAGGGCACTTACTGTATGAGCTTTAGATCAATACCAATGAAACTCAATGAAGCAGGGCTTTTTTGAAGTAGAAAATCATTCCATGGGCAGTTTTGCTCCTGTTTCAAATTGCCAGGGGATCTGAATTAGAGAGGTGTCACTGTACTAGCTGGGAAAAAGCTATTTTTCCAGAATTATATGCAGAAGATGAGACCAAGTGGTTCAGAACTACATTTCCTCTGAGTTTCCTGATCTGTAAAATGGGGAATTAATATACCTCACAGGGCTCTGCAGGAGGGTAATTGAGATAAAACGTGGAAGAGACCCAACTGAAGATCTTGCTCACAAACTATGGTCAAAAGATGCTATTTCTCTCCTCCCCCACCACCCCAAACTCTACCTCCATAATTACCTGAAAGCAGAGCTTTCTCCTTGTCATGCATTCGAGAAAAATGAGGTTACAGATTGTCTTAATAATACCATAACTTCTCAAATGACTCCTGTTAGTTTTTCAGAGGCTCTTTTTTTGTTGCTGATGATTCTTCCCTAGGAGCGGTCCATGTAAACCTTAAACTTGAGTTACTCCTTAGTCTTCCGCAGGGAGTAGCTGATGCCCCAAGGGTCTGACAGGCATGCACATGAATCCCTTGGTAACAAGTGTCTCTAGAAGGGACTGAAGCCCACTGTGACTAGACCGTGTCTTCCCCTCAGCTCAGCAAGCATCACCCCCCGAATTCACCCACTATAGGGAGAGTCCGGACAGCCAAGGGGGAGAAGAGCAAGTTGGAACCCACTGAATTTGAGTGGGAGCACATCTAAAGGATGGGCTTTACTTGCTCAAAATGGGGAAGAAGTTGGAACTGGAACTCCTCTTTCAGCCTTAGTTTCTGAGATTCTTCAAGAGAAAGATTCAGTTTATACTTTAAAAAAAAGCAAGACCAGTTAAATCCATATGAACGGGGGATTGGAACCCACGCACAGCTGGAGGGGCAGTGCCTCTGATCACAGAAGCCATGGTCGGGGTGGGGAAGGCCTGGACTCCCAAGTGAGCCCATTAGGACCCCGGGGTGGCTAGCCCAGAGCTGAGTTCTAAGGGGGCAGCAGGCAGGTGCACGCCTGTTACTCTGGCCATGCGGAGCGTCAGTCCCCAGTCTTTTCCAGCCCCTGGCCTGGTCTGGGCCGGATAGCATCGTGCTTCTCTTCAGTTCTTTCTCTGGGGCCTATCACAGAACAGCTTCCCTGCCGCCTGAAGAGCTGTCCCACCCCCAGAGAAGGCATAGCCAGAGGTCACCCTACTGTCCCATAGGCAGGGATGCAGGGAGTGGGTCCCAGCCTGCCCTTCCATTCTTTCCACTGAGGCTGCACTCCCTGCTGTGGGGACCCTGTCCTCCGTCCCCTCCCTTCATCCTTGTCTGGCCTCAGACTCCTAGATACTCCTTTAGATGAAGCTGAGGGTGCTGTGGACCAGGCAGGACCTTAGGGTTAAAGATCGTAGCCTCGCCTGTAGAGGCCTGACCAGGCACATCACTCCAGACTCAGCAGGTGCTGCAGCGTCCCCCTGAGGCCTGTGTCCCCTCTCTGGGCTCCCACAGAGGATACTGGTGAGGCAGCACTGCAGAGCGCTTAAGACCACACACTCTGGTGCCAGACTGGCTTGGTTAGAATCCCAGCTTGTACCTCTGCTAGCCTGTGATCTTGACCAAGTTATTAAACTTCTCTGTGCCTCAGTTTCCTCATCTGTAAAATGGGCCACCAGGTAGGGTAGCGATGACGACTGCAGAGTTTATGAAACATGCATAGAACAATGCCTGGCACTGAGTAAAAGTGTTAGTAAAACAAGACCAGTAGGTAACTACATGCAGAAGTCAGTCTGTTGTGTGATCGCCCGACTGACACCAAGACGGTCAGCTTCCTACCCGCAGAAATGAAGTCCCTCATTCTGCCTGTGGGTTCAGGGAGGCTTTCACCTGGACCCTGAGGGAGGGGCAGCATTTCTGCAGAAGGAGAGGGAGGGGCAGCCTGGGCAGAGGTGCCGAGGGGAGGGAGACATGCAGAGGGTGTCGGGAAGTCTGGTGGCGCTGGAGCTGGGAGAGCCTGGCGGGGAGCACACGGCAGCTGAGAGGGGCAAGTGCGGCTTGGTCAAACCACAGACGTTCTCGAATGCCGCGCTCAGGTGTGGACTGTTGGCAGGAAGTAGTAAGCAGGTCTTGGGACTTTTAAACCAAGTGATGCCGCCTTGGGTTCAGAAACCTGACGTGGTCACAGTGTGGAGGGTGGGCTGCGAGTAAGAGATCAAAGACGAGTCAGGAGGCCAGAGGCAGCTGCAGAGAGATGACCCCTGGAGATAGGACATGACCACCCAAACTGAGGCAGTCACAGCAGGGGCGAGCAAGGGTGGGTCTGCAGAGTACCAATTCAGAGAAAGCATTGCTGGGACTCGAACCTGGAAAGTGAGGAAGGATGTGTCAAGAGCAAGCCCCAGACTCCCAGCTTGGAAATCTAAAAGAATGATCCTGTTAACCAGGGAGCAAACAGAGAAAAAGAAGTGGATGTGGCAGAAGGTGCTGGGAACATAGCACTGGGCACACCTGTAGGACGCCCAGGGTCTGGTTGAACAGGTAATCTCGGGAGTCCAAGTGGCTTGCATTCAAATCCTAAGGGGTTGTATAACTTTCCTGAGCCTCAGTTTCTTCATCTGTATAATGGGGATCATGCAATTATTAGCTGCCCAAGAGAGCTGCTTTGATCAGTACATGTAAAGTGTTAAGGACTATGCCTGGCACAGACAGATTGCTCAATAAACATGCCCTGGAATTAACATTAGTATTAGTACTGATAGTGATCCTAGGATTATTCGTATCATCATCCTACTGGAAACGTCCACCATGAGCTTGGAACCCAGAAGTAAGCTCGGGTCGGGATGGGTTAATTTAAGAGTCACACGTACATAGGTCAGTGATTATCTTATCAGCCTGGCCAGTGTGTTCTTGGGGGAGGAACAGATGAACATGGCCTAGGTGCTTTTCTTTTCATGCTATTTTCACTTGTTTATTTGGCTGTGCGGGGTTTTAGTTGCAGCCAGTAGGAACTGTAGTTGTGGCATACGAACTCTTAGTTGCAGCATGTGGGATCTAGTTCCCCAACCAGGGATTGAATCCAGGCCTCCTGCATTGGGAGCATGGAGTCTTAGCCACTGGATCACCAGGAAAGTCCTTGACCTAAGTTTTTTTCAAATATCACCTTCCCCAACTGCAGTTTAGCCCCCACCCCACCCTTGCTGCCCTATGAAAAATCAACATGGGCCAGCGTCACCATTACCCAAAGGCATACGCCACATCCCTCAGGCCTATTGGAATGGAACTAGGATGGACAGGCAGCTGATGGAGGAGATGGAGAGGCCGTGGGGGACTGCACACTCGGGGACAGCTCAGAGCCAGAGGACAGCCCTGGAACGTGGTCAACATGTAAGAGGCAAAACCAGAAGAAACAGCTCAATCGGGGAACCAAGTCACAAGTGTCCCACATAACATCAACATGAAAGCCACTCAACCCTAATGGGTCAGATGTGAAGACTCTACCATAGGCAGTTGGTTCGTCTGCAGATCCAGGTGCAAGTTCAAACCACACTCCCATTCGGTAGCAGGTTGAGGGGTCTTTGGGGGCTTCCCAGTGACGCTAGTGGTAAAGAACCTACTACCAAAGCAGGAGACTTAAGAGAGACAGGTTCGATCCCTGGGCTGGGAAGATCCCCTGGAGGAGGGCACGGCAACCAGCTCCAGTATTCTTGCCTAGAGAATCCCATGGATTGAGGAGCCTGGCAGGCTACAGTCCATGGGGTCACAAAGAGTCAGACCCGACTGAAGCAACTTAGGAGGCCCGCACAAGGGTTCTTTACTCCCTCCATTATAGCAGTAGACTCAACGTCTCTGAGCTAAACAGGAGTGGTGAGAAGTGAGAAATGGCAGCCCACCCTCCCCCGCACCGTCCACCTAAATCTTCACCCTAGGTGCCCAGCCCTAAACTCCACTCCACGTTCTCCAGAGCCCAAAGTGTCAGCCAAGGAAGGAGCAACACCTGAAATGGGTAGGAAACGGTACTGAAGTGGATATTGGATTCTATTAGTCAGACTTTTAGTTGCAAAATAGAGATCTAATTCATATTGACGTAAGTGCAAAAGAGAAAAGCAGCCCGTATAATTGAAAAGTCTGAGCTGGTCTGGCTTTGAGCCCAGCTGGAGCTAAACAGTGTCGGCGGTGTGTGGTTTTTTGCTCCATCTCCTCCCCCGGCTTGCTTCTATGTGAGCACGTTTCACCCACCGACCCACAGCCCCTTCTCTCAGCAGCCCCCACAGAAAGAGGGCCTTGCATCTGTCATCATCATTCTAGCAAATACTCCGGCCTTGAGAAGGTCAGGCCACATGTCCATCCCTAAGCCGAGGGGGGCTGGCTGAGCCCCAGTAGAGGGACTGTGCCGAGGAGGCCCTGCCTCCCCCAGCCTGTGTGGGATGCCATCCTCGCTTCTGGTGGCCCTCCCAACTTTGGAGGCCTCTTGTGTGTAGGAAAATGGTTCATTTCCTTTCCCTATTGCTGCTGCAACACACTCCTTAGTGGCTTCAATCACGCACATTTATTATTTTACAGTTTAGGAGGTCAGAAGTGTGAAACGCATCTCCGTGAGCTAAAATCAAGGTGCCAACAGATTGCATTACTATCTGGAGACTCGAAGGGAAAACCTGTTTCCTTGCATTTCCAGCTTCTGGGAGCTTCCTGAATTCCGTAGCTTGCGGCCCCTTCCGCCTGCAGGCCAGGAGTGGCCAGTCTTCTCATGGCGCGTCTCTGTGGCGCTAGCTCTTCTGCTTCTCCATCCTATCTCTGGCTTAACTCTTGTGATTACCTCATGCCTATGCAGATAACTCAGCATCATCTATTCTGAGGTCAGCTGATTCTCAGTCTTAATTCCGTCTGCTACCTTAAGTCCTCTTTGCCATTTAAGGTAACATATTCACGGGTTCCAGGGTTCAGGGCAAGGGCATCTTTGGGGGCTATTATTCTGCCTGCCTCAGTGATTGTTACCCTCATCAGTTCTAACCTTGATCCAACACTTAGTTAAGAAGTCCCTTATTGTTTTAGTTTAGTCACTAAACCATGTCTGATTCTCTTGCAACCCATGGACTGTAGCCCACCAGGCTCCTCTGTCCATGGGATTTCCCAGGTAGGAATACTGGAGTGGGTTGCCATTTCTTTCTCCAGGGATCTTCCCAACCCAGGGATGGACCCAGGAATCTGCATTGGCAGGCAGTTGTTTTTTTGTTTTTTTTGTACCACTGAGCCACCTGGGAAGCCCAAGAAGTCCATTCAGTTCAGTTCAGTTGCTCAGTCGTGTCCGACTCTTTGCGACCCCATGAATCGCAGCACGCCAGGCCTCCCTGTCCATCACCAACTCCCGGAGTTTACTCAGACTCACGTCCATCGAGTCAGTGATGCCATCCAGCCATCTCATCCTCTGCCGTGCCCTTCTCCTCCTGCCCCCAATCCCTCCCAGCATCAGAGTCTTTTCCAATGAGTCAACTCTTCGCATGAGGTGGCCAAAGTGCTAGAGTTTCAGCTTTAGCATCATTCCTTCCAAAGAAATCCCAGGGTTGATCTCCTTCAGAATGGACTGGTTGGATCTCCTTGCAGTCCAAGGGACTCTCAAGAGTCTTCTCTAACACCACAGTTCAAAAGCATCAATTCTTTGGTGCTCAGCCTTCTTCACAGTCCAACTCTCACATCCATACATGACCACAGGAAAAACCATAGCTTTGACTAGACAGACCTTAGTCAGCAAAGTAATGTCTCTGCTTTTGAATATGCTATCTAGGTTGCTCGTAGCTTTTCTTCCAAGGAGTAAGCGTCTTTTAATTTCATGGCTGCAGTCACCATCTGCAGTGATTTTGGAGCCCCAAAAAATAAAGTCTGACACTGTTTCTACTGTTTTCCCATCTATTTCCCATGAAGTGATGGGACCGGATGCCATGATCTTCGTTTTCTGAATGTTGAGCTCTAAGCCAACTTTTTCACTCTCCTCTTTCACTTTCATCAAGAGGCTTTTTAGTTCCTCTTCACTTTCTGCCATAAGGGTGGTGTCATCTGCATATCTGAGGTTATTGATATTTCTCCCGGCAATCTTGATTCCAGCTTGTCTTTCTTCCAGTCCAGCATTTCTCATGATGTACTCGGCATATAAGTTAAATAAGCAGGGTGACAATATACAGCCTTGACGTACTCCTTTTCCTATTTGGAACCAGTCTGTTGTTCCATGTCCAGTTCTAACTGTTGCTTCCTGACCTGCATACAGATTTCTCAAGAGGCAAGTCATGCCTTTAATTCATTTCATCCTCATAAATCCCCAGAGAGGGGTTATAGCAGGTCTCTCCATCTTACCATGGAGGAAACTGAGGCCCTGAAAAGTTATTCATTTCCAAGGTCATGGATGCAGTAACCATAGAGTTGAGGCTGGACTTAGACCCCAAAGTCCAGCTCTTCACCAGGAAGTCAACTCATGGAGGATGTTGGGAGTCTTAGAATAATGGAAAATAGAGATACTTTCCTACAGCAGTCAAGGTAGGTGAGGTGGTGGGGAGGTTGTCTGGTGCCAGACCCCCTGGGTTTATGTCCCAGTTCTGTCCCTTACTAGTGATGTGAACTTGGCCAGCTCTCTCCGCTTCGCTCTGCCTTCCTGTCCTGGACAAGGAAAGGAGCATTGCAAGACTACAGTGAACGGGTGATTGGTTTTATTTTTGTGTTTTAAACTAAGACAAATTCCTGGACCCCAGTTTTCCTTTCCTGCATGTAGTTTCCACCTACTTTTAGTGGGGAGAGAAAATCCCATGTCTACACCTCCGTGTACTTTCCTTTTTTCCTGTACTTCCCCATAAGGCAGCACGGCAGGGATGAGCCAACCAGGACTCTCTCTCAGCAGCCTGTGAGCTAAGAATGGCTTTACATTTTTAAAGAATTGTTTTAAAAAAAAAAAAAAAATGTGACGGAGACTGCATGTGACCTACCAGGCCTAAAATATTTACCCTCTGTCCCTTTCCAGGAAAAGCTTGCCGACCTCAGAAAGCACAAGGGCTGGCGAGCCCCGCAGTCCCGGTCGGCACTGGCTGCTCGGGGCCCCTGTAGACCTTTAGACTGTGAGCCCTTCGGTCGGAGAGGAGGTCCTCTCGCAGCCACTGTGGCAGCAGTAGTGTTGGTAGTAATAGCAGAGGTGGCGGTGGCCAGGATTTATTGAGCATTTACTGTGGGCAAGCGCTGTGGTAAGAGCCTCATGGCCTGAAATCAAACCCTCTACAGTGCTCTGAGGGACACACACTGTGAAGGCCTGTGATGTGTGGGGAAAACAGAAGCTGCTTGGAGGACCAGGTCACCGACTCGGGATGACACAGGAGAGGAACAGGGATTTGAGCCCAGGCAGTCTGGGTCTGCACTTCTACCCTGCCTCCCAGTGTCACCATCTCCTCTCCTTTCAGGCGGAATCAACTTTGACCGCGCCTTCTGCACTGACTCGCCCCACCTCACCTCTTTCTCCTAGTTCTCCCGCAAAATTCCTTTCCCCTGCAAAAGAGAAACTGGGAAATGGAAGGGCTATGAGGAGCGGCTCAGACTCAAACATGTAAAATTTCGTTGCCAGCATCCATCCCTCTCTCATCCATCTGTCCATCACCCATGCATCCGTCTATCCATCCATCGAGCAAACACGGCACCAGGGTCTCAGGAGCACCCACGTCTTTGACGGTGCCAAGTGGAGCAAACCTTAAGGCCCCAGGTCCCCCAGATTTGCTGTCACGGGGACGCGCCCAGAGGAGCTCACTGAATAGCACCGAGCACTTGATTCACATGCTGCAATTCGGGGTAGCGCAAGGCTATCCCAGCACCCTCCCCCACCCCCACGTGGTTACCATGACGACATTATTTTAACAAACAGCTCCTTAATATTTAATGAAAATTACACTCCTGGCAGACAATCAGAGCAACCACACTGCAGAGCGCTTAGAGGGCTCCACGAGGACATTTTTGCACGAAGCCTTCAGTTTCTCCTGATGCCCATGTACCATCCATTGCCAGAAAATGCAAGTGTTCTGGAGGCTGGGAGCCAACGCGATGCCAGGCCTGCACTGCACGCAGCAATTGAGGGTTGTCACTTCTTTAATGCAGAATGTCACAGCGGCTATGTGTGGACGGGGGAGCGTGATAGCATTATTAAACGCTCCTTTGTACATTGATCTACTAATTTCACCACCCCTCGCCTGAGACTGCTGCAGCCTCATCTGCTTCCTGTGTCTTGAATCTTGAGCTGGGTTGTGGGACCATGTCCTGTGAGCACCAGGGTGAGAAAGAGCTGTTTCCTTTTCAAGGCACCATCTGGTCCCAGCTGGTTGATTCAGTAACAGCCAGGTGCAGGAATGGGAGCACCCAGCCCTCTGGCCTCCAAAGGGCTAATGCCAAGAGAGCAAAGACCAGAACATTCTGTGGCAGCCTCCAGCACTCTGATGGCCCAGCTATTGGCTGAGCCTGGGGGGGTGGGGAGCACAAATTAATTTACACATTGGAGATCCCCATTGGGAAAGATGGGTGGTTAACCAAGTGGGGAGAGTGTTAGCATGGTGATCTGTTGGCTGTGTGCCCTTAGGTAAATTTCTTAACCTCTCTGTTCTTCAGTTTTCTCATCCATAAGTTGGAGATAATAACGCTACCTATGGGGCAACCCAACTGTGATTGTGAGGTTTAAAAAAAAATGAAATAAATGTATAAAAAGCACTAAAATCATTCTTAAAATACTCAACAGTGGGCACATGGTAAGTATTAAAAAGCTCCTAGCTGGGATTTCAGGTTCCCATGGTACCCTGCATACGATTATAATAGCTGACGTCTGTGAAGGGCTTACTGTCCCTCAGGCACTAAGCAGTCATGGAGGGACACGATGTCATTTAATCTTCACAGGCAATCCTGTGAGGCAGATACTCTCGTGATTATCGTCCTCACCTTGCAGAAGAGGAAATGAGCCCAGAGGCGTTGGGGAACTAGTCGAGAGGCTACAGTAAGAGGGGGTTTGAATCCAGTTTGCCTGCATCTGCCTCCTGACCAAATGCAAAGCATGCCAGCGCAAGGAGCACACAGGTGGTGCTGGGACCACAGGTGCCTCCCTGGAGGGCTCTGGGGATAGCTGTCTGGGGCAAGTGGCTGTGCATGCCTTGAAGGCTCATGGGTCTTCGTGGACAGAGGATGGGAGTTGAAGGTGGAGGAATGGTTCTAAGTAAGAGGACCCTGAAGAGCTTGGACAGGCTGCTCTGAGGAAAACCACAGCCTGGTTGCCTATTCAAAAAGGCAGACTCTTGGCATTGAGAGGGAGCTTACCTTAAACAGATAGTCACCTGCATAATTTGAATACATTTGATTCTTATTTGAAAGGATTGGAAGAGAAAGCATGAGACATAGAGGGAGGGCAGTCTTTGGAGTTCTCCGTTTCCTTATGTAGGATTTCATTAGGGTTATGTGTCTATGGGGTTTCCCTGTGGCTCAGCGGTTAGGAACCTGCTTGTTTAATTCCTGCATCAAGAAGACCCCCTGGGGGAAGGAAATGGCAACCCACTCCAGTATTCTTGCCTAGGAAATCACACAGAGGAGCCCCGAGGGCTATAGTCCATGGGGTTGTAAAAAGAGTCAGACATGGCTTAACAACTGAGCACCCACGCAAAGTGTCTGTAGCAAGGGTGTATGTATATGGAAAATGAAAATATTTTGTGCTTGTACCTCCAAAAGCAAAGAAAGAAAAATGATGTAGGCTGTGTAGCAGATTACAATCAAAGACATAGTGTACTACCACACTTTTTAATATATATGTGTGTGCGTGTATCAGCTATTTATTGTCACAGCAGTGCTTCATAACAAACCACTACCAAGCTCACTGAGGAACAACAGGAAGTAATTGTTTAGCTCCCAGTCTGTAGGGTTTAGCCTGTCTGTGTTGGTTTTGCTTATGAACCTGAGGTCAGCTAAGGGTCAGTTAGGTGGCTCTGCTGGTCTCAAGTGGGCTCACGGTTACCTGTGGGATGGCAGGAGGCTGGCTGCTCCAACATGACTGCAGCTGGGATGACGGGGGTGAGCGGCCCGCACGCCACACCTCATCCCTCTCCAGCCGTCTTGCCCAGGCATGTTCTCGTGGTAGGCAAGTGAGAGCGCAAGCAGAGAGCTGCCAGTGCTTTCCCAAGCCTTGGCTTACGTCCCATCTGCTAACAAACATCCCGTGAGCCAGAGCAAGTCTCATGGCCAGAGTGCAGTGGGGAGGCTCTACGGGCTCAGCGTCAGAGTCCAGACACGAGGAGGGGCAGAGAATCAGGACCCTCATCACAATCAGGAACACTTTTCCCCGATACGTGAAATACATAGCCAGAGGGAAGTTGCTGTATAATTCGGGAAGCTCAACCCAGTGCTCTGTGACAACCTCAAGGGGTGGGAGGGAGGTTCAAAAGGTCGGGGACGTGTGTATACTTAGGGCTGATTCATGTTGTCGTACGACAGGAACCAACACAACACTGTAAAGCAATTATCCTCCAATTAAAATTTTTTTTAGGAAAAAATATGTTTCCCAGAATCCACCTGATGAACCATCAAGCCATCAGGGAGAAGAAGTCCTCAACGACAGATTGGAATAGTCATAGAACTTCTTCTGGCCCCGGAGCCACAAGATGAACTTGACCTCAAAGTAGGTCTTCAGTGCACAGCTTTGAAGTCAGCATCTGAGTCTTCAGCATGACACCTGATCCCTGATTCAAGGTGTCTGCAGTGATGAGCAGACCCCGGTCAAGGAATGGGGACTGGTGTGCTCCCTCCATAGCACTCGGTTTGGGTGCCTTCTTGTCCTGAGCTGCTTTCTCCCAGAGCCCCTAGAACTTGGTGTTAGCTGTATGTTCCCAGCAGAACTTTGTACTCCAGGTGTGCCCTGAAGGCAGTCTGCTTAGAAACATAGGCCAAATGAAAGCAGGCCTTGTCTAAATATTTTTTCTTAATTCCAAATCATTTTTCATTTGTAGTAGCCCTGGGCTCCCCTTGTGGCTCAGCTGGTAAAGAATCCGCCTGCAATGTGGGAGACCTGGATTCGATCCCTGGGTTGGGAAGGTCCCCTGGAGAAGGGAAAGGCTACCGACTCTAGTATTCTGCCTGGAGAATTCCATGGACTGTATAGTTCATGGGGTCGCAAAGAGTCAGACACGATGGAGCGACTTTCAATACGCTGAATTTATTTTGCACTTGATACTTCTCATAACGTGAAAGACTAGAATGATTCCCATTTCCCAGGTCGGGACACTGAGGTCCAGGGACCCTGAGTGACTTCTTCAGAGTGGCAAAGCCAGGTGTGCAACCAGCCCTGTCTCTCTCCACCCCCAGAGATCTCCAAGTTAGCCCCAGGGACTGGGTTCACATCTTGATTCTGCCTCTTGCAGACATGTGATCTTGGATATGTCACTTACCCGCTCTGAGCCTCTGGTGAGAATTCTATCTCCCTGATAGGGTTTTTATTTTTAATTTTTAAAAGATTTTATTTATTTGGGTATTTATTTTTGGCTGTGCTAGGTCTTCCCTGATGCTTGGGCTTTTCTCTAGTTCCAGCAAGAGGGAGCTGCTGTCCAGTTGCCGTGCACAGGCCCCTCGGTACGGTGGCTTCCTTTGTTGCAGAGCATGGGCTTCAGGCGCACAGCTTCAGTAGATGCGGCACGTGAGCTCAGTGGTTGCAACTCCAGGGCTCTAGAGCACAGGCTTAATAGTTGTGGCATGTGGGCTTAGTTGCTCTGCAGCATGTGGGATCTTCCCAGATCAGGACTAGCACCCGAGTCTCCTGCATGGAATGCAGAAGGATTCTTTCCCACTGAGCCACCAGGGAAGCCCCCTGATAGGGTCTTTATGATAAGTAAATGAGTTTAAAATTAACTGAGATTCTTGAGTGCTGCCCTCCAGTCGGAAATGTTCCTCATGCTCTCATGTAATCCTCAAAACCACCCTGAGAAGTAGTACTGGTATTATCCCGTCTTTACAGATAAGCAGCTGAGCCTCATTGACAATCCCCAGTGACCAGCCGGAGGTCACACCATGGTGGAGCTGAGACCTGGAGGAAGGCTGTGTGCCTCAGAAACCAAGGCCCCTCTGTTTCCTGTGAAGAAGTTCAGAAAGGATGCTGTCATTTTCCTTTGGGAACCTTGAGATTGAGCGGCACATAGGGGAAAACCCTGCTGCCACCCTAAAAATCATCTAAAACTGGTGCTTCCCCAAGCATCTAGCCCCTTCAGACAGTAGGAACGTTATTTTAGACCTGGGGTCCCCAGCTTCTGGGCCATGGACCTGTACCTCCTGTCGGATCAGTGGTGACATTAGATCAGAAACAAAGTACAAAATAAACAGGGTTTCCCTGGTGACTCAGTGGTAAAGAACCCTCCTGCCAACACAGGAGACGCAGGTTTGGTCCCTGGATTGGGACAATCCCCTGGAGGAGGTAATGGACAAACCACTCCAGTAGTCTTGCCTGGAGAATCCCATGGGCAGAGAAGCCTGGCGGGTTACAGACTATGGGGGCATGAGTCGGGCACGACTTAGCGACTAAGCACGCATGCACACACAATAAATGTAATGTGCTTTAATCGTCCCAAAACCATTCCCACCCACCCAGTTCCTGGAAAAATTGTCTTCCATGAAACCAGTCCCTGGTGCCAAAAAGGATGTTGACCACTGCTTTAGAGAATCCCTGAGCTCATACCCCTAGGACCAACAGAAAAAAAAAAAAAAAAAAAACACCCTACTCCAGCTAAAGGTCGAGTTCATTGAACCCAATGACTCAGAAGGCAGTAACATCATCCAGCACTTAAGAAACACTGAATGAATTACGTGCCCAAATTCCTCTGGTTCAGATGTAATATCGCTGCCAGTTTCATTTGCCAGGCACGTGAGCATTACTAAAAGGATCCACACTGGGCACTTAGGCCCCTCCACCCGTACCCTGACACCTCTCCCATCTATAAAGCTTTCTGAGCACCTTGACAGCAGAGTCTTTTAACTCGTGAAGGGTAGTTAGAGCACGGATGAGTGCCTGTGTTCCACACAAAAGAAAACAAAGGCTGCAGCCGTTAAATTTTGGCAAAAGAGGTCAAGGCCGACACTGACTGTTTCTCTGTGTTCGGTCAGAATCGTGGGTCCAATTTCTGTTCCACCATTTACTGTCTGTGTTGGCGTTAGTGGTAAAGAACCCAGCTGCCATTGTAGGAGACGTAAGAGGGTTCGATCCCTGGATCAGGAAGATCCCCTGGAGAAGGCAATGGCAACCCACTTTAATATTCTTGCCTGGAGAGTTCCATGGACAGAGGACCCTCACAGGCTACTAGTTCATGGGATCGCAAAGAGTCAGACGAGATGGAAGTGATTTAGCACAACCTTGGGGAAGTTACTTTCCTTTTCTGTGCCTCTGTTTGCACCTCCGTAAAATGGGGATAATAGTGATTACCTTTTAGATAATAGCGATTACCTTGTTCTGAGAATTAAGTAGTTAATCCATGTCGTGCGCTTAGAACCACAGTACCTGAAGCACACAGGAAGCCTGTGATAAATACTGCATCTTGCTGTTACTACGTGCATGTTGAGTAGTCATTTATGGAAATGAAGTGACGCTTAGCAAATGTAGTTTGGAGACAAAATCCTTAGGGGGCATGGGAGTGGAATCACAAAAGACGGCTAGTGTGATGAGCACATTCCAGAGTCCACTGGGATAGGTGACTTGCCCACGGTCTTCCTGCTAGAGAGAGGCCACTTGGGAAGTAGAAGCCAGTTTCCCTGACCCCAAAATCAGGATCCTTTCTGCTTGTCCACAGTTCCTGAGAAGGGGCTTCTGCCCCATCCCTAAGTCCCCTCCTACCGCTCTGTAACTTACCATGAGAAAAGTGTCTATATTCACTTATCTAATGGAAACCTCCCTGAGCTCCTTAAACCTTCCAGCCAGCAGATTCAATGGTGCTGAGCACCTATGTTTGCAGTAACCATGCAGAAAGGAGATAGCCTGTATGGAAGAATAATTAAGCACTAGGTTTAATTAAATCAATCTCCCTCTCTGCTTCCATGCCCCCCTCAAATCAGAAGCCTGTTGAAACCCTTAACTGGAAGCTCTGATTTGAGCCGTTTCTAATCAGACTCAAAATTGCTAGCTTGTTGTCTTAATCTGCTCCCGAGATATCGGGCTTCCGTGTGTGATTCATCTTTCCTTTCCTTGGACACGTTTCAGACACAGACAATCATTGTACTACAGCTTATCCTATTGTGGTTATTATTCCCTGAAAGGAGTGAGTAGAAACAGTAACTTTCCTTGCATATTTCTTCAAGCACCCACACAGCCCTCTTTTTAATTCCAAAGCCAAGGGATGAGCTTTGTGCTTTTTTTTTTTGCAACCGCTGTAACCAAGGTCCTTTGCCTCCACCCTCAAGAATCTTCATTAATTTTTTTAAACCTTTCTTCTCTTTTCTGAAGGGTGGTAACCTGCCCCAAGTTGTGAAATAATGACAGTATGCAAAACTGGACCTTGGGTCCCCTAGCATTTCTCCCTTCCCTCCCAAGCCCGGGGGTGCCTGCCTCTTCCTGAAGCCCACTTCTGCCACCCTCATCCAGTCCTTGGGACAGGCCAGGTGGGGCCTGAGTGAAACTGCAGAGCTCTTGTGTTGAGGTGCGATGGCCTTGCTGAACGAAGCTTGGCCCTCGTGGGAGGAGTGGTGGTGGGAACACTGAGAAAACTCAAGGAACCAGAAGCAAGCAGTGGAAACCCTGGGTGCAGGTGGCGATGCAAATTCAGCACCTAACGGGGGGTTGGGGGGTGCCTGCATTGGGTTCAGCACCGGTGCTTTTTTTTCTTTTTCTCTTCTCTTTTTTTGATCAAAGCATAGTTGATTGACAATATCATGTTAGTTTCGGGTGTGTGCAGGGTTTACTGCATGACCGTGTTCTTTTCCGATCCTTACATGGGCAACCTCTGATTCTTCCTATTTCCACCTAAAGACACCCCTTCAATTATAGAGGCAAGAATGGTATACAGAGGGGTAACAGTACTTCAGAAAAACAAAACAGAATCACTGGAGCTGGGGGTGATGTGATCTGGGTGAGATTTTTCAGTATTGCCCTGAAGTGAAGTGACAGTCACTCGGTCGTATCCGACTCTTTGTGACCCCATGGACTGCAGCCCACCATGCTCCTCTGTCCATGGGATTCTGCAGGCAAGAATACTGGAGTGGGTTGCCATTTCCTGAAGCAGCATAGAATTGTTGGAAAACAGACACCAGAACAGGAGAGCAGGCAGAGGGGCAATGGCAGCTTGAACCAGGATAGAAAGCAGTGGGAAACGATCAGATTTCAGGGTATATTTTGGAGAAAGAGACAATGGGAGCTGCTGATGAATAGGCTGGGGTGAGGGGAAGGGTGTGTTCTCGCCTGTCTGGACTCTGCTACTGAGACCTCACTGGCTCATGAAGATATCACCGGATTGCAGTCAGGAGACAGGCCTGAGCTGTGAGCAGTATGGTACTTGGCAAGTTAGCAACAGAGTCACATCACCGAGATGTTGAATTTGTCATTTCCAGAGGAACCACCCGGGGCCCGTCTGCACAGTGACAGCATGTGGCTGTGATTCACACAAACACACCCAATGAGAATGAAATACAGAAGACATCAGGAGGCCGAGGCATCTTTGTCCTGTTCAGTAAAGGAAGGGCCCCTCTTAGGCGGTGCTGTGTTGCATTGGAGGTTTGGAGTGGCATTGAAAGTCTTTATTGTAACAGCCCTGACAATAACAACATATTTTAAACAGTGCTTTCCAGCAGTGGGAGGAGGCAGGGGCAGCTTTGCCCCCCCAGAGGACATGAGCAAGGTCTGCAGACTTGGTCAGTTGTCACAGCTGGAGGGGGTTGCTCCGGGCGTCTACTGGGTGAAGGATTTCAGCATGTTGCTGAACACCCTACAACACACAGAATGTCTCCCTCAGCAGAGAGTTAGCTGACCTGAGTGTCAACTGTGCCAAAGCTCAGAAATCCTGATTTTTTTCCTCAGTTGGCATAACATGATTTCTTTTATTTCTTGTATTTTATTGAAGTGTAGTTGATTTACAATCTGTGTTAGTTTCAGGTGTACAGCAAAGGGATTCAGATTTTTATGTATTTTTTCCTTTTACAGATTCTTTCCCCTATAGATTATAATAACATGTTGAGTACAGATCCCTGCACTATAAAGTAGGTACTTATTGGTTATATATTTTATATATACTAGCATGTATATGTTAAGCCCCAATTCCTAATTTATCCCTCCCCCGTCCCCCCTTCCCCTTTGATAACCATAAGTTCATTTTCTATGTCTGTGGGTCTTCTACTAATTTACTGGTAGAATTTAATTTGTATCATTTTTTTGAGATTCTACAGATAAGCGATAGCATACGACATTTGTCTTCCTCTGATTTACTTAGTACGATAATCTCTAGGTCCATCCATGTTGCAAATGGCATTTCGTTCTTTTTCATGGTTGTGTAGTATTCGTGTGTGTGTGTGTGTGTGTCTGTGTCTGTGTCTGAGTGACATCTTCTTTCTCCGTTCATCTGTTGCTGGACATTTAGTTTGCTCCCATGTCTTGGCTATGGTGAATAGTGAACAGTTAATCGTACTGCAGTGAACATTGAGGTGCATGTATCTTTTGATGAGATGCAGTGAACACTGAGGTGCATGAATTATGGGAGAAACTCTAATTTTAACTATAGACATCCCATGCTGGGGGGAAATGGTTAACCCTATTCAGGCCTGTTGCAAAATCCTGTGGTTCAGAGCATCAGCTTTGTGGCCTGGTGGGCTCTGCTGGTGTCTACACCTGATAGCGGAGTTTCTTGCTCTATATGCTTGGGAGGCATCAATGAAGAGTTAAGTACACATACATTTATAGCAGCATGTCTGAAAGGCTGCCAGTTTCAGGGAACTATTTATTTTAATTAAAATGCACAAAAATGCCATTAAAAGTTATGCAACATGTGCTAAAAATTGGAAGCAACTGAAATGGTGTTCTGTAGGTACCTAGATAAACAAGGCGTGGTGCATCCGCACAGTGGGGTATTACTTAGTCACACAAGGAAATGAGCTCTCAGGCCGAGAAAACACGTGGAGGAGGCTTAAATGCATCTTAGTAAGTGAAAGAAGACAATCCAGCGTGCTTCCGTATTGAATGAGGCCAGCTCTAGCACGTTCTGGTAAAGGCACAACTACAGGGACAGCAGAAAGGTCAGGGGTTGCCAGGGGTGGTGGGGAGGGAGCACAGGGGGTTTTTATGGTGGTGACGCTCCTCTATGAGACTGTGATGGTGGACATGTGTCATCATAGATTTGTCCAAACCCATTAAATGAACAATACACAGCATGAACCCTACTGTAAACTGTGGACTTCGGTTAATGATCAGTTTTGTTGGAACAATATAGGTTCATCAGTTGCGACAAACAAACCATATTAGTGCAGGATGTTAATAGTAGGAGAAACTAGGGGAAGAGAGGTGAGGAGGGATGTGGAAACTCTACTTTCTCCCCTTTTTTTTCTGTAAAACTAAAACTGCCCTAAATATTACATACTTAGTCACTCAGTTGCATCCAGCTCTTTGCAGCTCCACAGCCTCCTCTGTTAGGCTCCTCGGCCCATGGCATTTTCCTGGCAAAAATATTGGACTGGTTTGCCATTTTCTCCTCTAAGGGATCTTCCCAACCCAGGGATTGAACTGGTGTCACCTGCATTGAGGGCAGATTCTTTACCACTGAGCCACTGGGGGAGCCCGGCCCTGAGTATTAGTCTATGAATTTAAGTTAATTTGAGCAATATGATATATAACAGAATTAACAAAGTTACTCATTCTAATAGCTAACTCTTATTGAGTGCTTCCAAAGCAGCAAACACATCATAAAATTTGTTACTGTCATTATTGTGGGCACGGCTCTAACAGAAGACCTGGAAAGGAGCGGCAGCTCTCAAACAGCACTTACTCAGGTCCAAGAAGGTAGTGTTGAGCCTTAGAAATTTGGTCCCCACCACAGCCCTAGGTGGCTCAGAGGTTAAAGCGTCTGCCTGCAATGCAGGAGACCTGGGTCTGATCCCTGGGTCGGGAAGATCCCCTGGAGAAGGAAATGGCAACCCACTCCAGTATTCTTGCCTGGAGAATCCCATGGACGGAGGAGCCTGGTGGGCTATAGTCCATGGGGTCGCAAAGAGTCGGACATGACTGAGCGACTTCACACACACACACACACACAGCCCTAGGAAAAGAAGGTCCTAGCATCATCTTCATTTTATAAGACAAGGAAATGGCTACTCAGAGAGGCTCAGTCGTGTGAGCTGTGTCACAGGGCACTGGAGGCAAGGTGTGACTCAGATCTAATTAACTGCTGGGCCCATGAGCCTGATGATGTGCTCTGCCATCGTGCATGTGTGTGTGTGTGTGTGTGTGTGTGTGTGTGTGTGTGTGTTGTGTGTGTGTGTTGTGTGTGAGAGAGAGAAATGGAAGAGAAATGGGGTGATTGGTGAGTGTAACTGGATAGAAGGAAAGAAGATGGAAGAAATGCATCAATAAATGAAAATATCCCTTCCCCTCTAGTAACAACCACTCTGTTTCTCCGTGTTTGTTTTCGTTTGGTCTGGAAGGGTAGCAGGGTAAAGGGATCAGCTGTAGGGTGATGAATGGAAACTAAAATTTTGGTAGTGATCACCCTGTAGTATATGCAGAAATGGAAACATAATAATGTTGTACACATGAAACCTATATGATGATATAAACCAGTGTTATCTTCATTTTAAAAAAAGAAAATACACAAATGAAAGAGAGGGGAAAAAAAAAGAAAGTGTCAGAAGACAGAGGAAAAGGGCAGGGAGCCACATTCTTTGGAGCTGCCTGGAGCTGGTGGCCTGGGCTCAGGAAGGTTTTCCCAGCGTCCCCTGTCCACAGCCCCAGCCCTGTGTCTGGGTCTCTTCCTGTGGGCGTTGCCACCCTCTACCCCGCTTGCCCACCAGGGTTCATCACGGGGTAGTGTGCAGCAGTGACCCAGGCCAACCAGTGTTTCCGTCGGGCCCTGGCCAGCCTGAGAGCTGAAGCCGGCCTCCATCCTGGGTGGTCCTGGATGGCTTCTCTCGCCCAAAGTTGCATGGCCGGTTCCCAGCCAGCTGCAGAAGTCCCCCCTCCACCCGCGTCTCCAGAGGGGGAATATGAGGACCCGGCAGCAGCCATCACACTCTTAAATGAGCATGAGTAACCCACGGTCCCAAAGAGCCGCCTCCAGCCCCGCACACAGCGTCAATGCCTGCTGCTTTCAGGGACCAGAAACAGCCACTTGCCTCTTTCAGAAGGTGCCAGAATGAATTGTCCGGAGGACTCCCTCCAGCTGCCCCACCTTGCATCTTCCCACCCTTTATAAGGTGATGTCATGCATGGGAGGCAAAGTGACATTCCTCTCTCTCAAGCCACTTTCTCAGTTCTCCTTGTCACCTTTTTTTTAAAAATCCATCTTAGTTATCTTGACCCTAGTCCTCCACTCACTCACAGAGAAACCCACATGAGGACCTGGATGTCGTCCTGGTCATTTCTGGTGCTCTCTGTGTCTGGAACCGTGCCTAACACAGAGTGTGTCCTCAAGAAGTGCTTGAATGGCACTGCTCTGAATGAGTTAATGGCACTACTTTGAGTCTCAACCAAGGGCAGAAAATCCAGACAGGCATTTTTTTTCATCCATTCCAGAAGACTTCAGATTCTTGTTCAGTCGCTCAGTCGTGTCCAACTCTTTGCGACCCCGTGGACTGCAGCACACCAGACTTCCCCATCCTTCACTATTTCCCAGAGCTTGCTCATACTCATGTCCATGGAGTTAACGATGCCATCCAACCATCTCATACTCTGTTGTCCCCTTCCCCTTCCCTCAATCTCTCCCAGCATCAGAGTCTTTTCCAATGAGTTGGCTCTTCGCATCAGGTGGCCAAAGTATTGGAGCTTCAGCATCTGTCCTTCATTCTCATATTGTCTTTCAACACCCCCACATTGATTTCTCTCATCCCACTCCCCAGGGCCATCACCAAGGAGCTGCATTAAATGACAGTTCATGACTCCCTGTTGCCCTCCCCTGTCTCGTTAAAGGGGACACACAGGTGGGGGCAGACTGAAGAGCCAAAGTAATCGCATCACAGGGGAGGTGTGAGCCCTGGCGAGGACATTTGCAATTATATTAGGTGGGGAAAGGCCTTTCAGAGGAAGGGACACCTGGGGGTGAGGCTTCTGCAGGGGAGCTGGCTTCTCTTCAGAGGCGCTGCAGGAGATGCTTGCTGAGCTGCACAGGAAGAGGGTGTGGCCGCTGGGATTACTTCCAGCATAATTGGCTTTGCATGGCTCACGTATCAGCAATCAATTTCTGTATTTCCTTTTACAGTTGGAATTCATAAACAAATCTGTGCATTCTCACCCTGCAGCATTTTTTTTTCCTGCTTATTTCTGCTGTTTTGCTGTTCATCTCACTAGCACCTAGACTCCTTATGTCTCCAATATGGACCAGACATTTCATATCTGGTGGCTCAAATGGTAAAGAATCTGCCTACAATCAGGAGACCTGGGTTCAATCCCTGGGTCGGGAAAATCTCTTAGAGAAGGGCATGGCAACCTACTCCAGTATTCTTGCCTGAAATATCCCATGGACAGAGGAGCCTGGCGGGCTACAGTCCATGGGGTCACAAAGAGTCAGACATGACTGAACAACTAACACACACACTCACATACATGTTCAGGATGCTAGATGTCAAGCAACAAGGGAGTAAGGTGGGTGCCTTTTAGGTGCCCACAGTCTAGCAGCCAGACAGCTTTGAGATTGTGTGAAAAATTCTCCAACCAGTGTACACAGAGAGGAGAGTCTTCTGCAGTGTGACCATCAGGACCATCTTTAAAAATCTCCCATCAGATCCCAGGAAGATCCTCAGTCCTCCCACCTGCCAAGTCAGACCCTCCCCCAAAGAATAAGCTTTATTAAGAGTTTCAATCAGCTCACTCTTAATTTTTCTCTCTCCTGCAATCAGTGAGTCATCAGGCTGTAATTCATTAGGATTACTCTTATCGTCAGTAAGAGCACAGCTGGGCACTCAGTGTCTCGGCCGGAGCTCTCTGCAGACAGGAGGGGCCAATGGCGAATGCAGGGGTGGGGGGCCCCACACTACCAGGTCCGGGATGCCCCCTTGAAGGAGGAGGACTCAGAAGGGAGGCAGAAACACTCACCAGTCTGGATCCGAAGCCCAATTCCCACAGCTCTTGTATAGCTCTTTTCTATGACCCTTTTATTAAAGGTACAATTTTTATTAAAATGGATGAGCTCTTCTCTAAGAATTCTTTCACTCTCTGCCCTCTTCTCTGGTTTCCCTTTGCATCAAATGGGCATAGCCAGACCCATTTCATGGGATTCTGGGGAGGATAAATCAAGATAATGAATAGGAACGCCTGTGACACAGTGACGGAGGTGATTGGCATGTTTTGAGCACTTGTTTCCCATTTTATGCACCACTCATGCAGAGTCTTGTTTAATTCCTACAGAAACACTGCGAAGTGGGGCTCTTTTGGTTCATTTATCTATTCATGTTTTTAAAAAACATTTATCGGGCATCTACTGTGGCCAAATATTATGCAACTGGGGATCTAGCCATGACTAGGCAAAGTTGCTGCAGGCATGCGTGCCAAGTCGCTTCAGTCGTGTCTGACTCTTTGTGACACAGTGGACTGCAGCCCGCCAGGCTCCTCTGTCCATGGGATTCTCCAGGCAAGAATATTGGAATGGGTTGCCATGTCCTCGTCCAGGGGATCTTCCCGACCGAGGGATTGAACCCAAGTCTCTTTCTATTTCCTGAATTGGCAGGCGGGCTCTTTACCACTAGCGCCACCTGTTATACCATGTTATAGACCAGGACACCAAGACTCAGAGACAGTCAGTCACTTGGGCAGGGTCACAGCACCACTTGGCTGGCTCTGAAGCCAGTCCCTGCTCTGCTGTGAGGGACTATCTCCCCAGGTCTGAGCACAGTGCTAGGAAAGGAGAGAACTTTGTTTATGTCTGAAGCTTCCTTCCACCCTCCCCCGGCTTGTGTAGATTTGATTACAGGACGTCAAGGAGAGGACTGCCTGGGGATTAGGAGTTAATGGGTGTGACCTCAGGGAAGTTGTTTAACCCCTCTGAGTCTGTTTCCATGGCAGTGAGTTGGAGAGGAAATTAACAAGGTTGGATGGCCTTTCAAATAGCCAGCATATGGGAACATGCTTTAAAACCTGATGTCCTGGGACTTCCCTGGTGACTCAGTGGTTAAAAACCCACCTGCCAGTACAGGGGAATGGGTTCAATCCCTGGTCCAGGAAGATCCCACAAGGCCGCTAAACCCATGCACCACAACTACTGAAGCCCTTGCACCCTAGAGCCTGTGCTCCACAAGGAGAGTGGCCCCTGCTTACCACAACTAGAGAAAGCCCACACGTGTTAATGAAGACCCAGTGCAGCCAAAAATAAATAAATGAATAAATTTTAAAAATACACTGGATATATCACCTTCAGCAAGTTACTGATCTCACTGTGCCTCAGTTTTGTCATCTATGAAATGGGAATAATACAGTACATACCGAGAGGGTTGTTCTCTAGAATTAAGTAATCTTGTTCCAGTGGTAACCACTGTGACTCCCTGCTGTCCAGCACCATAGCTTTATTCTTTCCTTCAAAAGTGCAGCAAAACCCTGATATTCTGAGATGGTCCTAATGATTACATTTCTTACTCTGAAAATCAAGTCTATTGTTTCTGGAAAACGTCATGTCCCACTGTTCAGTGTGGGATTTATAGCCTTCAGACTGGGAGGTTTTTATTTTGTCTCTTTGTTTTGTTTTTTTAATGCGACATTTAGAAATTTAATGGAGCAATTTCATTTCCATTGACTGAAGTAGATTGTTGAAAGAACAAGAAAGCTAAAGAGCAGGTTCTCATTCCAGGACACAGCCTCGTTCATGGAGGGATTTTTGTGTTTTCCTGACAAAGAACTAAGACTTTGTTTTTCCTTCAGGCTAATCAGTGGCGAAACCCCCTGTCCCAAACCCAAGTCAATTCTGTTTAACCAGAACAACTGGGAGTGTGGACCAGGAGATGACCAGTCTAGATGCAGGGACAGGTCCCATCCACTGTGCCGAGGACAGGTTGGGTCCTCTTGCCAGGTGTGGTGGTCGAGTCACTGCAAGGCCACGTTTGGGCTTTTTTGAGATCTCAGGTTGCTCAACCTGGAAGCCTAAACTCATGAAACATCATGGCTGCCCATCCTCTTCAAGTGAACAGTACATTTCAGGACCTTCATTCCAAGGGATGGCAGCAATGGGTGCCCACTGACTTATCTGCACTGGGACAACAAGCACCGTGTACTCAGCATCTCCATGCGTGTGACAAGCCCTTCCCAGGCACTTCGTGTAGTCATCCCCAGTTGTTATCAGAAATGCATTTTACAGATGAGGAAACTGAAGCTCAGAGAGAGGGGCGTGGCTCACCCAAGGCTACACAGCTATGAAGTTAGCGAGCCAGGTCCTTTTTATTCCAAAGCTCTTTTCATTCTGGTAAACAACCAAGAAAACTTAAAAATGGGAGATGAGGAGACAGTAGAAAAAGCCTCAGGGACAGGTGACGATGGTGATGGTAGTGGTTAACCATCAGTAGAAAAGTGCTACTGTCCATCGTGGTAATAGTGATGTTACTAACTATTCATTTTTAGAAAAGGATCTAAAAATGGATGAAAAGATACTTAGTCAACTCTTTTGAAAAGAGTGGAGTTTGTAGGCTTGAATTCCCAATGTCAAAGGCAGAACTGAGCCTGATCAACCTGCTTCTGGATTCCTTTCCTCCCTGCCTTCCTGCATCACAGGCTGCACACTGTAGGCCATTTTTTGCTTCTAGCCTAAATAGGACTAAATGAACCCAATCTGTCCTGCCCACAGAAAAGTGAGAGCAGCTGACACTTATTTAGCGCTCTGTGTGCCAAGCCCTGTTCTCTGCACTTTCCGGTCTTAACTCCCTTAAAGCTGCACAAGGATCCTGTGGGGCAGACCCCCGTAGCATGATCTTTTTTCAGAGATGAGAAAATCGAGGTGCAGGGGAGCCACGTCACTCATGGAGGTGACTCCCCAGAGAGCGGTCAGGACACACGCCCAGGCAAACTGGTCCTGAGGCTACTCTACCTGCCCCTGCCCAATAGGACCTGTTCCCAGCCTCATTCTTCCAGTTGAGCAGTGGTTTTGCACAGACTTTGTTCAGTACTCACTCCGTGGGTCGTGTCGCAATTTTACAGAAGTCCCGGGTGTCCAAGGTCAGGGGGTTCCATCCGCAGAACAGCCTGTACCTGTACCAGCTCAGCACACCTGTACCAAATCCCTACCCGGTCCAAAGTACCAAACCCTATGAGTGCAGGTTCTCAGCCACACCCTCATGGAATTCCAGATTCCCAGAGGGCTGGAGGGCTGGGAGCATCTTGGATGTTTTTATCTTCCTGCCCTGAGCTACAGTCTTCCTGTATCTCCTACATGGACCCTCTTATCTGCCTCTTAACCCTCTCCCACAGCACTGAGAGCACTTCTTCTCCCTGTCGTACATTTTTTTTTTTTAATTGCAGTATAGTTGCAACCCACTCGAGTAGTCTTGCCTGGGAAATCCTATGGACAGCGGCGCCTAGCAGGTTACAGTCCATGGGATCGCAAGAACTGGACACAGCTTAGCGACTAAACCACCAACCACCGCCGTAGTTGCTTTCAGGCTTCCCAGGTGGCAGAGTGGTAAAGAATCCACCTCCCAATGCAGGAGACACAGGAAATGCGGGTTCCATCCCTGGGTCGGGAAGATCTCATGGAGCAGGAAATGGTACCCCACTCCAATATTCTTGCCTGGAAAATTCCATGCATAAAAGAGCCTGGCAGGCTGTAGTCCACGGAGGCACAAAGAGCTGGACACGCCTGAGCAGCTAAGCACACATTACACACATAGTTGATTACAGTGCTGTGTTGGTTTCTGAAATACAACCAAGTGAATCAGCTATCAGTTCAGTGCAGTTCAGTCGCTCAGGCGTGTCCGACTCTTTGCGACCCCATGAACCGCAGCACGCCAGGCCTCCCTGTCCATCACCAACTCCCGGAGTTCACTCAGACTCACGGCCATCGAGTCCGTGACGCCATCCAGCCATAAGTATACACATATATCCCCTCTCTTGGACATCCCTCCCCAGACTCCTGACGTACATTTGCACTGCTTTTCTCCCCTACTCCTGCTCAACGGGAGTAAGAATTTGCCCTCAACACGTGCAACCTAGTTGTTAACCATTTGTTCATAACCTGCCTTGTCTTTCTGGTTGGAACCAAACAGGCATGGTTTCCAACAGCACAAAGAGAGGAGCTGCTTAAATAACAAGGCTCATGAGGCTGGAGCAAGAGGGTGTCCATTCATGGCCTCATTCAGAACCACTCCTGCCTGAGTCCCCAAAGAGAAATGCTCTCACATGTCTTCTTTCTCTCTCTGCATCCGTCTTACCTGAGTCTAGAATGTGATGTCTTTCCCTCCTCTTAACCGAATTCCGCAGTCACACCTCCCATGCCACGTCCCCATCTCCTGACTTACATGGAAGGTCAATGCATTTCAAGTAGGAAATAATGAAGGCAAAGAGCTTTCACCTGAGGTGGAAGTTATGCCGCCAGCTTGATGCAAATTGGAGGGAAAGACAAAAATAAAGTGATGTTAGGTAGTATAGGCACACTCAATTCTGTACAGTATTTGTTGCGTTTGTAGCAAGGTGGGCTGGGTGCAGAGCCCAGATAAAACTAACATTGTGTCAAGTTTAGGCTTTTTGGGAAAAGATGTCGGTGAAAAACAGTGGATATTTGTTCAGACTTTTTGCAGAGACATGAATTGTTATGTAGCCTTCAGTGTATCAGGCTTTTCCCTCTGTCCCCCACCCGCTAAAAAGCAGGGGGCACTCTGGGAATGGAAAGATGATCGTGGACACCAGTTTAGGGTTGGAGCATAATTTCTGCTCATCACACATGTGGGTTCCAATTTCTGAGGCTCAAAATGTATTGGTCCTTCATTTTGTGCCCGTGCTGGGTTTAAGTTGGTTGTTTTCAAAGGCTCATAGATGGGAGCTGGCAGCTGTGGGTGAGGCCACAATGTCACGGACAGGTGCATACGCCATTGCCCACTCTATTCCTCCTCCTCCAGGAAGCATCAGGGGTTGTCATCCATGCCCGAAAAGGAGGTTCCAAATGAAGAGCCGTGCATGTCTGCCTTACAGAGCTTGCAGGCGCTGTTATCAGCATTCTCCTGGCAGACAGTAATTGCTCTGCCATAAGGCACTGCCTCTTACATGTACCACATGCTGATTTTAAGTGACCTGGATGGATATTGATCATTTTTATGGTTAGATATATATGCTCAAGAGTAATAGGAAAAAAGATAACCTGTGTTATGTTGTAACCTGTTGTGATACGTATTACTGCTTAGAATGATGCTAGACTTTGCAAAACAATTTCTTTTATTAAGAAAAGACAATGGGTGGTATTTGTCTAGGGCATAACGCACGACAGTGTGGTGCAGATGACTGAAGTTAGAGGAACCACGCTCGAATGTGAGCATTTTTAGTTAACTTTTTAAAAACCACCATGCATATGGTCTTGTCTGCCACACTCCTCCCCCACCCCCCAATTTATCTCCCCTATTTCTGGAAGAATGAAAGAAAAATGTCAGTGTGCACACGAATGACTTTGGGGTGTCCTAAAACCATAGATCCCTCATATTCTCACCAAAAGAGCCTAATACAGTGGGTTTGAGGGAGGCCCTGGAATCTGCATTTTAATAAGCTTCCCTGGTGGCTTCATGGTAGAAGGTCCTTAGGACCTTACTTCTCAAAGTACTGTCTCAGAATGTGCGCCCAAACAAAGCTTTGGCATAGAAGGCGCCCTTCTATTTTTTCCCCAGTGATTGATGCCTGCTCTCTGGGAATAAAGTCTCATAAAACCTAATTTAATTGTTGAGCAATGCTTCCTCTTAGAGCCTCTTGTGCATGCAGGTTGGGGGGCCGCTTGGCTCATTGGGATTTGTCAACCTCAGCACTATTGACATTTGGGGCTGGCTAACTCTTGGTCACGATGGATCATCCTCACATTGTAGGATGAAGCAGTGTCCCCCTGGCCTCTACCCTCTAGATACCAGTGGTGCCGTCCAACCCCCACTGTTGTGACAGCCAAAAACATCTTCAGATGTTGCCAGACGTCCTCCAGGGGGACAGACTCATCCACAGGGAGAACCACTGGGTTATGTGGGTGCCTTCATCCCACTTTGATAAGCCTTTCAAGTCACCACTGGACTCAGAAAATGGTGCTAAAAATGCATTTGCCAGCCTCCTGTTTCAAGGATCCAAGTTACTTGAAAAGGCAGGTCCCCAGATGGAAAAAGTCTGCTTCAGTAGAAATTATTCATAGCTCTATACCCCCTTGAATTTGTATTCTGTGCATGAAACAAAATGAGAAGCCTGCAGCCTGGCATCAACCTACTTTAGATCAGCTGCGAATTCAAGGGACTTCATGAACTCAGTATATAGCTGGGACAGGGTCGGTGGCCAGTGGACTGCCCTCCCAAGGGAATCCAAATGATCCAACATGTGTTTCAGGCTTACTGTGTGCCTGCACTACGGTAGCTGGTAAGGATACTAACATGAATGAGATGGAGCTCCGTCCCTAGAGAGGCTTAGGTCTATTAGGAGGAGTCAGGCAAGCATGACATAATGGTCCTTTGCCACGTGGCCTAGCTTCAGATCCAACTCTGCTCATACTAGCTGTGTAACTGTGGGCAAGTTGCATGGTCTCCTGTGCCTCTGTTTCCTCAGAGGTAGAAAGGGTACCTACCTTAGGCGGTTGTTAGAAATGGTAGGTACATCACACAGTTGTTTGGAGGGTTCATGCATGTAAGGCTTTTCGAAAAATGCCTGGCATGCAGAAAAGCCTATGTTAGAAAACCGAGTGGCGGGCCTCTCTGGTAGCTCAGTGGTAAAGAATCTGCCTGCTGATGCAGAGGACATGGGTTTGATCCCTGGTCTGGAAGATCCCACACGCCATGGGGCAACTACTGAGCCCATGAGCCTAGAGGCTGTGCTCTGCAACGGAAGAAGCCATCGCGATAAGAAGCCAGCAAACCGCAACTAGACCAGCCCCTGCCGCTCTGGTTGTGGTGACAACTAGAGAAAGCCGCACGCAGCAATAAAGGCCCAGCACAGCCAAAAATTTAAAATTTTTTAATTTTTACAAGTTTAAAAATAAAATTATGTGTGTCAATCATTCGGTTGTGTCTGACTTGTTGTGACCCCATGGACTGTAATCTGCCAGGCTCCTCTGTCCATGGGATTTCCCAAGCAAGAATACTGGAGTGGGTTGCCATTTCCTTCTCCAGGGGATCCCCCTGACCCAGGGATCGAACCCAGGTCTCCTGCATTGCAGGTAGATTCTTTACCATCTGAGCCACCAGGGAAGCCCTATCTATATAAACCCAAATTCAGTCTTGGATTAGGTAACTATCACCAGTGGACCATGAACGTAATCAGTTTTCAATATGGCTGAGAGTCTGAGACATAGTTAACTCCAGCTCTTTGAAATGAGTGGTAGCAATAGGAATTGAATACAGACTTTCCTGTAGCTCAAACGGTAAAGAATCTGCCTGCAATGCAGGGGACCAGGGTTCAATCCCTGGGTTGGGAAGTTCCTCTGGAGAAGGGACTGGCAATCACTCCACTATTCTTGCCTGGAGAATTCCATGGACAGAGAAGCCTGGCGGGCTACAGGCCATGGGGTTGCGAAGAGTTGGACTCGACTGAGCCATTGACACACAACAGGAATTGAATAGAAGCCATCGGTTAAATAAAGCTAGATAAGGAAGCTAAAAATTTAGCAAATGTTTACTGAGAGCTTACAGCTCAGGGATCTGTTACATTTACAACTATGCTCAGTGCAGAATTCGTGAGTAACTGAAGACAACCCAAGAGTCTAGCCATAGGGGAGTGGCGTATGCTACCTTCAGACGATGAAATCTGGCCAGGAGGATAAGGATTACTCTTAACGTGTGGATGGGGAATGGTAACTGTGATACGTGGTGACGTGAATAACGCAAGTTGCTGAATAATGCATCTGGTGCAATCCCTTTTGTGAAAAATAATCTCTGTGTGTGGGTGTGTTTGTGCTTGGGAAAAGGATAGACATCAAACCGTTAAAAGCAGTTAGCTCTGTGGGGGGGGGGGGGAGTGGAAATAGAGAAGCAGAAGTGGAGGATCATTTTCCCCTGAACACTCTTGTTATCGTTCAGATTTTCAGAAAAATCAGATGTTGCTGGTGAAATTTAAAAATTCTGAAAAAAAATTTTTTTAATTTATCTGCATTGGATCTTAGTTGCGGCATGCAGAATCTTCATTGCAGCGCATGAGCTCCAAAGTATTCAGGCTTAGTTACCCCACTGCATGTGGGATCTTAGTTCCCCTACCAGGGATCAAACCTATGTCCTCTGCAATGGACAGCAGATTCTTAACCACTGGACCATGAAGGAAGTCCCAAAGAACTGAAGATGGTTTTAACTAAAAAGGACAGAGCATGAAGGCTGCTCCCATCCTAGGGGTCTATCCTCAACTTGCTTAAACCATTCTTCACCTCAATTTCCTCAAAACAGGAAACCTCCCAGGAGTGTTGGGAAAAAATGACAGACGTGCAGCTATATTGAAACTGCCCAGCCTCTACGTATGGATGCCCAGAGCTTGCACGTCAGGTCAGAGGATGTTTCCCCATAATGACACCCATCTCATAGGGTGCTGTGAGAAGTAAATGAAATCAAAGCTACATAAAATGCCTGGATCTTAAGTACTCAAAAGACATAGCTGAGTTAGTGCCTTTATACCAGCCTCCTCAGCATAGAGCCCAGTGAAAGGCATCACCAAAGTATGGCATGGTTTTTTAATTCCAAACCAAACTAATTTAGGGACTTCCCTGATGGCCCAGTGGTTAAGACTTTACCTTTCAATACAGGGGGTGTAAGTTCTATCCTTGGTCAGGAAGCTGAGGATGGCCAAAAAAACAAAACATAAAACAGAAGCAATATTATAACAAATTCAATAAAGACTTTAAAAATGGTCCACATTAAAAAAAAATCTAAAAAAAACCACAAAAACCCACCAAACTAATTCTAATGCCTGTTGCTGCATTTCTCAAACAGACACATTCTCCAGACAGTTTAGGGTCTCCCTGGTTAACAGCGTGATGGGAGGACAGATGGCAAAAGACACAAGACCTCCCTCCATACTCGCCCTGCGACCGTATAACTCCTTTCACAGATGGCGCGGGTTCTCCGTGGGTGAAATTGGATGGCAGTCCTTCCCCCTTGATCCTTCAGGGCTGTTGTGAACACAAATGAGACAGGAGTGTTGTGTAAACTTTAAAGCCCTGTCCACATGGAAAACTCTCATTGTCACTGTCATCCTTTTGATTTGACCTTAAACTGTAAGAAGGATCTGCCTCACACCTAACTGGCACTCAAGTATCAGAGACTTCAGCTCCAAAATTAATTTTTCAGAGTACTTAAAAACCACTTGTCAGTGGTGGGGGTGGGGGGGTGAACTGGGAGGTTGGGATTGACGCGTGTGCACTGCCATGTGTGAAACAGATAGCTAGGGGGGAAGGTCTGTGTAGCATAAGGAGCTCAGCTCAGTGCGCCTTGGTGGTCTAGATGGGTGGGATAGCGGGTGGGAGGGAGGTCCAAGAGGGAGGGGATGTATGTATACATATGGCTGATTCCTGTCTTTGTAAAGCAGAAACTAACGCAACATTGTAAAGCAACTATACCCCAATTAAACACAAAAACCGCTTGCCGGTGATGGCTGCAGCTAGGGTAATAACTGCAAAGTGAGAAAGCAGAGAGAAAACTCACACCTTCCAAAAAAGAAGGCCGTTCTTGGCGTTGCTTTCAGAAAATTATATTTGGCTCCTGGTCTGATCTGCTTTAACACTGGAAGCCCGCTCCAGTGTTCTTGCCTGGAGAATCCCATGGACAAAGGAACCTGGCAGACTACACAGTCCATGGGGCCGCAAAGAGTCAGACATGACTGAGCAACTAACACGATATTGGTCCTCTGTGCTCTGAGCACACTTCCCAGGCCGACCTGCACTCCGCTGGCAGATGGAGACGTGCTTTGCCCAGGGGGCAGTGGATCCACCACGTTTTCAATCTTCCTTGGTGGTTTCCTCCTTCCACAGATGTCACTTAGCTCTAACTTGTTCTGTAATTGAAAACGTCTTCTACCTTGTTCCAGAAATCTGTGGCACTGAGCCAGTGGCGGTTAGGACTCACCTGCACAGCAAGCTTAAAGAAAGTTTATCTGATTGGGGCTTGGTAGCCAAAAGGAGTTCGAAAAGTTAAAAACTTTGTGATTATTCATTGCTCTTTAGGTTCATGTATAGACTTTGCATCCCTGGAGGTTTCTAAAAATAGACTAAATACTCATACTTCTTATTCAGTAACCCTCTCCTAGACCTCTCCTCCCTCTTGCTTCCACTCACATCGCCTCCCACATTCGCACAGACCTCCTCGGTGAGCTGTCAACCCCAGCTTTCGGCCCTACTGCCCCTCTCTTTGGCAGGGCCTTGCATCTCATGCCTAGCCTCTTTCTGAAGCCTCCGGTTTTACCCTCTTCCATCCCACAGCCAGGGTGACCTTGGAAAGCACAGGGATTTCTTGTGCTTACCAGTCTATAGCCCTCCCTGCTTTCATTGGCTATCAGGTAAGTCGATGTTGCCCAAGGCCCGCCTCCCCAGGATAAGCCCCTCCCACCGCCCCTCCCCCGAACCCTGCTTCCCAGTGGCTCACCTCCCCACTCCCAGAAGTGCGCACTGTCAAAGTGGTCTGCTCCCATTTCCCTTAAACATACCATGCCTCCGAACCTCTGCTCTACAGCCTGTCTGCCCAATGTTCTCCTTCCCTCTCTCGTTCACCTGGTAAACTCCTGCTTGCACCTCAAAACCCAGCTCGGAAATCCTCTCCTTAGAGAAGTGACTCAAAGTGAGAAAAATCAGAGCCAGGCCAAAGACCAGAGAGGGCAGCAATCACCATTACCGTTTGCTTTCTTAAATCCAGGGCACTGCCCTTGCCTGTTTCCTTGTTTAGTCAGGCCTCACCCGACTCTTAACGGTAAATCCTATCCTTATCCTGGTTTTGCAGATGAAGACACAAAAGGTGAGAGCCAAGTGACTGGCCCACGGTCACACAGCCAGCTCGCTGTGGAACTGGGACCTAAATGTCAGTCTGTTGGAGGAAAGCTTGCAGTTCGGTCAGCTCTCTGGGACAGTGTTTTTCAAACTGTCAGTCACAATTCACCAAGTAGGTGTGAAATCAGTCTAGTAGGCAGGGCTAGCTACATAATTCGTGGGGTCCAGGGGAAACGAAAATGCAGGGCCCTTCGTTCAAAGAGGAGCAAGCATTTTCCTTTCTTCTGCAGTCTCTCCACTTGTCTTGGCTTCCATGCCCACAGCCTTGACCCTCACGCAGCTGACTGTTTTGAAAATACTGTGCCTTTTCCGCGTGTGCTGCTCATGGGCAGTGTGGCCTCAGAGCTGGCGTCAGCCCTGACCGGCAGTGACAGACAGTCTGGGAGAGGCTGTCAGAGGCCCCTCCTGACAGAAACAGCAAATGCTGTCTGCTGTGTCCACCAGCCTCCTGCTGGCTGGGGCACTCGCAGGAGCAGCCTCTTACAAGCTGACTCCCGGCCGCCTGCAGGCTGCTGTGTCTGACAGTGTGGCCACTGAGCTCTAAGAATGGATATGTGATGAGAGCTGGGTGAGTGGCTATGAAACAGCATTCCCAGTAGCAGGGACCGAGCCTGTGTAGCCTAGTCAATGGTCGCAAATCCAGGGACCACCCTTTAATCAGCCCAGCTGTGTGCCCCAGACCCAACAGCCTCCAGTGCCTGTCTCCTAATCAGCAGCCCTTGGCAAGAGGTGTCTTATCTCGCAGATGCAGAAACTGAGGCTGAAAAAACCTAAGGGGCTTGCCCAAGGCTCTGTATTCATTCACTAGCAAATATAAAGGCATCTACTATGTGCCAGGTCCTCAGAAGACAGAGACGGGGAAAAGAAAGGTCTTTCATCAGCCTTAGTCTAGTGGGAGCCAGGAAGAGGTGTAAAGATACCAGCTTTATTGAGAGACCGTTCACATACCGTGTAATCCACCGGGTGCAGTGCACCAGCCCGCAGGTTTTATTCTATTCCAGAGTTGCACACCCCCAGCACAATTTTAGACCATTGCCATCACGCCAGAAAGAAACCTGGTACCCCTTTGCAGTCACTTCCCAATTCCCTCCTTTCCCCCAGGCCTCCCTCCCCCTATGCTCTTGGCAACTACTAATCTGCTTTCTGTTGCTATAGATTTGCCTATTCTGGACATTTCTTACAAATGGAGTCATACAGTTATGTGGTCTTTTGTGACTGGTTTATTTCACTTAGCATCATGTTTTGCAGCACATGCCAGGCCTTCATGCTTTTTTTTCCTGCCAAGTAGGACCCCATTGTATGGATAAAGACCGTATCTTGCTTGTTACGCATCAGTTGATGGACATTTCCTGTTTTTGATGGTTAGGATAGCGCTGCTGTGAACGTTCACGTACAGATGTTTGCATGGCAGAAACCCAGATTAGAACTCAGTTCTGCCCATCTCCGAAGCCTAGCCACTATTTCTCAGTAGCCTCCCTGCCCCCAGAGATCATGCTTTCACAAGCCTGTCTGCCTCAGAGCTAGGTAGGTTTTGAGGGAAAAAATTCATCCACAGCCTTAGCTGAGCCTAGAAGACTTGTTGGCAGGGGTGAGACTCCCAGGAGTCAGGCAGGTGAGGAAGTTCTTCAACAGTCGTGTGGCTCTCATCCTGCCCTCCATGATGGGAGCCAGCAGAGAGCAAGGTGTTGGGAGGTGTTGTGTCCTGAGGACTGACAGGACAGGAGTAATTGAGAGGTCTGGGCAGCATCTGCAGTGGAGCCTGAATGTGGTGCCCTTCTGGCTTGGTCTTGCTCACAGACCACAGAGCATGTGCCTTAAGTCACTCATGGTTCTTTCCTGAGCCAACTACCTCTTAATGACAAAAGAAAGATTGTGACACTATCAATTATTGATAGGAAGGATAGTGCATAGAGTCCAGCAAGTTCCAAGTCCACAGGTGAATCCATCCTATTAACTATGACCTTAATGAGTTCAGTGGGCTCCTGGGGCAAGCCTTTCCTGAACTCCACCCCACAGAACCTACCCATTCTTTGCTCGATACTCCTTTCTGTTCTTTCATCCACAGAACATAATCTGTTGTCACAGCTCTGCCTGTCTTCTAACCTGTCTCCTCCTTGAACACAGGAAGGAAAGATGTCTTATTATCAGTCAAAGCACCTAGCACAGGCCTCAACACCTCGGAGGTGCTCAGGGGAGCTGGCAAGGAAGAAGGCAAGCCAGCAAACAACTCTGGGGAGCGCCTGCTCTCACCTGCTCTCTCTTCCTGGCAGCCAGCTCTCTGCCAGGCTGCCCGGGCCAACACGGCAGCAGGTACTGAACCAGAGAGACAGAAGGACACTAAAGCCCCTTTCTTCCCACCAGCCAGGTCACCGTAACCGCAAACGGTAAAACAGAGAGAAGGGGGCCGAGCGGGCAGCAGCCAGAGCAGATGGCATTTGTCTACGACTGACAGGCACAAGGGCCCCGCTGGTTATTTCTCAGCCACGCCTGCGGCCCCAGTTCAGCCCTGGCCTAGTTTCAAGCTCATTATATGCCACTGCTGGAGCGAAATGCCCACCTTGTCCCTGGTTCTGGGGACCTGCCCTTTCAGGCCCATCACTTGGCATTTTACTCCTTCTAAGATCCGCCACTTATCAAAACCCCAACTAATTAAAACTTGCGACCGATTTCTTACAATTCTCTGCTTCCTAGTAAACCTTACAGGTTAATTCAGATGCTTCCTTCAGCTCCTAGAGAAGTGGTTTTCTCCCTATTGCTTTGTTATCTAAGCTTTTTCATCTTTTCTTAGATTTTTCTGATGTTCAGAGTCTACAATTCACTTGTTCCCAGAGAAACTTCTCTGTCTTTATGGGGAGGCACATCTCTCTTTATGATGGATCCTGCGGCAAATATTTTAATGTTTTTCCCAAAGGGGAGCGTCTTGCTTTCTTCCCTGCCTTCCTGAAACCTAACTCTAGGCTGAGTCTGCTGTAGCTGGTTCTTTGCAGCCATGACTGTGCACCTACTGAGCACCCTTCCCCCACTTCCTGCTGAGTCTCCAGGAGTCTGCCTCTTCACCTTTCGTGAACCAGCTGTTGGCGTCTCAGAGCCCTGGGGGCTGGAGCTGAATCCTGAGAGCTCATCCTATTCAGTGCCCATGCCTTACAGGTGATGCAGTGACACCTGTTAGGGATGACACTAGGATGAGCATTCAGGCCTTCCAGTTCCCTTTCAGGGGCCCTCTCCATGCAGACACCTTGCCGGAGGTACAGCGGGTAACCAAGAGGCCACATCTTACGAACACAGCTGTGTCACGCCATCAGGGTGCGTGACTCTGAACTCAGCCTTCTTCCCACTTCACTCTACCTCCTGTGGTCCCTGAGGCCTCTCCCACCATCATAGTGAATCACAGCCGGAAAGGACAACATGTTCTCTTCAAGCTTGTGGATCTCCCCAAGTCTCCTCCTAGATCGTTTATGCAAAATAGAAGATGACTTTGTCAGAAATTTGTCAGAGGTCCTGTACTGATCATTCGGGGAATTTGCTTGGAAAATCACCCATTTCTTCCTGCTTTTGCTTTCCTGGCTTTCTGCTGTGGGAAAACATTCCCTCTCCTGGTTATGGGTGGTTAATAGGAGCCTGGGCAAACCTCGGGTTCTAGCAGGGCTGCAGAATTTCTCGGGATAGCAAATAAAAGCAGCAAGGCTTCCGTTTGTGTCCCATCAAAAGCAGGCTCATTCTTTTCTCATTTCTGGCAGAGTCTCATTTTGTGATGCCTTGGGAAATGATTCATTGGTGGTAGTGGGTTATTTTCCCCATTGTACTCTGTGGCCTGAAGGCCAAGGAAAGTGATACATACAGTGTTGGGCAAGGAATGGAGGTGATGGGTTTTTAAGTCTCAGCTCCCCTAAATGTGGATTTCCAGCTTGGGGCTTCGATGATTTACCTGCCTCTCCTCCTCATCCTCCTGCAGCCCACGGGATACATGACCGACCGACCAGCACCCTCTGGTCCTCGGGGCCGTTGCTCTCCTGAGCCCTGGCACACTGATGGGGAAGGACAGTCAGGCCTCTTGCTTTGGTGGGTTTCAAACTGCCTGCCTTGAAGTGCAAATGGCAGGTGCCGATTCCTCTGTGTCTTTTAGAGCCTCCGCCTGGCTCTTTTATGAGATGACAGGCACTTTCATCTCAGGTTTGGCCCCATTTCCCGTCCTTCTCAGCGAGGCTCCAAAGACAGGCAACGAGGCGAGAACAAGGAGAGGAGGCCCATTCGTGGCTGCGGCCCTGCTGGGCAGGGCCACCTGGCCTGCGCATCCTCCAGCCTCATCCCTTTGAACCTCGGAGGCTGAGAAGGGAGCACCAGGGACCAGGTTAAGAGGGGTCCTTTCCCCCTTGGCGCCTGGAGGAAGTTGCACTGCATCCTGGGAAGGCTCTAATCATCCCATTGCTTTATGCTGTTCACTTCAATCCAGGGAAGCAGGGCTCCGGTGCTTTTCTTCTCTTTTAAACCCAGAGGTACTTTTTTGAGGCTCAGGGCTGAGAATACAACCTGTCTCTTACGCTTGTGCTTTATGTGCGTGCCTGCACACCACACCCTTCTTCTTTGCTCTATTTGCTCATCATCTTGCTTGTCAGGTTTCTTTTCCTTTAAAAGTCCAACCCGGGTTTCCTTCCCGTTTTGCTCCCAATAAAGGGAGGGGGAGCTTCTACCTTCTCTTCAATCCTGATGCCTTCCTTCCATCCATTTGTCCTCTTTTTGAATCATTTTCTCGTGGAGCTTTCCCTCAGGGCTAGCTTCTGTCCTTAGGAACAGGAAATGCAACAAATACCAAGGCGGAGTCCTTGCTTTTCGACTTCATGCTACTGATCTGCCTTCACCACTCCCAGCCCCTTCCAGCTTCCCCCCAGCACTCCTCTCCAGACCCCAATCCACCCAAATCCGCACCATTCCTGGGCCCAGCCTTCCTTCTGTGCCTTGGTGCGTTGGCTCACGCATTCCCTGGTTCAGCATGCCCTTCCCTCTCCAGGTCCCCATCCTCACCTTCATCTGGCACCACCCTGGTCTCTGTGGAACCTTCCAGCACCTCCTCCCCCACCCCAGGCAGCTAGCACCTCCCTCCTCTGTGGGCTCGGAGGCAGTCTAACCGTGACCTGTGTTCCTCAGGGCTCCCAGCCCTGGGCTCTTATTTGGGTCCCCACGTGTGAGGCTTTGTCCCCACCCACTGTGGTGGGACTCTAGCACCCGAGCATCTCCAGGCCCCTAACCAGACGGAGGGGATGACAGAGGACGAGATGGTTGGTTGGTATCACTGACTCAATGGACATGAGTTTGAGTAAACTCTGGGAGTTGGTGATGGACAGGGAGGCCTGGCGTGCCGTAGTCCATGGGGTCGCAAAGACTCAGACACAACTGAGCAACTGAACTGAACTATTCCTGGGACCCTCAGCAGACGTGATAGTCTTTATTCCAAGAAACTGCTGTGACCCCACTGCCGGAGTTGAGCCTCCTCTTCTTGCCTCTCTGAGGCCCCACAGCAGCTGACAGAACACCCAAACCACCACCGTCCCACCCCATGGTGAACTCCGCTGTGACGAGGAGAATCCAGCCCCACGCTACGTGTCACATTCTGTCACGGGGCCCTAGCAGTGCTGCTTCACGCAGAGGTTTTTCTTGAGCAAACTCTCAGTTTTCGCTTGTCCCCTCCTCTCAGAATTAGGCCTGGATCCTTGCAACCTGGGCCAGAGGACGATCTGACAGAGATCAGACACCAGGCTGCAGTCACATTGCATTTCCCTCTGATGACTCAGGCGATGTTCCTGAGTCAGGGTATGTGCCTTCCCTAAGGAAACATTAGCTCCCAAACAGCTCTGGGTTCTTAGAATTCAAAACATTATTAGCAAGAATGTCCTGCCAGAAGTCCAAATGTGCCCTAAGGCGTCTGAATCCTAAAACAAACAGTATGGGCCCAGGAGACACAGCCACCACCCTTATGCTCTCCGTGCCCAGAGCAGACATCAGTAATCAATTACAGTTCAGTTTCTGCCCAGAGAGGCCATTAGGATTCTCCCCAGACACAGCATTCTAAAAACCCCGCACACTGAACCTCTACTCTGAAGGCTTCCTGGATCCCTTCAATGGAAATAATTTCACCCTTTTATTTGTTTAACTTTTCATAAGCATCAGGATTTCACTGCTCATATCTGGGCCCATCCAGGTTATACTAATAAAACTAATGACTAACATCCACTAACTCTTTTTTTAAAAATTGAGGTATAGTTGATATACAATATTATATAAGTTTCAGGAGTACAACACAGTGATTCATGATTTTTAAACACTGGGCTGTATTCCTTGTTTGTGCAGTACATCCTTGTAGCTTGTATATTTTATACATAGTTGTTTGCACCTCTTAATCGCCTTGCTCCCCACCCCCCGCCACACACACACACACACACACACACACACACACACACACACACACACACACACACACACACACACACACACTGTGTTCTCTGTATCTGTGAGTCTGCTTTCTTTTTGTTATATTCACTAGTTTGATGTATTTTTTAGATTCCATATATAAAGGATATTTGTCTGATTTCTTTAACTAAGTATAATACCTTCCACGTCTATCCATGTCATTGCAAATGACAAAATTCCATTCTTTTTTAATACATGTATCTCACATCTTTAACCCTCATTTGTTGATGGACACTTAAGTTGCTTCCATACCTTAGCTATTGTAAATAGTGCTGCTATGAACATTGGGGAGCATGTATCTCTTCGAATTAGTGTTTTGGGGTTTTTTATATACCCAGGAGTAGAATTGCTAGGTCATATAATAGTTCTGTGTTTTTTTAAGATTGAAGTGTAGTTGCTGTACAATATTATGTAAGTTACAGGTGTACAGTATAATGATTCACAATTTTAAAGGTTATACTCCATTTACAGTTATTATAAAATATTGGCTATGTTCCCCATGTTGTACAAAATGTCATTGTAGCTTATTTGTAATACCTCTTAATCCCTGGCCGATTTTTAATTTTTTGAGATGCCTCCATACCATTTTCCATGGTGGCTACACCAATTTACATTCTTATCAACACTGTGCTAGAATTCCCTTTTATCCACATCCTCACCAACATCTGTTATTTGCTGTTCTTTTTGATGATAGCTACTCTGATAGGTGTGAGTGGTATCTCATTGTGGTTTTAATTTGCATTTCTCTGGTGATTAACGATGTTGAGCATCTTTTTATGTGTGCCTGTTGGCCATCTGTGTGTCTTCTTTGGAAAAAATGTCTATTCAGGCTGTCTGACCCTTTTTCACTCGGGTTGTTTGCTTTTTAGGTGTTGAGTTGCATGAGCTGTTTATATATTTTGAATTTTAACCCCTTATTGCCATGTCATTTGCCAGTTTTCTCTCCTATTAAGTAGGCTGTCTTTTCTTTTTATTGATGATTTCCTTTGCTGTGCAATAGCTTTTAAGTTTAATTAGGTCCCATTTGTTTATTTTTGCTTTTATTTCTTTTGTTTTAGGAGACATCCAAAAAAAAAATTGCTATGATTTATGTCAAAGAGTGTTCCACTGTATTTTCTTCTAGGAGTTATGCTTATCAATTTTACATTTAAGCCTTGCATCTATTTTGGGTTTATTTTTGTATGTGGCATTAAGAAATATTTTAATCTCATTCTTTTACATGCAGCCGTCCAATTTTCCCAGCATCACTTATTGGAGAGATTGTCTTTTCTCCACTGTATATTCTTTCCTCTTTTGTTACAGATTAATTGACCATGAGTGCCAGGGTTTATTTGTGGACTGTCTGTTCTGTTCCATTGATCTATGTTTCTGTTTTTGTGCTGATATTATACTGCTTTGATTCTTGTAGCTTTGTAGTATTCTTTTGAGCTCTTGCCTTGAGTCAGGCTCTGTTCTAAGTGACTCTTGTTAAACTCATTTAATCCTCACAATCATATAAAGTAAATGCTATTGTTGTTGTTGTTCAGTCGCTCAGTTGTGTCCGACTCTTTGTGACCCCCTGGACTGCAGCACACCAGGCTTCCCTGTCCTTCACCATCTCCCAGAGCTTGTTCAAACTCATCTCCATTGAGTCAGTGATGCCATCCAACCATCTCATCCTCTGTTGTCCCCTTCTCCTCTTGCCTTCAAACTTTCCCAACATCAGGGTCTTTTCTAATGAGTCAGCTGTTCACATCAGGTGGCCAAAGTATTGGAACTTCAGCATCAGTCCTTCCAATGAATATTCAGGATTGATTTCCTTTAGGATTAACTGGTTTGATCTCCTTGAAGTCCAAGGGTCTCTTAAGAGTCTTCTCCAACACCACAGTTCAAAAGCATCGATTCTTCAGCACTCAGCCTTCTTTATGGTCCAGCTCTCACATCCATACATGACTACTGGGAAAACCATAGCTTTGACTAGATGGACCTTTGTCTGCAAAGTAATGTCTCTGCTTTTTAATATGCTGTCCAGGTTTGTCATAGCTTTTCTTCCAGGGAGCAAGGAGCCACTATCATCCCCATTTTACAGATGAGGTAACAGACCTGGGAAGGACACGGTCCCCAAGACAGGAACTGTATCCTACCCACCCTTGTCACTTCAGGGGTTCAGCCAACATTTTTATTAGGCACCCATGCATACCAGGCCCTGCAACAGACCTTGAGAACAAAATTAGGATCTTGTGTGATGCTTGGGTGTACCCTTTAAGAAATCATTTACTTTGAGCACAATTTTCATGGAGATAGGAGGATGGGAGCTAAATTCAAGGGGAGTAGAATTGAAGAGTGAAGGAGTAAGTTCATTCAAGGCATTTAAAATGAATGAACCAGAGAGGAAAGAACAAAGCTGGAGTCTGACTAATGTCTTTTATCCCCTGAGAGCCCTCCCTGTTCTTGTAGAAGCAGGTTTTTCCCTCTCCAACACCCCCAAGCTCAGAGGACGGCATTGGAATTCGTGAAAGAGCTGTAGCCACCTGGGGCGTGGGTGGGTGCTGATGGGGAGGGCCCGCCTCCACACCCCCTCAGCCTCACTCTTGGGGTGCCTCTTCTGCCCTGTGCAGGATGACAGAGCCACTGTAGGCCTCTCTCTCTTGTACTCTTGGCTGGGGGGCCATCACCACCAGGCCCCTCCAGGACTGGCTGTCGGCTGGTCCAGATCCCCCAAACCTCTCCTTCCCCACCAAATTCAGCGAAGCTGTTTTTCTTCCTTAGAAACAAGAACTTCAGTCCTGGCATCTGACTCCCTCAGCACCTTCCCTGTCCCATCTTTTACTTGCCTGCCATCTCAATTTCCCCTGTTACACCCAGATCCCTTGCCACCTGGTCCTCAGCAGATACCACCATTTGTTCAGTCCTCTACGTCTCGGCCCAGGCCAGAGCTCAACCCACCTTTTCTGGCAAGGGACAGATAATATTTTAGACTGTGCGGATCAGAGGGTTTCTGTTGCAGCCACTCAAATCCTCCTTGGAAGGGTAAAAGCAAACGTGGGCCTAGCTGTCTGTGTCCCAATAAAGTTTTATTTATAAAAGCAAGAGATAAGCATAGTTAAAGCTCGACCAAATTTCTCCAAATGTCTGGAACATCCTTCAGCCTCGTTTCGTAACCCCCATTCATTCCTGTTTTTCAAGGTTCAGCTGTAGTCCTACCTAGCCAGGAGAAAACCCCTTCCCACCACCACTGCCCTATATACTAATCTCCCTTCACCAAGTCCTTTTCCTTACCATCTGCTACACCCTTGCAAGTGTTACCTCACTCTACTTAGATGGTTAGCTGCTTGGGGTGTACATCTTCAACATCCTATAGGTGCCATTAGGTATAGCAGTGTGCTGAATTCATAATCAGTACAGAGTATCGATCTACCATTTAGGAGATTTTCTCAGTTGCAGTGGGTGAGCAAGGGCGTGGTTTGCTGTTTTTTTCTGGTACAGCACGTGGAGGGCAGCATGCCATTTATTCATTCCACATGTATTTATTAAGTACTCACTACATATGAAGTACTCCTTTTTTTTTTTTTAAATAAGTCATGTGCTAACTTCAGGCTCTTACTAGCATGAATATGTAATGACATCATGTTTTGAAAACCACCAGATTAAGAAATCAAAGACATTCTCAAAGATGAGAGGATGGCAGTGATTACTAGTCGAGCTGCATCTTTCAATTTATAAAGTACGTCTGCAGCCATTTTCTCATTTGATCATAGCGACAACCCTCTGAGGAGAATGGTGTTATCCCATTTTACAGATGAGAAGGATGGGCTCAGAGGTTTATCGCCCCACTTGTTTGAAGTCACACAGCTTCTAAGAAATGGAGCTTGACTCCAAAACTGTTTCAGCCATGTTTTCTCTCCTAAAACAAAATAAAACCACTCCTCTGATTCTAAAGATCACAATCTAGGTTGTCATAGAAATTGTTGAAAAAATATAAAACAAAAAATAAAAAGTCATGAATATGCCCTCAGCTCATAGACAACCCATGATAATATCATCTGCATGTTTTTATGTGTTTGTGTGTGTTAACACAAAATTGGAATTCTTTTGTATATACTGATGTGCTCAGTCGTGTCCTAATCTTCATGACCCCCTGGGCTGTAGCCCCCCAGGCTCTTGTGTCCATGGGATTTCCCAGTCCAGAATACTGCAGCAAGTTGCCAGTTCCTTCTCCAGGGAGCCTCTCAACCCAGGAATCGAACCCACATCTCTTACATCTCCTGCATTGCCAGGCAGATTCTTTACCACTGCACCACCTGGGAAGCCCCATATACTGATATGTAGCTGCAATTTGGGGGGCCATTTCTTAAAATTAAGGTACAATTTGCGTACAGTGATACTCACACTTTTTGATGAACAGTTCTGTGAGTTTTGATAAACCCACTTTGATAAATTCAAGATATAGAACAATCCTATCACCCCCAAAATTCCTTTGTGCCCCTTTTAGTCCACCCCCTACCCTATATCCTGAAAACCACTAGTTTTTCTCTAATTTTGCCTTTTCCAGAGGTCACTTAAATGGCATCATACAATACATTGCAGCTTCATTTTTTCCTTAACATTTTATGAGTATGTTCCCACATCATTATATATTTGCTGAAAGTATTATTTTTGTAATGACTCCCAGGCACTCACCCGCCTACGTGCTCTTCCACTCAGTACTGCAGCCCCTTGGAGAATAGAAATGAGAGGTAGAAGGTCATGTTGGAAAGAACAAGGGCAGAATGGACCTGCTTAAGCCCTGTCATCCTTGATAGGAGGTGCCAGCTTTTCTGCCTTCAGGCCAAGGCGCACCTCCATGCAGACACACCAAACAGTACCACATCCATGATACAGGATAGTAATGTGTATCCGGCTCTGGGCCTTTTGAGCCTTCCCTAGTCGTGGCAGCTTCCGATTCTTGGCTTCAGATCCAGAGTTTCCTCAAGGAAATGGAGATAAGAGTGTTCCCCCCACTGGTCCATTGTGAGGATGAAAGGACGTGGTGTGCGTTAAAGTGGGGACCACAGTGCCCTTGAGCATGGACTGGTTTTCCCCTTCCTTCCCCAAATGTCTGGATCCACCTTCCTTTAAAAAGGAGAGCTGAGGGCTTCCCTGGTGGCTCAGTGGTAAAGAATCTGCCTGCCAATGCTGGAGACACAGGTTGGATCCCTGATCTGGGAAGATTCCACGTGCCGCGGAGCAACTGATCCCGTGCGCCACAGCTATTGAGCCTGTGCCCTAGAACCTGGGAGTCGGAACTACTGAAGCCCACACACCTAGAGCAGGTGCTCTGCAGCAAGAGAAGCCACCACAATGAGATGCCCACGCACGCAGCTGGAGAGTAGCCTCCACGCTCCACAAGTAGAGAAAAGCCTGCACAGCAAAAAAGGCCCAGCACAGTCAAAAATAAAAAGTGAAATTATTTTTTTTTTTAATGGAGAGACGAGTGGATGTTATGATGACAGGTTGTTACCTAGTTGAAGCTACCTCCCTCCCATCATCAGAAGGATAAAAAACACATTGAAAGGAAATCAACCCTGAATATTCATTGGAAGGACTGATGCTAAAGCTAAAGTTCCAATACTTTGGCCACCTGATGAAAAGAACCAACTCATTGGAAAAGACCCTGAGGCTGGGAAAGATTGAGGGCAGGAGGAGAAGGGGACGATAGAGGATGAGATGGTTGAATGGCATCACTGATGTGATGAACGTGAACTTGGGCAAGCTCCAGGAGATGGTGAGGGACAGGAGGCCTGGCATGTGGCAGTCCACAGGGTCACGAAGAGTTGGGCACGACTTGGTAACTGAACAACAGCAAGCACTTTGGAAAGAATGGTATAACTGTCAGAATCATTTTCCTTTAAGAGATACACAGGGGACTTCAGAACCGGCCCTGAACGCGCAGGAGGCACCCCTCAGTGCAGGATGGGGCAGGAGCTGGGATGACACTGTAGCTCTTAGGACTAAAATGGCTCAAGGCCTTTTCTGTCTTCATTTGGGGTGTTGGAGTTCCAGCCATTTATTCCCCACCCCAGCCTGGCATTTTCTTCTCCCTCCTCCTGGGGGACAACTTAGACTTCTCCCAGCAAAGCAAAGTCAGTATCCTAGAGTGTTGCTATGGAAAGAATGGCAACATCCCTTGTGAGTTTATGAAGAAAAAAAGAAAGAACGAAAAGGAAAAAAAGAAAAAAAAATAGGACAAGCAGGATTTTTTTTTTTTAAGTGTTACAAAACTGGGAGAAAAACTGTTCCACCACTAAATATATCCACTTACCAAATCAGCAGATGTTAGGGTTTATACAGTGTCAGACTCTCAGTCCCCCAGAAGACTCCTGGCAGAGCATCTTCATGGCCGTGGCTCCCGCAGAGGCTGGGAGGCTGCTCGAGATTTCTAGGTTGGTGGCTGGAATCTTCTGTGTTGGCCAAATGGAGGATGTGGCAGGCATTTCCAGGGGTGCCTCTCAAAAAACTGGACTCTGTTTTATTTGTTATAAAGACCTTCCTCCAGTTCCTCTTACCCGCTGCCATTTCCTGTGTCAGGTTGCCCAAGGTTGGACCCCCTTGGGTTCTTTCCAAGTCTTGAACCCCAGCCCTGCCTTGGGCTAGCTCTGGTCCTAGGGCATGTTTTTCTGAGTTTGTCATGAGCATCTGAGCTGCAGTTCCCATGTTGGTAAAACACCTACTTTCAAAATGTTTTGAAGTTTAACAATCATATGTGAAGCTCCTAGCACGGTGGCCCGCACAGAGCTGTTACCCGCGGTGTTTAATCAAAAGAGATTTTCCTGCCTTCTAGTCACATTGTCTATCTGCCTCGGGGACTGTTGGGGGCTGCAGAGGGGGCAGATGAACTAGTGTCTCTCATCCTGCTGATGGAGCCAGCCGGGTGGTCCAGGAGGTGCGGACCCCCCGCTCAACCTCAAGCCTTCCTTGGTGTCTTGTGGTCATTCTTAAAATTATTTCCTGGCCTCAAGGTCCCGATGCAGAGCACCTTCTCACACTCTTGGTTGATATCTTGGGCCTGCCTCTGTTCTGGTTAACTCTTGCTGCCTTAAAAGTGAAAGTGTTAATCGATCGGTCGTGTCCTACTCTTTGCGACCCCATAGACGGTAACCCACAGTGCTCTTCTGCCCATGGGATTCTCCAGGCCAGAATACTGGAGTGGGTGGGCCTTCCCTTCTTCAGGGGATCTTCCCAACCCCGGGATTGAACCCAGGTCTCCTGCATTGCAGGCGGATTCTTTACCATCTTAGCCACCAGGGAAACCTTAAAATGCACCAAAACTTAACAGTTTCAATCAGAAATCTATTGTCTCTCACAATTCTGAGTGAGAAGTTCAGAGTGTAGCAATTACGGCTCATCTCTGCTCCATGCTATCTGGGGCTTTGGTTCAGAGGACTTGAAATGATGGGGCTAGAACAGTGGGGGGTGACAGAGTGTCTCTCTCCTCGGGTAGCTTGAGTTTCCTCCCAGCATGGGGGCCTCAGGGCAGTCAGACTTCTCACGTGGTGGCCCAGAGCTCCCGGGGGGAGGAAGCAGAAACCGCATGTCCTCTTAAAGGTCCCGGCCCAGAGCTGTCATAGTGTCGCATTTTACTGGGCAGAGCGGTCACAGAGCAGCCCCAGTTCAAGGGAACAGGAGCGGGACGCGAACCCCACCTCTCCGTGTCGATGAGCGCGTGGCTGTCTTTAATCTGCCACAGTGCAGGCAGGCATGCTGTCGCTTTAGTCGTTGCTGACGCTTTGCGACCCCAGGGACTGTAGCTCGCCAAGCTCCTCTGTCCGTGGGATTCTCCGGGCAGGAATACTCGAGTGGGCTTCCAGGGGATCTTCCCGACCCAGAGACTGAACCTGCGTCTCTTATGTCTCCTGCATGGGCAGGCGGATTCTTTACCACTAGCACCACCTGGGAAGCCGTGACCTGCCACAGTGCCTACCACAAAAGCACTGCCTGCCTGCCCTCGAAGGAGAGTCTCAGAAGCTGGTGGTGGCACCTGAGAGCGGAACCAGAAGGCAGGACCCACATCCTGGTCACAGGTGAAGTTGGAGCTCAGAGAGGGCGCCTTTCAGGGTAGCTGGCTGCTTGGAGGGTTATGTGAGATTGTTCCTGCTTTGGGTAGGGTACTAGTTTCCTAGGACTGCCTTCACCAAAGTACCACCAATGCGGTGGCTGAAAACAGTAGAAACTTTCTGTCTCCCGGTTCTAGAAAACTGAAGTCATGCTTCCCCTGAAGGCACTAGGGAAGGATCTGTTCCAGACCTATCTCCTAGCTTCTGGTGTGTGTGTGCGTGCTGAGTTGCTTCAGTCATTCCAGATCTTTGTGATCCTATGGACTGTAGCCCACCAGGCTCCTTTGTCCGTGGGATTCTCCAGGCAAGAATACTGAAGTGGGTGGCCATGCCCTCCTCCAGAGGATCTTCCCAACCCAGGGATCAAACCCACGGTTCCTGCCGCGTCTCCTGCATTACAAGTGGATTCTTCCTTTACTGCTGAACCACCTGGGAGGTGGGAGGGATGTAAAGAGCCTGCTGAGGGCAGAGGTTTCAGGGAGAAGAGTGTGCGAGTTTTGGTTAGAGCCTTGAGGACCCTGAACGCTCATCAGACAAGTTGGAATGGGACTCATGAGCATGGGAACCCAGACTGGTTGTTACTAACATAAGAGAGAGAGTAAAATCAGAGACTGGGGGAGCTTTGCCTGGCAGAAGGCACAGGCAGATTGGAATAAGGAAGACCACGGAAGGAAAGACCGTCATTCCATTTCAGCAATCTAGATGAGGTGTGATGATGGCTTGGGCCAGTGTGTAAATATCTGTGGTGTTACAAACAAATGATAGAGCTTGGATTCAAATTGAAAGAGAGACAGACTCATGAACTAGGGTAACATGCCTTGGGCACACACAGGACAAATGACACCGGAGGTAGTAGCCAAAATGATTTTGTGTCACCAGCATGAGTGACAAAGAGTCTGGTGGCCCTGTGGCACGGGAGGAAAATGAGGAAGCCACATGATCATCTTGGCTTGCGACAAGTTGGGTTTGCAAACTAGATGTGTGCTACATTGCTTTAGTCGTGTCCGACTCTGTGCAACCCCAAGGACTGTAGCCCACCAGGCTTCTCTGTCCATGGGATTCTCCAGGCAAGAATACTGGAGTGGGTTGCCATGCCCTTCTCCAGGGGAGTTTCCCGACCTCATCTCTTACATATCCTGCTTGGCAGGCGGGTTCCTTACCACTAGCGCCACCTGGGAAGCAACAAGACACCCTATTATTATTGTTACTGTTTCTGCTATTTCTGTTTTTATTCTCTAATTAACTAGATAGAATACACTGAATACTTTCTATACACCAAGCTGTATTATGCTTTTCTTTGATTGATCTTATAATTTGATTCTCACAACAACTGTCTGGGGGATAATTTCAGTTATTATCCCCGTGATACAAATGAGAAAACTGAGATATCCTTTTCTCTCTGAAATGCTCTGTCCCTCGAACAAGATGTTATTTTAACAATTTTCATTTTAATACCACTCATGACACTGAGCCTTCAATTTTTTTAAATTTCTTCTCCTGTGAGCGTGCTGATATTTCATCAACCAATGCTCAGTGACCATTCTGACCCATTCAATCAGCTGAAAAATAACCCCATTTCTCATTTGTATATAGGGTTTTGCTTCTTGATATTCATCAGCATATTTTTAATATTTTGACCAAGCTCCCACACCCAGAGTCATAGCATGTTGGAGCCTCATGACTGTCAGCTGGAAACTCCTCTGGAAAAGGACAAAAAGAAATCTCAGAAACAGGCCCATCATATGTGAAAAAAAGAAATCCACTAAGTATATTGTTTCTTATCCTTTATACCCATAACACACACTTTCTCACACAGATTTATAGCGTACAGCAGTTGCCATAAAGATCTAACTACATAGGAAGCTATGGATGCCACATAGTTGGTTATAATTAATTAATGTTGTATCCCACCAAAAAAAAAAAAGGGCAAGAGAAAGATCGGGCTTGGGTTCAAACTTCAGTTCGGGAGACTGGCTCAGCGCTGTACCACCTGTTGGCACAACAGGAAGGGAACAGCAGAGAGCTGGTGTAAGGAAGGTTCTGAGACAATCATGGAAGGAAATCTCAGCCTTAGGGGCCTTGTGAGGAAATAGAGGCTATAGTATTTCCAGCTCCACCTCCTCAGGATTAACAGCTCCTGAGCAACAACACAGGTAAAAGTGTTCCGGATCTAAAGGATGTTGATTCCCAGCACCGTTGTTACTGTTATTTTCATTGATGCGGAGAGAAGGGACTGGGCTGTTGGCAAAAGGGGACACACACAGATTGGTAATTTTCTACCAAAGAGTAGCAGCTTGCAAAATTGCTCAGAAAATGTAAAAGGGGAATTCTGGAAGAGTAGGGAACCCTATAGCTTCTTTCTCAAGCTTAAATTGTTTAGAAAAACCATACTTTTCTAGAGCCCTTCCACCCAGGACTGACTTGGTAAGAATTCTGCCTCCATGATGAAAGTGAAAGTCGCTCAGTCGTGTCTGACTCTTTGTGACCCCATGGACTATACAGTCCATGGAATTCTCCAGGCCAGAATACTGGAGTGGGTAGCTGTTCCCTTCTCCAGGAATCGAACTGGAATCTCTTGCATTGCAGGCAGATTCTTTACCAGTTGAGCTACCAGAGAAGCCCGTGGTAGTGATCCCAAAAGGGACTCTGCCTTCCAACTTTCCCTCTGCATCCCAGACGTGTCGAGGGTGGGGAAACTCCAGACACGGCCAGCCTTGTGTTCTGGGAGAAGGAGAGGGAGCTGGCAGGCGGCCCTGCTGCTCATCCCCTACCCCCACCCCTGCCCAGTCCTTGGCCTGTTCAGCCAAGACATCACATCAGCAAAGTCAACCAGAATCCTCACCCTTTCAACCCAAAGCTGATCCTCCCCTCACCTGAGAGGTGGCCCAGGTCCAGGTGGGGCAGCCCTCACCCATGGCTGCCAGAGGCCACTTGTCCAAAGCCTCCCCAGTCCATGTACCCTCCCAGGAGCATGGGTAGCTCTCTAAGCCTCAGTTTCCCCATTTGTAGAATGAGTGGGGCTGGACAAGCTCGGATTCAGGTTTGCAGATCTTTCTAGAGGATGAGTTGAGGAGGGTAGGGCATGAATGGGACTGGCTAGACGACCAGGGAGGAGGTGATCACAGGGGCCCAGACAAGAGGTGATGGTGACTGGGGTCAGTGGTGGCCGTGGAAGACAACGGAGGAAGGGGGATCAGGAACCTGATACAGAGGGAGAGCAAACAGGCCATGCTGGTGTGAATCTGTGCATGCTCACATGTGTGTTTCTAAAGGCTGAAGCAGAGAGCATCATCCTAACTGGGACAATTTTATGGAAACTGAAGGCAGCAGATCCTGGCCTTGTGGATCAGAGCCCCACAGGCTGTGGTCTCCAGCTCATTACTCATTCCCAAGGCAGCAACCAGCTTCTCATTCCCAAGGCCCCCCACTGGAACGGGGGCCTCTAGCGTCTGCCTGGAAACAGGGAGCAGCTCACCAAAGGGGAGGTCAGGAGTGACAGGAAAGTCACAGGCTGCAAACCTAGCTCAGCTGGCCCACTGCAGCGGTGTCCCATGGATGCTGTAACCAATGACCACAAAACAGCACTAGAGGTCAGAAGCTGGCAATCAGATCCACAGGGCTAAAGTCAAGGTGCTGGCAGGGCTGATTTCTTCTACAGTTGTTCTTGTTCAGCCGCTAAGTTGTGTCTGACTCTTTGGTAAATCTTTTGCTAATTCTCCCTGGTGGCTCAGTGGTAAAGAATCTGCCTGCAGTGCAAGAGCCTCGGAGTCAATCCCTGGGTAGGGAAGATCCCCTGGATAAGGGAATGGCAACTCAGTCCAGCATTCTTGCCTGGAGAATCTGATGGACAGAGGAGTCTGGTGGACTACAGTCCATGGGGTCACAAAGCGTCAGATACAACTGAGCAACTAATGCTTTTGCTAAGTCGTATCCATCTCTGCTTCTGCAGGCTCCTTGCCTTTTGCAGCGTCTAGTAGCTGCCTGCATTCCTTGGCTTGTGGTGCCTTCTTCCATCTTCAAAGTGTATCACTCCAGTCTCTGCTTCCATCCCTACATCGTCCTCTCCTCATCTGTAGTCAGATCTCCCTCTGCCTCCCTCTGTAAGAACACTTGTGATTTTACTTAGGGTCCACTTGGATGATCCAGGATAATCTCTCCCACTGTCCTTAATCACTTCATCAAAGTCCCTTTTGTCATGGAAGGTCACATTCCCAGGTTCTAGGGCTTAGGACCTGGATGTCTTTGAGGACCACCATATTCAGCCTGTGATACCCTGGCTTCTAGGCAAAGAGATGCAAAAATACAGCCCCTGGATGTGGCTTTAATCTGTGTGATTTTGTCTGGGATCTAACTGGCTTGGATGAATGGCTTTGTGAAGGACATTCTATCAGAGAATATGAGTAAACCTTCAACCTTTATTCCAGGCTTTGAGATGAAGGGAAGTCTCTTAGAGGTAGAGATGAAAGAGGTTCAAGAGAAAGCTCTGGGTTTGGGGATGCAAAGGATGGGCTGGAGGGAGGGGGTCGGGGACAGAATGGAGAAAGGGATCTGACAGACAGAATCTAAGCGTCTGCTGAAAAGCCTTGTCTCGCCCTGATCCGTGTCTGGGGAACAGAAAAATCTCACTTCTCTCCCAGCTTCGAGAAGATGAAGTGTGCTCAAATCACCCACAGGAGCGAAATGAAAAGGTTACACCAGGAATTGTCGATAAGATAAATCCCTGTGGTCTCACAGCCTCTCTAAACATTTTGATAGCAGAATGTGATGGATTATGAATCAGAGTAGGCCCATCTTAAACACCTGATACCGCCTTATTTATGTATGTATGTGACACGTAAAAGCAGAATTAACTCCTTTTTCTTTCTGTCTCAGGGATGTTTTTTTCCTTCTTTCAGAAATGCATCCCTCTTCCCCTAGCCCTGGTTTTCTGTGTTCGTGGGTGTGTGTGCCTATATGTGGAGGTGGCTGTTAGGATTCTTTCTATCCAGAAAAGGTCTTGAAGATGATGATAGCACCAGGAATTAATTGCGAAACTAATGAAGCCACTTTGTTTCAAAATATGTCTTAATCCCCTTGCCTTCTTTGTTTTGTTTTGTTTTTAACAAGATTATTGCTCCAAGAAAGAGGGATTAAAGATGGTACAATGTGAGAGATTTGACACGTGAAACCCAGGCAGACACAGAGACTATTTCCCAGTTGTCCTGGCTTGGATCTACAGTCATAAGCTACTTCAAGCCCCTCCATGGGATCAAATTAAACTTGCTTTGTCATATGCTTTCTTTAACACTAATGTCTGCTTTATAATTCATTACAGTCCTAAGTGTTGTATGGAACCTCATTTCCCACCCAAGTCTGGTCTAATTCCAAAGCTAGTGGACTTACCCACTCTGCTTAACTGGTGTCTTTAGGACCAGCTCAGCTCAAAACACCTTGATCCTATCATGGCCTTGAGGACAGATAGCCACCCAGCAGAACCCATCACCCCAACACAACCACCTCTGGGAGAAACTTCACCAGCCTGCCCAGTCAGAAAGGCTATAAGATTCAGGGTCCTCTGGCCAAACTCACATCCTGTCCTTTCCCAAAGCTTGTGGTTAGCCTTGCCTTGTGGGCAGGCTCAGGTTACCTCTAAGACTCCAGTGCCTCTCAACTCCAGTGCCATGTGACACTTCTTGATTCTGGTTTTTCTCCTTTAGCTTCTCTTGCTAGAAGCAAAGAATGGCATTTGGGTGCAAACTATTTATGAACCATCAAGACAGTGCTTCATTTTAACTTCAAAAAGCTGTAATGCTGTAGTTTTGTTTTTTAATCCAATCTATAAAAGGTACTCCTTAGGATTAAAGTGTCTCTTAATATTTGATCTAGACTCACAGATGACTTTTTCTTCCCCCCTACTTGGAGACGTTTGGAGCTCTCGTCTCACATTCATCTACCCCTGAGTGGTCCCAGGTAGGGAAAAGTAAAGCATTTTTCCATTTACAAAACCATCGAAGAGTTTTCATGTTGGCAAGTGAAAAGTTGGACTTTTCAATAAAACTTTTAAAGTTCTTTCCAAAAGAAGTATTTTGAGGCAGAATATGATTTTTAAATTAGAATAGTTTGAAAATTACTTTGCAGTGAACATCAAATGCTGTGGTTAGTTGGTGAGCCTCTGCCTCTGTTTCACTGATATTTGTTATTGTGTTGAGGTTATTCTTGCTTGATATGAAGATCTCAGCTTACATGGCCTCTCCTCAAAGAGGCTTTCCCTGAATATCTTCATTGAAAGTAGGTCTTAGGAATTCCCTGGTGGTGCAGGCTTAGGACTCCACACCCTCTCTGCCAAAGGCCAGGGTTCAGTCCCTGATCAGGGAACTAAAATCCCACAAACTGCATAGATCAAACAGCCAAAAAAAGAAAAAAAAAGAAAAGAATGAAAGTAGGTCTTAAATCACTATCACATCATTTCTAAGAGCTTTTTGCAGAGTACTTGGGCTTAGTCACTCAGTTGTGTTGGACTCTTTGTGACCTCATGGACTGTAGCCCACCAGTCTCCTATATCCATGGAGATTCTCTAGGCAAGAATACTGGAGTGGGTTGCCATGCCCTCCTCCAGAGGATCTTTCCAATCCAGGCAACTTACCACTATCTATAAGTTCTTTGTTTTCTATTTATTTTCTGATATTCTCTCCCTAGATCATGGGCACCTTGAAAGCAGGAATCTTATGTCTTATTTCCTGAGTATCAAAGCAGTGTCTGGCATGGGGAGGCACTCAGGGAGGAATGAATGAATGAATGCTTGAGCTGTGTTTTCTCTTCTGAGGTTCCATGTTTCTGCTTCCAAAAAATCAGTCTTCTGCTGTATTTTCCTTTTAAAATACCAGGACTACTGTAGGAAGGAATGGGGCATTGAGGTAGGATTGGGTGGCAGAAAGCACCTCTCACAACCAGCTCTGAATACTCCCAGGGAGGTTTGGAGGTGAGGACGACATGGTCGGATTCAGGGTTAGAAACATGACATTCAGTCATGGCATCAATTGTGACGTAGGCAGCAGCCAGAAATCTGTTTCTAAAAATAAATATTGAAGTTCAGGATGTGATGTGATTAGCGAGGATTCAAGGTTAGCACTATATGAACGTCACTCCCGCTAACATCCTGAGATTCTTTCTTAAGGGACAGCGAATGATGTGGCAAGAATGGGAGCGCGTTGCAAATGGTCATGCCACCTAGCATGTCAGCCATGGCAGGGAAAGGCTAAGGACTGCTGCTTTATTTTTTTTAATCTTTATTGAATTCGTTACAATATTGCTTCTGTTTTATGTTTTGGCTTTTTGGCCACAAGGCATGTAGGGTCTTAGATCCCTGACCAGGGATCAAACCCATACCCCCTGTGTTGGAAGGCGAAGTCTTAACCACTGGACTGCCAAGGAAGTCCCAGGATTGCTGTCTTAGAAGGAAACAGTGGGGACTCACCCTGGTGGCCCAGTGGTTAAGAATCTGCCTTGCAGTGCAGGGGGACATGGGTTTTATCCCTGGTCAGAGAACTAAGATCCTGCCCACTGCAAGGCAACTAAACCCACACACCTCAACTACTGAGCTCACACGCCATAATGAAAGATCCCACATAACACAACTAAGATCCAACACAGCCAAATAAATATTAATAAAAAGAAAGAAAGAAAGAAATGGTGGCAGTTAGGAGGTAGGCCTGAAACTGCGTCTGTTGGGAACTTTTCTGTTATAGGTGCCAGATAAAGTCCCATCAGAGTGGTGTCAGCAAGCTGCCTTGTGGGAAGGTCCCTGCGTGAGTCAGATCCAGGTGTGCCAGCGTGCAGAGGGATGCAGTCATGACTGCATCTCAACTCAGCTGGTTCTGACCAGCTCCACTTGGGTCGTGAGCCCACCCCTTAATCACTCACTCTCACTGAAGAACGTGATGCAGTGAGTGGTCAGGACCAAGGCACATGCCCGCCACTGGAGGATCCACAGGGGCCAAGAGCGGGTGGAGGTCTTTCTCTAGAAAGAACCGGACTGCCATGGCCAGTGGAGTAAGGAAGGCATGCGGGACAGGCAGGCGATGCCTGGCACAACCAGGAGAAGCCAAGGTCAGACCATGATGTAGGGAGTCGTTGCAGCTGCAGGGAGGAGCCAGGAGGAGGACTCACCTGGAGAGAGGATGAGGGATGGGAAGCCATTGACACTAAGGAGGCAGAGTCAGGAGGGCCTGGTGCAATAATCAACTGTGGGGTGGGAGGGGAAGTGAGGCGCAAGAGGAATCTGGGTTTCTAACTCGAATGACTGAGATCATGATGCTTTTATTTGGAATGAGGAGCATTACAAAAAGATCAGATTTGGGAGACAGGTGAGGAGCTTGGCGCTAGATGAGTTCAATCCTGAAGCACCCGTGAGACTCCAGGTGATGATCAGAGATGCATAGAACCCACACTTGGAAGAGGTTCTAAGACCATCCAGTCCAGCCTCTCCCAAACTTCCCCTTCAGATCCACCTTCCAAATGGAGATAACTGAGTAGTCTGTTTCCAACCGAGTGGGACTGGGTCATCCACTTTTTTTAATTCATGTATTATTTTTCTTGGTTTTCATGAATCATCTTAGCTTTTTTAAAAAATCAAGTTTCAGGGGACAGTGGCCACTCTGGCCTTTGGTTCCAAGTCTGGGTTTTCATCCTCGCTGTCAGCCAGAGTTGGCAAAGGGAGGTCTGAGGCTCTGCAGCGAAGAGTGAGGCTAGAAAGGCTGGTTTCCCAGATGTCTGTCTGCAAGGGTGAGTGTGCAGCTCCAGGATGGATGAGGTCACACCAAAGAGGACGGAGAGGAGAGGGATGAGGAGGATCCCAGGGCATGGAGGTGACAGTGGAGGGTGGAACAAGCAGCAAAGCAGGAGCTGCTGGGCGGAGATCCAAGGGCACCACCCGGGAGAGCCAAAAGGAGGCAATTTGAGGAAGGCGGTTTGCCCCACAGAGTCAGTGACGTGGGGTATATTTGGTGTTTAAAAAGAAAAGCGTTGACAGAGCAAGGAGGACAGAATGTGCAGAGGTGAGGGATGAACAGGGCAGTAACAGAAGGGACAAGCTTCAGTCATCTCAAACTTCCTTTGAGACATTTTTGATAGTTACATGATATTAACAATAGGTATCTTCCCCGAGTGGCAAGCTCAGAATTCATCATACTGGGGACACAGAGACAAACTCTGTGCACAGACTTTGTTGTTATTCAGTCACTCAGTTGTGTCTGACTTTCTGACCCCATGGACTACAGCACACCAGGCTTCCCTGTCCTTCACTGTCTCCTGGAGTTTGCTCAAACTCATGTCCATTGAGTCGGTGATGCCGTCAAGCCATCTCATCCTGTATTGCCCCCTTCTCCGACTGCTCACTCTCACTGGGTACCCTCGGCACCCTTTGACGTGGATACCGTTTTCATCCCCAGATTAGATAGAAAGGCTGAGGCTTCAGAGGACAGGTGTGACTTGTCCAGACTCACACACCAATGAGTGGTGGCCCCAGACCCAGAAAGCCAGTCTCTTGCACTGGGGAGTCTCTCTGCCCCAGGAAGCAAGAGTTATCATAATACTGGGCAGATGATGGTGGAATTGAGCCCCTTTGGGAACTTTGATGTTGCTTATCACATTTGTCTTGCTTTGTCTACTTTTTTAGGGAAATGGCAAGCTGAGTTGATCATAACCCAAAGGGAAGGGGGTTAAGAGTGGAGGGAGCCAATGAGTGCTAGGCTGGGGTCCCCGGGGAGCAGAGGGGCAGGCCTGGAGGTCAGCTGAAGGTGTTACCCTATAACAGGGAGACCCGCTACCCACTCCAAGGTAGAGAGAAGAGAGATGAGTGTGGAGAAGGGGAAGAAAGTGATCATGATCTTAGCAAGATAGAAAGCAAAATCTTCTCACACAGGCAAAGTTGGGAGAATTAAAAACACTGGCACAGTTGCCATAGAAATTTCTATGGGCATGAAAAAAAGATGAGTAAAAAGATGTCAGAGCAGCATGACTCAGGTGAGATGAGCTGGTGTAAACACACAACCCCTGACACGGGGGTTGGCAGCTGGGAGGGGCTGTGGGGGAAAGAATGCTCGGAGGGGGCACCGAGGGAGGGGCAGGGGCAGAATGGCACCTGTGAACCTCACTCTGCCAAGTCCCTCATCACTGATGGAAGCGACTAAAGCTAGCTCACTGGTTAAAGGCACCCTTCTAGGTAACCAGACGGAGTCAGCGTTAAAGGGTCTCTTTCAGTCCAGTCTGCGGTGGAGGTGGAAGTTCACCCATTTCACAGCTGCAGAACTGAAGCTGGCCAAGGGAAATGAGCGTGGTGCAGTTGGCATTCTCCAGGCCGCCTGTGGGTCTGGGGCCTTGGACGGTGGGCATCCTGGCTGTGGCCAGAGCAGGGCAGACTCCTGCGAGTAAGAGGCAGAACCAGGATTCAAATCAAAAGCCTGGTTCCAGCCTGTGGCCCCTTCCCCTCACCAGGTGGGCACTCGTGGCGAGGACTGAGTGGGAGCAAGGCAGCTGGAGGCCACCTCCTCACCTAGTGAAGAGCCAAGGGCATCTGAGCTTGGAAATTCATCGCTTTGAGTAAAAGTGAAGTCTGGGCCTCAGGCTCACATGGGCTGACACGAATCTGCCTTCTCTGGCTTCTTTGTCTCTGAGCACTCACTCCCCCACCTCGAGTCCCCACTCCTGCCACTCCTAGCAGGACAGCAGCCTCCTCTCAGCATCACCTGAACACATGGGGACGCTCACGTCATTCTGCCTATGACCTTACCGCCCTAAACACAGTGGGTCTCCTCTAATGTCACCGTGTCATTTCATGAGCTTCATTTCATCCACTGAAATATTTTGGCTGCAGGAGACCACGCAAGCCCTTCTTCCACCTAGTAAGAGAGTGTCTCAGTGTAGTGAGTTGAGAAAGACAATACAATTCAATTAAAAATCTTACTCCTTTAAACACCCGCTGTAGGGAAGATCCACTCAAAACTTGTGAGAAACCTCATTTATAGACCCAGTGTCACGAAATGGAATAGCTAACCTTTAGCAGCTGTGTGTTACTGGGACCCAGCAGTGAGTGCAGAGCCAAGGGTGATCTGGGCTCCACCCTCCTCAACCAGCAAGCTAACCTCTCTGAGCCTCAGTTTCCTCATCTGTGAAATGGAGAGCATTACCATCTATTGATGTTGTGGGAATAATAAAGATTTTACATGTAAATGGCATCTTGTTACTACGTTATCCACCTACCCTTAACCAGATCAGCAAACCCTTTAAAAAAAAAAAAGAAACTGAACAATAAAAGTTAAGCAGAAACACAGATAACGGGAAGTAGCTTCTTAAAACTCACCTCTCCAGCCACAACTCTGCTACTACACACGCTGTCGTTCCTAAGGATGTCTTACACTCCGTTATCCAGTGCCCAGTGTCCTTGTCTCTTCCAGCATCGTTACTTTCTACAATTCTTCCTCTATTTCTGCATCGTCCTCTGAACTGTCATTTCCCAGGGGAGCTTGCTAATTCACTCTAGTCCAGCACAGAACACAGCAAGGAACATTTCCCATCTTCACAGTGCAGGGCTGGCTTGGGCCCAACTGCTTCTGAAGCAGGAGAGGCCACTGATGGCTTCTTGCTGAGGCCATCAAACCTGGCTGATTGCTAGAAATGCAGATTCTTGGGCCTGCTCCTGGATGCTTGAGTTCAATAAGTCTGGACTGGGGCTCTGGAAAAAGCACCCCAGATGGCATCTGATGGTTTGGGAGCCACCCCATAGGCTCACCCCCAAAATTCAAGTTTAGATTTAAAGATAAGCTGGAGATAAATCAATAAAGGTCAGGAATTAACTCAGGGTCACCAGTGACATTTCAAAAGCCTCTCCCATTTAACAGATGAGACAAATGGAGGCAAGGATGGAGACAGATGAGGAGAGAGCTGGGAGCTTAGAGCAAAACCCAAGATCTGGGCATCCCACTCCTTTCTCCACCCACACCCCGCCCCACCCCCACCACCATCACCACCACAACATACCTTCACATCAGAATTCCCTCTCCTGGGGTGCGGTGCGGCAAGGAGAATGTTGTGACTTTAAGACATAAAGGAACAATCACATACACAGACACAAAAGATTTACCCTTGATGAACTGCAGTGGTACCTACTCACAGCTCTGTCAGAAGACCCAGCAAAGCTAAAAGCATCCGTCTGGGTTTTGATGTCCTGACAAGATGCTTCCTTTGAAAGCTCGGAGACAGTCCTGTAATTCCCTCTGACAGCCCTGGTGAAAGCTCTGAAATAAGAAGTCGCGTCCTGCCAGAGCCCGAAGGTGTGATTCCTTGAGAGTGGAACATGTGTCCTCCCCGAAAGGCCCAGGCTCCTCCACTCGCCTCGGGCTGGAGACCCTGGCCCCAGGGGACCTCTGTGGCCTGACTCTTCACCTGCCCCAGTATCTCCCTAGGGAGCTCAAGGCCTGGACATTTCCCTCATCTGACAGCTAGGCTGCATGCCAGCCACTTTGCAAAGAGTTTCCAGGGACTGATCTGACAGTATGACCCGTTTTTCCTCCCCTGAGGGCCCCAGGTCACTCGTAGGGAAAGGTCAGGAAATGCTAGTGCCCCGTGTCTGGAAGTGAGCAGGGTGATGGGGAGGAGGGAGGCCGAGTGGGTGACAGTGGGCAGGTACTCACCTGGAGAGGCTGACAAAGCCTTCCTCGAGGTGTCCACACATGCAGTGTCGTCCTCGCCTGGGAGCTTGCTGGCAACGCAGCGTCAGTCCCGCCCCGGCCTTCCCGAATCTGTATTTCAACAAGATCACCGGTTATTTGTCTGCACGTAAAGAGCTGTATCCCAACTCTGCTGCTCTAGGCGGTGTGATTATGGCCACGCTCCTTAACTTCTCTGAGCTTCAGTGTCCACACAGGGTTCCAGAGAAATGAAACACATAGCACTCAGCTCATACTCAGCCTTCAGTGAATGTTCACCATCATTGTTATCGAGAGAATTATTAAGGGAGAATCCATTTTGCCATATTTAAACCCAAATCATCCAGCTACTCCTCGGTGGAGAAGTCCAAACTGAGTGGGAGAAAGTCCAGACAGAAAGTAAGGAGCCCTCAACATCTACTTAAGGAACAAGCTTAAAGGCTGGCGGAACGGGTGTCTCTTAGCAGCCTTTACTCTGACTGTTGAATTTGGGGCTAGTAAAGGTGATGCCTGATGCTTAGCTTGGGGGTTCTTACCCTCATTAATGTGCCATTTTTCCCTGCCATTCCCACCCCTCAAACTTACCTCCCAGCCCCTGCTGCTTCCATGATCCTGCCTAAAAGGCCTCACCACTGCTTCACCAGCAGAATGAAACCCCGCCTCTTCAGCATGGTGTTCAATGGCAGCGTGCCATTCACAATCTGGCCCAAGCTGACTTATCAGGTGCCTCGGGGCTGCCATCACACCTGCCCCTTAGTTTCAGTCCTTTTCATTCCTCTGATGTTTCCTTCTTCTGACTGCATCCTCTGCCTGGGAGTATTCTGTTCCTCTGATCAGAATCATTCCCCTTCTCTGTGCCCTACAGGATCCAACTCTGCCTTTGGAGCCCTGCCTCAGACTCCCAAGGCAACAGAAATCAAAGCAAAACTAAACAAATGGGACCTAATCAAGCTTGTAAATTTTTGCACAGCAAAAGAAACTGTAAAATGAAAAGATACCTGCAGAATGGGAGAAAACATTTCCAAATGATGCCACCGACAAGGGCTTAATTTCTAAAATATACGAACAACTCATACAACTAAATATCAAGAAAACAAAACTAATCAAAAAATGGGAAGAAAACCTATATAGACATTTCTTCAAAAAAGACATGCAGATGGACAGAAGGCACATGAAAAGATGCTCAACATCATTAATTAGAAACGCGAATCAAAACTACAACGAGATTATCACTTCACACCAGTCAGAATAACCATCATCAAAAAGTCTACAAATAACAAATATTGGAGAGGGTATAAAAAAACAGGAACCCTCCTATACTAGTGCAGCCACTATGAAAAGTATGGTGATTCCTCACAAAACTAAAAATACAGTTACCCTATAATCCAGCAATCCCACTACTGGGCGTATAGCTGAAGAAAACTATACTTTGAAAAGATATATGCACCCCGGTGTTCACAGCAGCACTATGTATAACACCAAGACATGGAAACAATGTAAATGTCCACCAACAGATGAATAAAGATGTGGTGCCTACATACAACAGATTTCTACCCAGCCATGCAAAAAAAGAAATAATGCCATTTGAGCAACATGGACGGACCTAGAGAGTGTCATAGTAAGTGATGTAAGTCAAAAGAGAAAGACGCATACCGCACGGTATCACTTATATGTGAAATCTAAAATATGGCACAAATGAACCTATCTATGAGACAAAAACATAATCGGGGACATAGAGAGCAGACTGGCTTGTGCCAAGGGGGAGGGGGTTAAGGGAGGAGTGCATTAGTATGGGACTGAAAGTGAAAGTGAAGTCGCTCAGTCATGTCTGACTCTTTTCCGCCCCATGGACTCTAGCTCGCCAGGCTCCTCTGTCCATGGGATTCTCCAGGCAAGGGTACTGGAGTGGGTTCCCATTTCCTTCTCCAGGGGATCTTCCCGACCCAGGGATCAAACCAGGTCTCCCGCATTCCAGGCAGACGCTTCCAGGCCACCAGGGAAGCCCAGTATGGGATTAGCAGATGCCAATTGTTATATAGAATGGATAAACAACAAGGTCTTACTGTGTCGCACAGAGATACACAACATAGCACAGAATTATAGTCAACATCCTGTGACAAACCGTAGTGGAAAAGAATGCCAAAAAGAATGTATATATATACATATAAAGTAACATTGTAAATCAACTCTACTTCAACAAAGTAAAATTTAAAAATCACACACCTCCCCACCCGCACCGTCTTCGCTGCCTGACTTTCCTCCATCATGCTTTTCAGCGTCAGCTTCTGCTCGCTCATTTCATGAACGTGAGCACCTCAAGAGCAGAGACTCCTGTCTGCTCGCCCCTGCATCCTTGGCACCCACAAGTGTCTGACACAGGCTCTTGGGCAGGATGCAACGACTGCATACATAAATCAGTGTGTGCCATCGAGGGGTGTTCAGACGGCACTGCCCTGCTCAGCTGTGAAGAGCTGAATTATTCCCCACCCCAGATTCATATGTTGGAATCCAAACCCTCAGAATGTGGCTATATCTGGAGATAGGTTTTTCAAAGGGGAGTGTGTATGTGTGTTTAGTCGTGTCTGATTCTTTGCAACCCCATGGACTATAGCCAGCAGGCTCGCTTAAGTCACCTTAAATGAAGTACTCAGCGGGGCCCATAGTCCAGTCTGACTGGTGTCTTCATAAGAGGAGATTAGGAGATAGGTGCACATGGAAGGGAGACCATGGGAGGGTGAGCGAGGAGAGAGCCATTTGCAGCCAAGGGGCGAGGCTTCAGAAGACAGTAACCCTGCAGACACCTTGGTCCCGGACGTCCAGCCTCCAGAACCAAGATTTCTGTGGTCTGAGCCACAGAAATCTGTGTAATTTGTCATGGCAGCCTGAGCTGACTACTACACCAGCTGTGAACTCCCTGAGGACAAGAACCCATGGTTTCTTCATCATTGTATGCTCCGTATCCACAAGGTTCTAGTCCAAACCCATACTCAGTAAACAGGGCTCTAATCAAATTGCACTCGCCTCGCAACAGAGAGATGATGACGGAAGCAGCACTGAGTGGTGAAGGGAGAGCCCTGCATAGACAGCCAGAAGTGAGTTGTTCATAATCGTCTACACAAGTTGGCCATTTTCCTTGCATTTATCTATCTCAAGGTGGTGTCGTCTCTCACTTGCTGTTGGGTTTCTTTGTGGGGTGTGATAAACGCCACGGTGGATAAAAAGAAAATCCAGTCAATGGCAGAAACAGACAAAGGAGGCAGGGGTCTGTGCTCAGTCTCAGGGCTCCCTTTCCATGTGACAGGTATGTGTGATGCTCTTAGCGGTCGTATGAGGGGTGGGATTCAAGACAGAAAGAGGCACAATGGAGAAGAGTCACAGAGGAAGGCCACTTCTCACCTGTCCTCTCCTTCTGGGCTCCAGGATCTTAAAGGTGTTTTAATCTGCTGGGGTCACCCCTCCAAGGGCAGCAGTTGCCTCTGAGGCTGCCCCTGCCGACCCCGGGACCACTCAGTGCTGCTTTGGAGTGTTTGCATGTTGGTCCGCAACATGCCTGCGCCCAGTTCGGATCCGCTGGGAAGCTGGTCCAGAGCAAGGCCCATGGCGTGGAGCCAATCTGTTGTCATACTCACCACCCACCATGGAAGGGACTGTGTTGGCGTTTTAATGTGCATTTTAAATACACATGCTAAGCAGAAATTTTGGTTCATTTGACTTGTTAATTTTTCTCTTATGATGCTCACACCAAAGACTACTTCTGACACTTCTGGTTAACAAATGTGTGAGCCACCTCCCACCTCCACCCCTGCCAAGTAATTCTCTGTGACATCAGTTGGTGTCCTATAATTTAACTCAGTTCTGACACTGTCTACCTGGAGATAATGCCAGGTTCTACAGAGGTAAGGATTCAGTCCTCCAGGACTTCCCTGCCCAACTTCAGATGCCAGTCGGAAGTCCAGGTTGTCCCCTGTGCTTCTTATGACTCTATCAACTGGAAGTTTCCATGACCTCCTTTTTAATTAATTTTAATGAATTAATTTGCTAGAGCAGTTCAGGAAAACAGTTTACTTACTAGATTACTGGTTTGTTATTAAAAACAACAACAACAACAACAACAACTCAGGAACAGCCAGATGGAAGAGATACACAGAGCAGGGCATGTGGGAAGGGGCGCAAGCTTCCATGTTCCCTCCAGCATCACTCCTCTGGCACCTCCACATGTTCATCAACCCAGAAAACTCCCAGGATCTTGTACTTTGGGGATCCTTATAAAGGCTTCATCAAGTAAGCATGCTGCTGCTTCTAAGTCGCTTCAGTCGTGTCCAACTCTATGCGACCCCAGAGACGGCAGCCCACCAGGCTCCCCCGTCCCTGGGCTTCTCCAGGCAAGAACACTGGAGTGGGTTGCCATTTCCTTCTCCAATGCATGAAAGTGAAAAGTGAAAATGAAGTCGCTCAGTTGTGTCCGACTCCTAGTGACCCCATGGACTGCAGCCCACCAGGCTCCTCCGCCCATGGGGTTTTCCAGGCAAGAGTACTGGAGTGGGGTGCCATAGCATGACCAGTCGCTGACTCAATTTCCAGACTCTCTCCAGAGAGTGAGGATTGGACCGAAAGTTCTACGCTTCTGATCGTGGCTTTGTCTTTCGGGTGACTAGCCCCCATCCAGCAGTCCGTCAAGAGTCACCTCGTTAGAACAAAAGACGTTCCTATGGCCCAGGAAATTCCCAGGAATTTAGGAACTCTGAGCAGGAAGCAAACACTTACAAGTATATATTTTTTATTGTCTCACATTTTGTCTACCCAAGTCTCAAAGATGTCATCTTGTGATTCCTCTGGAAGCTTCACGGTTCTAGCACTATATTTAGGTCTCTGATCTATTGTTAACTCATTTTTTGCATATACAGAGAGGTAGGAGTTGAATTCTTTTCTTTTTCATACGGATATTCAGTTATGCTCTCACCATTAAAAAGAAGACTTTCTCCTATGGAATTGACTTGTTCAAAAATGAACTGACCATAAATGTGGATTTTTTTTTTTTTTGGATGTCCTATTCTGCTCTATCCACCTAATAGTTTATTCTTGTACCAAAACCATACTGAATTGATTACTGTTGCTTAATAGAAAGTCTTGAAATTAGTTTATAGCCCCCAACTTTGCTCTTTTTCAGTACTATTTTGATTCTTCTAGGGACCTTGAATTGTCATATAAGTTTTACAATCAACTCATCAGTTTCTTCAAAACTCTTCTTGGAATTTAGGATTGTGAGCTATAGATCAATTTGCAGAGAATGGATATCTTAATAGCATCAAATTGTCCAGTCATGAACACTGCATATCTCTACATTTATTTAGATCTTTAATATCCCTCCCTGGTGGCTCAGCTGGTAAAGAATCTGCTTGCAACACGAGAGACCTAGATTCAGTCCCGAGTTTGGGAAGATCCCCTGGAGAAGAGAACAGCTACCCACTCCAGTATTCTGGCCTGGAGAATTCCATGAACTGTATAGTCCATGGGGTTGCAAAGTCGGACATGACTGAGCGACGTTCACTTTTAACTTCTCTCAGCAGTCCTTTTTTTTTTTTTTACATTTTAAAAATTATTTTAATTGGAGAATAATTACAATATTGTGATGGTTGTGCCATCATTTGGCCACGGGTATACATGTGTTCCCTACCTTTCTGAACACCCCCCCGCCACCTTCCTCTGCCACACTACATTTTAAGGATCTTTGAAAGACAGTTTGAGAGATTTGCTCTTTGGACATTGTGGAATTCTTTCCTTTTTTAAAAAAATTAATTTATTTTAATTGGAAATTACTTTACAATATTGTAATGGTTTTTGCCATACATTGACATGAATCAGCCATGGGTATACATGTGTTCCCCATCCTGAACCCCCCTCCCACCTCCCTCCCCATCCCATCCCTCAGAGTCATCCCAGTGCACCAGCCCTGAGTACCCTGTCTCATGCATCGAACCTGGACTGGCAATCTGTTTCACATATGATAATAGACATGTTTCAATGCTATTCTCTCAGATCATCCCACCCATGATACATATCTCTAACCAGGGACTTATGTACAGAATCTCTAAGGAATCCTACTAATCAATAACAAAAAGACAAGTAACGCAACTTTAAAAATGGGCCAAAGACTTGAAAACACATTGCACAAAAGACAGATGAATAGTCACTGACATGAAAAATGCTTAATATCAATATTCATTAGGAAATGCAAATTAAAACCACAGTGAGATACATTTCATACCCACTAGAGTGTTTTTTTTTTTTTTTAATGACAGCAAAAGGTCCCTAGGAATCTTTTTTGGAGAGCGGGAAATATTCTAAAATGAGAGTGGTGATGGCTACACAACTTTACAAATTTACCCCCCAAAATCATTGAACCATACCATCACAATAGGTGGATTTATAGGATATGTAAATTATTCCTCACTAAGCTCATGCATTACTGATGAAAGTGTTAGCCATATATTACAATTTAAAGACACAAGCTGGGCCTTGCTGGCAGACCAGTGGTTGAGATTCTGCCTTCCAGTGCAGGGAGCACAGGTTCGATCCCTGCTCAAGGAACTAAGGTCCCACATGCTGCAAGGTGCAGCCAAAAGTTTTAAAAAATAAAGACACAAGCATGTAGAGAAATTGTAAACAAATGCTGGAGAATGATAAACATAAAATTCAGGATAGTTTTCACCCCTAGGAAGGAAGGGAGGGGGATGGGAAGTGATAAGGGCAAAGAGGGAACTTCAAAGGTATTTGTAATCTTTTTTTTCCCTGTATTGGGTGATGATACACAGTGTTCATTGTAGCTACAGTTTTTATAGCTTACATATAGTCTATAGATTGTTATTTTGTTTCTGTCCTGTAGTTAATAACTGCAACTTCAAATGAATAAAATAAAGCATAAAAGACACTGAAGGCAGACCTGATAAGAACACTTGATACAATAACACAGTATCCAGTGGGGAGTAAGACACAACCCAACCTAAGAGACTTGCTGACAGCACAGAAGGCAGAGTTGGAAGACAGTCCCCAGAGATGAAAGCCAGTGGGCATTCACACAGACTCATAAGGCAAATGGGTGGAGAATGGGGGACCAGATAGTGAGGAAGAGGATAACAGGTTGGCTGAAAGTCATAACTTCTCCACTTTGGGTTCACAGGGGTTGGGGGAACACAGCACCCCATCTGTCCTTAAAAAAATAAATACGCATGCATGCCTGCACGCATTCTGTCTTTTTTGCTAACTTAGGCCAGTGTAGACCCGAACCTGAAAACCTGGCCAGAAACATGCAGCCCTCGTGCCGGCGAGTGGCAGGCCTCATGGCACTAGTCCTGACCTCTCACTGGTGGCTCACAGACTTTCAGAAAGACAGACGCCAACTCTCTACCGCTCTGCAGACACTCTCCCCCTTGTGCCCGGATTACTCTTCAAGCACAGTGGTTCTTGCAGCTCCACGGGGAGGACCCTGGGAGAGGAACGCTTCAAAGACTCACTGTTTTAGGAGCCCTCCCCACCCTTCTCTTTCCTTTCTTCATCTTTCCTTCTTTTTAATCTGCTGTGGTTTGGATCCCCGGTTGCCAAATACATTTTAAAAGATATTGTCTATTCTGAACCACAGTTTTTAGAACATCAAAAAGCTTTTAGGATATTTCACCACTATTTGGCTCATTTCTTGGCCTCACTTGTCAACAGATTTAAATAATTCTAGATAAAGGAGTTTCTGTGAAAAAAAGTCTCTTCTCTCCCCTGAACCTATTTCTGCTTCATTTCTTTGTTTTGCAGCAGAAAAGTCTCCTTTTGCTCCCTCTCTTTTAAAATTCATAATTCAAAGACCCAAGCCTCTTGGCTATTGGGTGCAAATTTGGCCGCATTCTGCTGTATCAGTGATACCCCTGCAGAACTGGGTACCTCTTTTCCCATACAGAGTTCCTCCATCACATGAACCCTGGTGTACACTCAACACACCTTCACACATGCACAGACACATGGGCATGCACACAAACACAAGCAACGTGCATGCACCTACATGCAAGTGCAGGCATGGCCGTGCGCACACACACTCATTATGAGCACCCATGAGAGACTTTCCCGTACTTCATGCCTCGGCATCAGTAGCAGTTCCCTCAGGCAGCCGTCTTGCAGTTACTTTAACCAATCTTTGTGGAGAGCATACCGCAGACCAAATACAGGTCTAGGCTCCAAGGAAACCACAGTGATGAGTTCCTGCCTTTGTGGAGCTTATATTCTAGAACAGTACCGCCCAGTAGAAGGTCCCTCAATAAGGGCAGTGTCCCGCACTGCTTAATACAATAGCCACCAGCCAGGTGTGGTTACTGAGCACTTGATGTGTGCAAATGAAAACTGGAGTTTAAATTTTATTTAATTTTAATTAATATGAATTTAAAGAGCCACATGTAGCCAGTAACTGCTATATTAGGAGAAAATGGATAGACACTCTCTCCTGCTTCTTCCTCTTTACTTATTTATATAAGTAAATTTTGAATATTAAAAAGTACTATCTTAAAATCTTCTGCATGACTCTCATCAAAAAGAACACAAATAACAAATGTTGGCAAGGATGTGAAGAAAAGGGAACCCTCATACACTGTTGGTGGGAATGTTAATTGATATAGCCACTGTTGAAAATAGTATGGATGTTTCTCGAAAACTGAAAATAGAACTACCATTGACCCAGCAATTCCACTCCTGAGTATATTTCTTTAAAAAAGCAAAACACTAATTTGAAAAGGTACATGCATCCCAATGTTCATAGCAGCATTATTTCCAGTAGCCCAGATATAGAAGCAACAGATGAATGGATAAAGATGTGCTACACACACACACACACACACACACACACACAATGTAATATTACTCACCCATAAAAATAATGAAATTTTGCCTTTTGCAGCCCCATGGAAGACTTGGAAGGTATTATGCTAAAGTGAAATAAGTCAGAGACAAAAAGAAAAACACTGTATAATATCAATTATGTATGGAATCTAAAATATACAGCAAATCAGTGAAAATACCAAAAAAGAAGTAGACTCACAGAGAACAAATTAGTAGTTACCAGTGGGAGAGGGAAGGGAGAGAGGCGAGATAGGAGTAAGAAATTAGGAGGTACAAACTATTAAGCATAAAATAAGCTACAAGAATATATTGTACAATGTGGAGAATATAGCTATAATAACTATAAACGGAGCATAACCTTTAATAATTGTGAGTCACTGTGTTGTACACCTGTAATTTATATAATATTATACCGTAACTATACTTCAATTAAAAAGAACTTTGCAGATTAAAAAAACATTTAAGCCCTTTTCAGTACCAAAATGAATTTCAAACCATAAATAAAGCCCATCAAGAAGCTGAAAAAAATTCTCTGCTGCTCCAGAGAGGAAAGAAGCAGGAGGCCCGTGGGAGGTTTCCAGACGGGAGATGGACATGGCTTACGCAAGGCAGGGAGAGGTGGAAGTGGTCTGGTACTGGTTTATTTTGAAGACAGTCAACAGGATTGCTGGTAGATTAATTTGAGGGTGGGGTGAAGAGCATTTTGGCCCAAGTGTGCCATGATAGAGCCATTGGTGGAGATGAAGAACTTGAGAAAGAGGGAGCCCATGTTTGAAGGGGAAAATCAAGAACCTGATGTTCAGGGACGTCCCTGGTGGTCCAGTGGCTAAGACTCAGCACTACCAATGTAGGGGGCCCTGGGTTCGATCCCTGGTCAGAGAACTAGACCCCACATGCCTCAACTAAAGGTCAGCATGCCACAACTAAGTCTTGGCACAGCCAAATAATTAAATGAATTTTCAAATAAGAGTCTGATGTTCAGCTGAACATGTCAGTTTGGGTATAGTCAGCAAAAAGACATACTTCCTCCCTGCTCTGCTGTGTCCATGTCCCGTCCTCAGCAGTGCCTTGTGGGACCCATACCTACTGCTGAGGAAATTGCTCAGCAGGAAAATGCCTTAGAGTGGCCAGGGTTCTGGGTTCACCTGCGGGGGTGGAGGGTGCCCCCTCCCGGGTCCTGCTCAGGTTTGTCACCTGACCCCCTAAGCAGATAAGTGGGCCCCCACGCTCCAGAGGGTTATTCTTGAAAGTAAGTCCATTAATTCTACCTTGAGACCTCTCTTAAGTGGGACTCGAACCCAGGCCAGGGAGAGGGACAGAAGGGGATATGCCATCTGCATCCCTTCTCCCTGGATGTCGGCTATCCCTGTTTCAGAACCCATCTCCCCACTCCGGTAGACACGCAACGAAAGGCTCTCCTCTACAGAAGTCCATGCCTTCAGACACTCAGCATGGTCCATCCCATCACTTCCCCTGGTGGGGTTCTAGTAACATATCCTACCTCCTTATAAGCAAATTGTTCTTGTTTAGTCAGTAAGTCATGTCCAACTCTTTTCCACCCCATGAACTCTAGCTCGCCAGGCTCCTCTGTCCATGAATTCTCCAGGCAAGAATACTGGAGTGGGTTGCCATTTCCTTCTCCAGGGGATCTCCGTGACCCAGGGACCAAATCCTCATCTCCTGCATTGGCAGGTGGATTCTTTACCACTAAGCCACCTGGGAAGCCCCAGATTGCTCCTGCACTCCTAAATTAATATTTGTTTAATGAAATTCCAATCAACATTCTAACAATTTTATTTTGCAGATGATTCTGATTTATGAGAACTGATTTATGTTAATAGGTGATCAGAAAAAACCCAGAATTGTTTGACAAATGAAGAACGATAAAGAGGAACTCTACCTGATACTGAAACATTCTCTAATCTATGGGGAAAAAAAATTTAAGTGAAGCATAAGTGGAAGCCTCAATAGCTAGATGAGATACAGAGCAGATATAATCAAGAAATACCCTATAAAAATTTAATGTATGACCAGGGTGGTTTCACAAATTAGTGAGAAAAAAAAAACAAAACACTATACATGCTACTAAGATAATTGATAACTTTCTAGAAAAATGGTTAGAATTGTATCTCATAGCTTACCCCAAGATCAGTTCAAGTCCGGATGAGTTAAATGTAAAAAATAAAGCCAAAACACTCTAAGAAAACATAGAATAATAGGTCTCAGCTATCAAAGCAGGGAACCACTTTCTAAAATCACTGTGAAAAAGATGGATAAATTTGCCAGCTAAAAATTAAAAATTCTCTACCTGTAAAACATGAAAAATAACCATAAGCAAAACTAAAAGGTAAATGACAGACGGGGGAAATTTGCAACAAACACAGAAAAGTACTAATATTTTTAATATGGCGGTAACACTTGTAAATTAATAAACCACTGGGCATCACAATACAATAATGGCATAAATCCACAATTCACAAAATACAAATGGCAGGTGAATCTTTGAAAACTGTTCATCCCTATTAGCAATCAAGAGAAGCACCAAAGCATATTAAAACAGTTTTCCCATATCTAACTGGCAGGGCTTTTAGTGGTAATACTTCATGTAATCTCAGTGGTGATTCAGGCACTCATTCACTGCCGGAGAAAAGGCCAAATGGAGCAAAAACTTGGCAATAAGAGTCAAGAGAATTTAAAATGTCGACATCCTTGGACCCAGTGCTTTTATTTCTAAGCATTCATCCAAAGCTTGTTATCAAAAGTAAGGACTAAGGATGTTGGCTGCAGCTTTGTCAAGAAGAGTCAGAAATTAGGAATAAAAGTCCAAAGGCAAATACATCATGTGTGGTGTATCCCTAAAATGTAATATCATGCTTTAATCATCCTTTTGCTCAATGTTTGTGAAAATGGGAAATGTTCAAGGGAAATGAAGGAACTGTGACATCTGGGATGATGTTTTTCTTTATTATACTTTGACGTGTTTTCTGTAGTGATACTCCTTTTATGATAAACGAAAACATTCATATCCATTTTCTAATGCCCGTATACATGCCACTTGCCAGCCCCAGATAAACATCTTGTTTCTGATGTCCCATCCATAAAAGTGACTTGCGAACCCAGCCAGCACTTCACCGGCAGGGTTCCCCCCGCCACCCTACCCACCACTTCATAAGATCACAGCACCTTTGTTGCTTTTCTGTACCCGTTGGTCTCTAAACATGAATGAATGCCCTGCATCTTCATATGTTTGTTTTGGGCTGCCCACTGTCCTTCCCAGAGAACGGAAGAGAGGAAAGTGATCCTTCATTTTTATGTGCAGCTGCTCTCACGCCATCTGTGCTTACCTGGGTGTTTGCGTTGGGTGCCAGTTGGGATGAGTCACGGGAGCAGCTTGGAAAGTATCGCTAGTTTCTTTTGTCTTTTTGAGGAAACTGACACTGTCTTTGTTTTTGTCCCATAGGTATGATGCTGCCTCTTGCGTTCTGCCGTTGGAACAGTTAGTTTTCTGTGCCGAAATCATTTCGGGAAACTCAAGCACTAGATTTCAGCGTTCAAGGGAAGCCAAAGCCATTGGAGGGGGCAGTAAAGCCAAAACCCTTTTATCTGAGTAGTTCCAAAAATTTCACTGCCCCTTCCCCATCCGCCCCCATCCCCCAAGTAAGCCATTGCACACAGACAGGCAGCATGGCAAGCAAACGGAAATCCACCACCCCGTGCATGGTTCGGACATCACAAGTGGTAGAACAAGATGTGCCCGAGGAAGCAGACAGGGCCAAAGAGAAAGGAATTGGCATGCCACAGCCTGAAACAGCCAAGGACACGTGGGCAGTGGAACCTGAAAACTCTTCCAAAGAAAATGAAGTGATAGAGGTGAAATCTACAGGGGAAAACCAATCCAAAAAGCTCCAAGGTGGTTACGAGTGCAAATACTGCCCCTACTCCACGCAGAACCTGAATGAGTTCACGGAGCACGTTGACATGCAACACCCCAATGTGATCCTCAACCCCCTCTACGTGTGTGCCGAATGTAACTTCACAACCAAAAAGTACGACTCCTTGTCTGACCACAACTCCAAGTTCCATCCCGGGGAGACCAACTTCAAGCTGAAGCTCATCAAGCGCAATAATCAGACCGTCTTGGAGCAGTCCATTGACGCCACCACCCACATCGTGTCCATCACCGCCAGCGGCCCCGGAAGCGGGGATGGCGGCCCCGGAAGCGCGGATGGCGACCCCGGGATCTCAGTGAGTAAAACCCCCATCATGAAGCCAGGGAAACCAAAAGCCGATGCCAAGAAGGTGCCCAAGAAGCCAGAGGAGGCCACCCCCGAGAACCACGTGGAAGGGACCGCCCGCCTGGTGACGGATGCCGCTGAGATCCTCTCGAGACTCGGGGGCGTGGAGCTCCTTCAGGACTCGCTTGGACACGTCATGCCTTCTGTCCAGCTCCCACCAAATATCAACCTTGTCCCCAAGGTCCCCGTCCCGCTGAACACTACCAAATACAACTCTGCCCTGGACACCAATGCCACCATGATCAACTCCTTCAACAAGTTCCCCTACCCGACCCAGGCAGAGCTGTCCTGGCTGACAGCAGCTTCCAAACACCCAGAAGAGCACATCAGAATCTGGTTTGCCACCCAGCGCTTAAAGCACGGCATCAGCTGGTCCCCAGAGGAGGTGGAGGAGGCCCGGAAGAAGATGTTCAACGGCACCATCCAGTCCGTCCCCCCGACGATCACTGTGCTGCCCGCCCAGTTGGCCCCCACGAAGATGTCACAGCCCATCCTCCAGACGGCTCTCCCATGCCAGATCCTCGGCCAGACCAGCCTGGTGCTGACTCAGGTGACCAGCGGGCCAGCGACCGTCTCCTGCTCCCCCATCACACTCGCCGTGGCTGGAGTGACCAACCACGGGCAGAAGAGACCTCTGGTGACTCCCCAGGCTGCCCCCGAGCCCAAGCGCCCCCACGTCGCTCAAGTGCCAGAGCCCCCACCCAAGGTGGCCAACCCCTCGCTGACCCCAGCCAGCGACCGCAAGAAGACCAAGGAGCAGATAGCGCACCTGAAGGCGAGCTTCCTGCAGAGCCAGTTCCCCGACGACGCTGAGGTCTACCGGCTCATCGAGGTGACCGGCCTCGCCAGGAGCGAGATCAAGAAGTGGTTCAGCGACCACCGGTACCGGTGTCAACGAGGCATCGTCCACATCACCAGCGAATCCCTCGCCAAAGACCAGCTGGCCCTTGCTGCCTCCCGCCACGGCCGCACATACCATGCGTACCCAGACTTCACCCCACAGAAGTTCAAAGAGAAAACCCAAGGTCAGGTGAAGATCCTGGAAGACAGCTTTCTGAAAAGCTCTTTCCCGACCCAAGCGGAACTGGACAGGCTGAGGGTGGAGACGAAGCTGAGCCGGAGAGAGATCGACTCCTGGTTCTCAGAGAGGCGCAAGCTTCGGGACAGCATGGAGCAGGCCGTCCTGGATTCCATGGGGTCTGGCAAGAAAGGGCCAGAAGTGGCGGCCCCCAACGGTGCTCTGTCCCGACTTGACCAGCTCTCCAGTGCCCAGCTGGCCAGCTCTCTGCCCAGCCCCTCACCAGCGATTACAAAAAGTCAAGAACAGGTTCATCTCCTGAGAAGCACGTTTGCCCGAACCCAGTGGCCGACCCCTCAGGAGTATGACCAGCTGGCGGCCAAGACCGGCCTGGTGCGAACTGAAATCGTGCGCTGGTTCAAGGAGAACAGATGCTTGCTCAAAACTGGAACCTTGAAGTGGCTAGAGCAGTACCAGCCACAGCACGTGGTGGACGATCACGGCTATGATGCCCCGTTGAGGAAAGTGGTCAAGACCGTCATCACCGAGAACCCGAAGAACGGGAGCGAGGGGGGTCATCAGTACTACAAGGACCCCAAAAAGCTCTGTGACGAGGACCTGGAGAAGCCGGGACCCAGAGGGAAGGCAGGTGGCGACCAGGTGAAAGACAATTTGCCAGCAAAGCCCTCGGAGGCCACATCGGACCGGTCGGAGGGCAACAGCCGAGATGGCCAAGCCAGCGACGAGAACGAGGAGTCAGGCGTCGTGGATTGGGTGGAGGTGACGGTCGGAGAGGAGGACGCCGCCTCCGACAGGTCGGACAGTTGGAGTCAGACAGCAGCAGAAGGCGCGGGGGAGCTGGCCGACTCGGACTCGGACAGCGGCCCGGCGGAGCCTGGCCAGGCCTAGACAGGTAACGCCACCTGTTCCCCCGGGAGCCGGGGCGGGGGGCTGGGCTTCCTTCTGTCTATTGACTGTGTCAGTATAGTCATCAGGTACAGAGCTGTTGACGCAGATGATGTGTTCACCTCTCAAGCTCTTTTAAAACAAAGGAAGAAAAACAGGTTGGCAGATTTTACGTCCTTATTTACAAGGCGGTGCCCAAGTGGCGCTAGTGGTAAAGAACCTGCCTGATAATGCAGGAGACAAGAGATGTGGGTTTGATCTCTAGGTTAGGAAGATCCCCTCGAGGAGGGCATGGCAACTCGTTCCAGTATTCTTGCCTGGAGAATCCCATGGACAGAGGATCCTGGCAGGCTGCAGTCCGTAGGGTCGTGCAGAGTCAGACAAGACTGAAGTGACTTAGCACACACACAGGCATGCTGGTTGTTGGAAACATCACTGCCTGTGGCCTTTGGGCATCTGTCCATTCTAAAGTCTGGTAACAAGGTAATACGACACAAGGCCTGTTTTGTGTTCACTGCTATAAGAAACAAACATGAAATGATATGTCTTTTCTTTTTCCTTTTGGATTTTTTTTTAAGAGTTAAGTGTCCAAGTTTACTGAAGAAAAACGTGTGTTTCCTCTAACCTGGAAGGTTTTGAAAGCCCCTGGTGTTTGTGTTGTAGTGGCTAAAGGCAGGTGCCCCCGTGTGTGTCTGATTAAGTAACCTTGCTTGTTGCTGCGCTGACGGGGTCCCCAGAACCCCTTCAAATCTGGACTAGACTGGTATAAATTAGGTCTGTGGAGCCACAGAAGCCTGGGTAGGGAGGTTACCATGGTTACTAATGGCCATGTCATCCACATAATGGGACGTGCCACCAAGCCCTTGGTGTGTGCGCTTCACCAGAGGTCTGTGCGAATCAGAACCTGCGTTAAGTTTAGAAAAGGGGCGGGGGGTGGTGGGGAGGAATAGTGGCGGGGAGGATAAGGAGGGAAAGTTCTACCTTGGCCAAAGCCAGTGTGTGCCAAGGGCAGCTTAGGAGCAGCATGGAGATACACAATTTACAGTCTGCCTGGGCTGACTTCTCCAGAGGGCGCTTAAAAAGCAACAGAGATCCGCCCCCCGCCCCCACCATGTCATCTTTAAACATAATGAAAGGTAGGGCCTCCAGAATGATGGATAAGGTCCCCAAGAGAGCCTTGGAGAGCACCATACCTCTTTATTTATGAACTCAGACAGCTTTGGCCAGCCGTGTCACTCATTAGTTCATTTATCCAATCATAAAACGAGGCACCTGGCAAGTAAAGTCCTCTGGAAACCTTATTTTAGCCGGTCCCATCAGCTCTTAGAAGAGCAATTTAATGAGAAGCCAAGCACAGAATGCCATCGTGTCATCATTTCTTTCTCCTTCAACTTTTCAGGAGGAAGTGGTAATATGTTGGGGGTGAGGAAAGGGGGCTGGTGATAGGAAGGGGTTAAAGGGCATCATCCATGGTGCCACCTCCCCTTTCTCCCTCTGGCCATTTTCTTGCCTCTTACAAGACCCTGCTCGGACTGCCCTGGTGGTCCAGTGATTTAAGCCTCCACGCTCCCAGTGCAGGTGGCCCAGGTCCGATCCCTGATCAGGAAACTAGATCCCACATGCCACAACTAAGAGCCTGCACAGCGCAACCAAGACCCATCACAGCCAAATTAAAACATATTAATAAAATAACAAATTTAAATTAAAAAAAAAGATCCTACCAGTCCAGCTCATATCTCCCATATTAAAATGAAGGAGCAATTTTTTTTTTTTTTTTGTCCAATCAGATTCTGTGTGAACACTTCTAGTTTGCCCTAGATTTCTTCTGGTGCATAAACATGTCTACATGATGCCTTTTTCCTCCTACCACATAGTAGACAGCTGGGTTCAATTCAACTTAACAGATACATTCTGAGCACCTGCTGTGTGTGGAAAACTGTGCTAGGCGCTAGAGACAGCAGGGTGACAAAGACAGAGCTCTCGTTCCCCTGGAGCTTACTCAACCAACAACAGAGGAAATTACTCTTTCTTTTATTCGCCAGGGTGTTCCAGCATATGATGGAGACGTGCACGGCTGTGGGGGAGCACAAGGAGGGGCACCCAGGCTGAGGGTCAGGAAAGGCTTCCTGGAGGAAGGGACAGCTGACTCAGCTGATTAGGAAGGAATTAGCCCAGTGCACAGACAAGGAGAAGGGCTTCCCAGGTGGTGCAGTTGGTAAAGAATCTGCCTGCCAATGCCAGAGACGAAAGACATGCGGGTTTGATCCCTCAGTGAGGAATATCCCCTGCAGGAGGAAATGGCAACCCATTCCAGTATTCTTGCCAGAGAAATCCCACGGACAGAGGAGGCTGGTGGACTACAGTCCATGGGGCCGCAAAGAATCAGACACGACGGAGCGACAGAGTGGCAGCAGGAACTAGCCATCTCCCTGAAAAGAACAGGAACACACGGGAACCTCTTCTTACCTATGGCGAACACCACAGGAGTGTGCTAGAAAATATCCCTAAACAAGACACTAAGATCTACTCAACACTGAAACGATCCACTCAACACCTGGTATCCCTAATGGGCCTCCTGATATTTTTCAGACACCATTGTTTTAAGAAAGGGGCCTCGATCTGTGCTGCTGACGGTGCCTGAAAATTCTCCAGACAAGGCACCCCTTCGAGGAAGCTCTCAACCTCAAAGGGGGAAAAAAGACTCTCCAAAATTACTTCACAGCTTTTATGAACCAAACACAGAGGTCTCTTGAAATTCATAAATATTCAGTGATGTCTTTATTTAAACACATATTTATCTAGGAACCTGCAGTTGAGTGCAATTGCCACACATATAATCCTAGAAATAATGCATGGTTTTGATTTCATTAAAAATAAAAATAAAAACTTGGGTAAGCAGCTGAGAGCTGATTCTAGGATGGGATTTCCTCTATGGGAGTGAGCGTCTGCCCTCCACCACCACCCAGCCCCCAGCCAGTTCCTCAGGCTGAAGCTTGGCAAGGCTCAGGACAGTGTCTGACTGTCCAGGCTCACCTGGCCCTGAGATTAGACACAAAGATAAGGAGTCCTTCCCAAGCCGTGACTGGGGTCACCTTAATTCAGTCTCGGGGTCCATCCGTTATCAAGCCATTCATTGAGAGACCTGTCCCCATAAGAAGCCCAAAAAGAAACTCCTTTCCTAGAAATGAGTTGAAATACTTGAGCCAAAGATTGTCAGACGTATGCCTTGATGTTTGGCCAGACGGAGTAGCCCAGCTCTACTACCATAAAGAATTTCTGTTTATTTGTGTATGCCATGTGCTCAGCATTCTTGCCAGCACATCTACTAAGTCACTTAAACTTCATGACAACCCTTTGAGAGAGGTATGGCTCTTTCCTCATTTTCTGTCATGCTATATCGCTTCAGTCATGTCTGACTCTTCATGACCCCATGGACTGTAGCCCACCAGGCTCCTCTGTCCATGGGATTCTCCAGGCAAGAATACTGGAGTGGGTTACCATTTCCTTCTCCAGGGGATTTTCCTGACCCAGGGATCGAACCCACGTCTCTTATATCCCCTGCATTGGCAGGCAGGCTCTTTACCACTAGCGCCACCTGGGAAGCCCAAGTTTCACTCAGTTGTATCCGACTCTTTGCAATCCCATGGGCTGTAGCCCTCCAGGTTCCTCTATCCATGGAATTCTCCAGGCATGAATACTGGAGTGGGTAGCCATTCTCTTCTCTGGGGATCTTCCCAACCCAGGGATTAAACCCTGGTCTCCCGCACTGCAGGCAGATTCTTTATTGTCTGAGCCACCAGGGAAGCCCGTTTTACGGGAACCAAACTAAGGCTCAGAAATGCTTGCCCTGGTTTCCTCAGCTAGCGACTGGTGGAGCCTGGAGACTCCCTTCTCACACGTCAGTTCAGTGCCTGACCCACCACCTCGCCAAAGTACACCACCATCACCGCCCAGGCTAGACCAACAGGCTGTGGTCATGTCTTCATTCTCTATGGAATTGAACACTAGTACACAACTATTCATTCACTACTTTGCTGCCTCCTGATTTCTGCCAATTTCCATCTCCTGAGAATTAAGGATAGCTTTGGGAAAGAGGTAAATTCCGTGAAAATGTCAGAAAAAAATTATTTTCCATAGTTCAACTTGCTTAAAATATTCAGGGCTGCCAAGTCTTAGAGCCTAGCTACAATTTAGGATCCAGGATATGTATACCCCTATAATCTGTTCAGATTAGCCATCTAAATACAGATGTGTGAACGGATGGATGGAGAAGTGAAAATCTGTAATTAACTCTTTCCCTGTCTCTCCTCTACCAGATCCTTGAAGGCAGGCACCATTCCCAATTAATCCCTGAGTCCCCTAGCGCCTGATTCAGAACAGATGCTCTACAGTGGGTTATTGAACCAACCTGAGAATCACTAGAGAGAGTTGGCTTCCAGTTATCCAGGATCTGGTATTTCAGTCCTCTGCTTCTCCTCATCACTCACTAGTCCCATCAGATGACAGCCATCAGGGGAGAGGAATTGGGGATAGTTTGCTTTCCGTGTGTGAGCAGCTTGAGGGAAAGGTCTTTTGGAGAATCAATCACTAGCTATTTACTGAGTGATGCTTCTCATGGACTGTACATTAGCCTCACTTCCCTGGTACCTCATGGAGAGTTAACTGCTATCACTTCCTTTTATCTAATTCCAGAGCTTCTCACACTAGGAATTTGCCCTGCACTTTAGGCAGCTTGTAGCAACTTAAGAACATAATGAAATCAAAGCCCCCCATTTTTCAGAGGAAGGATGCTGGCCCCAAGGAGGAGAAATAACTAGCCCAGAGACGCTCACAGTAAGTGCCTTGGCTCATTCATCCATCAGTGTTTGTGGAAAGCCTGCAGTGCCAGGCTCTGGAAGGCTGCAGCACTCAGCGTGTCCCTGCCCTCATGGAGCCCATGTGCTCTGTGCTATGTCATTTCAGTCAGGTCCAACTCTTTGCAACCCTGTGGACTGTAGCCTGCCAGGCTCCTCTGTCCATGGCATTCTGCAGGCAAAAATACTGGAATGGGTTCCACGCCCTCCTCCAGAGAATCTTCCTGACCCAGGGATCAAACCCACGTCTCTCACATCTTCCGCATTAGCAGGCAGATTCTTTACCACTAGTGAGTGCCACCTGGGAAGCCCCAGAGCCCACAGTCTTTGACCAAATAATCTTCCATCAAACAAAAAGGAAACGCTGCCAGGTGACAAGATTTTTTTAAGGAAAGGTACATGGAACTGTGAGACTATAAAGCAATTAGGCCTGATTTAAGGGGTTGGGCAAGGTTTCTATGAACAAGTGGATGAATTGAAATCCAGAAGGTTAAGCAGGAGTTGGCTGGGCAGAGAGGAGAAGCAGTCCAGGCAAAAGAGACAACGGATTCAAAAACAACATATCCCTGAGACAGGGAACTTGGTGCACCAAGGAGCCTGAAAGGTGGCTACTGTGGCTATGGCTTGCCTGAGTTCACACTTCAAAGAAGCACAGGAGTGAAAAATGGAATGCTAGTTGGGCTCACACATCATCAAGTTATCCCCTGAAGCTCCTCTCACTCACCAATAAAGATTATATGTGATTCTGTGTGTATGACCCAGTAGGCAAAGTTTGAGACCCTCTGTAATCCTTAAGGAAGGAGTGAAAGGAAAGTCATCGGGCTTCCCTGGTGGCTCAGTGGTAAAGAATCCACCTGCCAATGCAGGGGACACAGGTTCAATCCCTGGTCTGGAAAGATCCCACATGCTGCAGAGCAACTAAGCGCCATGCACCAGACCTATTGAGCCTGTACTCTAAAGGCCACGTGCCACAACTACTGAAGCCGGCGGCCCTAGGGCCCATGCTTTGCAGCAAGAGAAGCCGCCGCAATAAGAAGCCTGAGCCCTGCAAGTAGAGAGTAGCCCCCACTCACCACAACTGCAGAAGGTCCACGTGCAGCAATGAAGACCCAGTGCAACCACAAATAAATAAAGTAAATAAATCTTTTTAAAAAAAAAAAAGAAAAGTCATCTTGCAGATGTCTAGATGTTGTTGAGAACTTTCTTCCCTGGTGGTATATGGAAGATGGATGGTAGAAAATTCTAGAACACCCACATGCCTATACATTCTATTCCTTTTTTTTTTTTTTAAGATTTAAAATGTTTTATTTTTATTTTTTTTTTAAATTTTAAAATCTTTAATATGATTAAAGTTTCTATAGCTTTAATACTCACTGTATTAGTCAACTAGGGCTGCCAAAATAGCAGAGCATGGACTCAGCAGCTTAAAGAACAGAAATCTACTTTCTCACAGTTCTGGAGGCTAAAAGTTCAAGATCAAGGTGCCGGCAAGGTTAGTCCCTGACATGACCACTCTCCTTGGCTTGCAGACGGCCACCTTCTTTGTCCTCACGTGCCTTTCCTTTGTGCATCTACCCTCCTGCTGTCTCTTCCTCATCTTATAAGGATACCCGTCCTGTTGGATTGGAGCTCCACCCTTATGACTTCCTTTAACCTTCATTACCTGCCAACATAGAAGACGTAAGAGACAGGGGTTCAATCCCTGGGAAGATCCCCTGCAGGAGGAAATGGCAACCCGTTCCAGTATTCCTGCCTGAAGAATCCCATGGACAGAGGAGCCTGGCAGGCCATAGTCCAGAGGGTCGCAGAGAGTTGGACACAACTGAAGTGACTTAGCACAGCATGTACACACCTCCTTAAAGGCCCTGTATCTTCAGATACAGTCACCCTGGGGATTAGAGTTCAGCATAGAACTTGGGGTAGGACACAGTTCAGTCCAAAGCACTTACCAGTAGACTTGTCTGTTGTTATCAGGACCAAGTGAGATAATATAAGTGAAAGCCCCCAAAATAGGGGTGTGGCCTTGCCATCAGCACCTGCTCAATGGACACAACTCAGAAATTGCACAGTCTTCCGCATGTGAAGAACTTGGCCATCTTGCCTTTCCAAATTGACTGTTTCGGTTGGGGCCCCGCTAGTACAAGCCCATGCTTTGGGGTGTTCATGGCACCTGCATCTCAAGGTGGGGATAGGGGGCAGAGGCAACAAGGGGTTTCATTTGCTGAGCACTTACTATGCCAGGCACTGCTCAAGCACTTTATGTGTGTTAACTGAACAACTCTCCACAGACATTATTTTCATCATCTGATGAGAATGAGCCACAGAAAAGTAACTGACCCAAAGTCACTGAGCTAGAAAACAGTGGAGCTGGAATTCAAACCCAAACTTGTAACCGTGTTCAGAGTCTGCCTGGTGAGTTTAAAATAGGATTCCAAGGAATTTCCCTGGTGGTCCAGTGATCAAGAATTTACTGTCCAGTGTTGGGGACTCAGGTTCAATCCCTGGTCAAGGAACTAAGATACCACATGGTGTAGGGCAGCTAAGCTCACATGCCACAACGAGAGGTGCCCCCTTGTGCTTCATCAAAAAGATGCAGTGCAGCCACACAAAAAAATTAATGCATAAATAAAATATAATTCCATTTGCTCAGATTCTTTTGAGTTCCACAGGATAATATCCACTGCTGGAAAAGGAGCAGGAAGACCCAGTGGCCCCTGATTCCTTCTGCCTTTGAACATCTCCAAAAGCAGGGAGATCTACCTGGTGTACAAGTCTGTGCAAGGTGCCCAGGAGGTCCCCAAACTGCTTCAGAGAAACAGCCTTAACCAGACATCCAGAGTTGACCAAGGCTGAATGTGGGGTCAGTTTGGGATAGTGCGAAATTTCCTGTATCCGCTGGGAAATGACTGATTCTTTTTCCTTGTCACCCATGCCCCCTCCCAGTAAAAGAAAGCTGGACTCAGAAATGTTATTGAGCTAACAAATCACAGCCACACTGCTTGTGTTTCTGTCTCAGGGACTGTGGTGTTCTCTCTCCAGTCCATAGGGCCCAGGGGAAATCCCTACAGGGAAAATTAAGGAGAAATAGGAACAGAAAAGTTGGCACATGGGAAAAGAATTCTAATTGTTTCATGCTTCCCCAAAGGCAGAGTAATAAGGAAACAGATTTTGCTAAAGAATTAGATAGTGCTTTTTAACATTCCAAGGTATCCCCAAGATAGAAAGGGACAGCTGTGGGAGGCAGTGGGTCCCTCCATCTTGGGCAGTGTTCAGGGAGAAGTGAGACATCCACTCGGTGGAAGTGTTTGAAGAGTGGCCACAAGGAAAGGGGCCCAATGACCTTGCAGTTTCCCCCACAGCCATAGTCTGATGCCCTGGGACTAAGTGACCCATCAGGCCATTGGTTCTCTGCAGGGGTGAGTGTCCCTGACCAAGTGAAAAGACTCCAGGTAGTAGCCCAGGGACTCAGCAAGAGGCCACATAAGTAAAGATCACTGTTGTTCAGTCACTAAGTGGTGTCCAGCTCTTTGCAGCCCTGTGGACTGCAGCACGCCAGGCTTCCCTGTCCTTCACTGTCCTCCCGGAGTTTGTTCAAACTCACGTCCATTAAGTTGGTAATACCATCCAACCATCTCATCCTCTGCTGCCCCCTTCTCCTCCTGCCCACTCTTTAAAAAATCAACAAAAAATGAAATGTGAACTTGTCACCGATCTTGTCTAAGCAGCCACCTCTAACAGTACCGTGCTCTCTCCCTGTGTTTCATTCATTAACGGACATTTGAGTATCCTCCGTGAGCCAGACGCAGTGGCGGGAGAGATGGGGGTGGGGCAGGGGATAGCAGTGAGCACTGTGGACATACGACTCATCAGGCAATCTGAAGGCATCGTGATGACAGCTGTGCTGTGCAAGCCCCGGCAAGGGAACATTTAACAAGGCGAACTGAGCGTGGCTGGGAGCAGGGCCTTCTGGGGAAGCGGCCTGCCCAAGGAGCAAGGCCACAGGGCTGGGCTGTGTGCCCTCTGTGTCGCGTATCTTCCCAGCCTCACTCTGAGAGTGCTGCCAGCTCCCACAGCCCAGCTCCTGCCCACCATGACACACCCTGGGAGAGGTCAAATGAGAACTGAAGCCCAGCGGTTCCAAGAGCTGGGCCCAGAGCCATCCACAGACATCTGGGAACACTGCAAAAACCAAAAAACTGACTTTGTCTCCCCTTCTCCAGGTCACCCTTTGGCCTTCCAATCTGGTTTTTGTGGCTTTTTTAATGGTCTTGTTCAGCATTTATTTTTCTTTATTTATACATAGTTGGAGGATTATACATGTTCATACCCATAGGGAAAAACACATTGTCATAAAAGAAATGAAATATAATTCAAAGAAATAGAACAACATCCCATGCTCTTGGATTGGAAGAATATTGTTAAAATGACCACACTACTCAAAGAAATCTACAGATTTAATGCAATCTCTGTCAAAATACTCATGACATTTTTCACAGAACTAGAACAAATAATCCTAAAAGTTATACAGAACCACAAAAGACTCAGAATGGCCAAAGCAACCCTCAGTTCAGTCGCTCAGTCATATCCGACTCTTTGTAACCCCATAGACTGCAGAATGCAAGGCTTCCCTGTCCATCACCAACTCCTGGAGCCTGCTCAAACTCATGTCCATCGAATCAGTGATGCCATCCAACCATCTACTCCTCTCGTCCCCTTCTCCTCCTGCCTTCAATCTTGTGCAGCATCAGTGTCTTTTCCAATGAGTCAGTTCTTTGCATCAGGTGGCCAAAGTATTGGAGTTTCAGCTTCAGCATAGGGGGACCAAAAAAACAAAGCTGAAGGCATAACCGTCCCAGACTTCAGATTATACTATTGATACAAGGCTAAATAATCAAAACAGCATGGTATTGACACAAAAACAGACACACAGATCAATGGTACAGAATAGCCCAGAGATAAACTCACACATCTATACTCGATTCATCTTTGACAAGGGAGGCAAAACTAGGCAATGGAGAAAAGACAGTTTGTTCGGCAAGTGATATTACAAAAGCTGGACAACTGCATGTAAATCAATGAAGTTAGAACATACTCTCATACCATACACAAAAATATACTCAAGTGGTTTAGAAATCTAAATGTAAGACATGACACTATAAAACTCATAAAAGGGAGTATGGGCAAAATATTCTCAGACATAAACCATAGTAATGTTTTCTTAGTTTCCCAAGGCAAAAGACATAACAGCAAAAATAAATAAATGGAACCTAATCAAACTTAAAAGCTCTTACACAGCAAAGGAAACTATCAACAAAACTAAAAGGGAACCTCCTGAATGAGAAAAAAATATTTGCTGATTATACAATCAACAAGGGGTTAATACCCAAAATATACAAGCAGCTCATACAACTCAATATCAAGAAAACAACCCCACTGAAAAATGGGCAGAAGACCTAAACAGACATTCCTCTAAAAAAGTCACAGAAATGGCCAACAGGCACATGAAAAGATGCTCAATATGCCAATTATATTAGAGAAATGCAAATCAAAACCACAATGAGGTAACATATCTGTCAGAATGGCTATCATGAAGAAGTCTACAAATAATAAATACTGGAGCGGATGTGGAGAAAAGACAGCCCTCCAACACTGTTGGTAGGAATGCAAATTGGTATGTAAATATGATGGAAAACAATAAAGATATTCCTTAAAAATCTAAAAATAGTACTACCATATGATCCAGCAGTCCCACTCTGGAAAAGATGGAAATGCTAAAAGATACATGCACCCCCAACATTCACAGAAGCACTATTTGCAATAGCTAAGACATGAAAACAACCCAAGTGCCCAGCAACAGACAACTGGCTTAAGAAAATGTGGCGTATATATATATATATGTATATAACTCAGCCATAAAAAGAATGAAATATTGCCATTTGCAACAACAAGGATGAACCTAAAGAATATTAGTGAAGTCAGAGAAAAATATTACATGATATCACTTAAATGTGAAATCTAAAAAATAACACAAATTAATCTATATAAAAAACAGAAACAGATCACAGACACAGAAAATAAGCTCATAGTTACCAAAGGGAAACGAGGAGGGATGGATAAATTAGGAGTATGGTATTAACAGATACACACTACTATATATAACTAGATAAGCGAAGATATACTGTATAGCACAGGGAACTCTAATCAATATAATAATCTATAATGGAAAATAATCTGAAAAATTGTGTGTGTATATATATGATCACTTTGCTGTATACCTGAAACTAACAGAATATTGTAAATTTACTCTACTTCCATTATTTTTTAAAAATGCCAGATGGAGAACCACCTTAATATTGAGGTTTATCTAAAAGGCAAATTTTTACCAACATGACACTGTAAAGCAGTTTTCCTCCAATTAAAAAATAAAAAAACAAAAGGCAACTTTTTACCAGTCCCTTAGAGACAGGGTTTTCTATATGAGAGACAAGATGTGTATAGTCTCACACACACGGGTGAGTTCACATACCCCTAAGGCCGTAGTTGTGCACCTGGCTTTCCTCAAGGGAAAATGAAGCAGGACAATATTTCTGGAGCACCCATATGGTTTGCACACTTCATCTGCAACCCTCCCAGCAGCTGCTTGGTTGTGGATTGTGGAAATGAGGCTCTGGGAGGCTAAGTAGCTGATCCCAGCACACAGCTCGGAAATGGCTGGCCCTGGACCCAGTTTTCTCTGACTCCACGGTTCTCTCCACTCTGCTCCACCGTGGGTACCCACAGTCCCGTGCAGAGCAGCGTTCCTCAGCCTGGTGGGGAATACAAACAATCACTCTTTACCCACCTTGGGCCTTGCTTCCTGGAGTCTTTACTTATTTATTCTTATCTTGACTGTGCTTGGGTCTTCCTTGTGGCATGTGGGCTTAGTTGCCTGACCAGGGATCGAACCTGAGTCTCCTGCATCGGAAGGCAGAGTCTTAACCACGGGACCACCAGGGAGGTCCCTCCTGGAGTCTTGAGAGCTGTTCAGATGGACATTCAGCCAGAAGCAGCCTCCTTTCCAAAGGCGATCAAAGACCCCATTTGCTGGGGGAAAGGTGTTCTTTGCGGAGCACAGCAAGCAGCTGGCTGTGGCCCACATACCCGTCCTGGGTGTGTGTGTGTCTGCATGGCAACAGCAACAAGGCATGTGGTCCCCTCTGGGTGCCTGGGACCACCCAGCCCCCATCTTTCTTTTTTTAATTGAAGAGTAATTGCTTTACCGAGCTTTGTTATTTTCTGCCGAGCATCAGCATGCGTCAGCCACAGGTATGCATGTCAGCCCGCATCTCTGAAGCAGACCTGCACTTTCCTGTTACCTTGTGGCTCCATGCAGGCAGCATCCGTGCACACGGCGAGGAGGCAGGACCCAGCTCAGGTGTCGGGAGAGGCAGTTAAAGCTGGATTGGCCCCAGGGGAATCCAGGTTCCACCACTTACCACTTGCCTGATGTCATTGGATCTCACTAAACCCCATCTCTTCACTGCAGAGCAGGCCTACCTCTGAGGTTACCATAAGGAGTAAATGAAATGGCCGCTGTCGGCACTTAGTATCAGGCCTGGCTCATAATAAGCATGAGAGACATTTAAGCTACTCACTGTTGTCGCAACCATGATTGTTATTACTTTTGACTCTGCTGCTGAGCAGTTATGTGACCTGGGAAAATCACTTTTCCTCCCCAAGCTTCCTTTTTTTTCCCCTTGTGAAAGAAGTGGTGTTGGCAGCATCACCTGTAAGGATCCCTGTGGCTTTTACAATTTGATGACTTTTCCTGGATCCCTTTTGGGTGGTAGCAGATCCCAAGGACACCCCTGGAATCTGATTTCCTTCACAGACAATTTCTTTTACAAGTTGTTTTTTTAATTGAAGGATAATTGCTTTACAATATTGCTTTGGTTTCTGCCATACATCAACACGAATCAGTCATAGGTATACATGTGTCCCCTCACTCTTGAACCTCCCTCCCACCTCCCCCTACTTCAGGCTATTACAGAGCCCTGGTTTGGGTTCCTTGAGTCACACAACAAATTCCCATTGGCTATCAATTTTATATATGGGTAGTATACTGGCTCCTTCCTCCCCTCTGCCTTCCCATGTTACACGTTGGTTTCTTAACTGCAGTGTTCAGTCTTACTATCAGGAGTACTGATGAAATGTGGGTACCTTTGACATCCAGACATTAGGGATGACACAGATGATCTGCTGATGCCTTTGGCTGAGAAGTCTGGTCCTCTTGCTCTTGGTCCCCTACACACGCGCACACACACACACACTCACACACACACACACTCTCTTTCTCTCTCTCTCTCTCTCCCTCTCCCTCCTCGGGGCCTTCTCAACCAGAGAAATGACCACACAATAACAAGCTGTGACACGGCCTTACCAGGGACAACAAAAAAGCCAGTGGCTTCAGGAATCTGCAGACCTGATCCCCTTCCAGCCTTTCATGGAATACTGACTGCGTACTTCACAGCCCCCAGCCCGCCCTTGGATTCCTGGCTCAGGATCCCTGGCTCGCCGGAGCCCACAGTGGAGATGGAGTTCTGTCTTGGTTTGCCAAGGCTGCCATCCAGTACCACAGACTGGGTGGCTTAAACAACAGGAACTGATTCTCCCACAGTCTGCAGATGAGAAGGCTGGTGTTGGCAGAGTTGCCCCCTTCTAAGGGCTGTGAGGGAGCGTGTGTTCATTGCCTCTCTCCTAGCTTCTGGCGGGTTGCTGGCAGTCCTTGGCATTCCTTTGCTTCTGGACTCATCACCCCAGTTTCTGCCTTCATCTTTCCATGATGTTCTCCTTGTGTGTCTCTTTATGTGCAAAATTCCCCATTTTATTAGGGCAGCAATCCTGTGGGATTAGGCCCCTCCCTGTAGACCTCATTTTAATGGAGATCACCTCCATAAAGGAATCTCCATAGGGTTACATTCTTTTTATATGTATATATTTCTTTATTTGGCTGCAGGAGGTCTGCACAACTACATCAGTTGTGGTGCGCGGGCTCAGTACTTCCGGCGCATGGGCTTAGTTGCCCCACAGCTAAGGGGCAATTGTGGAATCTTAGTTCCCTGATCAGGGATCGAACCCTCATCTCCTGCATTGGAGAGCGGATTCTTAACCACTGGACCACCAGGGAAGTCCCCAAATCGGGTTACATTTTGACGTATTAAGGGTTAGAACGTCAACATATCTATAGGGGTAAAGAAGAGACAGTTCAACCCATAAGAAGGTCCTTGGACTATTTTCATTACTTCAAAGTCTGTAAGTATTAAACACTATTAAGAGAACAGTCTCTGAAAATTGCCTGAGCTGGAATTTGGGTTCTTCCGCTTTCTAGCTGGGTGATCTTAGGCAAGTTTTTTAGCTTCTCTGTGCTCAGTTTCCTTACCTGTAAAATGGGAATAGTAATTATATCTACACCTCTGAGGGTTGATAGAAACATTAAAAAATACATTTTTTTCTCTTTTTATTTTTTAACTGGAGTAAAATTGCTTTACTGTACAATGAAGTGAATCAGCTTTGCACAATAGAAACTAACACAGCATTGTAAAGCAATATTCCAATTTAAAAAATTATAAAATTTTAAACATAAAGAGATAAAAAGACACTTTAAATTTCTCATCTTATGTATTACCATTATATATGCTATCATATTTGGAAAAGGCTTCATCTAACAAATACAACACAAGCTTATATAATACCACATTCTGGACACTATTTTAAGTGCTGTTTAACATATCAGCTTCTCATCACAACTACTTTACCAGGTGGATGCTATTACCATCCCTGTTTTACAGAAGCAAAACCAAGCCCTAGAGAGATTGTGACATTTGTATGGCCCCGTGGCAAGTATATAGAGAAGTGATAGTCACTCAGTCGTGTTCAGCTCTTTGTGACCCCATGGACTAGGGCCCTCTGGCTGGGCTCCTCTGTCCATGGAATTCTCCAGGCAAGAATACTGGAGTGGGTTGTCATTTCCTTCTCCATACAGAAAAGTCAGGACCAAAATCCAGACTTGTCTGATTCTGGTGTCTTTGAGGAACCATGGTGACTGGCTGCCTATCCAGGAACAAGAAAAGGGTCTTGTCATGATGAAATGAATCACCTCCTTCACTTGCCCAGAGAGTCATCCTGTTTTCAAAGGCCTTATTCTGAAGGCGCTTACCATAATGTCAGACCATGCTCAGGACACACACTCGTCTCTTTAAAACAGGCCCCACATGTGAAGGGCATCTCTCGTCCTCCGACCCCAAGAGGACTTGGGAAGTGTCTCCCCAGGACAGCCAGGGAGAGGCCACCTCCCCCCTCCCCTGATGCCTTGCATGCAGGGAATGATGGTCATCTCCCTGACATCTTGCCCCTCTGGTCTTGTGTCGTCCTTCTAGGGAAGTCCATCAGAACTGCCGTGCTGATGCAGGGAATAATCTGTCTTCAAAGAAAGAAGAGAACTTCTCTCCCCGGCTGAGGGCCGCCCTGGCCTGAGACTCCAAGTGGAACGACTTCGCTGCGTGTGCCTGCGCTGCCTCTGCGCACACGCACCTCCCCGAGGCCCGGTGGGAAGTGCTCCTAGTGCCAAAGTCCTACTACTGCGTTTTCCACGGGTCCTTGTAAATAGTTGGCTCCTGCGCCCAGGCCCCCACCTCTTGCTATACTGGAACCAATTTGTACGACATGGGAATTTTGTTACCTTTTTAACCGAGGGCAACTTCCTTTTCCAGCTCTACCATTGTAAGGTCTTTTTTCCAGGAGGGAGGGCTGATCACGTGTGCTTTTCTCTTTTTTTCCTTTTTTATTTTTATTAATTTTGGGGAGGGGGGGTGTTAGCATTAGTGCCATTATATCTACTGGATATTAGGTAGGGCGAGTTCGTTTTTAAAGATAGTTTGCAATTTGCGTGATTTCTTCCGGGGGAAAGGGCTAGGATTCAGGCCTCTGTCTGAGCTTGGAGAGGGGTTTACGAATGACAGATCTTCCAAATCAAATCCACTTCTATAGTTCTTCCCCAGCTGCCTTTGGGGGTCCCTGTTTAGCCAGGCACAAGGCTTTCTGAACTGCCCCAGGCCAGTCTGGTTTTTTCTGATGGGCTGGCCTCTGAGGTCAGACCTTGGGCCAAGAGAGCTGGGTGGTAGGTGGCTACCCTCTGAGCCCCTTTTTAGAAACCAGCAGAAAGGGCTCACAAGTGCATTAGCATTATCATTAATTTTGTGAAAGAAAAACAAAAAGACTGTGCTATCTGAATGGTACAAAGATGAACAGCTTTGGTTTTCATTTCTCTTCCTAACTGCCTTTTTCAGTGTGGTATTGAACAAGATTTCAGCTTGAAGCTTCACCACGAATTGATTTTTTGTTTGTTTTGTTTGTGTGTTTGTTTTGGGCCAATTTTAGATTGATGAGTGCACTTTTTTTTTCCTCAGTTAGTCCTAACTTCTAAAGGAAGAAAAACCAAGAGACATATCCGGTGTAAATGTTGCAATATCAATTGTGTTTGCAGTCCCTTCCCCCCATCCCACTGCCCCCTATTTGAGTACACTGCACAAATAAAATGTTAGGGAGTTTAAAAAAAAAAACAATTTTTCTAACTTGTTGCTCATTTGTTGTAACTCAATAAAGCAAAGACTAAACATTTTTATAACCTTCTCCTCTGTTCCTGGTTCTTCATTGCTGTCTGGCTCCCAGGGCACAGCACAAGGGTTCCAGCTCACCCACCCCACCCCCGATTCAAATCCACTATGACCTCATTCCTCAGCTTTCGTCCTGCCTCATCGCAGTGAGGTCATCACAGGGTTTTCAGCGCAGGGGGGACTATAAAAACCAGGGGTCAGTGTCAGTATGGGAATCGTCATCGCATCTCTGGAACACAGAGAAGTGATAGGCCCACACTTCTCCTGGGTCTTCATAAGTAGATTCATAAAATACTGCAGAGGGCACTTTCCTGGTGGTCCAATGGCTGAGACTCTGTGCTCCCAATGCAAGGGACCCGGGTTTGATCCCTGGTCAGAGAACTAGATCCCACACGCCACAACTAAGTTTTCATGCCACAGCTAAGATCCAGGGCAGACAAATAAACATTTTGTTCAAAATTAAAAATTTTAAATGCTGCAGAGCACAGGTGTGGGAATGAGGCCTCTAGGCCACTGCTGCCCCTTGGGTGTCTCAGGCAAATCACTTCCCTCCTGGGCTGCTGGGAACCAAGATAACTGCCTTTTCTCCCAGAAGGTCAACTTTTGTGTCTCTACCCAGGTGAGGTCTAAGGAGCCCCTCATAGTTCAAGGTGACCCTCATGTAGGCCGGTGCCTTTCAAGCTCAAACAGGCTGCAGAATCACCTGGAAGTCTGGTTAGAGTTTCTGATTGAGTAGGTCTGAGTGGACCAGAGAACATCCATTGCTCCTAGGTGAGGCTGATGCTGCCAGCTCTTGGGCCTCATGTTAGGAATCTGTGGTCTGGATCAGCGTTCCCTAACCTTTCTGGCGCCAGGGACTAGCTTCCTGGAAGACAATTTTTCCACAGACTGGGGGCAGCGGGGAGGGGTGGTTGTGAGATGATTCAAGTGCATTACACTTTATTTCTATTATTATTACATCAGCTCCACCTCAAATCATCAGGCATTGGATCCTGGAGGCTGGGGACCCCTGGTCTAGATGTTTCATCTTCACAGGGACTTAAAGACTTTTGGCCAGTTTATCTACCCCTCCTCTAAACTCTACTATCTCCTGCCAAAAAAACAAAAACAAAAATTCATCCTGTACTTTCCTTATTCCAAAAAGAAAAAATTGAAAAGTGGCTGTAATTGGCTCATCTCCTGGTCCTGCATTGCTGTTCCCGTCTGTGCAGTGGACCATCCACAGCCTCATCTCCTCATGCTGTCCTGTCCTTCCAGCCCATTAATGAACATCAGCCCAAGCGCCCCCCTCCAGCTTCTCCCTTGGCAGTCAGCTGCCTTCCCATCCTGCTATTCACCACCCTTGCCATTCAGCTTGCCACTCTCAAGCAATTTAATTCTCCCAGCAAGGCAGCGTGAGATGCTATCAAATGCCTGAAGAAACCAAAGGGAAAACCTTGCCAGAACTTTTATCTTTTTATATTTAATTTCTGAACCAAAGAGAAAGCCTTGCTAATTGATTGCAATGAAAATACACAGGGCAGCCGGTTGTGCTCTTTGAAGCACTCAGCAAAATATATCAGGCTATGTCTTCTCCCCTGGGAATGACTAAAGGGTGGCAGGAACTAGGAGAAAGGTGGTTAAGGGGAATAGCTGGACAGGTGGAGTGAGAGCCATGGAGGGGCGTGAACACCCGCTGGTCTTGTCGGCCCCATACCTCTTCACACATCTATTCCTTTAGGTCTACTTGTCTCCCCTTCTGTTCATCTAATTCTGATGAATTCTAATTCTGTCCATCACAGTGACCCCCTCCCTTCCCACAGGGCAAGCCTGGCACTTCAGCCATCAGGCCGGGTGCAGTGTGATGCACAAGCGCTCAGATGCTGAGAGAAAGCTCTAGTTTCCCATTGAGATGGCGAGTGTGATATTAGCCTGGAGCCACCAGCTAATTCCCTGCCCGAGAGAGAAAACCAGCCTGCAGATAGTGAGAATGAGGCTTAAAAAAATCAAGCGGCAGAGGAGGAATGAAAGAAGAAAGAGATGATGGTGATGGTGGTAGTGATGACAGCGGCGACATCATTTGGGCCCATGGGCCCCACCATTCCCGGCCAGCTCCCTATCTTAACAGTTTCATAAAAACCATATTTCTCTCTTTGACTTAGGTTCAAAACCTTCTGAGTGGGGTTTCTGTTCCTAGAAACTCAGCATTTTGATGATTTGATAAGATTATGAGATTTATAAAAAGGAAAAGACAATGAATATAAATAGCCCCATGAGGCTGGTGGTTACCATGCTGGATGCCCATCTCTTAGTCTCTGCTACTCAGGTGTGTGCCCTGCAGCAGCATCACCAGGGTGCTTGTGAGAAATGCAGAACCCAGCCACTACCCCAGACCTGTTGAATCATAATCTGCAATTTGATACCACGCCCAGTTGACTCATCTGCTCATTCAAGTTTAAGAAACACTGCTCTGAAGGCTTTGAAGGGCTCCTCCCCAGCCTCCTCCACAACTGGGGCGTGGTGTGGGCTCTGACAAACCATGGAGCCTGTTCTCAGAGTGTGGACGCCCCAGGCCTTGGGGAGCAGGAAGGCAGAGGCAGTAATAGGATGGCGATCCAGTGGAACCCCAGCTGCGGGTACCCTTGTCCTTCCAGACCACCTGGTGCACAGTCACTTCTGACCAACAGCCTGCAGAAATGACAGCTCTCACTGGCCAGCCACTTTACAATCTGGAGAGAACCAGGAGAGACGTCAGTTCCCTCCTACTGATTCCTGAGAGCTCCCATCTGGAGTGGCGTGCAGCTGGATGTACTTACAAACCACAGTAGAAGGCACATCATTACCCCTGGGGGCTTGATTAGTAAAAATGAATTTTAAAAGACATCCAGGAGCATCCCATGACATGCAAGTCCGGTATCCTGTAGAGGGTAGGAGGCACATTGCCCCAGACTTTGAGGAGGGGGAAAGACAAAGGTCTCTATCCATAACTCTCACACCCTCCTGCAGAACAAGCCCCTAAAGCATTACAGACTGCCTCAGGCTGGATCCTTGAGAAAAAGAGACAGGGCACAAACTGGGGGATTTAAAGGAAGTGCATTAAAATGATGTTTACAAAGCTGTGGGCAGGGCTTGGAGAAGACAAAAAGGGAGGATGTAAGGAGCTTGGTCTGAAGGGGTAAAGGGTGGGGCAGTTACTGGAACCTACAAAGGATAGATGGACAGAAAGGGGTTTCTGAAAGGAGATGTGGCCTTCAGGAAACCATGGTGACCCAACAGGAGGAGAAATACCCTGACATCATTCTCCTCCCACTCTCTGTTCTCCAGCCACCACCTCTCAGTGGCCAAATCAACACAGAAGTCAAAGGGTAAGCGGATCTGTTGGTCCTGTCCATTGGAATCTGCCTCCCAGCACACAGAGCAGGTGGGGTAAGTGAGGAGGGGGAAACAGATGGCCCAACACACAGATCAATCTAGGGGATGGATCAGAGATGCCAATACACACCATGAATGCTCTATGGCCCACTCCACATTCACAGCAGACATTAATAATCAATTGAAGTGCCTTTGCCTGGCAGACTTGGACAGCTTTTACAATACTGAACACAGCCCCACCTTGAAATCTATTAACCTATGAGATGACATAGGTGGTGGGTGCCACTGGTTGCCTAGCTAGTATCCATCCCCTCATTTGCCCTTGCTAATATCGTCCCAAGATATTGCTCAGGAACTGACATACCCCAATCCCAGGTGAGAAAGTCAATTTCTCGTGCAGCCAGGAGTGGCCAATAAGATGCACGTGCTGGTGCCAGTCTCCTTCCTCCCTCTTCTTACCTTGTGTGCATCGCTGATCTTGACACTAAGGCCTCGACAGCTTCTTTGAGTCCCTGAACTAGTGCCACAGCTGAAAATTTTCTAGCAGCTTGATATGTGAGAAAAATAAATACCTATTTGTTTAACCCACCACTCACTGGATTTGACTGACAACTTGCATTAAAGTGCACTCATAAGTGACACAAAACCTACGTGCCATCCTTAGGCTGGATGGATATGAGTCCTCTCATTCATGCATGAGTTCATTTCTCCCTGTGCCACTTGCCAGGTGAGAGAGAAGTTAGGTATAATCTCTCCCCTCAAGGAAACGTGATCTATGTTTTGAACGATGAGTAGGGGTTGGCCAAATGCATAAATCAGAGAATAGTACAAGGAGCAGAAGTGAAAAAGTGTATACAGTGTCAGGATGTTAAGAAGTAGAAATTCAACAAGGAGTCTGTTAATGTGTAACAAAACAAGAAACCATCAGTTTTGAACAACCCACTTTGACAAACAACCGAATCACCCTAATTCAAACACAGTCGCAAAGAAAACTAAAGTGATTTCCACTTGGAAAGACCCTGAATAACTGCCAAAGAACTATGTTATTTGCTTGCTGATGGGAAATCAAAACCATAGTTTGGGATTTACCAAGATGAGTAACATATTACATAAAAAATATGTAAAGTGAAACAAAATAGCTTCCACATCTTTTACCTCCGACTTGCTTCCCATCGCTGAATTTGGGTCACAGCTTTGGGCTCAGGTCCATCTCTCCAAATGATCTCCCAACTCCTCACCCAGCCATCTCTCTTCCTTGGGGCCCTCTGGTCTGCTTGCTGAATGGTGAGTCCACGCAATTTCCCCTTAGAATGTACCCCTTCCCCATTTCTTCCAGTCCCAGTTGAAGTTCCACCGACCAAACACAGGTACATTGTGGGTGACCGAGAGGCTGGATTTAAGGAAGACACACGTATCCCACCTGGTTCTCCGGAAGCCTTGCTGCTCTGAACTCCTGTATCCACGAGACGTTATCTAGTTCTGTCCAGGTGCGGTTTGGCTGTTCAGTCTTCTAGTGTGTTGCTCCTCCTGACCAGGAAATGTGCTGAACATCCATCCAGCATTCCTTTCGTCCTCTCTTTCAGCAACATTCACACCCCTTCCCCCACCCCGCCCTGGGAAAGTCTTCTATACACCTGCTTTTCCCCTTTAAACCCAGGACCAAACCCTTCTTTCCATGGGTAGTCATGTGACTCAAGCCTAGCCAATCATAGCCTGATCTCTGACCTCAGTGAGTGGCCCAAGGGGTACGCACGTGACACAAGCTGGGTTAATGAGAGTCCTCCCTGAGGTTTAAAGAAACTGAAGCAAAGAGAGCTGGGAGAGAACAAGAAAAAGGTAGAAAGAGACAGAAGCAAGGAGAGAGATAAATGACGTAATTTAAGTATTTGGATCCAGTCAACCTTAAAGTTAGGTCCACCCCATCTTTACCAGTTATGTGAGCCAATAAATCCTCCTTGCGCTTCGAAATAAGTTCAAGTTGCTTTACTGTCATTTAGAAATGAAAGAGTCATGACTAAAGCCTGCACTCTTACCCCACTGCTCAGCACGTGTCTGCAGAACTGATAACAGTTAAAGATGCAGGGCAGATTGGATTACAGTTTGAAAATATACTCACTGTGATTCCTCTTATCTGACACGTTTAGAATAAGCAAGTCTATGGAGAGAGAAAGTGGGGGTTGATGGAGCAGAGAGAGGATTGGGGGTGAGGGCTAGGAGATGTGAGATTTCTTTGTGGGGTAATGAAAACGTTACAAGATTGATATTGTGATGGTTGCACAACTCCAGATATATTAAAAGCCACTGAACCGTATGCGTCAAATGGGTGAATTTTATAGTGTCTCAATTTTACATACATAAAAATATATTTATATTTTTAATTTTCATATATATTTGTATTTTGAAAGTAAAAGTGAAGTCACTTGGTCATGTCAGACTCTGTGACCCTGTGGACAGTAGCCTGCACCAGGCTCCTCCACCCATGGGACTTTCTAGGCAAGAGTACTGGAGTGGGTTGCCATTTCCTTCTCCAGGGAATCTTCCCGATCCAGGGATCGAACCCAGGTCTCCCGCATTGTAGACAGATAATGCGTCTGAACCACCAGGGAAGTCACATATTTGTATTTTATACATGATTGTGTATTTTTAATACATATATTTTATACATAGTTATATTATGTATGATTATGTATTTTAATACATATATTTTATACATAGTTATATATGATTATGTATTTTTAATACATAGCTTAAAGCTCAACATTCAGAAAACGAAGATCATGGCATCCAGTCCCATCACTTCATGGGAAATAGATGGGGAAACAGTGGAAACAGTGTCAGACTTTATTTTGTGGGGCTCCAAAATCACTGCAGATGGTTGACTGCAGCCATGAAATTAAAAGACGCTTACTCCTTGGAAGAAAAGTTATCACCAACCTGGATAGTATCTTCAAAAGCAGAGACATTACTTTGCCAACAAAGGTCTGTCTAGTCAAGGCAATGGTTTTTCCTGTGGTCATGTATGGATGTGAGAGTTGGACTGTGAAGAAGGCTGAGCGCCAGAGAATTGATGGTTTTGAACTGTGGTGTTGGAGAAGACTCTTGAGAGTCCCTTGGACTGCAAGGAGATCCAACCAGTCCATTCTGAAGAAGATCAGCCCTGGGATTTCTTTGGAAGGAATGATGCTGAAGCTGAAACGCCAATACTTTGGCCACCTCATGCGAAGAGTTGACTCATTGGAGAAGACTTTGATGCTGGGAGGGATTGGGGGCAGGAGGAGAAGGGGACAACCGAGGATGAGATGGCTGGATGGCATCACTGACTCGATGGACGTGAGTCTGAGTGAACTCCGGGAGTTGGTGATGGACAGGGAGGCCTGGCGTGCTGCGATTCATGGGGTCGCAAAGAGTTGGACACGACTGAGCAACTGAACTGAACTGAACTGAACTGAAAGCGAAAGAGAGTGTGATGGTAGAAACTAGAAACTGAATCAAGTTAACTCTTGAATTATAAGGGGGGCTGATTTAAGGAACATTTAAATTATTACAAAATTAACTGTATCCTTTTCCCCCTAAACCTGCTCCTATATTCCCTGTCTTGGTGAACAGTTAATGGCAGCAGCTTCAATCACCCAAGCCAAGAGTGGGGGGTGTTTTTGGCGTCCATGTGTGTGTGTGTGTGTGTGTATGTGTGTGTGTGGTGAAAGTCGCTTAGTTATGTCCGACTCTTTGCAACCCCATAACCTATACAGGGAGAAGGCAATGGCACCCCACTCCAGTACTCTTGCCTGGAAAATCCCATGGATGGAGGAGACTGGTAGGCTGCAGTCCATGGGGTCGCTAAGAGTGGGGCACGACTGAGCAACTTCACTTTCACTTTTCACTCTAATGCATTGGAGAAGGAAATGGCAACCCACTCCAGTGTTCTTGCCTGGAGAATCCCAGGGACAGAGGAGCCTAGTGGGCTGCCGTCTATGGGGTCGCACAGAGTAGGACACGACTGAAGCAACTTAGCAGCAGCAGCAGCAGCCTATATAGTCCATGGAATTCTCTAGGCCAGAATATTGGAGTAGGTAGCCTTTCTCTTGGGTTTTAACCAAACACAAGTTTCTCTCACTTCTAGCTCCCAAATCTTTCTCTGAAGGATCCCTCCACTGCCCCCAGAGCCACGGTCATCATGCAGACCCTCCCCCTCATTTGCCTGCACAGCCTCCTAACCTACCTCCCTGCCCCGTCTCTCCCCACAGCCCCATCTGTGTTCCAGGTGGCAACCAGGCTCATCTCCACAGCAGAAGTCCCATCATGCCTCTCTTCCCTCAGGGGCTCCCAAGCTCCTCCTGGCTCCAGCCCTGCTCTTCCTGGTACCCTGCCTGTACCTCCCAACCTCCAATCCCCTGTATCCCCCATCCCATCTCTCCCTTCATCCCCACTCTCTCTCTCTCTCTCTCTCCCTCACACTCACACACACACACGTGCATGCACATTATTCAAGCCCATCCTCAACTACTCTGTGTCCCCCACACCCTCCAGGTTCTCTCCTGCCTGATCCAGAGAAATAATATCACGTCCCCCAAGAATCCTGTCCTGACCCCTTCCAGGCAAGTCAGGGGCTTCGTCCTCAGTGCTCCTAAAATCCCTCCATATACCTCTATTATAATTCTAGACACAAAGTATTATAATTGTCTCTGTGCCTCTCTGTCATATAACCTGTGATCTCCTTGCAGATAAAATCTACATCTTTTTTAAGGTTTCTTATTCCTTCCAGTTTTATTGAGATATAGTTGACATCTGGCACTGCACACATTTAAGGTGTACAGAATAACAATGTGACTTGGGTCTTCTTTATCTTTATTGCTAACACAGGTTCAGGATGAGGCAAGCATGCAAAATTAGGTTGTGTATTATATAAATAAGGGCTACCCTGAGAGCTAAGTTGGTAAAGAATCTGCCTGCAATGCAGGAGACCCCAGTTCGATTCCTGGGTTGGGAAGATTCACTGGAGAAGGGATAGGCTACCCACTCCAGTATTCTTGGGCTTCCCTTGTAGCTCAGCTGGTAAAGAATCCACCTACAATACAGGAGACCTGGGTTCAATCCCTGGGTTGGGAAGATCCCCTGAAGAAGGGAAAGGCTACTCACTCCAGTATTCTGGCCTGGAGAATTCCATGGACTGTACAGTCCATGGGGTCGCAAAGAGTCAGACACAACTGAGAGACTTTCACTTTCATTGTATAAAAAATCTGCACTAGCAATATCAAAAGTTTAATTAGACTAGGGACAGTAGTAAGATATTTGAAAAAAATCACTTGTGGGAAAATACCCATGATGGATGAAATAGATTACTGTTTACAGACTTCTTCCCTTTACCTAACCTACCCAAGAGACTCCTAACTGACAGCCTAATTCTTCCTCCCTCATCTCCCAAGAGATCAAGTCCTAGACGTTTCTGGTGTAGAGTCTAGAGTCGGCAAAGAAAGAGAGGAGCAAAGGGGTTGAAGCAGAAGGATGTAAGGAAAACAGGCCAAATTAATCCATGTAATAAAGAATGAAGAGAGAGAAAAAGAGGAAGTTCAGTAAGTGGAAGCCACTGCAGCTGGTGAAGAAGGAAAAAAATTCTTCAAAGTTTTGGTAAGGGAACAGCTTCAGAGTGCCAGATATTTATATATATATATATATATAATTGAGCAAAAGTCCAGAGAACATTAAGATGTGCTACCAGGCTTTCCTGGTGGTCCCGTGGTTAAAAATCCATCTGCCAGTGCAAGGGTCACGGGTTCAATCCCTGGTCCAGCAAGATCCCACATGGTGTGGGGCAACTAGGCCCATACACCACAATTACTGAAGCCCACTCTCTCTAGAGCCTATGCTCTGCAACAAGAGAAGCTACCACAATTAGAGGCCTGTACACCACAACCAAAGAGTAGTTCCCACTCTCCACAACTACAGAAAGCCCACACACAGCAACGAAGACCCAGCACAGCCAATAAGCAAGTTTTAAAAAAAAATAACACTATGAAAGAAATTTAATTTTTAAAAAAAGACACACTGCCATGGGGTATACACAGAAGCCTGCTGAATGTCCTTTCAGAAAGATGAGAAAAATATTAAATTCTCTTTTCATGGTTTGGTTTTATTTGGATTATGCTTCTGTAACTAATCCTAGGACTGGACCATGTGGCTCACAGCTTCAGTAGGGTTACATGAGAAGTTGTTTCAGTAAATGTGAAATGAAACTGGAAAACCAACTGAAAGCATGTCTTGCTATTAATAGGATAAGTCTCATTACCCATTTCTATGGACCATGCTCATCTTCACATCTGTTCATAACTGTTCTCTGTCTGGCAGGAATTCTCATGAGACCAGAAACAGGCAGAAAAACAGTTGAACAGCGGAGGACAAGTAACTTTTCACGATCACGGGGGAGTATTCATGGCAAGCGTACTATCTTGCTTCGGTTGCGTCCAACTCTCTGCAACCCCATGGACTGTATAGCCCGCTAGGCTCCTCTGTCCGTGGAATTCTCTAGGCAAGAATACTGGAGAGGGTTGCCATGCCCTCCTCCAGGGGATAATCCCAAACCAGGGATCGAATCTGAGTTTCTAATGTCCTTGCATTTGCAGGGAGGTTCTTTATCACTACCACCACCTGGAAAGCCCCATCCATGCCAAGGCTATCCCAGAATAAAGGGGCACCAAGTTCTGGCCCCTGTTTTACTACTAATGTCTTTCTCAACCCTGGGAAAGTCATTGCCCCTGATTAAGCCTCAGTTTCCTCGTTTGGAAAATGAGGCAGTTTAAACCAGACAACCACCAACTATTCATTCCATCTCTGAGATGGTATGATCATATGATCCTAGGAATCTGGGCCAACATTCTCTTAAAAGTCTCCAGACTCCAGCTCACTTGGCCAGCAGTGAGCTAAAGAAAGCTTTAGGGCGATAGGTCTAAAGCTTTTGAGCGAGGATTGTCAGCACCGCCCAAGGGAACTTTGAAGGTGCTTGTGTGCCCATAAACGGTGTTTAATTAAAGAGCAGCGAACAGCAACACAGAAAGCTAAAAAGTAGGCTGTACAAGAATATTTCCCCCAACCCAGGGCATATCACTCTGCATCTCTCCTCAACCAAACTACACCCACAATGGTATTTGTTACAGAAATAGAGAACCTTTGTTTGGGGTCATTTGACCAGTTGCCCTGGAAAGACAGCTGCCCTTGCTCTCTGCCTGGACACTGTCTACTAAGCACTGTCTCCAGCCCACAGAGGTGAATAAACCTCCCAGGCTCCATCACAGGAATCAGACTGGGAACTGGGCTGGTCTTTGCAGGATGAAGCTCTCTATCAGAATGGCTAGGACTCCAAGGAGGAAAGATTTCCAAGGCACAGGGAAACACTGAAACCCTGCAATGGAGAAACTGCGTCATTTTCCACATCAGAGTAAAGTTCAGACTTCAGAACGATTTCATCAAAGTCGGGTTCAGGAATCTGCCCAAAGCCACAGGAACGTGTGTCGGAGACAGGATTCGAACCCAAACAAAGAAAGAAAGTGAAGTCGCTCAGTCAGGTCTGACTCTCTGTGACACCATGGACTACAACGTACCAGGCTCCTCTGTCCATGGGATTTTCCAGGCAAGAATACTGGGGTGGGTTGCCATTTCCTTCTCCAGGAGATCTTCGGGACCCAGGGATCGAACCCGGGTTTCCTGCATTACAGGCAGATGCTTTACCGTCTGAGCCACCAGGGGAACCAGGATTTGAACCCACATTTCTCTGAAAGGAAAGCTCATGCTTTTTTTTTTAATTGACTGCCCTGGTTCTTCCTTGCTGTTCGTGGGCTTTGTCTCCAGTGGTTTCTCTCGTTGCTGAGCGCAGGTTCTAGGGCACGCAGGCCTCAGGAGTCGCAGCTCCCAGGCTCTAGGGCATAGGCTCAGTTGTTGCGGCACGTGGGCTTCGTTGCTCTGCAGCATGTGGGATCCTCCGGGGCCAGGGATCGAACCCATGTCCCTTGCATTGGCAAGTGGATTCTTAATTACTGGACCGCCAAGGAGTTCCAAGCCCATGCTTTTAACCACAAAGCTTCAGCCCCTCAAGTGTTCATCAGGGCTGTGTACCCATTACAACCCTGGAAGTAGCACATGAGCACAAGCACTCAAAATAGGCTGGTATATGGGTCATAGCCCCTGAGGACTTTCCTCCTGTCCCAGGCCACCGGTGTGGACCACTCTCCCTGCTGGGACCCTGGCTTTCATGTCTGTGGTCATGTAAGGCCTGCTGGAACAGGAGGTGTGGGTTGGGTGGAGTCTTTCAAGGAGCTTTGAAGAGAAAAGCAGACTGAGTGACTGGGGTATCAAATGATTTTCATGATCATCTCCTACGCACGCCTAAGAACGAAGGACCAGGAGACTAAGGGAATTTGACATCCACGTCATGACCTGTAAAACGTTTATTTAGTTGTTTTTTCCAGCTGCCTCCTTGAACCAATTTTTCTTTCTTTTTCTTCCTCCATCATCTGATGGAAGCTGAAGACTTGTGGAATACCTAGTGTCCGTCTCTGGCAGAGCTCTCACATGCTGATTGATAATTACCTATTCCTGTGATTGTCCCTCCTTCATCGGGCCCTGAAATCCCTGAGGCAAGGATCTTATCCTATTCATCTGTGTACCCCCAGATGAATCACCCAGCATAATGCTCTCCATCAATAATGTGGGAGAAACGAAGGAAAGAAGCACCGAAGGGAGGAACTCAGTAGGAGATTAAGAAAGCCAAGATCTAAGACAAAAATTTCGGGCTTTTCTTATATAACAACCAAATGTGGTCTTGACAGGATCCTGGTTTGACCGGAGGAACTCTAAGATAGATATTGAGAGGCAAATGGGAAAAGTTGAATGTGGATAGATGTTAGATGATACTAGGAAATTAACATTCATTGCTATCATATTACTGGTCTGGGGATTATGTAAGAAAATGTCATCTTTCAAAGATGCATAATGAAGAGGTGAAATATCATGTGTGCGTGCATGCAAAGTCACTTCAGTTGTGTCTCTTTGCAACACTATAAACTGTAGCCCACCAGGCTGTTCTATCCATGAGATTCTCTAGGCAAGAATGCTGGAGTGATTTGTCATTTCCTCCTCCAGGGCATCTTCCCAACCCAGGCATCAAGCCCTCATCCTACTGGCCCTCTTATATTTCCTGCATGGTTTTTACTTAGCAATATATATAATACAATATTAATTTCAGAAAACAAAGGATGGCAAACTCATGGTTAACACGAGGTGATGAACATATAGATATTTATTATACTCTTCATTTTTCTGTACATTCAAAATGTTTCATCACACAAAATTCCAATAAAGCATAACCATAACACCCTTACCAAATTCAGGCAAGTATCATTACTACAACCCTACTATCTCATACGCAATCCGTAAGTATCATTACTACAATCCTATCTTGTATACAGTCCATAAGTTTCATCATGGCAACCCTACTATTTCATATACAACCCATTCTAATTTTGCCTGTGGCCTAGTACTTCCCTTTACACCGACTTTTTGTTTCCAGGATGCAACCCTGAATTACATTTTGCAGTTACTTGTCATGCCTCTTTCCTCTCTATCTAGAACCGTTCCCCAGCCTTTGTCTTCTACATTTGAAGACAATGACATCCTTAACGAGTAAGGTCACTGTCTCGCTGCAGGTGTCTGATGTGTCCTCATGATCTGGTTCTTGAATGCTACAGGACTCTGGCAGGAATATGGCGTAAGATGGCATGGCCTTCTCAGCGCCACACATCGGAATGTACCAGATGTCAGTTTATCCTCTCACTGGTGTTGTTGACATTGATCATTTGGTGAAGGTGGTGTCTGCCAGGTTTCTCCACTGTAAAGGTATCATTTTTCCCTTTGTAAATAATCTGTAATCTGCGGCAGATATCTTGAGACTGTGTAAATATCCTGTTCTCTAATGTTTCACCCAGTGATTTTGGCCTCTGCTATTGATTCTCAGTGAACTTGAGAATCAAGTTGAATTACTTCTGCTTAAATCAATGAATATTTTGATGGCTGAAAAATGGTGATTTCTGTAGCTCTATCTTTCCTTCTGCTTCCCTGGTGGTTCAGACGGTAAAGCACATCTTTCCTTCTATGTTTATTAGTTGGCATTTTACTGAGAAGAGCTTTCTCTTTTCCTCCTAGCATAATGGACTCAAAATTGTTGTGTTTTTAATATAAGCATTTCCATGAGATATTAGAAAGGTGTGTTCTACAGTTTAGCTTTTTTCTGGCCATGCCTTGTGGATCTTACTTCCCTGACCAGGGATCAAACTCCCACCCCCTGCAGTTGAAGCCTGGAGTCTTAACCACTGGGCCACTAGGGAAGTCCCTACATTTTAGAGTTTTTAGGTCATGGTGCCAATTTCTTTTGCCTCTAACATTATGTGTAGCCTCCACAGGGCCCAGACTAAAGCATATATGTGAAAGAAACTAAATCAATTTTCCCCTTTCCTCCAGCATCTCATCTTGGTTCATTCACTCATTCACTTATTCTACAGATACGCGCCATATTTAAAATAGATAACCAACGAGGACCTACTATACAGCACAAGGAACTCTACTCAACATTCTGTAATAACCTAAATGGGGAAAGAATTGAAAAAGAGTAGATACATGTATGTGTATCACTGAAGCACTTCGCCACACTCCTGGAACTAACACAACATTGTTAGTCAACTATACCCTAATATAAAATTAAAAAATTTAAAAATACAACACATACTAAGGGCTGAACTCCGGAGCCCCCAAACTGAATCATCTTCACTAGTGAGGAAGGCAGGAGGCTAGATGACTAACTTCATCCCAATGCAATGGGCTGTCACAGCAGTTAGCAAAGTGGTCCACCAAAGGTCACGGGAAGAAGGGATGGGAAGATGAATGGGAACCATGGTGAAGGAAGAATAGGACACACACACCCTGCCCCCACCCAGTAGGGGTGGGGAAATGGGCCTTGCCAGAGTGTTTGGATCAGTGAGGAGTCAAAGGGCCTAAAGTCTGCAGGTTGTAGTTTTGCCTGGTTGGATGCGGTGGGAGAACAAAACAGATCAAGATTATTTTTTATAAAAATTGCATCCCACCACATGCACGCTTTTATAACCCAATCCCTTTCCTTTCACAACTTGCTCTGGACATTGTTTCCATGTCAACACATGCAGATCAGTTTCAGCGGATTTTCAACTGAGTCATTTTCAGTGTCAGACCATGATTTACTTAACCAACGTCTTGCTGATGGGCAGGCAGGCCGTTTCCAAGCTTTTTGCTACTGCAATCTTTGTTCATCCTTGGTCTCCTGTGTCTCTGATTGTTTCCTTAGGATAAACTGGGGAGAGGCTTTTGGCTTCCAAGATCAAAGACAAACCTGAAGGATTCAAGGCCGGAGCCAGAGAGGGCGGTGTTAGACTGCCCACTGTTTTCCTATCCCTGCCTCATCCCTGCAGCAGGAGAACGCTCTTCCTTAGGATCATGCCCCCTGCCTGCCTGGGCTGACTGTGGACGAGCATGAAAGCAGGGTTTCGGCTAACAGCTCTCACCAACTATCACCAACACGGATGAATTAAGACTCCAGGTGGGCACATTGACATTTTCTAGACGTAAAAGTTAGAGCTAGATAGATGAATGCCCTGTCCCAAGATACCAGAAAGCAAAACTATGAAGAATGGAAAGGTTGAGAAGTCTCTCTGCCTGGAAACAGGGGAAGAGATGAAGATACGCATGACCAGCAGTTTGGATAGGAGGAACGCTGATGTCGGAGCTGGGCCATACAAATCCTGTCTTTGGAGGCAAGTGACTGAACTTCTCTGAGCCTTGGTTTTTTTGGGTGTAAAATGGGAAGATAATGGCTGCATTGGGGAGGTTTGTGAGGACCGATTAGATAACAAACGTGAAGCCCTGATGCAGTGCTGGAGGGTCAGAAGCCCAAGAGGAAACGTTACCCACCACAGGTGGTTCAGTTGAAGCGAGCACATTGAAGGGGCTGTTTAGATGAGTGGGGGTGGGGCTAAAGGAACAGGCAAGGTACCCGGGTCTGGCCAGGCCTGTGGGGCTGAAGGAACCTCGGGGGAAGAGTGTGACCAGAAGCCAGTGACCGTTAGTGCCATGTAGGAAGGACCACTAGCTGGAGTCCTGGTTGTAGCTACTGCTGGTGACACAACACCAAAGAGAGAGGAAGAGAAAAATGAAGGTTCCCTCCCCATCAAGCCGCAGCCCTCCAGTCTCCTGCCGTTGCCTCCCAGGGCCAAGCCCAACCAGAAGCCAGTGACAAGGGGCTCTGAGTGATACAGCCCGGGAGGAGGTCCAGCCCATGGTAGGCAAACACTCAAAGGGACTCCAGGGGACTCTGGCCAAGGAATCCAGGTAAACAAGCCATGGATTCAGAGACACCAAGATGCAAGGTGGCAGAATTCATTTAACCCAGGCCTCCTTGTTTCAGAGATGGGGAAAAACAGTCCAACATGAGTCATCCGCCTAAGGTCATCTTCTTGTTAGTTACACACCCAAGCCCAGAACTGAAATACTATGCTCCGGAACCAACTTTTTTTTCCAACCCACTCCAGCATTCTTGCCTAGAGAATCCCCATGGAGAGAGGAGCCTGGCAGGCTACAGTCCCTGTGGTCACAAAGAGTTGAACACAACTGAGACAATTTGGCATGGCAGGCATAAACATCTTATTGCAGCCATGTAGCAAAGTTGTCTTTGGTAGAGCCATCAGTTCACTTACTCCTAAAGCCTCTGAGCCATAAAAGGTCCACTGTCCCTTGTAAAGTATGAGAAACCAGAGTAACCTCCTCTTCCGTGGGCTCAAGCAAGTAAGAATTACAAACAGTCTTTAGCTCTCAAGTAATTATCAAGGACAAATCTTCCTTCAAATTCAAATCAGTCCAAATTCAAACCGAAGCTTGGTGGGGGAGAAATGAGGTTGAGCATCCTTTGAGGCTTCTCTGGTGGCTCAGACTATAAAGACTCTGCCTGCAGAGTCTAGTGGGGGAGGCACAACGGTCAACAAAAAGTACAGCTGGACACCTGCAGAGAGAACTGAAAAGCAGAGGAGAAGCATCAATTCAAAGCAGGAGCGTGGTGTCCTGAAGTCCATCACAGCACTGTCCATAACAGCCAAGACATGGAGACAGCCTACATGTCCATCAACAGATGAATGGACAAAGAAGATGTGGGGTGTGTGTGTCTGTGTGTGTGTGTGTGTGCTATTATGTATACATAATGGAATACTGCTGCTGCTGCTGCTAAGTCGCTCAGTCGTGTCTGACTCTTTGCGACCCCATGGACTGCAGCCTACCAGGCTCCTCTGTCCATGGGATTTTCCAGGCGAGAGTACTGGAGTGGGTTGCCATTGCCTTCTCTGATAATGGATTACTACTCAACCATAAAAAAGAATGAAATAACGCCATTTGCAGCGACGTGAATACGACTAGCTAAGTGAAGTAAGTCAGAAAGACAGATACTATATATCATCTATATGTGGAAACCCAAATATGACACGAATGAACTAGCCCATGGAACCAAAACAAAATCAGGGACACCGAGAATAAACTGGTGGTTGTCAAGGGCGATGGGGGTGGGAGAGCGTAGGAGTTAGAGGTTGGGATTAGCAGATGTAAGCTTTTAGATACAGAATGAATAAACAAAAGTCCTAGTGTGTAGCACAGGGAACTGTACTTAATATTCTGTGATAAACCGTAATGGAAAGGAATATAAAAAAAGAATGTACGCGTATGTATACCTGAGTCACTTTGCTGTACAGCAGTAATTAACACAGGGATTCCCACGTGGCACTAGAGGTAAAGAAACCACATTTCAATGCAGGAGATGCAAGTTCAATCCCTGGGTCGGGAAGATCCCCTGAAGGAGCGTATGTCAACCCATTCCAGTATTCTTGCCTGGAGAATCCCATGGACAGAGGAACCTGGCAGGCTGCAGTCCATGGGGTCACACAGAGTCAGACATGACTAAAGCAACGTAGCGCAGCACAGTAATTAATACAACCTTGTAAATCAACTACACTTCAATAAAAACTAAATTTTAAGAAAGGGGGGAGGCATGGTTGGCTTCTTGGAGGAGGTGCCACCCACCCTGAGTTCAGAGACAAAGAAGAATACACCACAAGCAGCAGCAGGTGGGAGGAGGCAGGGTTTAGCAGAAACACTGGCAACAGATTTCTTTCTCTCTTCTCACCTTCTCTCCTACTTAATTTCCATCTGCCTCCCCTTGCACAGCTGAAGGGGTTTTTAACTCTCTGATGGGAAAACAACCTTGGTTGTTCCACAGAAACAAAGAATCCGCCTGCCAATGGGGTTCAGTTTCTGATCTGGGATGATCCCAGATGCCCGCGGAGCAACGGAGCCTGGGAACCACAACTACCGACGCCCACGTGCCCTAGAGCCTGTGCTCCGCAACGAGAGGAGCCACTACAAAGAGAAGCAGCCCACATTGCAGCCAGAGAAAAGCCCTCGCAGCCAAAAATAAATAAATAAAATTATTTAAAAAAAAGAAAAAGAAACACCAGGGTGAGCCCATCTGGTCTCCGCATGCGAATCACCTGTCTGGAGGGCACAGGGGAACCACAGTGCTCGCTCCTGCCTGACCTGATGAGTGAAAAGACAGAGAGGACCTCAGATTTGAATAAAGAGCAGGGACAAGAGGTGAACAGAGGGCGGAGCGGGTCCTGGGAGGAGACATTTCCGTTCCTGGAACTTTTCTCCTGCCGAGAACCAAGGCCAGAGTCCACGGGGCCGAGGCAGCTGTGGTCAACACTGGACAAAGGACAGATAGCATTCACCCTGGCCCCTGTGTGCCTCGGATTTCAGAACAGGTGACGCACCCACTCTTGGCACTTGGAGCTGATAAATCAGCCTGGAGCTGGGCGCAGGCCAGTTGGGTCTCTCCTGGAGCAGTAAATACAAACCCCTGACTTAGCAGGATGTGACTGGCCTCCCCACTCCAGCCCGTCACCCCCCCTCCCAGTCCTCACCCTTTGCCTGCTCAGTCCTCCACGTCTCTAGTCTTCAGACCCTAGCAACACTGCCCCGTCTACCTGAGACCCTCTCCCCAGCCCTGCTTCCTTTATCTGGTGAACCCTGCTCCTTTCTCAGGTCTCAGCTGAGCCACCCCTCCTCCTAGAAGTTTCCTGTGATTCCACCTCCAAGTCCAGGGGAGCTGCCTCTGCTTCGAGCTCCCACGCGTCCTCCACTCACCCCTTCAGTGCATCTCACGGTGACTTGTGATCTCGCCGGGTTGCATGCATCTCCCGTTAGGACTACTTCAGGGCAGAGACTGAGACTTTTCCACCTTAGCGTCCCCAGCACAGCACCAGGCCTACGCACGTGCCAGGCCACATGGACACATAGAGAGAACATTCACCCTCTTGTGGGAGCCACTGCCTCCCATCAGGAGGACCAGAAAATCCAGATCACTCCTCGGCCGAAGGGTCCTTCTCCAGGGCCTGAGAGTGCTCCCTCCATATGAAAAGACACTCCCTTCTTTCTGCTTGCAAGGGGCTTCATGTGCACTTTTCTACCCAGCTTCCCCATGACCCCCAGGGGCAGGTATTAGTCTATTGATTTTACCAGTGGTGAGCCTGAGACTCGGCGACTATAGGAACTGAGAGGCACGTGGGAGGTGGTGATGAGAGGACTGGCCCCAGGTCTGTCTGATTCCAGCTCAGCACTGTTCCCCAGCTCCTCTGCTTTCCCATCAATGCATCCTCGGCTCTGGCATCGCTGGGTGGAGCCCTCTAGCCTGAGATCTGGGTGAGCAGTCACTGCTCAGGCCCCTCCAGTGACATGGTATCCACTCCACGACTCCACAGGGGACCTCTGAGACAGTGGGAAAGCCTTGATTCTCCCCCCAGTTTCACGGCTCTTCACATACCCGTGGGTACAGGCCCGTGTCCACCAGGAACACGGGCTGGGGTGACTCCCGAGAATCCATAACCAGTGTTGGGAGGGCTGAAGACACTCCCAGAGGAGAGCCGTCTTACCTGCTGCCAGAGGATAAACAGCTTCTACGTGCTGACTTCCCACGGGTGAGTTTCACTGCATTAATTAACGGAAGCCCAGCTGGCAAGTGGGTCTGACTGCCTCAGTGCTGCGGCCGAAGTAGCACAGAAAGAAGTGTCAAAGGGCACGTATCAAGCTGAATGTGTGTGCTCAGTCACAGTTGTGTCCGACTCTGCAACCCCATGGACTGTAGCCCGCCAGGCTCCTCTGTCCATGGGATTCTCCAGGCAAGAGTACTACAGTGGGTTGCCATTTCCTTCTCCAGAGAATCTTCCCAACCCAAGGAATGAACTCAAACCTCCTGCATCTTCTGCATTGCGAGGCGGATTCTTTACCCCTGAGCCACCTGGGAAATCCAGCAAGTTGAATGCCAGTAGACAAAACCTAAACCTTTCTAGGGTTGTTAGAGAATAAGGTGATGTCCCCAAAAGGCCCTCATTTGGGCCATGAGCACGGTGGGCATTTACTTGCCTTGTGGCCATCCTGTGCCTGTCGGCAGTCTTCTTCCATTTGTGGGATTCCTGCTTTCCACCTCAGCACAGAAGTTTCGATCGCCTTTTGCCAGCCTCTCTTGCAGCTGGAAACAAGCACCCACAAAGCAAGTATAGCAGGGGGGAGCAGAGTGATGGGTCACCACCTTTGGACCCTCAGTTTCCTCATCCATAACAGCATCAACCTTGTTGGGCTGTTGTGAGGGTCAAACTGATGACTAATCTGAAGGCTGGGAAATGATTTCCATGGACAGTGTCTGCACCCAGTGCTCCCCAAACATTCGCTCACCGAGATCTGACACCAACCTGATGAGGTGGGCCTCATAACTGGCTCGAGGTTCTAGGGCTGGAAAAGGGCAGTGTCAGCGGTGCCCAGGTTGGCTGGACCCCCTCATCCATGCTGAATATACAGAAGGCAGGGGGTTGGGGTTCTGCCTCTAACTGAGAAGGCAATTAGACCCACTGGTCTTTGGCTTCTTCTGAGCCCCAGCATCCTCATTTGCAGCATGAAGACAGTATTACCTTCAGTTCAGTTCAGTCACTCAGTTGTGTCTGACTCTGTGACCCCAAGGACTGCAGCACGCCAGGCCTCCCTGTCCATCACCAACTCCCAGAGCTTGCTCAAACTCATGTCCATCAAGTCGGTGATGCCATCCAACCATCTCATCCTCTGTTGTCCCCTCCTCCTCCTGCCTTCAATCTTTCCCAGCATCAGGATCTTTTCCAGTGAGTCAGTTCTTCGCATCAGGTGGCCAGAGTATTGGAGTTTCAACTTCAGCATCAGTCCTTTCAATGAGTATTCAGGACTGATTTCCTTTAGGATTAACTGGTTTGATCTCCTTGCAGTCCAAGGGACTCTCAAGAGTCTTCTCTAAAACCACAGTTCAAAAGCACCAATTGTTTGGCACTCAGCTTTCTTTATAGTCCAACTCTCACATCAATACTACCCTTAGAGTGTAACGATTGTGGGGATGACATGAGTTCATGGTTGGGAAAGAAAGAAATAACATTCCTGAGCAAAGCTAAATTATTTACATATACTACCTGACTTAACAGGACTTCCCAGGTGGCTTAAGTGGTAAAGAATCCGCTTGGTAATGCAGGAGACACAGGAGACGCAGGTTTGATCCCTAGGTCAGGAAGATCCCTTGCAGTAGGAAATGGCAAAGCACTCCAGTATTCTTGCCTGGAAAATTCCACGGACAGAGGAGCCTGGGGGTCCATAGGGTCGCAGAGAGTCAGACACAACTGAACACACACACACACACATCTAGTTTGGGCTTCTGGGTGTGTCAGGACCATGTGACTCAGAAGTCCTGAGGGAAACCAGTCCCCAGCTGCCCTCACCACCACTCCTGGAAGCTCCAGCTCCTACCCAGAGAAAGGCACCCAGTCAGAACCAAACCTGCAGGGCGGACCGTCTCATCTCCTGCTGCCAAGGCCAGGCCCACAACTCCTCTGATGGCCTTTGTTCCTCAGGACCCAAAGCCAGGCCTGCACTCTCGACACACACACACACACACACACACACACACACACACACACTCAGAGCCCTGCACTTGGAACTCCCCTCCGAAACCCCACTGCTATCAAGAAAGCCATTGTCAAATGCACACACTTAAAATGCTTAAAGGCTGCGTTTTTCTTCTTCAAGGGCCCATTCCTAATCACAAGAGGCCACTTAGTCTGAGTGGGGCCTGGTGATGCTGATTAATGATTGCATGTTTCTCAAGAGTGGGGGCCGTTCAGCTGCCTCCTGCCTCAGCGCCTGCCTGACACCTTTCCCAGCCAGGGTTGCTCTTGGGTTCCAGGGGCCTTTGCTCAACACCCACTTCAGCAGTCCTATGCCCCCCTGCCCCTTGCCTCACCCTGCCGGCCCCCTTCCCTAAGGGGCTGGGGTCGGGGAGGATCTGGGGAGTTCATTTCCTCACTTCAGCCCCCCTCCATAGCCCTCCCCCTCACCACATCCCATGTGCATGTGAATATTCATACAACCCCACGCTCCTCCAGACAGTTCATCTTAATGATTTTTAAGGGTTTTCTTTCATTCTCTTTCTCTGTGTGACAGATACAAAATTATTAATGAGTTAGTGTTGCCAGCTCCCCACGCATACCCCCTCCATCTCTAAAGGAAATTTTATCTCTGCATATTCGCCTTCCTCCCCACCACCACACCCCATCCCTCCCACCACCTCCTCCACTTCCTTCCAGCCAGGCTTATTCCCACATTTGGAGAATAGAGAATCAGAGAATAAGCTGGGAGGCACCAAAGAGAAGCAAGACAGTGAAAACAGGGGTGAGTGGAGAAAAGTTGAGATTCAAGGATTCTGGTTTAGGAAGCAGTTTTCTTGGAGGTGGGGAGTTAGGGGTACAGCCTCAGGTATGAGGGTCAAAAACGGAACAAAATGGATGAGGATTTTAAGAAACTCTGGAGAAAGAAAGACAACCAAACGTTGGTGCCTTTATACCCCATTCCCGAGGGGGTGGGGGGTATTATCTCTTTGAGAAACTGGTCGTTTTCTTCTAGAGGGGAACTCGAACATCTCTGTGATCCGGGGACTCTCAGTTCCAGGAAGGAGGTACAGGAGTCCCTGTCCAGCAGATAACATGTCCCTATGTTCAACCAAAAGATGTGCGCTAAAATGTTCACAGCAGCACGGCTCACTTTATCCTAAAATGACCCACACACCCATCAACAGTAGCATGAGTAAATAAATCAGGGTGTGTTTACACCGATACAGCAACAAGACGGAAAGTGGGACAATTATGCACAACAGTGTGAATGACTCCCACAAGCCATTTAATGGTAAACAAAAGAGGCCAGACACAAAAGAATTCATGATTCCATTTATAGAATATTCAAAACCAAGCAAGCCCAAAAAGTTATCTACGTAGTTACAAGTCAGGATAGTGGCTCACTTAGGTGTTGATGACCATTAGGGAGTTCTAGAGGGCTTCTAAAGGGTTGACCTAGTGCTGGTTAGGCAGGGATGTTCAGTTTGTAAAAACTCATCAAACCTTATTCTTGAGATGTGTGAGATTTTCTAAATGGACCCAACTCAATAAAAACTTTCGGAAAAGCAGCAGCCCTGCAGTGGCTCTGTTCTCTGGACTCCTCCAAGATTGGGATCAGTGTGAAGCTGCTTTGGTGGCTGGATCGTGTTTCTGTAAATGTGATACTGTGCAGAGGCTTTGTGTTCTCTCAGTTTCTTTGATGGTCCTTCTACACCACCAGGGAGACTGATCATCCTGAGTTCCCCTTGGGATTAGTTGGGATCACGTGACTGAGATGGTTGGATGGCATCACCAGCTCAATGGACATGAGGTTGAGTAAAATCCGGGAGTTAGTGATGGACAGGGAGGCCTGGCATGCTGTAGTCCATGGTGCCGCAAAGAGTCGGACACGACTGAGCGACTGAACTGAACTGAGTACTAGCCAACAGAATATGGGCAGAAATGACGAATCCTACTTTCAGCCTGGTCCCTAAAATCTCCTGCACAACCGCCACTTGCTCTGTGCCTCAATCGGCTCACCACCGCCCAAGAATTCAGCAGAGGACTCTGAGGTCCCAGGAGGTCATAGAGCTACTAATATTTCCCACCATGGCACATGAGTAAGTTTAAAATCCTTGCACTAGAGAGAAGGAGGCTGAGTCCCTGAATAATTGCATGGAGCAGAGCCCCTTTCTCATTTCCGCCATCCCACCTGCCTACCCACAGTGGGCTGTGATGTGAATGAGAAATATTCCTCTGTCATGATGGAGATGTGATGGAGACTTGGAAATTGCTTGTTACAGCTGTTGGCCTGACCTGACTCTCTGACTAATATACAACATGTCTTCCTAGAAAATGCCATTTGGGTTCTGGTTTCCGAATGGAATCTTCTCTTGTCAATGGAATGAAAGTGAACATTCTCAAGGAGAAATACTTATTCCTTCCTCTGGCATTTCCCTAGTGAAAGTCACTCAGTTGTATCCAACTCTTTGTGACCCTATGGACTGTGCAGTCCTTGGAATTCTCCAGGCAGAATACTAGAGTGGGTAGCCTTTCCCTTCTTCAGGGGATCTTCCCAACCCAGGGATTGAACCTAGGTCTCCCACACTGCAGGCGGATTCTTTATCAGCTGAGCCACAGGGAAGCTCATGAATACTGAAGTGGGTAGCCTATCCCTTCTCCATTTTCCTGGCCCAGGAATTGAACTGGGGTCTCCTGCATTGCAGGCAGATTCTTTACCAGCTGAGCTGTCAGAGGAGAAGGGATCTCCCAGGAAGAAAAAGAAACTGGGACTTCCCTTGTAGTCCAAGGGTTGAGAGTCTGTCTTCCAATGCAGGGGACTTGGGTTCAATCCCTGGTTGCGGAACTAGGATTTCACATGCCATGGAGTAACTAAACATGCGTAACTACTGAGCCTGTGAGCCACAACTAGAGAGTCTGTGTGCCAAATCCAAAAAGATCCTGCATAATGCAGTGAAGATCCTGTGTGCTGCAACCAAATAAATATTTTTTTTAAGTAAGCAAGAAACTAATTTTTCTCCCCACTGGAAGACCTGTGTGATTGGTGAGCAGATGAAGGAACTGACCTCAGCCCTTGTGAAGCCAGTGAAGCCTTGGAAGGCCATCCTCTCTGCTCTTTCCTGTGATCAGTGGCAGGCTGTCCTGTCCCTGTGTGGCTGTGCCAGGAACAAGAGACTCCCAAATTCTAGGGATCCGATGGACATCCACATGACCCTGCTGCCTCTTCCGTATCTTCCAAGCCAGCTTTTCTCAGTAATGAAGCTGACATTTTTACCTATGTCTGATAACTGTGCTTCTCTCTCTGCGTCATTCCATACTGAGAAGGAGATGGGGAGAGTGATTTACTGGTCCCTAAAAAACCAGCAAAGACTAGGAAGGGAGCTGTTCTCTGTAGCCGTGGTCCAGAAATGAGACCAACTTAGAAAATCATTTTTAAGAACAGAAGTCAGGGAAATTTCAAGGGATTTATTATTTTTAAAAAATAGGCAAAAGGGACTGAGATAGGAGGTGGACTTGAGCCAGCACTAGCTGTGACCCTTCTCTTCCCTCCCAATTTAGATTAGCTTTACCTTTGTCTTTTACATATTAAGATTGGGGATTTCATTAAAGCAGAGTTCCATGTCTAAAAATCATTGGAAAAATCTCTGATTTAGATAATCTTTTCAGGACCTCCTAACCTAAAGGGTCTTTGAGCTTATATAAAAAATCCAGGGACTTTCCAGGTAGTCCAGTGGCTAAGACTCCAAGTTCCTAGGGTTCAGTTCAGTTCAGTCACTCAGTCATGTCCAACTCTTTGCGATCCCATGATCACAGCACGCCAGGCCTCCCTGTTCATCACCATCTCCCGGAGTTCACTCAGACTGACGTCCATTGAGTCAGTGATGCCATCCAGCCATCTCATCCTCGGTCGTCCCCTTCTCCTCCTGCCCCCAATCCCTCCCAGCATCAGAGTCTTTTCCAATGAGTCAACTCTTCGCATGAGGTGGCCAAAGTACTGGAGCTTCAGCTTTAGCATCATTCCTTCCAAAGAAATCCCAGGGTTGATCTCCCTCAGAATGGACTGGTTGGATCTCCTTGCAGTCCAAGGGACTCTCAAGAGTCTTCTCCAACACCACAGTTCAAAAGCATCAATTCTTCGGCGCTCAGCCTTCTTCACAGTCCAACTCTCACATCCATACATGACCACAGGAAAAAACATAGCCTTGACTAGATGGACCTTAGTCGGCAAAGTAATGTCTCTGCTTTTGAATATACTATCTAGGTTGGTCATAACTTTTCTTCCAAGGAGTAAGCGTCTTTTAATTTCATGGCTGCAGTCACCATTTACAGTGATTTTGGAGCCCCAAAAAATAAAGTCTGACACTGTTTCCACTGTTTCCCCATCTATTTCCCATGAAGTGATGGGACCAGATGCCATGATCTTCGTTTTCTGAATGTTGAGCTTTAAGCCAACTTTTTCACTCTCCTCTTTTACTTTCATCAAGAGGCTTTTTAGCTCCTCTTCACTTTCTGCCATAAGGGTGGTGTCATCTGCATATCTGAAGGTTATTGATATTTCTCCCGGCAATCTTGATTCCAGCTTGTGTTTCTTCCAGTCCAGCATTTCTCATGATGTACTCGGCATATAAGTTAAATAAGCAGGGTGACAATATACAGCCTTGACGTACTCCTTTTCCTATTTGGAACCAGTCTGTTGTTCCATGTCCAGTTCTAACTGTTGCTTCCTGACCTGCATACAGACTTCTCAAGAGGCAGGTTAGGTGGTCTGGTATTCCCATCTCTTGAAGAATTTTCCACAGTTTATCGTGATCCACACAGTCAAAGGCTTTGGCATAGTCAATAAAGCAGAAATAGATGTTTTTCTGGAATTCTCTTGCTTTTTCCATGATCCAGCAGATGTTGGCAATTTGATCTCTGGTTCCTCTGCCTTTTCTAAAACCAGCTTGAACATCAGCAAGTTCATGGTTCACGTATTGCTGAAGCCTGGCTTGGAGAATTTTGAGGATTACTTTACTAGCATGTGAGATGAGTGCAACTGTGCGGTAGTTTGAGCATTCTTTTGCATTTCCTTTCTTTGGAATTGGAATGAATACTGACCTTTTCCAGTCCTGTGGCCACTGCTGAGTTTTCCAAATTTGCTGGCATACTGAGTGCAGCACTTTCACAGCATCATCTTTCAGGATTTGAAATAGCTCCACTGGAATTCCATCACCTCCACTAGCTTTGTTCATAGTGATGCTTTCTAAGGCCCACTTGACTTCACTTTCCAAGATGTCTGGCTCTAGATTAGTGATCACATCATCATGATTATCTGGGTCATGAAGATCTTTTTTGTACAGTTCTTCCGTGTATTCTTGCCACCTCTTTTTAATATCTTCTGGTTCTGTTAGGTCCATACCATTTCTGTCCTTTATCGAGCCCATCCTTGCATGAAATGTTCCCTTGGTATCTCTAATTTTCTTGAAGAGATCTCTAGTCTTTCCCATTCTGTTCTTTTCCTCTATTTCTTTGCATTGATCATTGAGAAAGGCTTTCTTATCTCTTCTTGCTATTCTTTGGAACTCTGCATTCAGATGCTTATATCTTTCCTTTTCGCCTCTCTTCTTTTCACAGCTATTTGTAATGCCTCCCCAGACAGTCATTTTGCTTTTTTGCATTTCTTTTCCATGGGGATGGTCTTGATCCCTGTCTCCTGTACAATGTCACGAACCTCATTCCATAGTTCATCAGGCACTCTGTCTATCAGATCTAGGCCCTTAAATCTATTTCTCACTTCCACTGTATAATCATAGGGATTTGATTTATGTCAAAGACTAATAGAGTTTTGCCAAGAAAATGCACTGGTCATAGCAAACACCCTCTTCCAACAACACAAGAGAAGACTCTACACATGGACATCACCAGATTGTCAACACCGAAATTAGATTGATTATATTCTATGCAGCTAAAGATGGAGAAGGTCTATACAGTCAACAAAAACAAGACCAGGAGCTGACTGTGGCTCAGATCATGAACTCCTTATTACCAAATTCTACTCAAATTGAAGAAAGTAGGGAAAACTGCTAGACCATTCAGGTTCCTAGGGTAGCGGGCCCATATTCAGTCCCTGGACAGGAAACTGGATCCCACGTGCTGCGACTAGGACCCAGCACAGTTGAATGAATAAATTTTTAAAAAGAAATCCAAATTGCATTTTTGTTTCACCAATGATTTTTGCCTGTGACAAAAATAGACAGACTCTGGGATGCAGAGAACAACCTCATGGCTGCTTCTAAATTGGTTAAAGCTCTCTTGGGAAGCAAAGAGATGCATCCAGGTGACCTTAGCTGGTGGGACATTGGTGGTCAACCTTCTGTCTTGGACAGTTTGGTTGGCTCACCTGAAGGGATGAAATATGATTTCCAATACCCCTCATTAGATCAGAGATTCTGACAGTGTTCTAGGAGTGAAAGGCAGAAATAGGCACACTGCATTTAAGGGATTAAGAGAAGATAGCTGCCAGTTTGGGCTTTCCCGGTGGCTCAGCGGTAAAGAATACAGCTGCCAGTGCAGGAGATACAGGTGACTCGGCTTTGCTCCCTGGCTCGGGAAGATCCCCTGGAGAAGAAAATGGCAACCCACTCCAGTATTCTTGCCTGGGAACCCTCATGGACAGAGGAGCCTGGCGGGCTACAGTCCATGGGGTTGCCAAGAGTCAGACACGACTGAGCGACTGGGCAGCCGCAGCAGTTGACACTTTACTGCAGCACTTCATATAGGGAAGCATTCATTTCCTAGGGCTGCTGAGATAAGTCACCATAAACCTGACTGTGGAAAACAATAGAAATTCATTTTCTGAGTTCAGGAGGCCAGAAGTCCAATATCAAGGTGTCACACTTACTCCAAAAGCTCTGAAGATCCTGCTCCTTGTCTCTCCCAGCTTCTGGCAGCTGGGCATTCCTTGGTTGGTGGCCACATTGCTCCCATTTCTGCTTCTGTCTTCACACCAGCTCCTCCTCTGTGTGTCTGTGTCTTTTCCCCTTGCATCTGTTAAATATCTCCTGTTTGTCTCTTATAGGACACTTGTCATGGGATTCAGGATTCATCTAGATGATCCAGGATGATCATCTCATCTCAAGATCCTTAATTACATCTGCAAAGAACCTTTTCCCAAATGAGGTCACATTCCTAGGGTCTGGGAATTAGCCCATGGATGCGTCTTTTCAGGGTCACCATTCTGTGCATTACCAGGGTGCATATCAGAATTTGAGGAGCTTGTACATAATAAAATGATGTAAAATTTTTAGCAGCAGAATTCCTCTGCTTCACTGACCAAGAGTTGCACTTTATGTCTGTTGAATAACTTTGATAAACCTCTCTGAGGTGAGTAGGTCTGATTAACTGTGTGGCTTTTATTTTGCTGAGTCAAGAGTTCTGGAGCTGGGGCTAAATTGACCAGGACTTTGGAGGGGACTGGAAAAGCCACATGAGAAAAGGATGAAGAGAAAGGCAGGAAGCCAGTTGATAGCTAAAGAGAATCTAGGTTATCAAGTGGATTCATTGCTTCACCAAATATTTATCTCAAGAAGTCTACGCATGCCAAGCTTTGTACTAGGTACTGGGGAAGCGGTGATGAACAGATACAGTCCCTGCTCTCCAGAATGTGGGGACTCACTGTCCTTTAATGTTCAATACCACTCTCCTCCAGGTGAAAGCCTCTCAGTCGTGTCCAACTCTTTGTGACCCCATTGACTATATAGTCCATGGAATTCTCCAGGCCAGAATACTGGAGTGGGTAGCCTTTCCCTTCTCCAGGGGATCTTCCCAACCCAGGGATTGAACCCAGATCTCCCACAATGCAGGCGGATTCTTTACCAGCTGAGCCATAAGGGAAGCCCAAGAATACTGGAGTGGGTAGCCTACCCCTTCTCCAGCGGATCTTCCCGACCCAGGAATCGAACGGGGGTCTTCTGCATTGCAGACAGATTCTTTACCAAATGAGCTATCAGGGAAGCCCCTCTCCCCAAAAATCTGCTGCAAAATCTACACTGCTTACGATCTGTAGATGGAGGGAAGAGATGAAAGGAAGTATTGTCTTGTTCATGGTTGGAATGAGGCAAACCCAGAGGGCTCCTCCAGGAGGTCATGTGATTTACATGCATCAGTGGGCCAGCCAGGGCTTTTCAGGCATCCATGTCCCCCTTCTCAGGAAGCAAGAGAGCTTTGCTTCACTTTTAGAAAATTACCTCTCCCCTGTTAACAGGGAATGTTTTCATTTCTGTTTTTGCCATGCCTCCAAGGCATGTGGGATCTTAGTTCCCTGACTAGGGATCGAACCCATGCCCCCTGCAGTGGAAGGGCAGAGTCTTAACCACTGGACTGCCAGGGAAGGCCCTAACAGGGAGTCTTAACTGGTTTGTCGATCAAATGTCTTTCCCTAATTTCCTAGCAATGGGAGAGGCGCAAGGTCCAAGCAAGATCCATAAGACCCAGGAATTCAATCATAAAGGGAGAGACGCATGTACAGAATAAAAGGTGGAATTGACTTTGCTCAACAGAGGTACCAAGATCTGCTCCTGTTCCTTGGAACTCTGACACCCTCTTCATATCATGTTTCTCAGTAGACCCTTAGGATCTCTGAAATAATCTATACCCTTCCAATAAATCCCCTTTGGCTTAAATTAACCAGTCCTTGGACTTCCCTGGTGATCCAGTGGTTAAGAATCTGTCTGCCAGTGCAGGGGACATGGGTTTGATCCCTAGTCCAGGAAGATTCCACATGCTGCATAGCAACTAAGCCCGTGAGCCACAACTACTGAGCCTGTGGGCCCTAGAGCCCATGCTCCACTAAATGGGAAGTCCAAGCACTGCAAATAGAGATAGACCCTGCTCGCTGCAACTGGAGAAAGCCCTCACACAGCAGTGAATACCAAGCACAGTCAAATAATTTTTAAAATAAAATAAATTAACCAATCCTTTTGGGGTACCTGAAATCAAAGGACTCTGATGAGAAGGATCATGAGAAGCCCCCATCCCTCCTCTCCAGCAAGAGGGTACCTGCAGGGAATGAGGGCCTGGCTACGGGGACAGATGCATCTTCCATCCTGAACACCAGGTTCACAACTTTTGTTTCAGGACAGTTTCGATCAAAATCCAAAGTCTCTCTTAAGCTAACAGTGACTGCCCTTCATTAACAAGGACACTCACCATATCATCGCCAGCCCTCAGGAAGAGGCCAACACACTGACAGAGGAGAGAGAGGGATCAAGTTCTTCTGGGTCAGGTTGAGGCTTCAAATGACACATGGCACTGAGTAAACATTTCCTGAGTGTTCCTGAAACCTTCCACCTCAGTTCAACTCTGCCCTCCTTGGCGGTGGGGGGAGGGTCTCTCTGGCCCGGATGCCAGAGCAGGGGTTTCTCCTTCTTGTTAAATGCATATGCACAGGCCACAGGGGAAGCCCTCATGGGAGAGAAAATGAAACTTACACCTTCCATTAATCTTCCCAAATGTTCTTGCCTGCTGTCAGTCTATACTGAGTGTCCTTTTGCCCAAGTCAGCCCAAGTATACACACTTATTAACATAACAGACAATTACAGGACTGCAAGCAGAAGCTATTTGCTAGCTGCCTCTTTAAAAATGTATCTCAGTTTTGAATCCATTCTTCCCAGTATCTCCAACCTCTTCTAACATCCCCTTTGAGACAATCGCCCCTCCTCAAAAAAAAAACCATTAAGGCTCTAGGAGATCAGGCCATTTGCTTTCTCATTAAGTAGGCCAAATTCCTGCCCAACCTCTTACCTGGTTCAAACTTCAGTTCCAGTGCACCAGACACAGAAGCCACTGTGCTATGGATTGGGAACACAGCCTTGAATGCGGTGCAGTCACCATCCCCATGATGCTAAAAGACCACAGGAGCGAGACAGTGAGCAAGTGATTATAAGACGGGTCTGATTAGAGATCAGGGTACCAGTGGCCACATGGGGAAACATTCTACCTGACCTACAAGCCGAGACAGGCCTCTGCTTGATGAAGTAATGTGGAAGCGAGGGGACCTGAGGATGGTGCCGGGGTGGGCAGCAGGAGTCAAGAGAATTCCTTCTCCTTCACTGGGACTTTCTGGAAAGCCGGCCCCTGTTCAGAAAGGGTTCTAAAGGTTTGTTTTCATGTTCATGGGTTTAGAGCTCATTTGTTTTTCTGCAGAAATACACTTACAAATAGTGGCTAGGCTTCCAAGCTGGTCCACTATCACCCAATTGCCTGCAATGTGCTGCACCATATATAGCATTTTAACCAGGCAACCTGTTTCTATGGAAAACTTACGTTGAGTCCCGATGGAAATGGTGCTCACAAGGCCTCCTCTTCCTCACTGAATCCCAGCAGTTCCCTCAAGGAAGTCTCCCCAGCCCAACCCCTAATCCCACGGCTTTGGTTCAGGCCAACGTCACACCTACCCATGACCTTGGATCTGCACCACAGCAACCAAGTCAAAACTCAGTCATCTGACCTTCAGTTGCTCCTCTCACCAGCCCTTTCTCCCACTCCCGGTGCTTCAGACAGTTATTTGAAAGGAACAAATGGGCAAATCTTTCAGTGGTTCTCACTGCCCATTTGCTTTTCTCAGCCTGGAATTTTCCATCCATTTTTCAAGACCTAACCCCTCCATCCAATACAACTTCTTTTACTTATTTCTATTCTAGCATCTTATCAAGTCGTATTATAATTTGTATTCACCTATTCAACAAATACATAAGTATGCACAACAGACCAGGCTGTCTGCCTCAGGGCAAAGAAAATGCTGTGAAGGGAGATCAGTTCCTGTTTGCATCTGCCCAGTCACTACTCAACAGACACTGTCTTTGTTATTCAGTCGCTCAGTTGTGTCCGACTCCCTGCGACCCCATGGACTGTAGCACTCCCGGCTTCCCTGCTCTTCACCATCTCCCAGAGTTTGCTCAAACTCATGTCTACTGAGTTGGTGATGCCATCCAACCATCTCATCCTCTGTCGCCCCCTTCTCCTCTTGCCTTCAATCTTTCCCAGCATCAGGGTCTTCTCCAATGAGTCAGTTCTTCACATCAGGTAGCCAAAATATTGGAACTTCAGCTTCAGCATCAGTCCTTCCAATGAATATTCAGGGTTGATTTCCTTTAGGATTTATTGGTATATTTATTACACTATATTAATTTTTTAATATATTTTTTCTTTCCAGGCTATAAGGCAATTCCACCCAAGGATGATAAGAATTTATACCTTCAATTAATATTTCCTACTGTGTTGGCCTGCCTTCCACCTGGCAAGAAAAGAATCTTTTTTGCCACTTAATACCAGATTCTAAACTTTGGCTTCCTCAACTGCAAAGCAGCCTCTGAGGTCTTAACTCAGAGTTGAGTTCATATCTAATCTTTGGTACCTTCTAGCTGCTTGCTCTTAAATGACTTAATCTCTTTTAAGTGACTTAATCTCTCTCAAGTTTCCTTACTTGGGAAATGGGGATAATACCACCTACTTCACAAGTGGGTTTAAACATTGATTCCCAAACCCAGCTGCATATCAGAATCACTGGGAAATTTCTATATTTATAATTTTATTTTTGGCTCTGCAGGTTCTCCATCGTGGTGTGTGGGCTTCTCATTGCAATGGCTTCTCTTGTTGCAGAGCACAGACTTCGAGGAGCAACGGGCTTCAGTAGCTGCAGCACGTGGACTCAGAGTTGTCGCTCTTGGGCTCTGGAGCACAGGCTGAACAGCTGTGGCACATGGGCTTAGCTGCTCCATCCCGGACCAGGGATCAAACCCACGTCTCCTGCATTAGCAGGCAATTCTTTACTACTGAGCCCCATTAGAAAATTGAAAAAAGATGCAGAATGAGAATGAAGCAAGAAGTCTAGCTTTTTCAAAAGCCCCCAGTGATTTTCACATATAGCCGGACTGGAAAACAAAGACTGGAGGATGAAATCATCTGTGAAGTGCCTGTCACATGAATGGTCAGGTGTGCTGCAGAAAATGGGATTCTACCCTAAGGAACTGCTGCTGCTGCTAAGTTGCTTCAGTCGTGTCCGACTCTGTGCGACCCCATAGATGGCAGCCTACCAGGCTCCCCTATCCCTGGGATTCTCCAGGCAAGAACTCTGGAGTGGGTTGCCATTTCCTTCTCCAATGCATGAAAGTGAAAAGTGAAAGTGAAGTCGCTCAGTTGTGTCCGACTCTTTGCAACCCATGGACGGCAGCCTACCAGGCTCCTCCGTCCACGGGATTTTTCCAGGTAAGAGTACTGGAGTGGGGTGCCTTTGCCTTCTCCGACCGTAAGGAACAGAGGTGGGAAAATAAGAGGAACGTGTGAAAGTATTCTGAGTGTAAACTATACATGGAAGGAATTATATGATGTGACATTCCCTCCAGTTCCAATCAGAATCACCAGAGCCATTATGGAAAGCAGACAAACGGCCAGGAAGACTATGTTCTCAGCCCAGACTCTCAAGATACTAACAGTACAGAGAGGAGTAAATTTTTCCAAAGGTTAGGCTTTGTTGTGAAGTTAATGTTGAAATTTTCAAAGGGGCCAGGATCTCAGAAACAGCAGACTGCAGATCCCAGTTAGCAGCTGCAGCCTCACCTATTACATTAGTGTTACTCCAAAGGTAGCTCAGCACACCAGGCTTCCCTGGTGGCTCAGACGGTGAAGAATCTGCATGCAATGCGGGAGATCCAGGTTTGATCCTTGGGTCAGGAAGATCCCCTGGAGAAGGAAATGGCAACCCACTCAAGCCTGGAGAATTCCAAGGACTGACTGTAGCCTGGTGGGTTACAGTCCATGGGGAAGCAGAAAGTTGGGACTTGACTGAGGGGCCAACTAGCTTAGCACATGGTGATACTGGCAACGTGCTGTCCTCCAAGACAAGCAAAGCAGTTCCTATTTTTTCGGCCTTTCTCCAGTACCAGAAGATGGGATGCACAGCCCTGCTCCTTCCCATCACCCAACTTGTGACGAAGAAAGAAGGCCCGCATAAGACCTGGGCTAGACTGGGATGGTTCCAGAACAGCCCGTGGGTTGTTTCACATTAAGAGAATTAAGTGAATTTTGTCTAGTTCCAAGACCCAGACACATGGGTGGAGGTGACAGAAATGCCATAAAGCATACTACAATCAGATATAACCCCTGATCCGATGTTCTGAAGCATGCTGCTTCGTTATTTTTTATGTAAAGTTTTATTTATGGCTCTGCCAGGTCTTCGTTGCTGTGCAGGCTTTTTGCTAGTTGTGGCAAGCAGGGACTCCTCTTTGTTGCAGTGCACGGCACCTCATCACGGTGGCTGCTCTTACTGTGGAGTACAGGCTCTAGAACACACAGCTTTCCGTAGCTGCAGCACGTAGGTTCCATAGTTGTGGTTCCTGGGCTCTATGCAGCACTACAGAGCACAGGCTCAGCAATCGTGGTAGATGGGTTTAGCTGCTCTGTGGCATGCGGGATCTTCCCTGATCAGGGATGGAACCCATGTCTTCTACACTGGCAGGCAGACTCTTTACCATGAGCCACCAGGGAAGCCCCGCCCTGCTTCATTATAATGAAAACCTATAAACCCTGCTTCCAAGAATGAATCCTACAGGTTATTTTCCAGCAGATGAACGAAAGTAGCTACAAAAACGTTTGCTGTGTCGCTATCACAGCAACACACACTGGACACCGAGAGATGACTGGCTACATAAACAACATCCCATCTAAAGAGACAGCAGAGCAGCGATACAGAAACTTAAGACAGACGACCATCAAGTTGTATGTTTTAATTTATAGTTTTTACCAATAAAAAGATTAGTTACAAAAAAAGAATCTATACAAAATCAGGATTTCTTTTCCCTTTCACAGAGAGAATCCACTATCATGTCTTGCCTTGCCAAAGCAAATCTCAAATAGCTTGCATAGCAAAAATTATTCTGAGACAAAAATTCATAAGATTATCAGCTTCTTAAATTTGCTTGAAAGGGAGAATGTAGTGAACACTTGGCCTTGAAGAATTCTAAACAATACTTGGAACCTTCAGAAAGACTCTTGCTCTTGGGAATTTGAGCTGCTGAGAGGGCGTGCAGGAAACTAGCTCACTTACCATGAGATTCTTCTTACACACACACACACACACACACACACACACACACACACGAGTCTCCACTTCTGCTTGGTGGGTGCTAGGGCGACATAATAGGAAGAAGGGCTTTTAAAATTTCACAAGTAAATTTTATTGTGGCCACAGGTCAACAGCAGAACACGTGACAGCTGGGGTTCATATTCTCCCCGTCTCCTGTGTTATCATATAAATTAAATATGGAGAGGTACACGCAAACAAACCTCATGAAAACCGAGGAGCTGTTTTCAAACAGCCATTTCCTGGAATAACACACATCACTGCTTCAGAGCGGGGCAAAAAGCCAGCCTACTAGCGCCCAGCGCTTCCTGCACAGAACCACAGGGCCAGAGTCCGGAGCCTTCTTAGCCGGCTGGGGGTGCGGCAGCCACTCAGCACTGCTCCTATCCTAGCGGTTCACTTTCAGAGTGAAATAGGAGACAAGAACCTGTGGGAAACACCGCAGCCTTCAGAATAAGAAGCTATTTGGTGACACACCCAGCTCTGATGGAAAAAGCCCACCTTGGCAGGGGGGCGGGAGGGAAGACTTGTGGGTATTGAAGTTGGTCTGATGTACCTTCATGACTCAAAATGAAAAAGCCCTTCAAACACAGATGAGTCTAAAGCCATTACAACCCAGAATTATGGGATTCACTTAGATGTGCTTATAACACCTGAAATAAGATCTACAGACAAGGAGCTGCACCCTCCTCACAACTAACTGAAGCATATGGCCATGGGGGTGTAGATGGGGGGCTGGTTTACTCCCCCCCCAAAAAAAGACAACTTAAATAGAGTTTAAAGTTCTCCCCTCCACTCTACTCAATAAACACATACCCAGAATGAGAACAAAGTAGGGTCAATGACCAGGTGCCTTTCCACGAGGCCTCCCTGTGGCCAATGTGAGCTGGAATTTTCTAGCACAATGCAAATCCACTACTCTGGGTACACACAGCACCCTACACAGTTGCCTGCCCTGGGTTAAACCCAGACTCTATGAAAGGTGCAACTCCACTAGAGTTTTGATCACTTAACTTAGGATAAAAAAACACCTAGCAATGACTCTGATGCCTCATTAATACCGATCTGGAGTCCTCACTGACTCAGCGGTGCTTTTCTTTTTTTTTTTAATCAAAATAGCTGGTGAGGTGGCAAACGGTGACAACTGACAGCAGGTCACGGCAATTCCAAAGGCCAAGGAAGCTCTTCGTCCACTGCTCTGGCTTCTGCCCTAGGGTTACGGTTCTGCCACTGTGAAACGTTGTCAACAGGTCTCTGTGGCCAAGCCGTGGCAAAGGTCAATAAATAAAGAGCTGGTCAGAGGCAGAACCATTTTCCGGGCAGACTCCTCTAGCTGGGAATAGGGGGTGACGGGGGGGAGGAAGGAGACGTGTGTGCGAGGAAGAGGTAAGAGCCCCGTGGACAGGGGTCTGGTGACCCAATGCCAGACACCCAGCTTGCTGCCGGCAGAGCCAGACCTGCCAAAACCCATCACTCAGATGGAAAAGGAAAAAAAGACATCAAAAAATAATACTACTAATAATGGTAATACGGCCAGTTCTGCAATTTGCACAGTTGATAATTTGTTCTTCTTAGCAGTAAGGACTTGAATGAGAATCATGAAACTCGAGGAACACTCTTTTTTTTTTTCCAGGATTTAAAAAACTGTTGTCTTGTTCTGAAAGACTACATTCAGTGTGGGTCAGATCCAACAGCATCAGCTAGAACTCAGTGGTGAAGGTCACCCTGAGCTGGGAGGAAACGTCATCTGAGTGGAAAGGCTGGTGGGCAGGCCAGAGGCCGCTCCTTCACTGATCCCCGAGCCGAAAGCCCTGGCCCCAGTTGTGCCGACCGCCTCCGCCGTTCTGATCGGCTGCTCGCCTCATGCTAGCTGGGGGCACACCAAACCCCGACACCCCTCCTCTTCTGCTGGGTAGCCAACGGTACCTGGAGCACAGTGGACGAGACACAAAATGAGAGAAAACCACAAAGTCATTTCCACGGAGTTGTCCATCCTTATCTCCCTGCCCGGGGTTCCCGTGGCATCTGTCTCATCGAATTACGTTCATCTGTGGCCACGGAGAGGCTGAGGACAATGTCTCATTTAACTCTGTCTGATGGCTCAGCAGGTAAAGAATTCACCTGCAATGCAGGAGCCACAGATTCGATCCCTGGGTCGGGAAGATCCCCTGGAGAAGGAAATGGCAACCCCCTCCAGTATTCTTGCCTGGAAAATCCCATGGACAGAGGTGGGCTACAATCCAAAGTCCTGGTGGACTCCATGCCCTGACCACAGAAGGCACTCGCTATTCATGATTTTTTTTAAACTAAGGTTTCACACTAACATCACACTCTAATTTTTTTTTCCTGATTACAAAAGCAATTTATGTGGGAACAGTTAAGTATGGAAACAAAAACATTAACACCCACAAGCCCAGCAACCAGAACCATCTATATAGCATTTTGGTTTATATAAACATGTAGCTAGCTTGCTCAAAGGACCCTAAGTAAATTCAGTTCCAAGGACAAATCCGCAACCACGGCATCTCCATGACGCAACTGGATTCTTCACGTCCATCGAGGGACAGTGGAGAAGGCGGCTTTTTGTCTTGGAGTTTGGGCGTGTTTTCAAGTTCATTCACTGTGTGTCCTCCAACTGCATTCTTTCCATCTCATTGATGGTGGGAAAGCTGAGGCCCAAAAAGGTTAGCTGATTTCCCAACTTACAAATTAATAAATTCAGAGTCACAGAACAGCTAAGAAAATGTAAACCCAGGACTCTATGTTCTCAGTAGTTTTTCCAACTGTTTCCCTTCCTTGATTATTAGTCAGCTGAGCATCTATTTTCACCTGCTCCACTTATCAGACCTGATGGCTTGATCTCTGCCTTGACGCACAGAGACTGTGACCTGATGTCCCGTTTTAAACCCCTCACGGCACCAAGGGCTTCCCTGGTGGCTCAGATGGCAAAGCGTCTGCCTGCAATGTGGGACCCAGGTTTAATCCCTGGGTGGGGAAGCTCCCCTGGAGAAGGGAATGGCAACCCACTCCAGTACTCTTGCCTGGAAAATTCCATGGACTGAGGAGACTGGTAGGCTACAATCCATGGGGTTGCAAAGAGTTGGACACAACTGAGTGACTTCACTTTCACTTGGCACCAAAAACAAACCACAAGGGGTGACTTGCCCACAGCAGGAAGCCTGAGGAGCTCAACTTTATCATAAGGCATTTCCCTCACACTGGGTACCGCTTGTTTAAAAATGCATCTCATCTTCACAACTGCCACAACAGGTACTATTATTACCCCATTTTATAGATGGGAAAACTGAGGCAGAATTGAGTCGAGCTCTTCTGAAGTGACAGGCAGGATTCAAACCCAGGCAGCCTGACTCTGGAGCTCACACCCCACCCCACAGCATACAGAGTGCTTGATTCAGATGACAGCAGTTAGTGACCAAAGTCCTCATATCTTTACACATCAACCCTGTTAGCTGCACGCTCCCTCTCCAGAAAGACAATTAAACCCCTTGTAAAAACAAAAATAACAGAAGAGGCTCTATCTTTTTTTTTGGCCACACCTCTCAGCATGTGGGGTCTTAGTTCCCCAACCAGGGACCGAAGCTCTGCTGCCTGCAGCGCCAGTGCGTTTTCTTAACCACTGGGCTGCTAGGGAAGCCCCTGTCTACTTTTCTAAGCAGAAGGCAAAAGACTGACACATCTTGCTGCTGCTGCTGCTGCTGCTAAGTCACTTCAGTCGTGTCCGACTCTGTGCAACCCCATAGACGGCAGCCCACCAGGCTCCCCCGTCCCTGGGATTCTCCAGGCAAGAACTCTGGAGTGGGTTGCCATTTCCTTCTCCAATGCATGCAAGTGAAAAGTGAAAGTGAAGTCACCGAGTCATGTCCAACTCTCAGCGACCCCACGGACTGCCTTAGAATTCTGTAATTCACATCTTCCCTTTTCAGCAAATTCAGCTTGATCATTAAATCAACATGTATTTCCAAGCACTGGTTTCCCAACATTCATAATGTTCTGGCACAAATAACATTCCTCCAAAGTATATAATAAATTGGAAGACTTAAAAAAGGCAACACCAGGGCTGTCTTGCTTTGCTTCTGACTCTGAGACAATATGGAAGCCATCGCCACTGCTTAAACAGATAGTGAAATTAAATGCAAGTAATTAGTATAAAAAGATACCCAATTATACATAATCAACAAAGATTTATGATAATTTCAAAGCAGTTACTGCTTCTGTAAGGAGCTACATTTTGTCATCTGATCTTTATGCAAAATTTCACAGAAGGGCTTCCACCAACAGGGAAAGCTCATGAGGAAGGCAGGCTCCAGTGGGCTGTTGATTTTGCCACTAGAATCTCATACATGTTGTTGCCCACAACTGAGAAATGTCTCCAAGCCATTAAATCAGAATATGGCCGTTTAAAGTAAAATAACTCTTGGCTGCCCCCTAAAGCAACAAGTTTTGTTTTGTTTTTTTAAAATGATGCATCTGCCATCAGACTTGATAAACCTAGATTAAAAATCCAAGCCTGCTGTAATTGTGTCCTTTGATAATTAGAAAGCAGATTGGTCATCAGTTTTTTTTTTTTAGCCTCAAGGCAACTCAAGACTCAGACGGTAAACAAGTTTCTTTTCATGCTCTTAATGAAGGGGGGAAAAAAAAACGAAGAAAAAGACACACATATACAACAATAGTGTACTTCTCTGTATATTTCACAATGAAGGACTTTCAAATACCTTCCTCTAGCCTATGAAAGTGAGGACAGGGGGAGGCACTCAAGTTTTACTGGCTTCATTGGCCCCTTGGAAGAATGGCAAACTGCAGAACATTAAAATGAGCAAGATGTGAAAAGGGGTTTTTTTGCTTTTTTTTTTTAAGCTTCTAAGTGCAAGCTATCACCACATATGCTCAACCAGAGATCAGGAGTGACTGTCAGGCCGGCTGCGACACCAGATGGTGATTTTACTGGTCCCTTCTCCAACAGCCATTTGCTTCCCTGACAAGATGGTCACACTGCTTACACACTTAAGTGTGTCAGCATCTCTGAGTGGGTGGGAGTGTGCATCAGAATCCCGCCCCTGCATCCCCGCCCCAACTTCAGGCTGAGAGAGCTTATATTTACTGAGTACCTACTACTGCGCTGGTGAGGGTGAACCCCACTTCGGCCATCCTGTGAGACGGGGCCACCCCTCAACTCACAGACTCAAAAGAAAGTTGGGGGGAATTTACTCAGGCACTTTCCCAATATCCAAACTGGTCGATGAGGGGAATGGGACTCCAACCCAAGTCTGCCTCCAAACCAAAGCTGGGCCCTCAGCCTTCTCCCTAAGCACACCCTGCAAACACAACAGGAAGCAGCACACAACCCTCCAGTCTCTCGTTTTAACGCTGCAAAATCCTTTAAACATTCTAGCCTATGATACTAAATATAAAAGTGTTTTACACTGCTAACCGATGAACCTACTTACCCTCTGACGCCTTCCTCAGCTGAAATCTTGGGTAAAACTGGCACCTCTGCCCCTCTGCCCCCCTGGCCCCCTGATGCTCACACTGGAGCCACTCAGGAGCGCCCCGCCTGCTCGACAGAGCCCACAGCTCCCTGTTCTCCTGGAGCCTGGATTCAGGCTCTTGTGTCCTTGACTGCAAGACACCACAGAGGTTACTTTGGAAAGCTAACCTTCACCTTGCAATCCTAAAATAAACACAGTCCTTCTTGAGTTTTCCCATGGCTGACATACAGGCCATTTCGGGGTTTTATAGATAGAAGGCTCTAGAAGAGCGGACCTCAGCTTAGAGTGACCAAGGCAAGTCCATCAGACAAAGAGGAACTCCTACCCCTCATGGAGTCTTTATCGGGAGGCAGACGACCATAGGGACTGTCAAACGAGAGGGGGTAGAAGCACTTACAAAAACTGAGGCGTGGATAGAAAATTCCTCCCTCCCAAGTCCATGGGGTATCTGAACATGAGGAAGAAATAAAGATGTCCGACAAGATTTCCAATTAGCTCGTTGATGACCCTGCAAACAGAGAGCCAGGTGAGTTTTAAGACATTCAAGCAGTAAAGGGAGCCGCAGCAAGTTTTAGCTAATAGCAGAGGGGAGAGATCCCTCGAGGCAGCTCATTTCTGGTCCCTGGGAGGCTGCGACAGCTCAGCAGTGAGCCCTTGTACAGTCTGAGGGGCGCGCACATTCTGAATGAGAAGAAAATCCAGTCCTCTTGAACCAATGGTGTCTGGGCTCTTCAAGGCCAGCTGCCTCTCTGACATCTCTTTCAAGCCCCAGCCCATTCTCAAAACATTGTTTTTGCTACTTTCCTGCGTCAGGAAGCGGTGGGGGTTAGTTGTAAGCTTCTGAACGCTTTCAGTCACAAACACCATATTTGCAAAACAGGGGTATATTTGAAGGCTGGCAAGAGAGAGTCACAGAAGGAAGGAAGGATGAAAAATGTCTGCTCCTCCTGTGCCTGGAGCCACAGATCACACCTCCCTCGCCTCCTGTGTCCTCGACTGCAGGACACCAGAGAGATCACTCTGGAAAGCTGACCTTCACCTTGTAAACCTAAAATAAACATGGCCCTTCTTCAGTTTTCCCATGGCTGACATACCGGCCACTTCAAGGTTTTACAGACCCACTCCCACGGTTACATATCCTTCTCTGTCTCCACCTGCAACGTCATTCCTGTTAGGGACCGATCATGTCTACAGCTGCTCCCAGACCAAAGCCCAGGACTTGCTCTGCTCTAAACAGAGTCTGTTTACCCAACTCATTCCCTTCTGCCTAGGGCTACACAGCAGAAGTCAGAACCCCATAGGGCAAAGACATCATCAAGTTAAGAAGTAGTACTATCAAAATCTGTTTTAAAACATTAAAAATATTTTGAAGTGTAAGAAATAGGAGTTCTTAGAAGAGCTGCATCTTGAAATCCTCCTTCCGAAATTATGAATGGATCCTTTCAAGGTTTTCCTAAGCCTCGGGTCTAATTCCAGACTAGAAATTTGACCCCGTTTGGCCCAAACTTTCGTACTATCAAATCACTGACAAAACTTCCCATCTGAGAATCTGTGCATTCTTATGACTGGTGAACAGTTTCCAAGGCGTTTTGGAAATGCCTTAAAAATAAAAACATGAATTTTATGCACAGAGGAGACGGCTCAGATAAAATTAGGTCTATACTTGCTCAATCTGGACAGTGAATCCAGAAATAAATATTTATTTGAAAACACATATATGGAAGCTATCCTATGACAACAAACTAACAGCTACAAAAAACCATTCAGTGTTAAATGCGCTTAAAGCCCTGTAATTTTAGTCAATCACATCCAAATGAGATTATTTCAAAAGTGTCATCAATGCTGAGAATCTTCGAAGTGTTATAAAGATTAGGGAAAGAACATAAAGAATAATGGAAGTCTTCCAAGGGTTAATTTGAAATTAAATAAATCTACTATCACTTACGAGCCTCCAATGATATAGTTGAATCCAAGGATAACCCAGGGTAAATAACAAGCCTAGGAGAGAATATACAGAAACATGAATAACTACACCTGCAGAGGATACAGTTACCAGGGGGCTAAACTGGGTAAGGTTGTCCTGACAAGGGTTTTCATACATCCTTTGGAAAGTCACTGCAAAAATTCCTTAGCTCAATCTAGCATCACTCCTAGTACACTTGAAACTTTCCATCTAAAATTATACTTATTCATATGTTAGCAACTGGAGAGACAGTACTTTGCTCATAGTTTTCAGATGTAATACAGGACCTGTTGAATTATAACAAACAGCTTTAGAAAGTAGACGAATGGCCTGTGGATGCTAATAAAAAACTGGTCCATAATAAGAAGGAAGGCTCCAGCCAGCAAATTGTCACCAATCAACTATAAAACAGCTTATTGTTTTGGGTTCTCCTTTTACATATTTCACGGTTACTTTGAATTCTTATCAAATTATACATCAGTATCTTGAACTAATACTCCCAAATAAGACAGCTCTCCAGATGCATTCAACATTTGAGCCCCTGTGAAAATTTTATAAACAGCAAACCTCAATGAAGTAGGGTTGGGAGACCAGAAGGGGGAGCTCTCACATCCTGTTTCATCAGCTGAGCCCAACAGGAAGAAAACAGACTTCTTTCCTTATTAGGATTCAGCCAATGAACAGCTTTGTTTATCACAGCCCTGCTGACTTCCTTTTCCTCTCTATAAAAGCACTCTCCTACCACCGGGTGCAGGGACCAGGATGTGGCTTGCCATGGCTATAGAAGCTCTCTACCGGTCGCCAGTAAACTCGTCTGGGCTGGAGATATATCTGGCAGCCTATTTACTTGAGGTTAACACCCCTTAACAGAGTCAAGACATTATGCTGCTGCTGCTGCTAAGTCACTTCAGTCGTGTCCGACTCTGTGCAACCCCATAGACGGTGGCCCACCAGGCTCCCCCATCCCTGGGATTCTCTAGGCAAGAATACTGGAGTGGGTTGCCATTTCCTTCTCCAATGCATGAAAGTGAAAAGTGAAAGTGAAGTAGCTCAGTCGTGTCCGACTCTTAGCGACCCCATGGACTGCAGCCTACCAGGCTCCTCTGTCCATGGGATTTTCCAGGCAAGAGTACTGGAGTGGGGTGCCATTAAGAGCTAAAGGAGTTACAAAATATCACAAACTGGGAAAGAAAGGGTTACATATCAATAACTTGAAGGCAGAATGTGGTAAGGACTGTAAGAAGAACACAAAATATTTCAGAAGCCCAAAGGCAAGACCAATTCCAGGCAGGAGAGAAAGAAATATGTTCAGTCCCAACTCAGATTAAGAATGGGCAGGATTTACACAAGGAAGAAAATCAAAACGATGTTACAGGTGGAAAATTGTGAGAGGAGGCACAAAGGGAAGTGTTGGAGGGTGGGGGGCAAAAAACCAATCTGTTTCAGCTTAAGTGTAAAATACCTAACAGGGGAATGGTAAGAAGAGATTTTTAAAGGGAGGGCTCCATCTGAGTATCCTTCCTTCCCTCCCTCTACCACACTCACATCCATGAGCTCACTCAGGACACACACCTGAGGGGCCTGAGGTCCAGAGGGAGTGAGGTCAGCAAAGGAGGCGGGATTGACTAAAGAAACCCAGGGGAGCTGAGGAGGGGAGAAGGGGCCTGCCGATGGTTTACTGCTCTCCAGCGACCTCTGCCGGACATGTCAGAAAGTACACCTCTGGGCGGAAGAGCAAGATTTTTTTCCAACTAGGTTAGAGTACCTTAAATCGTGTTCCAAACCAAAATGACACAATCATGTCTCGATTCAGCTGGGCCCAGACATAAAGCACTGACATGATCAGAGGAATCATCAGCAACTGCAACAAAAGAAGCAAACATGTAAAGATAAGGCTAAAAACAGAGGCTTAGCGTGAATCTATCTTTTTTTTGTTTTTAACTTCTCTCCTCCAAATAAATTCTCACATGGCTATTCAAAATGCAGAAAAGAAATTCAACTCACCACAATTATAAATTGGCCCTTTTACTTAAACATGCAATGCATGCTTTAAAATCCTCTAATAAAATACAATTACATTATTTGGGATAGATTCAGAAATACCAGGGTCAAGTTCTGTTACTTGAAAAAAGTATGCAAAAAGCTTTACTTTTGGTGTATTCTCAACTTTAAAAAAATACACATCCATGTATATGCACATTTCTGGAAAGAAACCAGAAATGAGCAAGGAAGGTAATGATTTAAGTAACTCACGTTAGAATCTTCAAAATACCGTGTAATTAATGTAATGTAATGCAATTGAAACTTCTTTCGAAGTTTAAACTTCTGTCGAAGGCCATTAACAGTAAATCTGAAACATATGAAAGGGCAAACAGTTTCAAGGGACACTTACCTGCATATCCATTGCTAAGCCAGTAATCTTGGTTCGTCAAGTTAAAGATCAGACACAAATACATCATTCCACACCTAATAAAAATTCATTTCATTCCAGTTTCTGGAACGAAAAACACTTCTCTATAGTTCAGGTTGCTTAAAACACCCCAGAACACAAAGGTATCTAATCACCGTCACTGTGAGCACGTTATTAGACTTTCCAATGATGAAGAAACTAGAAATTAACTGCTTTGGCCCATGATTCAGTTTGGTCGCCTGTGTCCTCTGCGCTTTGCCACTGCAATTAGCAGATGGAGGGGCCTGTGCCCCCTGAAAGAGCTAATGCTTCTACTGTCATTCAGCGCTCCCCAGCACAGGTGAAGTCCAAAACAAGCTTTTTCTCTTCCCTTAGAGGAGGGGAAAGGGCGTGCAAAGTGCCACACTTTTCGGGCTCTTGGTCAGGTTTCACTGGACGCTGAGCCCCAGAGCCATTCTGAGCTCACCAACTCTGCACCGGGCTGGAGCTGACAAGCCCCTTCTGCCGCACTCACCACCTGGGAAGGTCTGCAAGCCGCAAGGCTGCTGACAACCGCGGCTGACACACAGAGAGCAGAGAGGCCCGCAGGGCCCTCACAGAGGGACTGAATTACCGGACGGCACTGAAGTCAGGAAAGGATGCTGGCTGCAAATTAGGTTTCTGATAAGGACCGCAGCTTTCAAAAGCTGTCTCACGGCACGGAATCTCTTTGTGCTGCAGTCAACAAGCTGGCACACCCGAGAACACAGAGAACTGGGGACCAGAAGAGGGGACGGTAATAAAACTCAACCAAATGTGGAAAAGCCCCACAAAGACAACAGCAAGAGAAGGCATCGCTCTGGGGCTATGTGACTTACAACCGCTACTGGAAAGAACTTTAACGATTCTTAATTATTAACTACAGTAAATACAGATGCAAATGACTACCACTGGAAACGTTCTACAGATTACTGCCTGTTTCCCCAAACCTGAAAAAAAAGAAAACAAAACTGGTTATTTCTGGCCCCAAATAACAGATGAAAGGATACCACGATGCAAATCCAGTTGAAGAGGAGCATGAATAAATAGTCTGCTGGCCTCCCATCAAAAGCTCCTGGAAACAAAAATAAGTCAAATGTCATGGTTCGGAATTTCAGAACAAAGAAACTTCAATGTTGAGAAATACTTCAAAAAACTATGGAGGAAGCAAAAACATGAGAATATTTTTAAATCACTCCTCAGAAGCAAAAGAACATTTTTTTAAAACCTAAAACCACGTCTGCAGTAAAGCCCTGAAGTCAAGTCACCCGGGTATTAAGGCTAATCTGTGCCCTCTTGACTGAATTCCAGTCCATTACATGCTCTGCTTGACTGGCAAGAGCCAGGAGAGATCCAAAGGGAGGACAGTCAGGTCACGGCTACTGTGAAGCCCCTCACAGCCTGCTTGCTGGACTTTCCTTCTCAGCTCTCATCACGAGATGGAGGCGCATTTGTGATTGCCTGGTTCATCCCTTCTTCACCCATTTGCCCGTAAGCTCTGTCAGGAGGAATCACATCCATACTGCCTACCGTTGTAACTCCTCCCCACGGGGCTGTACTTACACACACACATGCTACCTCTCGGTCCGGCACTGGGCTTACTGAGACGACTCAGTCTCCATCTTCCAGGAGCTCACACTCTAGCAAAGAACAGCGATGGTGGGGAGTGGAGAGTAGCGGAAAGTCATGACTTTCCGCAGCCTTGATTCTTCCTCCTCCTCCCCCAAGTGAGGGAGGGGGAGAAGACCTATCCCCCTTTTTACAGACAAGGAAGTACAGCTACCTGACCAAAGCCACCCGGCTTTTAGAAGCAGAGTGAGCCTAGGCTCTGTCTTATTACTGGGCTGAAAAATGGACATTAGCCCCGCTTTCCCTTCTGAGGACGGTCCTCGCGCCTCCCGCTGGCAGACTAGGAGAGGGGCAGAGGAAAGAATCGAAAGAGGCCAAGGTCCCTCTATCTCGGCCACTTCCCCTCCCCTCCACACCCCATCACAATGATATGATAGAGAGTCCACTTTTAAAAAATAACCCTAACAAGCTAAAAAAATACAAGAAACTAGTGAACATAACAGAAGAGAAGCAGACTCGCCGAGGCAGAGGGCAAACTGGCGGTCACTAGTTGTGGGGGGCAACACGGAGCTGAGGGGCAGGAGGCACACACTTCTAGGTGCAAAACAGGCTCGAGGGGGCACTGCGCAACGTGGGAAATGCAGCCAATACTTTCTAATAACTGTAAATGGAAACCAGCCGTTAAAACCTACAATTTTTTAGTTAAACAATAAATCGAGCTTCCCTTGTGATCCAACAGTAAGGAATCTGCCTGCCACTGCAGGGGACACTGGTTAGACCCCTGGTCTGGGAAGATCCCACGTGCCGTGGGGCGACTAAGCCTGTGCCACAACCACTGAGCCCACATGCTCTAGGCCCGTGGACTGCCACAAGAGAAGCCACCGCAATGAGAAGTCCATGCACCACAACGATGTTGCCCCTGCTCGCCGCAACTAGAGGAAGCCCAAACGCAGCTACGAGTACTCACTGCAGCCAATAAACAGACAAAAATAAAGTAACAATAACAACCTAACAAGTATCAGAAAGGCAGAAAGAAAATCTACCTAAAAGAAACTAGATTTCAGGCAAAAGTCGCTTCTCTTTTCCTTATCCACCTCCCACCCCACCTCAAAGGCACACTCTAGCCACGGTTTGAAGGATGCTTAATGGGAGGGAATCAGGATGATGTATCAGAGCTGAAACTCTTCACAAAATCTCTACATTCTAGAAACAGCTGTGCTTCTTTTGCTGTGGTTTTGGCTTTGTGATTTCTAAGGATTCTTTAGATTGAATATTTAAAATACTGTAATTACATAAACTACAGTACTGTATTATTTGGCAAGCTTGCAACTGGAAATTTACAAATTAACTGGTCCTCAAATTGCAGTCTTCTAGTTTCACATCAGAATCCTTATAAACCAGCCAACACTGCTAGATACTTAAAATAGCCAAGCAGGAAAAAATGCAGGTGGCAAGCATTCTGTCGCACGGTTATCTTGAAACTGTATGGTGGAAGGCAGACGGGGGTCAGTAAACTGGGTTCCAGTCCTAGCTGTGTTTCTCAAACGGCTTTGTACCACCTCTCCAGACCATTGTTTTCTTGTCTGTGAATTGAAAGGGTTAAATCGAAAGATCTCAAAGTTCCTCTCTACATGAATGCTTGTATAGCATTATTCATAACAGCAAAGAAGAGAAAACAAGTCAAATGTCCATCAACTTATGAATGGAACAACAAAATGCGGTAAATCCATACAACGGCATCGTAACTTGGCAATAAGAAGAAATGAAGAGGGACTTCCCTCGTGGTCTACAGAAGACTGGACTCCCAATTGAGACTCTGCGCTCCCAATGCAGGGAGCTCCAGTTCCATCCCTGGTTGGAGAACCAGATCCCACATGGCACAACTAAAGATCTCGAATGCTGCAACTAAGACCCAGTATAGCCAGGTAAGTATTTTTTTTTAATAATTTTTTAAAATTAAAAAGAAGGAATGAAGTGATAATCATAAATACTACATGGAAGAACCTTGAAAACACCATGTTAAGTGAAAGAAGCCAGTCATACAAGAGACTGCAGATTATATGATTCCATTTATCAGAAAAGAGGCAGAACACAGGTGAGTGGTTGCCTGAGGGCTGCAGCAAGGTCAGGGGAAATGAGACTGAATAGAAACGGGGAACGGCTACAGTGATGAAAATGTTCTAAAATGGATTACAGCAATGACTGCACAGCTCTGTGAATATCCACTGAGTTATACACCTTAAATGGGTGGAACCGTATGGTATATGAATTATAGACCCATAAAGTTGTTTTTAAAAATGCCTCTCAGGGGACCTCCCTGGTGGTCTAGTGGTTGAGAATTTGCCTTCCAATTCAAGGGACATGGGTTCGATTCCTGGTCAGGGAACTAAGATCTTACATGCTGTGGGGCAACTAAGTCCACGTTCCGCAGCTCAGACCCAACGCAGACAAAATAAATAAGTCTTTTTTTTTAAATGCCTCTAAGGACTTCCCGGGCAATCCAGTGGTTAAGACTCCACACTTCCAATGCAGGGGACCTGGGTTCAGTCCCTGGTTGGGGGACTAAGATCCCACATGCCACGCAGTATGGCAAAAAATAAATAAATCCTAGCTGTATATTTTTTAAAAGTTGAGTGTTTCCTCATGACTAATTTATGTCTGCTGCTACTGCTAAGTCGCTTCAGTCATGTCCGACTCTATACAACCCCAGAGATGGCAGCCCACCAGGCTCCCCCGTCCCTGGGATTCTCCAGGCAAGAACACTGGAGTGGGTTGCCATTTCCTTCTCCAATGCATGAAAGTGAAAAGTGAAAGTGAAGTCACTCAGTCGTGTCCGACTCTTAGTGACCCCATGGACTGCAGCCTACCAGGCTCCTCTGTCCATGGGATTTTCCAGGCAAGAGTACTGGAGTGGGTTTCCATTGCCTTCTCTGATTTATGTCAATGTATGGCAAAAATCACAATATTATAAAGTAATTAGCCTCCAATTAAAATAAACAAATTAATTTTTTTTTAAGTTGAGTGTTTCACTTACAGAGACAAAGTCTAGGCTTTTACTTGCAATAAAGCAGTGTTTTTCAACACCAATTTAGGAGATGTACACACTTCAGCCCAACTGTGCCTTAAAAAACAGGGATTGCCATGTGACAGAAATGAAGGAGATGTCACAATAAGTGAGAGGTATACCACCTCGCCACACAGGATATGAACAAAATGTGGAAACTTCTGCCCTCGTATCTCTGTCACCTACAAAATGGTGATGCTGCCGCTGACACCCCACGATGCTCCTGTGGGGATTAAAAATCAAACAATCTAAGTGCCTTGTAGAGTCCTGGCACAGTTACTACTTACTGAACGTTTACATCGTTATGCCATTTCTTTCTTTCTTTTTTTTTTTTGGCCATACTGTGTGGTTTGTGGGATCTTAGTTCCCTGACCAGGGATTGAACCTGGGCCCCTGGCAATGAAAGTGCTCACTCCTAACCACTGGATCACCAGGGAAGTCCTGAGTCATTTCTTTATACATGCTAACTGCCCTCAAAATTCCTCCACTACATGAATACACGGATTAGCAAAACAGACAAAAACAACACTTAAACAAACCAGGGATGACTTACCTGTTTCGAGTCGAGTAGAGTACTGATATAAGAAGTACAAATTGACCAAATAAAGAAATCCAGTGCCTGGGCCCACAGGGAAGTAAAAGGTGGCAGTGATTGGCCTCCAAATCTGTCCAGACCAAAACAAAACACAGCTGTTAGTTTCTCTATGCTGAGGTGTTTTTTTTTTTTTCTTTTAACAAAATTAACCCTTGCAAAACATTCTCCTCAGTGATAAGAGCTATCACCAATATAATTTAAGAAAACAACTGAAGAAAAGTTTTATCAGCTACAGTCCCATCAACCTGCAAGTCCATGGAGTTAAGATGGCATCATTTAACAAACAATAAATACTTCTAGACAAACTGAAAACTATCAATAAACACAAGTATATGGCTAATCCTTACTAGGATCAGGCTAACAGCTATGCCTATCACAAATGAATTACAGGGCACTTCCCTGGTGGTCCAGCAGTTAAGAATCTGCGCTTCCATTGAAGGGGGCGTGGATCCAATCCCTGGTTGGGGGAACTAAGATTCCAAATGTGAGCTGCCTGCTAAGAGCTTCAGTCGTATCCGACACTTGTGACCCCCTGGACTGCAGCCCACCAGGCTCTTCTGTCCATGGGATTCTCCAGGCAAGAATACTGGAGTGGGGTGCCATGCCCTTCTGCAGGGGATCTACCCAACCCAGCATCTCTCACATCTGCATTAATTAGCAGGCGAGTTCTTTACCACTCGAGCCACCGGAAGCCCAAGATTCTGAATACTGTGGCCAAAAATAAATAAATAAAAATTTAAAAACTGAATTACAGTGTCAGGACTTCCCTGGTGGCCCAGTGGGTAAGACCCCAAGCTCTCAATGCAGTCCAAGTACTCAACTCTGAGTGAGAGTCGCTCAGTCACGTCCAACTCTTTGTGACCCCATGGAATCCTCCAGGCCAGAATACTAGAGCAGATAGCCTTTCCCTTCTCCAGGGGATCTGCTCAACCCTTTCCCTTCTCCAGGGGATCTGCTCAACCCAGGGACTGAACCCAGGGACTGAACCCAGTTCTCCTGCATTGCAGGCAGATTCTTTACTAGCTGAGCCACAAGGAAAGCCCAAGAATACTGGAGTGGGTAGCCTACCCTTTCTCTAGCAGATCTTCCCAACCCAGGAATCAAACCAGGGTCTCTTGCATTGCAGGCAGATTCATTACCAACTGAGCTATCAGGGAAGCCTGTAAATAACATTTTGTATCTTATTCTTGTCTAATTTACTGGCTAACACCTCCAAAACATCAAACAGTAGTGGTTGAAGATGGCAGCCTTCCCAGATTTTTGGAAAAGCCATCATAACGCTGGCTTTTGGCTTGACAGCTGCGTGTCTTCCTGCATGAGTATGAAAGCTGGGGTCCCTACATCAAGGAGGTCTCAATAATGGGGAGCCTGTTCAAAGAAGCAAGAGTGGGCACAAGGAAGGGAACTTTGGTCTCAGAAAAATGAGTACAAACTCTCAAAGAACTGTGAGAGTACAATAAATGTATGGGTACGGCTAATAATCTGGGTGTGGCTGGAACAGAGGGCATTTGTCATGGGGCCTGGCCAGGCATGGCTGTCAGGTCACATTCTCCAAGTACAGGACTGTAACCCTCTGAGCTTCATTCCCAGTGGGGGAAAATGCACTTTTCATACCGTGAAAAGTCACTTTCCATACCGTGAAAAGTCACTTTCCAGCAACCCTGTGCTTAAACCAGTAAAACAACACAGGTTAAAATTCATTTGGGTTTGTTCACAATTTTATCACAGAAACAGAACAGTCAGACGGAAAGAGCCCTGGAAATGATTTGAAAAGACAAGAGATCTCAGCCACGGCTTACATGTTATCACTCTTCTGCCGCAGTTTCCATAAAAGAGGAATGACGTCCTCACTGGTTTTATCCATTTTGGTCAATGGTTTAAAAAAAATAATAATGTGCTATTATGTTCATGTGCATTCAAGAGGTGGATTTTATAGATGAGGCAACAGGATGAAAAAAGGTTAAGCAATAGCTAATAATTGGTAGAGCTTAGAAAAGTTTGTCCCAGACAGCCAGACTCTGGAGTTTATGACACTAGGCCCCTATTTTTACAACGCCTCTCACAAGTGACATCATTATTATAAGGTATAATTAAAACTGGTAAAAATTTTCAGTACTACTATACTGCTTGTAGAATCCTCAAATGAACTGAGAGCAAGCCCACAAATTCACACTCTCTGCTTCAGAAAAACACTGGGGGTAAAAGGCCAAAAGCAAGTGAGCTGTGGCCTTGGCTCTTAGGAACCCGTGGGGCCTTGGAAATGTCTCGACCTTTGAGTCTGCATCTTCATCTACCCTGTGACATTTGTCTTTGACTCTCTTCTTCCTTGACTCAGATTTTGTCAAAGCTTGCAATTAAGAAAGTAGATTAAAAAAGTGCTTTACCAAAAAAAAAAAAAAAAAAGTGTGGGTGTACTATCATTACAATATCTTTTAAAAGACACGTGCTGACCTGGGTTTTTACAAATTCCCATTTTAATCTACCCCCACATTCTTCTATGTTACTCGAGGCCTGATTTTGGAAAAGACACCTCCAGGTTTTTTTGACTACGTTTTTCATTAACACTGACAACACGACACTATTTTTAGCCACTGTATGCACCTGTGCCTTGGAAATCAGCAACTGTCAAAATACTGCACTTTTTTCCCCAGTTCATTAAGCTTACCCTTGAGTTATACTTGCTCTCACTGACCTAAGGGACTTGGAATTATCTTTGTATTACTTTAAAATTATAATATGAAAACACCAGGAGATAGTTCATCATTTCAGGACACAATGTAATATATTTTTGAAATCCCCATTGAACAATGTAGCCAACTAAACGCTCTCCTCTCCTCTAATGGGTATGGAGACAGTTAGTATAAGGAAATGGCTTTATTTTCAGGGCTAGGAGTGGTAAAGGCACTTTTTCGACCCTAGAAAGCCTGCACCCCTGACCCCTAAGACGCAGCCAGAGGCAGTGCAAAGGGCATGGGATTTACAGGCAAGCATCTTATTTTAACTCCGTGGAAACCCCAAGGCAGGAAGCATCACCACTCACCTTTTCAAGAGGAAACTAGGCCCCTCATTAGAGTTGAAGTAGCATGCCCAGAGTTCCTCACTTAATGAAGGCAAGAAACCCACGTGCTCCCTGGCATAGAGGCCTTCAAAGAAACACCAGACACTGTTCATCAGCGTAAGCTACTGGTCCAGCGACTTCTGATGAGTGTTTAGTTCAACTACCCTTGAATGAAAATCTCCCAAACAATGTGCCAACGTGCTACTGAAAACATTACAAATGCCATCCAGAGCCTAGGGTAGTTTTTTTGTTTGTTTTTACTATCAGAAACAAAAAATTGTCTGCAACAGTAAGGACTGGTTGATTTGGAGTTAAAAAAAAAAATTCTACTTGGGTCATCAAGTAAGTAAGAAAGAAGAGCACCAAAGGGCCAAATGCTGGTATTAGCAAACTCCAGCTTTTCCTTTTTTTGGGCGGGGGGAGGCGGGGGAAAGGGGATGGGGAAGGGAACACTAGACAGGCAAGAAAAACAAATGAAAGGCGCTCAATTTCAATTGTGGACTTTAAACTAGCTATAGGGGTCATCAATTTTACTCCTAGGTATACACGTATACTTATGTTCACCAAGAAGTGTCCACTATTCATCCTAGCCAAAGCCAGAATTCCCCCCAAAACCCTGTTACCAGAAGAACGGGTAAATAAATGGTGGTGTGTTCACACAAGGGAACAATACAAGAATGAGCAGTCTGTAAGCACGCACAACAATGTGGGTGACTCTCAAACTGCTGAAAAGAGGCTAGACACACAAAAATAAATATTTATGTAATTTCATTTATGGACAAGTTAAGAAAAAACCATCTACAGCATCAAAAGTCAAGACAGTAGTTACCCCTGGAGATGAGAGTGACCAGAAGGGAGCAGTAGGAAGGTTTTGGGGGATGCTGGCAATATTCTGTGTCTTAATCTGGTTGCTAGCTACAAGGCAATTATTTTACATATATATATATATGAAAGGGAAAGTCGCTCAGTTGTGTCCGACTCTTTGCGACCCCATGGACTATACAGTCCATGGAATTCTCTCAGCCAGAATACTGGAGTGGGTAGCCTTTCCCTTCTCCAGGGAATCTTCCCAACCCAGGGAATGAATCCAGGTCTCCCACATTGCAGGCAGATTTTTTTTTTACCAGCTGAGCCACCAGGGAAGCCCGTATATACACGTATATCCTGCCTATATACTGTAACCCAACAAAAAGTTTTATAATGGAGCTGTGAGCTAATGGGTAACCTTAGGTACAGACCACAGCAGAACCATGTAATGTGGAGAGCGCTGCAAAGGAAAGATTTAAAAACTGTACATACCAGGACACTTGCCACTAAAGTTCTAAATCCAAACCCTGAAGCTACTTTTATGCTCAGCCCCTAGACCAAGTTCATTCCCCTCCCAGTTGTGTGTCTATATAATGCTTCCCCAACAAACTCAGGTGTCAATCTGCTAGGCTTGCTGTCATCAGGCTAAATGCAATATTGTGAGCAAAAGCCTGGAAAATATGCCACCAGGCCCGAAAACCGACTTGGCTGGTGCCAGTTCTTATTATTCCTGGAAACAAATTAAGAAAAATTGAGAGTTGGTATCTTCTCATTTCCAGTCAGGATGCTTTTAACAGGACCAAAAGAACAGGAAAATAACTCAGCATTACACAGTTACATTTCAATTACAGATTAAAATTAGAATATTACTGCTCAAGGAGAGAAGGCAGCAAAGGCAGGAATTGGCTAATAAATAAAAATAGGCACTATTTTTTAATCGATTATCCACCAGACTATTTACTGGGCACTTCACAAACATTTTTCCATGTTTTTATATAAGAGAGGCATGAAGTAGATAACATTTTTCCTCGAACTGAAGATAATCATTTTTGTTTCCAAAATTAGGATATGCCTTATAATCAATACATTCATTTAGTGTAATTTGTACTTTCCTACTCTTCCAAAAAATATTAAAGGAGCATGTCATAATCATTGGAGTGACCACAGAGTTAACTTATAAATTATCCCCACTTTCAGTGAAGAGAGGGCTTCCCTGGTGGCTCAGACAGTAGAGAATCTGCGTGCAATGTGGGAGACCCAGGTTCGATTCCTGGGTCGGGAAGATCCCCTGGAGAAGGAAATGGCAATCTACTCCAGAATTCTTGCCTGGGGAATCCTGGCAAGGATATCCTGGCAATTCCCTTGCCACCAGGATTCCAGGATGCTGGTGGGCTATATAATCCATGGGGGGTCACAGAGTCAGACACGACTGAGAGACTAACACACTTTCAGTGAAGAAACCGATACTCAGAAAGGACAAACAGCTTTCCTGGGGGCATGCCACTAGCAAGGGGGCTGAGCCAGGCCTGGGGACCATGACTCAACTGCTGGAAATCCACAGTCTTTCTACCCTCACAGAGAAGGAACAATAATTTGCTATGCTTGGTTAGAAAGAAATCACACTCAAAAATGTTTTGTTAAACACTTCACTCTGTATTTTGGTAGATATGCAAAGGAGTTAAGAGAACTATCTGAAACTCACCAAAATAGAAACTGAAACGGCAGCTGTCTATCAACTGGGATAACACTGACCTCAGGATGACTGTGGGGGCTCAACGAGGTACACTATGAAGAAGCCAACACAGATGTAAGGAGGTGATGTTATTTTGCCCAAAGAAATGAAACATCCCCGTGCAGGGAGCCCTGAGAGACATTTCAGAAACCACAAGGGCAGCAGCAAATTGCCGTCTCTCTTCCAGTTAATCAGGGACCAATCTGGAGCCATTTCATCCCTGTGGACTAGCTGACTGATGGGTGTGAGGCGTGAAGGATGAAGAACTGTGGACAAGAGTACAGTGAGTCTTAACACACACCTATGCCTTTCCATCTACCCAGACTAAGAAACCGACGTCACAAACGTCAGAGCTCCAAACCAACAAGCTTCTCATAGGAAACCCACGGATAAGGAGGAAAAGTAGCCTCCTCACTTGCAACATGAATTCTCAATTTTAAATCGACCATCCCCAAGTTGTTCAAAGATGCAGCTTTTAAAGAAAAAAATGAGCCTCTTGCAGAAAGCACATCACACACTGTTTGCCTCCATCCATCAGTCTCTCAGATGTGGTTTTTCCTTCAACTGCTTCAGCTGAAATGAGCTCCACCAGGCGGGTCTGAAAGCTAAACTTGTTCAGAAAGAGCAGGAGTCAGAGCAGCAGAAAGAAAGGACAGATACTGGTCTCTCCACACCTGGGCAGTCAGCACACGGTCCTGCCTCCTGCCAACAGCTTCCCCCGCTTCTCAGGATAACAAGCCCACAAGAAATAACCCAAGGAAGGTGGGAAAACTACGCAAAGTGTGACATGAATGATGACCTTTCTGATCAGTTCACCGTTTTTAACATTATACACCTGGAATCTATTAGAGGGCTTCCCAGATGGCGACAGTGGTAAAGAACCCATCTACCAACGCAGAAGAGGAGCCTGGTGGGCTACAGTCCATGCAAAGAGTCGGACACAACTGAAGGGACTTGGCACAGTCTGTTAGAAAGACTTGCTTTTCCTAAGCTGACTACAGAAGTAACCAAGGTTTTGCAAGGAGAGCCGAAGAGCCAGTTTTGACTAGGCCCTTCTCATTTATGCCCATTTACTATTTACGATCATTTATGACCGCTGCACATTACCTAACATGCCGCTGGGCACAAAGTGCACAGCATTCACCCAGGCAACAAACATTTCACCAAAACAAATAGAAAAGAATATGCAATTCTGGCTGCACACTCAGATCATCCTCTAATACCCAACTGCCTTACTGAACTTCACCCAGATGCCTACAGGATCTTTAGACTTACTATGGCCAGAATATAACTCTTTATCATACCCTCCTCCACCCCCAAAACTCGGCCTCCCTAAACATTCCCAATTTCAGAAAAGGGCTCCACCAGCGACTCAGTTGCTCCTGTGAAAACAGTTACCTCTTTGAGACCTGCTTCTTCACCCACTCACCCTTTGCATCCATGAGGCTGCAATCTTGCCCACTCCAACTCCAAACCTATCCACTTCTATCTCTGAGACACCCTGATCCAAATCACCATCTTTCTTGCATTCTAACTTGACTTATCTCACTGGTCCCATTACCTAGCCCTCCCTTGCCACCATTCACAACACCAAGTCCATCCCACAGAGTTGTTTAGTCGCTAAGTTGTGTCTGACTCTCTTGTGACCCCAGGGACGGTAGCCTGCCAGGCTCCTTTGTCCATGGGATTTTCCTGGCAAGAATACTGGAATGGGATGCCACTTCCTTCTCCAGGCAATTTTCCTGATGCAGGGATCGAATCCTGCATTGCAGGCAGATTCTTTACTGTTGAGCCACCAGGGCCTCCCCTCACCCCATAAAGAGTAGCCAAGAGAATATTTCAGTGAAAAGGCTCTAAAGGCTCTGCCTTTCTAGTGCCTTCAAATTAAAGTTCAACCACAAAGCCCCAGCCTACTTTTCCATCTTTGCTTTATTATACTTACCCCCGGCTATCTCTCTGTCCTCCCTACTAATCCTCATCCCTCCCACTGACTGCACTAACCATTCAGTCTTCCTCCTGATTCTAATTCCTGCCTCTAAGCCTTTCACTTATTCTTTCTTCTTCTTGCAAAGATTGTCTCCAGAGCCACATCTTCCCAAAACTGGCTCATCTTTCAGATTTCAGTTCAAATACACTCTCTGAGGTCGTTCTAGAATACTCTATCAAAGTCACCATCGCATGCCTCTCTCTTATTTTCTTCCTGTTCACTGTTGTACCCCTAGTGCCCAGCACTGGTTCCATGCATTCAACCAATAAGTAAGCACTTGCTATGTGCCAAACACGGATCCAGGTAACAGAGTGATACACAAGACAAGTGGTGCTTGTGGAGTTTTATTCTCTGAAGGGAAGCAGGCTGACGGACACCAAGGGGTGATATGCAGCAAGAAAAATTATCAGTAAGGGAGACAGACTGAAGGAGAGGCACTGTTTAGGGCAATCATAAATGCCAATAAGGTGGCATTTGGGCAGACTTGAAGGAGGTAAAGACGTAAACTATGTTTACCGTACTCAAGCAGAGAAACATCATGTGCCAATGTCCTGAGGAGGGATGGCGTTAGGTGCTGAGGAAACAGGAAAGATCCCACTGTGGAACCTAATGTACAAGGTGAAGAGTAGGAGGAGATGAGCTCGGAGAGGCAGTAGGAGGCCTTGCAGGCCAAAGGACTTGAACTTCACTCAATCAGTTGAGAAGACATTAAAAGGATCTGGGCAGAAGACTGACAGGACATGGATTTATGTTTTAAAAGGATCACTCTAACTGTCTGGAGTTAAGACTGAAAGGAACCAGGCTGGTATGAAAATGGCTTGCAACAGAGAATAAAAAGGGACTGCATTCTGGATATTTGTCTAAAGTAAACAGAATTTGCTAACAGACTGTGGGATGTGAGAGAAGTCAAAGATGACTCCATGACTATTAGCTTGAGCTCCTATAAAAATGGAGTTGCTATTTACTCCTAGGGGAAAGGGTATAGTGCTGGACACATTAAGTGTGTGATGTCTGTTAGTCATCTAAGTAGTCATTTCAAGTACATGGTTGGGCGTACAAGTCTGGAAGTGAGACAGATCTGGACTGAAAGTATGTATATTTGTATTTGAGAAACTTCAGCTTGTAGAAATGGTTTAAAGCCATGAACTAAACGCGATCACCCGCAGCTAGGGAGAATACAGAAAAGAGGGCCTGGGGTACACCACAGTATTTAAAGATCAGGAAGATGAGGAACCAGCAAAGAAAACTAAGAAATAGCCAGTGAAGAGAGAGAAGACAAGAGAGTGTTACCCACAGTCCAAACAATGTGTTGAAATTAATGTCAGATCTTAGTATCCCACCTGCACTGATTAAAGATTTAAATCACAGAATCCGGTGAATAAAGATAAACCTCCAGAAAACTAATATTCGCTTACTAGGAATATTACCCTGGACTGTTTCCTTAATGCTTAAAAAAAAAAAAAAATCCATTTCTGGAGCAATTTACTCTTTACTCGGTCCTTCATAAATTCAACTACGACCTGCCAGATATTAAGGACGTCGGAGACACACAGACTCACGCTTTGCACCTCGGACTTTCAAATCACTCCTACTGGGAAGAAACTTCATTAACATAAAAAGAACTCGGCTGGTGGTTGAGCAAGGCGACGTCCACATGCCATCCACGTGTATGGCAGAGAGAGGTCGGAGGGCAGGTGCTCCAGGTGGCCCCAGCCTGCCACTCACTGGCGTCCCACAGATAGACAACTTATCAGTCTTACCTTCCCAGTGGCGCCTTCTCGGAGCCCAGGGGGCGGGGAGCACAATCTTAACAGAAGGAAAAAATCAGTCCCTTCCCACCGAGCCAAACCCTGGAGCCTCCGTGTCTCCAGCAATCCAGGCCCACGCTCGGACGCTTTGGCAAAGCAGTCCACCCGTCCGTCCACCCGACTCCCGGACCAAAGGACCCCGCCCTAAACCGCGGGAGCCTCTGCACTACAAATCCCATCAGGCACCGCGCGTCCGCAACCGGCCACTCTACGCTCCGCGGCGGCGGGGCCACTTGGGGTCTGTAGGCGCCACTTGCCCCGTCGTCGGTCAGTACCTGAAAGCGATAGAGGAAGGCTTCGGGCCAGAGGAAGAAATAGGCCGGGCTGATGAGACCGAGTTTGCCGACTAAGGGCACCGCGACGGTGGCGGCGAACCAATAGCGCGTGATGGTCGGGATGCTCCTAAACCAGTCCCCGATGTCCGACATCTTCGCCTCTTCGGTGGCCGGGATGCGCACAGCCGCCCGACTCCCCGTCCCGGCCCCCTCACGACGCGGCCTGCTCTGCGAGTGGAAAATGTCCAGGCGGAAGCCGCCCCAGCCCCCGGTGCAGAAGGCGGGGACCGGCGGACGTGGCGCCACCGAATTCGGACCAGCAAGGGAGAGCTCGGCGGCGAAACTTCCCCTTCCGGCGGCCGCCGACGAAGTTGACCAGAAGCCCCGCCGCTTAAAGGGCAAGCATACTTTTTCACCACTGGGTAGAAGCTTGGTGTCTCGGAGGCGGGGCGGAGAGGGGCGGGGCCGGGCCGGGCCGACAACACGACTGGTGGGGAACAGTGGTTGCCAGCAGCAACGACAAATATTCCGGCCAATGGCGAGACTGAACGCCCTCTACCTAGTCCTGTGGGTTTATAATCCAGGTGGGTCTACTTGGCTAGTATTTAAAGGAGAAGGAGGAAATTAAACTACCACGTAGCTGCTCATTTGTTCATTGTTTCGGACAAAAGTTTGTTGAGGGCTTGCTAAGTGCCAAATAGGGTTCTAAACCCTGGAGGTGATGCAATAATCAGAGCTGTTGTACCTTCTCCCCTGGAGCTTACATACTAACCAAGATAGGGAGGTAATGAGCAAATAATTGAATAAGATAATTACAAGCGAGTGGTAAGAAAAATAAGGAAAATAAATTAGGATATTAGAGGGTAGAGTGGCAGGGCGGGAGTGCAGAAGTGTGGGAAGAGATGGCCACTTTTAAAATATTTTTTTTCAGATTTTATTAATTTTTGGCCGCACTCTGCAGCATATACGATCTTAGTTTCCCAACCAAGGACTGAACCTGAACCCCCTGAAATGAAAGACTGAGTCTTAACCACTGGACAACTGGAGAAGTTCCTGAGAGATGGCCACTCTAGATGAAAATGGTCAAAGAGAACTTGCAGGAGGTGACCCTTGAGCTGAGCCCCGCCCCCCAAGCAAAACTCTGAGGAGTTTTCCAGGCAGAGAAAATAGCCACTTTGCACACACATAAAAATGTTCCCTGCCATGTCGGTAAACAAAGAATGTTGACTTCCATTTCAGTAAACAGTGACTATTGCCTGCCATCAAGCCATCAGCCACTGCAGCACCCAGATAGTGGGCGCCCAGGAGGAAAGCAGGATACTGGCTCTAAATAGTTAAGATGCATATCTAAGGTATAATTTCAATGAGCCAGATTCTTGCATCTTCCCGTAAATCGGAAATCACTAAACCATTAACTTGAGATGTCTGGTTTTTGTGATTAGTACTAATCTTTTCATATTTGACTATGTGCTTTGTTTCAGCAAAACCTCCTATACATCCTGACTTCTCCCTTGCCTCTTCAGAGCAGTTCTTCAGAGCTATGTTGTTGTTTAGTCACTAAGTTGTGTCCAACTCTTTTGCGACCCCCGTGGACTGTAGCCCCGCCAGGCTCCTCTGTCCATGGGGTTTCCCAGGCCAGAATACTGGAGTGGGTTGCCATTTCCTTCTCCAGGAGATCTTCCTGACCCAGGGATTGAACCTGTGTCTCTTGTGTCTTCTGCAGTGGCAAGCAGGTTCTTTACCACTCGCACTACCTGGGAAGTAAATTCCTCAAATAAAACCTAACTCATGACTTTTAGGTTATGCAGTTTTTTTTCAGTCAACAGCTCCAACTGGCTCGGATTGTTGAAGGAACTGAAAGCAGAAATGATCAAGACTCAATCTAGTTTGCTGGGTAGGACTTAAATTACAAGTAGATGAAAATCCATCAGGCTTTTAAAGGAATACATCAAAGGATGCAGAGTAGATGTTTTCTGGTTGTTTTCAGATGTAGGATTGCTGGGCTGCACCCTGCAGACCCTACAAGCCCCTTACATGCCCAGCTTCAAGACCAAAGAAATGATGATCTTTTACTTTTATCAGTTCATTTCACATTTTCTATTTCATATGTAGTGCTCCCATTTCACTTAGTTTATGTTTTCCAATTTTCCATCTCTTTTTGTTATTAATCTTTCTCAAGACTATCAAGCACTGTAGAAAAGCTTTTGTATACATTTATACAAATAGTATGTATAATATATCTTTTAGAAAACTTGTGAATTTTTGTCTAACTGAAAAAAAGTATGATATTTTGATTCCACTTGTTTAACTTAGTATGAATAGAATGCTAGGCTTTTAATTAAAAACAAAAAGATATGCAACAAGCATCACAGGTTTACTGTATAGCACAGGGAACTATAGTCTATATCTTGTAGTCACCTATAATGGAAAATAATCTGAAAAATAACATATGTCTATACATATAACTGAATCACCTTGCTGTGCACCTGAAACATTGTAACTCAACTATTCTTCAATTATATGTGTGTGTGTATATATATATATATATATATATATATATATATATAAAGAAAAAAAAATTTTTTTAAAGGCCAAAGGAAGAGCCCAGACTCAACCATGGAGACATCAATGGTTTAATGGATAAAGGTAGTTTACACTTCTGAAGCAAGGTCCTGGAGCAACACCTCACCATATGTGGCAGACGGTGGTCAAGACATGGTAGCAGTTTTTGCTACTTGGGAAAGGGGGAAGTTACCAGTTATGGGGAAATTGGCATCAGGTTGGGTCATTGGTTACCAGGGAAACTAGCGGAGGAGTGTGCCCTTCACTGCTCCTTTGATAAGCTATCCTGGGGAAGATGTTCGGATCTAAAGATTAGAGCAATCACTAGCTGGGTCAGGGATAGGACGCCAGCCATGTGAGTCAGGTATAGGTGAAGCAGGCACTGTCCAGCGGGGGATGTACAGTGAGCAAGAGAACAGCCATGTTGGTTGGCCAGATCATATCAGGACCTGCAGTTTAAGACTGATGCAGCCAGCCAATAGAAAAACCACTAGGAACACACTTCTAGTCCAGAGGGTTAGAGTTCTTAATTTGCTGGTGGGGGAGAATGCACTCCAGAGGAAGCTGGACATCTTGCTAAACAAAAGAGACTAAGGTCTTTATTGGATTCTAAAGAAGGGCAGAATTCTGGCATAATTTCAATGAAGCAGCGTTTTGATAGGCTCAGAACAGAGAGGAGCTGTGTATAAAAGTGTTAACATCAGACCTAAGCCTAAGCTGAGAAGCTGATCCCGGGTCCTCTCCTTGGAAATCTCAAAATTAAGATAAATGTAGGATGTTTGGCCTGAAAACTCCTCATCTAAAGCTTTGAGCTTGGACTTAACAGCCTGTGTCACAATGACCCATATTCTTCAGGTCCTTCAGCAAGAATAGGGTGTTCCATCCACCAGGATATAACTTCAGACTGCAAAGTTTCAATCAGTCTATTATTTTTTGAGAACATTCCTCAGCACCACGTCCTCGATGTTAATTAACAAAAGCATTTTTTACATAACAAAAAGGCACAAAATATTCCATAGTCTAAGAAGCATATACAATATTTGGGGGCCTAATGGATATCAAACAGTAAATATTGGGTTGGCCAAAAAGTTGTTTGGGTCTTTCTAGAACATCATACAGAAAAACCTGAATGAACTTTTTAGCCAACCCAATATGTGAAGCAACCGCTTACCTGTACAAAGCTGTTGGGAATGTACATTGGTACAAACTTTATGAGAAGATACTTTTGATATAAAATAAAGTAAGAATGCTGTATAAATAACAACATTTGGAAAATTTGCCTGTGGCTCCTTCCCAAATCTCTCATTTTCTTTTAGCCACTACCCATCATAACCCAGGTGGCGCTAGTAGTAAAGAACCTGCCTGCCAACGCAGGAGACGTAAGAGCCTAGAGTTCAATCCCTGGGTCTGCGAGATCCCCGGAGAAGGGCATGACAGTCCACTCCAGTATTCCTGCCCAGAGAATCCCATGGATAAAGGAGCCTGGTGGGCTACAGTCCATAGGGTCGCAAAAGAGTTGGATGTGGCTGGAGCGATTTAGCATGCATGCACACATCATATCCAAGGTACAGTGAGAGAAAGTGGGTTATCTAGCTTAAGTGCAGGGCTAAATAAGGTTTCTCTGATTAAATTGTAAGTAAGGTGCATGAGAGGAGAAAAAAAGAACAAGACAACATTCACCCAGTGTTTGTCAGGATTTATTTCTGGGTCATGTTCTAGAATTGAGAGTGTTCACTCTGAAATTCAACTTCAGACTTTAGAAACACAAATTTGTGAAGTTCCCTGGTGGCCTAGTGGTTAGGATAACCTGAACTATGTCTCTCCTGCTATGTCCAAAATATATTTTCTATTTTTTTTCTCTTTAAACAAAGAAAAAAGAACTTTAAAAATTGGAGGGAGAGACTTCCCTGGTGGTCCAGTGGATGAGGCTCTTCACTCCCAATGCAGGGGGCCTGGGTTCAATCCCTGATCAGGAAACTAGATCCCACATGCCACCACTATGCGTTCTCATGCCGCAGCTGAAAGGTCACGTGTGCCTCAGCTACGACCCAGCACAGCCAAATAAATAAATACTTTTCTTTAATTGGAGGGACACCAACAATGGAGAACACAACACTGCCTAGTGCTGACACTCAGCAGTGCGCTTTTGAGTGGCACTGACAGGGAACTGATGACTTAAATACCTTCTGTCACAACAGTTGTATAGGAACACCATCCCAGTGGAATGACTGCCATCTGAGTGCCTTGTAGATTCAAGATATCCAAAGCACACTGCAAAGATGTAATTAATCTTTATGTTAACTAGTAGGAGGGGGGTTTTGTTAGCCCCGTCTTGTAGATGAAGAAGCTATGGCAAGAATAATAATTCATCTCTGATATACCTGGCAGAACCAGTCCTGTATTTGTAGTCATGTGCCAGGGATTTTTTAAAATTTGGCACACTGGACTGGGAGACAAGGGGATTACTAAATAGCATGTAAAGCATTTCCTATTTGTTATTCTGATGTCTGTGTGTGTGTGTGTGTGTGTGTGTGTGTGTGTGTGTGTGTACTAAATAAGCAGCCTTCTACACAGTGTAGAAGAATCAACCTGGATTCCAGTCCTATCTCTGTCCTCTGCTGATTGTGTGACCACAGGCAAGTCACTAACCTCTTAGTTGACTCTTTCAAATGGGGAAACAGTATTACCTGCCACCTGCATCGAGGTTGTGGTTTGTTTGTTGAGAGCCTGCTGTTTACCAAGCTCTGTGGTTGTGTTTTCTGGGCATCGGCTCCATTACTGTTCACACTGTTGTTGCCAAAACTCAGGCTCTGTTCACTGGTGCTGGGTAGAAGCTCAGAGACAGAGTTTGGGGTGAAATAAAGAAGAGTAGCTTTATTGCTTTGCCAGGCAAAGGGGGCCACAGTGGGCAATTGCCCTCAGAACTGTGTGGGAGTTTTATAGTGTGCAAGGAGCAGGGCATAGTCAGCTCGTGGACACTTTTTTGACTGATTTGTGGTGAGGTAATCAGGAGTTACCATCCTCAGGCTTTTGGTTCCAACAGGTCTGGGGTCTATGTGCTTGCGGGCACCATACACTTAACTTCTTCCATCTGGTGGGGGTTTCAGTGTCTGCAAAACAACTCAAAAGACGCGGCTCCAAATATTATAGCACTTCTCTGGTGATACAGTAGTTAAGAATCCACCTGCCAATGCAGAGCACATGGGTTTGATCCTGGTCCAGGAAGATTCCACATACCTCAGGGCAACTAAGCCCATGTGCCACAACTACTGAGCCGGGGTGCCCAAGAGCCAGTGTTCCACAACTAAAGAGTAGCCCCTCCTTGCCACAGCTAGGGAAAGCCCACGCACAGCAGTGAAACCAAAACCCAGCGCAGCCAAAAATAAAGATAAAGTTGAAAGAAAATAGTTTCAAGGTATACCCACAGATAAAAGATGAATATCCCCAAAGAAATAAAGAACTTGTAAAAACTGAGGGAAAAAAAAGACCAAAAACTCAACAGAAACGTGGGCAAAATACACAGATACTTCACCAAGAATTATATTACCCTGAAATAGATGGGGAAACAGTGGAAACAGTGTCAAACTTTATTTTTTTGGGCTCCAAAGTCACTGCAGATGGTGACTGCAGCCATGAAATTAAAAGACACTTACTCCTTGGAAGAAAAGTTATGACCAACCTAGATAGCATATTCAAAAGCAGAGACATTACTTTGCCAACAAAGGTCCATCTAGTCAAGGCTATGGTTTTTCCAGTAGCCATGTGTGGATGTGAGAGTTGGACTGTGAAGAAAGCTGAGCGCCGAAGAATTGATGCTTTTGAACTGTGGTGTTGGAGAAGACTCTTGAGAGTCCCTTGGACTGCAAGGAGATCAGCCCTGGGTGTTCATTGGAAGGACTGATGCTAAAGCTGAAACTCCAGTACTTTGGCCACCTCATGCAAAGAGGTGACTCATTGGAAAAGACTCTGATGCTGGGAGGGATTAGGGGCAGGAGGAGAAGGGGATGACAGAGGATGAGATGGCTGGATGGCATCACCGACTCAGTGGACGTGAGTTTGGGTAAACTCCGGGAGTTGGTGATGGACAGGGAGGCCTGGCGTGATGCGATTCATGGGATCCCAAAGAGTCGGACACAACTAAAAGACTGAACTGAACTGAACTGAAAACATTTTGAAAGATATTCAACTTTTCTCATAATAAGAGAAATGCAACTTAAAACCATACTCGGATACTATTTCTCACCTATTAAACTGGCAAAAATCAGTACCCCTAGGGAGGGAATTTATCACAATAGAAACAGTTCAGTTCAATCGCTCAGTCGTGTCTGACTCTTTGCAACCCCATGAATTGCAGCATGCCAGGCCTCCCTGTCCATCAACAACTCCCGGAGTTCACTCAAACTTATACATTTACCCTTTAATCTAACAATGTCAATTTTGGTAATTCAACCTGAAGATAAACCTATAACAGTACAAAATATATATATATATTTTTAAAGTTACATGCAAGGTTATTTATTGTGTTATTTGTAACTGCAACATATTGGAAAGAACTTAAATTTCTATACATAGAAAATAGTTTGAGTAAACTATAGTACATTCACACATTAGAATAACATGCAGCTATAAACAAAGAATAAGGAAGATCTCTACAAATACACATGGAGTGACATCCAGGATACTTTTGATGAGAGAAAAAGAGAAAGTGCAGCATAGTATGTGTATGTATACACATATATTGGAGAAGGGGATGGCAACCCACTCCAGTATTCTTACCTGGAGAATTCCATGGACAGAGGAACCTGGCCGGCTACAGTCCATGGGGTAGCAAAGAGTCAGACACGACTGAGCAACTAACACACACACACATATATATATATATAATGCGATTTTTCATGTAATATAGGAGCGAAAATAAGAATACACCCACACATACATTAGAAAGAACAAGTATGCACACCTTAAACTTATACAGTTTTATATGTGAAATATATTTCAATTTTTAAAAAAGGAGAAAGAAAATAAGTACAATCTTGCCTCAATCCATATGGTAGTTGCACTCTAGGAAAATTTAGTGTATGTAAAATCCCTGTAAATATCCTTTATGTTTATATGTGAAACAGAATTTGGTTCTAGTTTAACTATCCCAAATACAGTTTTCATTTACAGGAATAGCTTGGTAACATTCCAAAGGGTGTGGGATCAGTTTATACACTGCAGGATGTCAGCCAAGCATCCTTGCCCCTGACCTAAATGCCAGTGGTGCCCCCAGTCATTGTGATAATCCCAAAACAATCATGATATGGGTTGAATTATATTCCCCCAAAAGATATAGTAATGCCCTAACCCCCAGTACCCTGTGAACGTGACCTTATCTGAAAATAGAGTCTTTGCAGATGTAATCAAGTTAAAATGAAACTAGGCTGGATTAGGGTGAGCTAAACCACTGGATTAGCAATAACTTGGTGTCCTTATAAAAAGAGAAAACAGACACAGACACACAGAGGGGAGAAGGTCGTGTGACGACAAGGGCAGAGATTCGAGTGATGCATCTGCAAGACGAAGGACATCAGGGCTTGCTGGCCGCCACCTGGAGCTATAAGGGGGGCAGGGAACAGACTCTCCTTAGAGCCTCCGGAAGACCCAACCCTGCCAGTACCTCAGTTTCAGATCTCTGGCTCCTGGAGATTTGAGAAGATACATTTGGGTTGTTTTAAGATGGCTCAGTGGGTAAAGAATCAGGAGACACAGGAGATGCAGTTTCAATCCCTGGGTCAGGAAGATGCCCCTGGAGGAGGAAATGGCAACCCACTCCAGTATTCTTGCCTGGAAAATTCCATGGACAGAGAAGCCTCACGGGCTACAGTCCATGGGGTCACAAAGAGTCAGACACGATTGAGCAACTAAGCACGCAAGCACCCAAAGTCACCAAGTTTGTGATAGTTGGTGACAGCCCTGGAAACCAAATACAAAGCTCCCACATGGGACTTCCCTGGAGGCACAGTGGATAAGAATCCGCCTTCCAATGCAGGGGACATAGGTTCGATCCCTGGTCCAGGAAGATTCCACAAACCACGGAGCAACAACGCCAAAGCCTGTGCTCCTAGAAGCCTGTGCTCAGGAACAATGAAGCCACCACAATGAGAAACCCTTGCACCCCAACTAGAGAAAGTCCTCGCGCAACAATGAAGGCCCAGCACAGCCATAAATAAATAAGTAAAAGCTCTCAGGGTGCTGAACACATTACAGGAAACCCGTCTTTGTGTCTCCCTCCTGCTTAGTGTCCAGTCCCCTGCTCAGACATCACCCCTCAGGCGGTATCTTCCCTAAACCCCTTAATCAAAGTATCACCCCACCCCATTGCTCTCGTCCCTTTACCCTACTTAAAATTTTCTTTGCTTTTCATTACCTAACATGATATCATTTCTTTCTTTAGTTGTCTGTCTCCCCAGCTAGCATGCCAGCTCCACGCAAAGGCGACTGACTTTCTCTTCTTTCCTGTTACACACCAGCACCCACGACAGCCCTGGCCAGAAGTAGGCGCTTCATTGACATTTACTGAACCAATGAGTGAGTACGCCTTTGCAAAGAGAGGGCAAATGTAACTTTAACATAGTGAGGAAAAGAACAGACTAGCTTCCCTGGAGAAGAGACTAAAGAGAGATATCAAGAGATTCTGAGAGCTGGAAAACCTGGAGGAAAAGTCATGTGAGATATTTTATTGGGAGTTGGAGGTGTGTCCTCATTTAGTCATGGAATTTTAGTTGCAGATGTGATGTACAAAACATGCATATGCTTGCCTGGCAAGGCGCTGGAGCCAGGAAGGCTACATCTGTCACATTCGTTTGAAGCCAATCCAAGTAGGCTAACGTGCGTTTGGAAAGCTCTGAGAGAATGTTATATCTTGTACATGCTGTCAGCAGCAGGAGGGGAAAACGTGTTGGGAAGAGAAAACAGATACTGAACAAGCCACATTCGTGCTGTGAGATCACACACAGGGATTCTCAGCCGCGGTGCTATTGACACTTTGGTGCTGTTTACAGTTGTTGGTTGGTGAGAGCCTTCCCCGTGCAAAGGATGACTGGCAGCAAATGACAATCTCACCAGTTAAGATAACCAAGAATATCTGTAGACATGGCCAAACATCCTCTGGGGTTCAGGGAGCAAACTCACCCCGGTTGAGAACCATTGAGTTACATGTGGTGCTGGTCCACTCTCCCTCCTTCATTTGTAACTCCACACACGCGTAGTAGGACAACCCTTCAACGCCCCTCAAAGACTATTTGTTCCTGTGTGGACTCCCTCCGAATGTGCCCTGATATTTTCTGAGGTCATCTGTGGTCAACCATTTTATTAGTAGCCTCCAACAAAACACATCTCTCTGAATTCCTGCCCAAGCATAGTTCCCATCTACACTGAGTCTAGACATGATCACATGGCCTACTTCAGCCAATGGGACATTGGCAGGCATGGTGATAGAAACAGAAGCTTGTTAAACACTGATACCTTCAAGCTTGTCCTGTTGGAACATTCCTTTGTTGGGAGCCAGAACAAAGTTCAGGCTAGATTCCTGAAGGTCCAGAGGCCACATGGAGAAAAGCACTGATAGATGAGACGTCATCCTGGATGCTCCAGGATTCAACTTCAGCTGAATGCAAACATGAGTGACCTTGGCTACATCATATGAAGCAGAAGAACTGTTCAGCGGAGCCCAGTCAACTCACAGGATTGTGAAAAACAGGAAATCAGTTTTGTTTTAAGCCAATAAGTTTTGAGGTAGGGTATTACACAGCAATAGTCAACTGAAAATGATGCTGGGAAAGATTGAGGGCGACAGGAAAAGGGGGCAACAGAGGATGAGATGGTTGGATGGTATCACAGACTCAATGGACATGAGTTTGAGCAAACTCAGAGATAGTGAAGGACAGGGAAGCCTGGCTGTAGTTCATGGGGTCGCAGACTTGGACATGACTTAGTGACTAAACAACAACAACAATAACAAGTTGATGAAAGTAAGAAACACTGAAGTGTTGGAGCAGGCTCATGTTAGCTTACAAGAGTGAACTGTGGAATTTTCAGAATCAATTATTAACTGTTAAATTATACTAACTTAGGTTGAAATGAATTACATTTTTAAAAAGATAATACATAATCAAAACATATCATTTCTTTTTTTAAATTAATTTTTATTGGAATATAGTTGACTTACACTGTTGCGTTAGTTTCTGTTATACAGCAAGGTGAATCAGAATATATATATATATACATATATATATATATATATATATACACACACATATATATACACACACACACACACATCCACTCTTTTACATTCTTTTCCCATATAGGTCATTACAGAGTATTGATTAATGTTCCCTGTGCTATATAGTAGGTCCTTATTAGTTACTTATTTTATCACTTCTTAGTTATTATACTCCTTTTTACTATTATATATGGTCTTTTAAAAATTTTTTATGTACGGTCTTGAGGTTATTTTTTTACGATTTTTTTTATGTGGACCATTTTTAAAGTCTTTATTGAATTTGTTACAATATTGCTTCTGCTTTTTATGTTTTGGTTTTTTGGCTAGGAGGCATATGGGATATTAGCTCCCTGACCAGGGATCAAGTCCATACCCTCTGCATTGGAAGGCAAAGACTTAACCACTAGACTGCCAGGGAAGCCCCCTCTTGAGATTATTTGTATCTAAGCCCACGCACCACAGCTACTAAAGCCCGGGGGGCTAGAGCTTCTCTTCTGCAACAATAGAAGCCACCGCAATGAGAAACCCACAGATAGCAATTAGAGAGTAGCCCCTGCTTGGCTGCAACTAGAGAAAGCCTGAGTACGTCAACAAAGACCAACCACAACCAAACTATTAAATAAATAAATTTTTTTTTTAAAAAAAGGTGGGAAATTTGCAACCACTGCCCATTCTGCCATGGAAATGGGAGCTTCACCCTCTGGTCCCCTCCTGCCTTTAGTCAAGAGAAGGCCTTTTAGAAACCCTCGTCCATGTGAGTAGTTTCTCACAGTATGTGGGAATGATCTTGCTGCCTGTCAAGATCAACATCACACTTTCCCCTCTGCTTTGATACTGTACCATTTCAGCTGTAGGTGCCAAATCCTTTTGATTCCACATGAAATGCTACCCTGGATTGCTTTCATGTATGTTTTATGAGTACCCCTAGGCATGAATATTTATTTAAGCAACTCAGAGCATATCCCTTTGATTTTCCTTCTCTGTCCTCACTCATGTTTAAAGGGTGGGGGAGATGCACAATGTCACAGTTCACCTGTAATGTCTTTGGCCTCCTAACCCCTTTGCTTACAGGGCCAAATAGTCATCTAGGAAATGGAAAACATGGCCTGGCTTTGTGTCAGTTAGCAGCATGACACACATTTCTGTTTTACTAATGAAACAGCTCTTTCCTGTGCAATGTCAGCTTTCCTACACAATGTGTCAACGTACCTTGTCATCCAACTGTTGCCTGTTTGGAGCCCTTCCACAGTGACTGACCTGGTCAACCCTTCATCCACATTAATATTTTCTATTCATTCAGAGACACTGTCAAGAGAATGAAAAAACAAGACGCGGGAGAAAATATTTGCGAAACTTAAATATGACAAAAGGCCTATATCCAGAACATATACAGAATCCTCAAAACTCAATAATAAGAAAATAAACAGCCCAATTATAAATCAGGCAAAAGATCTGAGCAGTTATATGCAGAAGCAAATAATCACGAGAAGATACTGAACGTCATTTGTCATTCTAGAAATGGAAATTAAAATCACCATGAGGTACCATAATACCCTAGAATGGCTATAATTACACAGACTTCTCATAGAAGCAGAGTACCTGAAAATATCTTATACTACTCAGTATCGGTGGGGATGTAAAATGACAGCTACTTTGAAAATGCTTGATGCTTTCTTAAAAAGTTAAACCTACACTTACTATATGGTCCAGCCATTCCACATCTAGGAGTTTACTCGCCAGAGATGGAAACATACAGAGACTTGCACAGAAATGTTCATAACAGCTTTCTTGGTAATGTTCCTCAATAGGTGAATATACTCACTAATTGTGGTATATAAATACCATAGAATACTACTCAGTGATAACAAAATATGAACCACTGATATACCCAACAACATAGTTGACTCTCAAAATAATTCTGCTGAATGAAAGAAGCCAGACCACCCTCCTCAAAAAAAAAACAGTACCTAATTAACACTCCTTTGTATAAATTTCTACATTAACTAATCTAAGAAACAGAAAGCAGATCAGTGGCTGTCTGTGGATAGGGTGGGGTAGGAATAAAAAGAGACTGCAAAGAGTCAGGAAGAATATTTTGGAGGTGATGAATGTATTCATTATCTTGATTATGGTGATGGTTTCACAGGAATATATTTATGTCAAAATTTATGAAATTACATACTTTAAATATGTGCAGTTTATTCAATGTCAATTACACATCAGTAAAGCTGAGAAAATATATATGTATATATGTATAGGATACATCAGTTATTGACTAAGTAATGATTCAAGATGGAACTAGAAGGACTTCCCTGGTGCTTCAGTGGCTTAGACTGGGGGCTCAGGTCAGGGAACTAGATCCCACATGCCACAATGAAGAACCCTTGTGCTGCAAGTAAGACCCAGTGTAGCCAAATAAATAAATATTTTTTTAAATAAACATTTTAAAAATATTTATTTTAAAATAATATTAAAATTTTAAACATATTTGTTAATAAATATTTTTATTATTTATTTTAATAACCCAAGGGACAGGCTATCCACTCCAGTATTCTTGGACTTTCCTTGTGGCTCAGCTGTTAAAGAATCGGCCTGCAATGTGGGAGACCTGGGTTTGAACCCTGGGTTGGGAAGATCCCCTGGAAAAGTGAATGGCTACCCACACCAGTACTCTGGCCTGTAGCATTCCATGCACCATATAGTCCATGGAGTCACAAAGAGTCAGACACGCCTGAACATCTTTCAGCTTTCAAGTTGGTCTACCGACTTGGGTTATTAAAATTGGGAGACTATAATGACTGGAAGCATGCACATCTCTTCAATTATCAGCCTGACCTTCAGACCAGGTCCAATTAAATCCGAAGGTAAGTGCAAAGTGGGTGTCCAGAACATCTGTAATATAGAAACCTCTTTATTCGTATCTGAAATTGACTTGAATGGTCACATAGGCTGTGACAACCCATACAAGCTGAGCTGCAGGCAGGTTAAAGCAGAGTCATTCCCTAATGGGAAATCATTCAGCAGATTTGTCTCTGATACTGATGAAATGTTGTATGGTTTGCTGTGTGAGACACAAATGCGGGAATAACCTGGGTTTTGACTTATGCACCAACAGGGACTTCCCTGGAAATCCAGTGGTTTGATCTGGGAACTAAGATCCCACCTGCTCCACTCATGGTGCAGCCTAAAAAAAAAAAAAATTAAAGAAATCAAGTTAAATGATCATAAGCTTAACATCCTAAATTTCATGAATAATAATCCAAACATTCATACACAGTTTATTGCCGTCTCAAAGCTAATAAAATAAGGAATGCAGTCATCTTCTCTGTGATGGGTTATTAAGAGTTGTCTGGTCTCTTAGGGCCACCCCTTGATAACAATACAAAAAGTTTCTAAATCTGCATTGCTAAATTTTTGTGAGAGTTCTGCTTTTCTGATCGAGTTTGAGCTTTTAAAATACCATGGCCGTGTAATTTTGAAAAAGTGATTTTTCTCCCTGTAGTGGGTTGAATAGTGGGCTCCCAAAGTACAAACCCACGGTCTAATCCCCAGAATGTATGGGTGATACCTGATTTGGAAATAAGGTCTTTGCAGGTGTAAGTAAATTAAGGGTCTTGAGATTATCCCGTATTATCCAAGTGGGCCGTAAATCCAGCGACAGGTGTTCTTATAAGGGAAAAGTAAAGGCAGATTGGAGATAGAGATCAGAGGAAAAGAGAAGGTGTGGTGAAAATGAGGCAGAGAATGAAGTGACGTCTCAAACCAAGGAAGCCAGCGGCCACCAGAAGCTGGAAGAGAAAAAGGTGGGGGGGCGGAGTCTTCCCTAGAACCTCTGGAGGGAGCAGCCAGCCGACACTTGATTCAGACTCTGGCTTACAGAACGGTAGGAGAATAAATTTCTATTGTCTTAGCCGCAGCCTCAGGAAACCAACACTACCTCACAGAGCACTAAGGATGGGGACAATGGTACTATCAATATTGTAGGTTCACTGTGAGGATTAAATGAATTAAATGAATTGATACTCCTCAAGCACTATAGAAGAGTGATACCTGCTGTGCTTAGTTGCTCAGTCAGGTCCGACTCTTTGTGACCCCGTGGACTGTAACCCGCCAGGCTCCTCTGTCCATGGGGATTCTCCAGGCAGGAATACTGGAGTGGGTTGCCATGCCCTCCTCCAGGGGATCTTCCTAAGCCAGGGGCTGAACCCAGGGCTGCCGCATTGCAGGCCAGTTCTTTACCATCTGAGTCACCAGGGAAGCATGTTTGATACCTAGTTCCCAGGTGGCGCTAGTGGTAAATAACTCCCCTGCCAATGCAGGAGACACAAAAAACTCTGGTTCAATCCCTGGGTTGGGAAGATCCCCTGGAGAAGGGAATGGCAACCCACTCCAGGATTCTTGCCTGCAGAATTCCAGGGACAGAGAAGCCTGCTGGGCCACCAGCCCATAGGGTCACAAAGAGCCCGACACAACTTAGCTACAAAACACCAGCCACAAAGCACTATGAAAGTTCTAAGCAAATAGTCTTCAGAAAGAATTTCTCTGGTGTCAACACAACCTACTGTTGATCACACTGCTTTATTGACGCCTGTCTGGTGAATTGGACACTATAATAGTGAGCCTCTTTCTGGTCAAGGCTATGGTTTTTCCAGTAGTCATGTATGGATGTGAGAGTTGGACTATAAAGAAATCTGAGCACTGAAGAATTGATGCTTTTGGACGGTGGTATTGGAGAAGACTTGACAGTCCCTTGGACTGCAAGGAGATCCAACCAGTCCATCCTAAAGGAGATCAGTCCTGAGTGTTCATTGGAAGGACTGATGTTGAAGCTGAAACTCCAATACTTTGGCCACCTGATACGAAAAGCTGACTCATTTGAAAAGACCCTGATACTGGGAAAGAGTGAAGGCAGGAGGAGAAGGGGACGACAGAGGATGAGATGGTTGAATGGCATCACCGACTCAATGGAGATGAGTTTGAGTAGACTCCAGGAGCTGGTGATGGACAGGGAGGCCTGGCATGCTGTGGTCCATGGGGTCACAAAGAGTCAGACACGACTGAGCGACTGAACTGAACTAGACTTGGAACTGAAACAACACTCATGATGATGGTGAAAAGGTCAACAAGAGCAGACTATCAAGATTCTTTCTGAACTGGAATACTCTGTAAAAGGAACCCTTTAACTCTCCATGCCTTTGGGTCCTTTCTTCTCTATTAGTTGTCTGTACAACTTCTTAATCCCTAAACGCAATGTGAAACACAATCCGGGGCCACCGGGTAAAATTATTTTCTTTCCTTCCCTTGGAAGTCTAAAACCCACTGAGGCACCCAGAGATCAGAATTCCCAAGGCGATACCAAGCGCCCACGTTCAGTTCAGTTCAGTCGCTCAGTCGTGTCCGACTCTTTGTGACCCCATGAATCGCAGCACACCAGGCCTCCTTGTCCATCACCAACTCCCAGAGTTCACTCAGACTCAAGTCCATTGAGTCGGTGATGCCATCCAGCCATCTCATCCTCTGTCGTCCCCTTTTCCTCCTGCCCCCAATCCCTCCCAGCATCAGAGTCTTTTCCAGTGAGTCAACTCTTTGCATGAGGTGGCCAAAGTACTGGAGCTTCAGCTTTAGCATCATTCCTTCCAAAGAAATCCCAGGGTTGATCTCCTTCAGAATGGACTGGTTGGATCTCCTTGCAGTCCAAGGGACTCTCAAGAGTCTTCTCCAACACCACAGTTCAAAAGCATCAGTTCTTTGGTGCTCAGCCCTCTTCACAATCCAACTCTCACATCTATACATGAGTACTGGAAAAACCATAGCCTTGACTAGATGGACCTTAGTCAGCAAAGTAATGTCTCTGGTTTTGAATATGCTATCTAGGTTGGTCATAACTTTTCTTCCAAGGAGTAAGCGTCTTTTAATTTCATGGCTGCAGTCACCATCTGCAGTGATTTTGGAGCCCAAAAAAATAAAGTCTGACACTGTTTCCACTGTTTCCCCATCTATTTCCCATGAAGTGATGGGACCGGATGTCATGATCTTCGTTTTCTGAATGTTGAGCTTTAAGCCAACTTTTTCACTCTCCTCTTTCACTTTCATCAAGAGGCTTTTTAGTTCCTCTTCACTTTCTGCCATAAGGGTGGTGTCATCTGCATATCTGAGGTTATTGATATTTCTCCCGGCAATCTTGATTCCAGCTTATGTTTCTTCCAGCCTGTGCTTCTTCCAGCCCAGCATTTCTCATGATGTACTCTACATATAAGTTAAATAAGCAGGGTGACAATATACAGCCTTGACGTACTCCTTTTCCTATTTGGAACCAGTCTGTTGTTCCATGTCCAGTTCTAACTGCTGCTTCCTGACCTGCATACAGATTTCTCAAGAGGCAGATCAGGTGATCTGGTATTCCCATCTCTCTCAGAATTTTCCACAGTTTATTGTGATCCACACAATCAAAGGCTTTGGCATAGTCAATAAAGCAGAAATAGATGTTTTTCTGGAACTCTCTTGCTTTTTCCATGATCCAGCGGATGTTGGCAATTTGATCTCTGGTTCCTCTGCCTTTTCTATAAAACCAGCTTGAACATCAGGAAGTTCATGGTTCATGTATTGCTGAAGCCTGGCTTGGAGAATTTTGAGCATCACTTTACTAGCATGTGAGATAAGTGCAATTGTGCGATAGTTTGAGCATTCTTTTGCATTGCCTTTCTTTGGAATTGGAATGAAAACTGACCTTTTCCAGTCCTGTGGCCACTGCTGAGTTTTCCAAATTTACACCTGCAGAAAACTACGACTCCCAGAAGGCTTTGGGAGGCGGACCGCGAAAGGGGCGGAGCCTAAGGGAGACGGTCGTTGGCCGATTCCATCGTCCAGAGCGGGAAGGGTCGGCTGGGCGGAGTTTGGGAGGGAAGGCCCGACTAGCTGTAAATAGAAATATCGTCGTCCTGCGCGCGTTTGGTACGATCCACGCGGGGGCTCCCTGCTTCCTCGGCCTGCGCTTGAAGTTTCCCGGGCCGGGAGCGCGGCGCCTGCTGGGAAAGCGCCGGGACCGTTGTCCGGGCCAGCGGCGGCCGCGCGGGAGCCGCGACATGCAGAGCACAGACCTAGGCAGCAAGGAGAGCGGCAAGATATGGCACCGCAAGCCATCCCCGGCCACTCGGGACGGGTACAGGTCGCGGCGGGAGGAGGCGCGCGCTGGAGGGAGATGGAGGCTGGCGAGGGGCGGGTCCGCGGCTTCGGGGAGGCGTTTGCGGGTTTGTTTGGGGAAGGTCTCGGGAGGGGGTGCGGGGAACCGGACGGAGGTTCTGGTTTTTTTCCCTGCTCGTGATCGCCCGGTTGGGTGACCTCTGATAAACGCAGGTAGCTTGAGTTTCATGATCCTTCAGTTCAATCGCTCAGTCGTATCCGACTCCTTGTGACCCCATGAATCGCAGCACGCCAGGCCTCCCTGTCCATCACCAACTCCCGGAGTTCACTCAGACTCACGTCCATCGAGTCCGTGATGCCATCCAGCCATCTCATCCTCTGTCGTCCCCTTCTCCTCCTGCCCCCAATCCCTCCCAGCATTAGAGACCCCCTTTCCCTGTCTTGGGGACAGGAGTCTCAATTAGAATCAGCGTGGAGGGCCTGATTTATGCTGGGGAGTTTGCACTTCTGATGGGAGCCAGGACTGCCTCCTTTAATTAGCCCGGAATCCCTGTGGTATTCCTGGCACGCGGTAGATGCTCAGTAACTTATTTAATTATAACATCTGGGAAAGAACTCAGGAGGAGGAACGGATGCCAGAGAAGAATGCACTTCTCTCTTTTCCAAATGCCGTCCTTGACTCTTTTATCCATTCTTGAATCATTGTTAGCAGTCAGGCATGCAAGCATTCTACTCATCAATTATTTGATGAGCACCTACTTCCTTGCCAAGCTTCTAAGCGCTGGGGGACAGTTGTGGAAGGGAACAAACTTCTGGTTCTCTCGGAGTTTATGCATTAATGTGTATCCAGCGTAGGTCAGCCTTCTAGTAAGGTCAGTGTTGCTGCTGCTTTTTTAAAAAATAGACTTTGTTTCTTTAGGACAGGTTTAGGTTCGCAGCAAAATTGAGAAGAAGGTACAGAGATTTCCCATGCATCTCTTGCCTCCACACACGCCTAGCCACACCTTTATTAATGTCCCCCACCAGAGCAGTACGCTTGTTGCAGTTGCTCAGCCTGTGTTGACGCATGGTTACCAACCGAATTCCACTGTTTACATTAACATTCAGTCTTCGTGTTCTACATTCTGTAGGTTTGGACAAATGTATAATGACCCTGCCACCTTTATGGTCTCATACAAAATATTTTCACTGCTCTAAGAATCCTCTTGCTCTGCCCATTCATCCCTTCCTCCCCAGCTCTTCCTTTCATTCTTTTCCCTCCTCTCTGTCCTGTTTGATGCTCTTGTGTGACTTTAATGGGAGCCTTTGTCCCAAAGTGGTGCCATATTGGTGCCATGTTAATCTTACTGCTTTTAATCCCTTAGGATTCCATTGACTTTACTGCCTCACTTGTGATCATATTTCATGTGTTTCTCATTCTAGTAATTTTTCTGTTGATTCTTTGGTTGCTTCTCAAAAAATCAGTAGACTTTGAGTGCCAACTGCAAAAGCACAGTGCTGCACCTGATACCATCAGCTTATTTGGTTTCTGGTTGTTCTCAGTCCTCCAGGAATGTTGCCGTCCCATCGTCTCCATTGAATTAATATTTTGTCTGGAACAAGAATTCTTCCATATAGATTTTTCACTCCCAAATTTGGAATTTATGTAAATATCACCTCTGCTTCTTTAAAAAAAATTTTGTTTGTTTGTTTTGGCTGTGCTGGATGCTAGTTGTGGTGCGTGGAATCATAGTTCACCCGCCAGGGGTTGAGCCCACGTCGCCTGCCTTAGAAGGTGGATTGTCAGCCCCTGGACCACCACGGAAGTCCCAACACCGCCTCTACTTCTGAGATTCTAAATGTTCTAAAAATTATGCCTACCCATAATAATTGTTTTTCTTACTATCTAGATACACATACAAGATTCAGAAAATGACTCACATTTGTGTGAAAATGTCCTTATCTGTTTCTTCCACTAAAACATAGTTTCTTTTTGTTCATTAACACCCATTGTTATGATGTTGAGAAGGGCATCGGAGTGGGGAGCGCTGACTGTGGAGTCAGAGGGACTGCAGTTGAAGTAGATGTCCGCCCACCAGCTCTGTGGCCTTGGGCAAGTTAATCTTAGGTAGTAAGTGAAGATAATCGCACTTAACAGCAAGATTGTCTTAGGGAATTAGTGTCTCATGTTTCTGGGTATTCAGTAAATATTTGATGTTTTTATTATGTTTAAGGACTGAGGAGCACTATCAGGCAAATTATGAGCCATTGAAAAACAGTTCTAAAATAAATACTTGTATGTGTGATTTATATGAAAAGTCAGAAAGACAGAATTTTGCTATTAAATGTGATTATGTCATGATGGTACGGTTATAATAAAATTATTAGTGTCTTTCTGTATTTTCCATATTTTGAACAATGATCTTGTAATTTTGTAATACACACACACATAGTAAACATAGAAAAAAGACTGGAGGGGAAAGTCCTTTGCTTGGTCGAAGTTTAATTGCCAGGGAACATCTTGATGTTACTTATTGTCTCAATACATTCTCCCCACTCCCCTTCGGGAATGTCAGAGAAAAATCAGAGCTGGAAAGAAGTTAAAGTGGTGAAAAGGATATTATTCAGGACTGTTATTGCAAGAGAGGAAGCAAGACCTCAGTGTAGAACTGGAGTTGATGGTTCTGGGCTCGGTTTGGAATACAGCCTGAGCAAGAGGGAAGTTATAAACAGAGAGCGAGGTAGGGGTCAGAGGATGGAAAATTACCAGGAGAAAACATCTGGGGTAAATCTACCTCACAGGATTCTTGCTGAAGATCAGACAGCAGTTGGGAGATGATGGAGAATGAGGAACCCCATCAGGTGTCAAGGATGATGGTATTAAAGGTAGGGGGTTCTGATTAAACTGACTGAGCATGCTTGCTAAAGTTAGATTTTTCAAGGGAATGTACAGATGAGCCTAGGAGAAGGTTCTGAAGCCTGACTAAAGTTTGGTCAAGCCAAGAATCTTTGTCAGGAACTGGATAGAAATAATTTTACTGTTTCATCCAATGAGTCTCAAAAGCATTATTTTTAAATAAAGTAAAGAAAATGTTTGATATACTTAATTTGGTGGTTTTTAAATGAAGTGATAATGAGGCAATTGTTTCTAATATTAAAATTAAAATTCATTAAAAGTCAATTAAGAAATTTCATGATTTGAAAACTTGTTGCAGGAGAGAGTGGGCTTCCCAGGTGGCACTACTGGTAAAGAACCCACCTGCCCATGCAGGAGACATAGAGACACAAGTTCAGTCCCTGGGTGGGGAAGATCCCCTGTCAGAGGGCACAGCAGCACACTTCAGTGTTCTTGCCTGGAGAACCCCATGGACAGAGGAGCCTGGCAGGCTACAGTCCATGGCGCCTAGAAAAGTCAGACATGACTGAAGCGCCTTAACATGCATGCATGCAGGAGAGAGTGGGGTTACTCTGGTCTTCATGACCCAGGTATACACACATGTATTATTTTAAGGAGTTAATTGGTTCTGCAGATTTATAAGTTTTCTTTTCAGCAGATATATGGTACTTGATCTTCCTCTCAAAAAATAATACTTTTAGACAGATATAATCATACGTTTAGATTGAAGCTAAAGCTCCAATACTTTGGCCACCTGATGCGAAGAGCCGACTCATTGGAAAAGACCCTGATGCTGGGAAAGATTGAGGGCAGGAGGAGAAGGGGGCGACAGAGGATGAGATGGTTGGATGACATCACTGACTCAATGGACACGAGTTTGAGCAAATTCCTGGAAGTTGTGAAGGACAGGGAAGCCTGGAGTGCTACAATTCTTAGGGTCACAAAAAGTCGGACATGACTGAGCGAGTGAACAACAACAACAGATACAGTTGAAAATAAAATTCACTAACACTTGGAACACCCTGAATCACAAAAACAAAATCTCATCGGGGTATCTTAAAATTAGGATATTGAATTGAAATTTTTCTTACATATGGTAGTTTGTGATTTATATAAAACTACTTTTTGTTAATTACTTCATTGTTTATGTCTGTTGCTTGGGTAACAATCCAACTACTCGGTCAAAAATACATTTTCTTGTCATATCCTGTTGTCTGTCACTCAATCACAGCTTACAATCTGCTCGTGAATTTTTTTAAGTAGTTTATTTATTGGCTGTGCTGGGTCTTTGTTGCCACACGGGCTCTCTAGCTGTGGCGCGCGGGGGCTGCTCTCCAGATGTGGTGTGCAGGTTTCTGTTGTTACGGAGCACGGGCTCTAGGGTGCACAGCCTTCAGTAGTTGCAGTGGAAAGGCTCAGTAGTTGCAGTTCCTGGGCTCTAGAGCACAGGCTCAATAGCTCTGGTGCACAAGCCTAGTTGTTCTCCAGCGTGTTGTTCTGTGGACTCGTTCAGGACCAGGGATGGAACCAGTGTTCCCTGCATTGGCAGATGGAATCTTTACCACCGAACCACCAGGGAAACTATTTTTTTAGTGTCTGTCTCTACTACTGTGCTGAAAGCTTCATAAGGGCAGGGCCTCTGTCTATCAACTACCCTTATCTCCTGGCTTATGCAGTGTCTGATGCTTTGTGAGTTTTTAGGTGTTTGATGAATAAACGAACAGCAGCAACTCTGATAATAACATCCTATACAGTTTTCAGAAGTCACTGTATGGTTGCTTCTAGGAAAGGAGGAGGAGCAGTAGAAGAGGGAAGAAGGGGCAGGCAAAAAACTTCAAAATTAGTGAGGTGTACTACGCAATGCATGGGCTTCATAATAACAAGTGATGCATGACATAGCGTTTAATGGGTTTTTATTTTGTTTGTTTTTTGGCAGAATTATAGTGAACATCATTCACAACACTTCGGATTACCTTCCCAAAGTTTTAAGATTCTTGAACGCGGCTTTTGATAGCTCAGGTGATTGTTTAATTGCTGGGGACCATCACGGAAATATCTATGTTTTTGACTTGTGTGGAAACAGGTGAGCAAATACTTTGGATATTTACCAAGTGATTACTTTCTTGACTATTTTAGTACCTACTATTGATTATTTATTTAGAAAGATTTATCAAGTACTTACTATATTTCAGATACTTTGTAAAATTCTCCCATTAGTGCTGGTGGAATAAAGTGAGAAAGAATAGCCAAAATAGTTGGGGTTTTGTTTTGTTTTGTTTTGTTTTGTTTTTTTAAGAAAATTAAAGTTCTCGTATTAACGGCATCTCTAGCAGCTTGTTTTTTCTTAAATTTCAACCTTCATTACTTCTAGTTTATCAGCTAATATCTGGAACCTGTTTAGAAAAAGCACAGTGGCCTTTATATAATGCATTACTGTCAGTGAACTAGATCTAAGAATCTTTACAGATTTGGTCATCACTCTTCCTCCTCTTCTTTCCCTTTACCAGACAATTTAGTGAGAACGCATTAGGTGGGAATTGATCGAGGCAGTCATCGCTGCAGTGGGGGTAGGTGGAAAGGGAGGGTCAGAAAGTGTCTGTGTGGGGATGGGAGCAGTCATGGGAAAGACGCGGGCTTTGGCTGAATGAGTGTATTGAGGCTAATGGGGGCCAGGTTCCTGACTACTGGAAAGCGGAGTTGCAAATATGGAAAAGGAGAAAACTACACTAAACCCTCTGGACCTGGATTGGATTTGGTTCTGTTTTTATGAATCCTTGGTTTTGAATATATAGAGACAGAGAAATAAATAGAGGTGTGTGTATGAGAAAGTGAATGAATTATATGGACATAAATTTCCTAGCTTTGTTCACTCATAGGGCCTGGAAGCAATAATACCCCAGTAGTAATGAATATACCCAGTGCCCAGTTCTTTTCTAATTATCAGTCTGCTTCAAGGAATTGGGGATCCTTGGAAAAACAGCCAGTTTTAGGATGGAGGCAGGGAAGATACAAGATAAGCCTGCAGTGCTTTGTAGCCAGAAAGAAGGACTCAGTCAAAGAAGGATGGGGATGTGTCCAAAGGACAGAAATGTCACCTTGAAGGTGCTCTCTCTGGGCAGATTAGAGACAGTGAGTTTCAAAATGAATGATAGTGGTAGCTCGTAACCCACTGAATAAAATGAAAATCTATGAATTCATGCTGTAGTCAACAGTTTAATGAGAATAGATGCTTGCAGTCACAGAGTACCTCCCCCCAAAATACTTACTAAAGAGGAAAAGCAGTAATTTTACAGTGAAAAAGCCTGGCAAACCACCTTATCAAAGGATTAAAGTTGAAATAACCAGTAGTGGGGCAAATCAAAGTTTGTGTGCCACCTGATAGGGTGCAGTGGTCAGAACATAGTGTCACTTCTGTTATATTCCTGCCAAAGACAGGTGACCCGAGTCTAATCAGGAGAACCAGCTGGCAAAGCTAAATTAAGGTCATTGGATAGCAAGACTGGCTTGTGACCTTCACAAGGGTCAGGGGCATGAAAGATGTGGAAAGCCTGAAGACTCTTGCAGACAGAGGGAGCCTAGACACATGACAAGTCAAGGCTTGGATCTGGACTGATCTCTTTGCTGTAAAGGACGTTTTTAGGACATTGGACAAAACTGAGGTCTGGGGATTAGACAGTAGTAATATATAATGTAGTTTTCGGATTTTGATGATTTTATTGTGATTATATAGGAAAATTTCCTTGTTCATAGGAAACGTGATTTCAGTAACCTATTCTCAATAGTTCAGGGAAAGAAGAGCTCATAAATGATTTATCTGTCTGTAATTTACTGGGTAGAAATGTGTTAATCATTGTTTCCACTCCTTACCTAATGGTCATAATTCTCCCACCCATTACTCTTGCATAACCGATGCAGCCAGTTCCCAATCTTAAATCAATATACCTGTCTCTCTGCTCCCACTAAACAAAATAAAAATCCCAAACTAAACAAAATAAAAATAATTGTTGATTGACTCCATTATAGAGCAGTGAACTTCAACATCAGTGATGCTAGTACTTCCATTTGCTTATATCTGTTGTCATTTACTCTTTCACTCTTCTCTGAGTTTTCCAAACCTTAACCAATTTCTGTGGTTCCTTGTGTTCAGACTCTACTCTTATTCTGACTGCCTAGCCTCCTAATTTATGGAAAAATAGCTACCCTCAAGCTTCCTTTCCTTCTTCCCACCACAACCTCAGATATATCTGTAAGTCCAGCTGTTTGTAAAACTAGATGATCCTCATTTGTAACACTGCTAATCTCTGTCTTCTATGGCTGCCCGTGGGACGTTGCACCCTGAATGTTCCTCTCTTTTATTCTGTCCACTGTTCCTTTTCTCTCCGTAAACATTCACATCCGAGTATAGGTACGTGTGGCGTAGCTGTGACGTGAGATCAGGCCTGTCTAATCCTAAAGGCCACTACAGTGGGCTCACTCATAATCTTCCTAGTCGCTTAATCCAATGGTCTCGTTTCAGCTCTCATCTTACTAAATACTCTTGTCTTCCATCCTTTATGAAATTTTTCTTTTGCTTCAAGGTACAACTCTTTCCTGACTTTTCCGCCTCTGAGGTCGGTTTTCCCCTTGCTTTGCTGACTTTTTCCACTGTCTTTGCCCTTACTGTCCTGCTACTGGGGCATTTGTCCCCAGTATGCTTCTTTCTGTATTCTCGGTATTCTTTTTTAATTGGCTCATTACCACCAAGCTTCAGGCTTCAGCTGCCATGGAACATTGTTAACTCAGACCTGCTTCTCCCACCCACTGGGGAGCTTCTAGATAGCACTGTCTAATGTGGTAGCCACTAACTGCCCTCAGCCCTTGAGAGGTGGTTTGGCAAAGTTGAGATACATTGATGGTATAAAATACACTGGGTTTTGAAGACTCACTGTGAGAAAAAAGAATGTACAATATCTCTGATAATTTTTTATTAAATGTTGAAATGATAATATTTTAGATACACAATGAATTAAGTTTAATATGTTAAGATTAATTTTTAACTTTTAATGTGGCTTCTAGAAAATTTTTAGTAACACACATGGCCTGTATTCCATTTCTTTGGGACAGCATAGCTCTAAATGCTTTTCAAAGGCCTTAATCAGTTCAATTCAGTTCAGTTGCTCAGTTGTGCCAACTCTTTGCGACCCGGTGGACTGCAGCACGCCAGGCCTCCCTGTCCTTAATGCTACATGTTTAAAACCAGAATTACTATTTCCTACTACCACACTTATTCTTCTTTTGCCTAAATTTGAAAACTTCATTTTTTTGGTTAATGAAACTCTAGCTAGGTGCCAGGTACTCTGCTAAGCACTTAAACACACATTATTTCACTTAATCATCATGTAGTCATTTAACCATCACAACAACATCGACAACCTTATGAGACATCTTTTATCTCTACTTCACATGTGAGGGATTCCTGATTCCTCCCTCTTCACCCCCTGTTTGATGCATCACCAGACCTTTCTCCCCTTGACTTCTGACACCTCTTCTATTCTTCCTTTCCATTTTACACCCAGAATCCTCTTACTAAAAGGCATGCCTGGCCGTGATTCTGGTCTGCTCAAAAATTCTCGATGGCTTCCCATCCCACGTAAGTAAGATCCAAACTCCTTTCCATGGAAGGTAGCACTCTTCGTCATCTGCTTGTGTTCTGCCAAAATGGGAGTTCATTTTCCTGGGTTTCATTTTTTTCTTCTCTAAGGACTCCACTGACATGAAGTTTTACGATATTGGAAGAAATTCTGATACTAACACAGTAATCTCTTACTAGGTTTAATCTTGTTCAGCGAACAGCACAAGCTTGCACAGCTCTGGCCTTTAATCTTCATAGGAAGTCTGAATTCCTTGTGGCATTAGCTGATTATTCTATTAAATGTTTCGATACAGGTAAGAAGTCCTATTTATTTTTTGAAGCAGAGTGACTTGTAGGTGGAAATACTGCAGGGAGTTGGCCATTCTGTACAGTCTGAGGGGAGGGAGCAGACCCCACAAGACAACTCTCACTTCAGACACTGGCCACAAGTTTGGGGGTCCCAAGGCCATCCTCACATCAGATCACCAGGCTGCAAATTCAGGGTTCCCCACAGCTACCCCCAGGTTTGAGAATTCAGTAGAATGACGCACAGATTTCACTATGCTTATGATTATAGTTTTTTAAAAATAACTTATAGCAAAAGGATACAAATTAAAACCAGCCAAAGGAAGAGACGCATAGGGTGGATTCTGGGAGGCTCCCAAAAGAGATGCTTCCATCATCCCCAAGGACACATTACCCTCCCAGCATCCACACGTGGCCATCTGCACCAAGTCCTGCCTCACCAGGAAATTGACCCAAGCTCTGGAGTTTTTACTGGGACTCATCAGCGTTTGGTTGCCAACTTGGTTGAACTCCATTTCCAGCCTCCTTCTCTCTGGAGGTTGGGCTAATAGTATGAGACCCAAAGCCTCCGCCTTCTTATCACTCACATGGTTGGCCGTTATGGTGTGGCCAGTCCCCACTCTGAGGTTCTCTCCACAGCACAAACCATCTGTTTTGTCCAGGGACCTACCACAGATAACAGAGACACTCCCACCACTGGGGAAATTCCAAGGGTGTAGAGGTTGCTGGACAAAGGCCATGCATACCTCTCTTTGAAGGCCAAATTCCTTACTGCATGTGTACAAGAATAAATACTTTTTAAATTTTGCTTGTGTATTGATATTTTTTGCCATATTACGTTTTTTAATAGAGAACTAAAGAGTTCTATAAACTGAACTTATTATTAAGAAAAATCTCAGCTGCATTGTTTTTTCTTGTTATTAATGTATCAGATACAACATTTAGAAAGATTGTAAACAATAAGAATAGTAATAATAGTGTTGGCTAACACTTATATAGTGTTTACTCCTTGCCAGGTATTGTTCTATGATTTTATACATATTATTAATTTTAATCATAATCGTAACCCACAGAGATGGTTACTGTTGTTATGCCCAGTTTTCAGATGAGGAAACTGAGGCACAGAAATAGATTAACCAGGTTTCCACAGCTTGGTAAGCAGCGGAGCCAGGATTTCTAATCTGGGAGTCTTGCTGCAGGCCCCTGCCCCCAGGCACTGCCACCCTCTCACAGCACTTGCAGGAAGGAAAGGCAGTCGTGCCCAGAGACCATCAGTGCTTTTATATCGGGGGCCCACCTGTCTAATCTGTTTTCTTTGCATATACCTTTTTTATATTTTAACAAATATATGATCATCCTATCTGTATCATTTGGTAGAATCACTTCCTTCCCTTGTGAAAAATTTGTGTGTTTAAAATCAATACTTAATAATTCTACTCTAGAAATGTTTACAATACCACAATTTCTACTATTGTTTGGCCTCACCCTGCAGGCTTGTGGGCTCTTAGTTCCCCAACCAAGAAATTGAACCGGTGCCCCCTGAAGTGGAAGCACGGACTCTTAACTGCTGGGCCACCAGGGAATTCCTAATACCATGACTATTAATGTTTAACCTATTACCTTTTGGTGGATTTGAAACTGTTTTCAGTTTTTGGTATTACAAACACTGCTGATACAGAAGTTCTGATACACTGTCTTTAAACTCACCTGTGGCTGCTTTCCTTGGATTCCATCAGTCTCTTCTCTCATCTTAGTTGTATCTTTCATACCTTCTCCTGTCTTATTGAAACCCCTTGTGACAAAGCCCTTTCCTTAGGTGTTGTCTCCACCTCCCCAGCCCCCCCTTTCTTCACTGCCAAGCCCTGCTTCTCCACCGCGCCCATGCATGGATTCTGACTCTTGCCTCTTCCCCTGCGACCCCCACTCCAAGCTTCTGAGCCTTCTGTCTCCAAGGTCTTTAGTGACCTCTGATCGTATAAATCCTCTTCATACTTTTCGTTTTGTTTCTCCATAGCTTTTAACACTTTAGCTCACTTCAGGAGTATTGGTTTTCTACTGTTAACCTCTCTTGGATCTACTTTTCTGACTTCTTTTCTGGGTTCTTTTGTGATTCCTGGACTTTTGAATGGGGCTTCCCTGGTGGCTCACACGGTAAGGAATCTGCCTGGAAGGCAGAAGACCCACGTTCAATCCCTGGGTTGAGAAGTTCCCCTGGAGAAGGAAATGGCAACCCACTCCAGCTGGGTATTTGACCCAATTAAAAAGAAAAAGTAGAGGAACCCACATAGGTTGTCAACTTTTAATTTTGTTAATTGACATTGGAAAAAACAATATAACTTCATGAAATGGAGTTTTTTTTTTTAACAAACTTAGAAGTATATAATAGATTTAAAGGTAGTATTTTAAATTTAGTTTTGTGAAAAACTCATCATGTTATACTTATTTTTCTCTTCTCACTGAAGGCCAGTGAAAAATTGCCCATTAAGAGACGCCAGACTTCAGACTGGTGTTTGGAAGCCAGTCCTCCCTTCCCAAGAGTTTATCTGTTCCTCTGTCTTCAGTTTGACCTACTTTGTATCTTAACGTTTCCCAGATTTACATCTGGCTTTCTGGCTCTTCTCCCCTGGTGCATCTTTCTGGAGGAACAAACCAAGTCTGACCATAAAACTGTAACATGCCTGTCATAGGAAACTTGGAAACACAGAAAAATGCAAAGAGAAAATAAAAATCACTACAATTTTACTACCCATTGATAATTATCGTGGAGAGTTTTTGATGTTTTCAGACTTTTTTCCTCTGCCTGTGTGTCACACGTGCAGACACAAACACACCGAATCAGTTTTTAGAAATCAAATCTGTCATCTCTTCCGGCACTGCTAAGTCTGATCCCCCTCGTGTATTTATGTCACATAGCAGAGTCACCTCCTGTTTATGTAACTAAACCGGAGCCACTGAATCACTGAGTCCTTTGATTTTTTCCCTTTGTAGCTGTTGAGTTGGTTCCTTTCCCCATTGCCACATGCTTAGTAGAGATCCTTCTCATCTCCTGCCTGGATTATTACAGCAACAGATTAACTAGTCATTTTGTGACCTCTTCCTCCTCTCCAGTATATTCACCATGTCTTCAAAGTACTCTTTCTGAAGCAGCCCAGATACGATATTCTTACATATAAAACTATTTCAAGAGAAAGCCCAGGCTTCTGTCATGTCATGTTCAAGACGGTTCTTAAACCCCCTTTCAGCCTCATCTCCTCCTGCCCCCCTGATAATCCACGTAACTACCATGTCCCCTGGCGCACTTCATCAGCCAGTCAGAGGCTTCCGTTCTTTTCAGATGTTAATGGAGCTGCAGGGACCTCATGTGATCCCTGGCCATCAGTTGAATCTGTTCTTGGATGAAATACCAGGTTTGACCTGTATGACTGTTTGCCTTTTTCCCTCAGTCACCAAGGAGCTGGTTAGCTGGATGAGAGGGCATGAATCATCGGTGTTTTCGATCTCTGTGCACGGATCGGGGAGATACGCCATCACCACCTCCTCTGATACAGCACAGCTCTGGGACTTGGATACCTTCCAGAGAAAAAGAAAGCTGAATATTCTCCAGTCTGTGGGAATACAGAAGGTCAGTGGACGGAGCGCGTCTTGGTCTGTGGTGCTTCCCGGGCTAGTTTCTGGATCAGCTGGATATGGATGTTAAAAGTAATGTTTCACTTTGTCTCAGTTATGTCAGCAAAAGCAAAACTGGTTTATTATTTATAGTATGTAACTTCAACTTTAGTTAGGTGATAGTTTTTACTTAGCTGATTGATTTTGTTTTATTTCTTAACCCAGTTATGAAAAAGTCTAAATGTATAGAAGATTTGTAAGAATTTCACAAGGAACACATGTACATCACCGCCTAGATCCTACTGTACCATACCGTACTTTGTTGCTGTTTAGTTGCTAAGTTGTGTCCAACTCTTTGTGACCATATGGACTGTAGCCCGCCAGGCTCCTCTGTCCATGGGATTCTCCAGGCAGGAATACTGGAGTGGGTTGCCATTTCCTCCTCCAGGGGATCTTCCTGTGTCTCCTGCATTGGAAGGTGAATTCTTTACTGGTAAGCCACCTGGGAAGCCCATACCGTACTTACTGTATTATGGATCTATGCATCTGTCTGTCCCTTCGTTTATTAACTCACTTTTTTTTTTAAGTAAATTTCAGACATCAGTACACTTGCTCATCAGTGCTTCAGCCTGCATTTAAATTGGGTTTAGTATTTGTTGATGTAAACTCTTGTTTTTAATGCATGTCTTAAGCATTCATTTGTTAAATTTTGATAAATGCATATATATTTGTAGTGTGCAAACCTATTGTTACCACCGGAGAAGGCAATGGCACCCCACTCCAGTACCCTTGCTTAAAAAAATCCCATGGATGGAGAAGCCTGATAGGCTGCAGTCCGTGGGGTTGCTAAGAGTCGGACACAACTGAGCGACTTCACTTTCACTTTTCACTTTCATGCATTGGAGAAGGAAATGGCAACCCACTCCAGTGTTCTTGCCTGGAGAATCCCAGGGCTGGAGGAACCTGGTGGGCTGCTGCCTATGGGGTCGCACAGAGTCAGACACAACTGAAGTGACTTAGCATAGCATTGTTACTACCATCCCAGAAAGTTCCATCATATCCCTTCCCAGATAATCATTCCTCTGATGTTTTTCTACTGTGGGTTAGTTTTATCTGTTCTAAAATTTCACAGAAGTAGAGCTTTTCAGTAATAGTGTGTGTAAAGCTTTTTTCATTCAGCATCATGTTTTTGAGATTCATCCTTGCTGTTTTATATATCAGTAGTTTGTACCTTTCTATTGCTTATCAGTATTCCATTGTACACATGTATCACTTTTTAAAAATCCATTTCTTGTGTTTTTAAGGTTTGGTTTTGTTTGCTATTTGATTAGCTAAATGCTGTTTTCAGGATTGCATCTCCCATTTAATTGTTTTGCTTCAGGTTATATTATACCTGCAGTATTGCTTTTAATTTCTTGGTTATTAGCATGAACAACTAGCAGTTCATGTCAACCAAAATCTTATTTTGTAGTCTCTACAAAAATCCCAGGGTTCTTAATCATTTAGAAAAGATATAAGTTATAGCCAGCTGACTCATCAGGAATTTAGGTCAAATGCCTTAGTAGGTTTTTTCTTCAGTTGCTTTAATACTTAAATTATTTTAAAGTCTAAGAAAGAGAACACTGAGAGTTGAAGCCACAATGGAAACAGTCATGAAACAATGACACAAAAACCATCTGCTATTTTCACCATGAAACTAGAATAGTGCACACTGAATAGCTGCCATATTAACCTTGGCTTGGTCGTTCAGACAGTTTAGTTTAAAAAAACAGGATTCCAAATCTTAGTGATAAAATAAATGTATTAAAGGTAAATACAGTATGCAGTAGACAGATAAGTATATTGTTCTAAAATAATAGAATATCATAGTCTGTCTTTAAGTTACCAGCAAGCTCTTCCTCAAAAGACTAGATGGTAAACATCTTTGGCTTTGCTGGCAAAGAGCAAAATTGAGGATATGTGTGTACTTTCATAACCACCTGAAATGACAGAATTTTAAAACATAAAACTCATTCTCCTGGGCCGTACGAGAACTGGAGATGAGTCAGATGGTTGTCACTCCTGGCTTATTCTGTAGAAAACAGGAAGTAATTGTAAACTAAACTTAGAGCAAAACTTTAGTTCTTATCAGGTTTTTATTAAGCTTATATTTTTACTGTGGTTTTTCACTTTTAAACTTTTATTGGGATATATTTGATTTACCATGTTGTGTCACTTTCAGATGTATAGTAAAGTCGATTAGTTATACATATACACGTGTCCACTCTTTAGATTCTTTTTTTTTTTTTATTTATGTATTTGTCTGCCCCAGGTCTTAGTTGAGGTACACAGAATCTTCCTTGTGGCACGCAGACTCTGGCTTGTGGCATGTGGGCTCAGGTTGTGCATGGGCTCAGTAACTGTGCGTGGGCTTAGTTTCCAGGTGGGATTTTAGTCCCTTGACTAGGGATTGAACCTTCGTCCCCTGTGTTGCAAGGCAGATGCTTAACCACCGGAAGACCACAAATCCCCTTCTAGGTCTTTTCCCATATAAGCCATTACAGAGTATTGAGTAGAATTCCCTGTGCTATGCAGTAGATTCTTTTTAGATCTGTTTCACCTACAGTAGTGTGCAGACGCCAGTCTCAGTCTCTCGTTTATCCTCCCCCCTTTTATCCCCTGGTAACCATAACCATAAAGAAAGCTGAGCGCCGAAGAATTGACGCTTTTGAACTGTGGTGTGGGAGAAGACTCTGGAGAGTCCCTCAGACTGCGAGGAGATCCAATCAGAAAGGAGGTCAGTCCTTAGTGTTCATTGGAAGGACTGATGCTGAAGCTGAAACTCCAATACTTTGGCCACCTGATGCAAAGAACTGACTCACTGGAAAAGACCCTGATGCCAAGAAAGATTGAAGGCGGGAGGAGAAGAGGACAACAGAGGATGAGATGGTTGGATGGCATCACCGACTCAACGGACATGAGTTTGAGTAAACTCTGGGAGTTGGTGATGGGCAGGGAAGCCTGGTATTCTGCAGTCCATGGGGTCGCAAAGAGTCAGACACAACTGAGTGACTGAACCAAACTGAACTGAACCATAAGTTTGTTTTCTACATCTGTGACTCTACGTCTGTTTTATAACTAAGTTCATTTGTACCGTTTTTTTTTAGATTCCACATTTAAGTGATGATATTTGTCTTTCTGTGTCTGACTTCACTCAGTATGACAATCTCTAGATCCATCCACTTGCTGCGGATGGCATTGTTTTGTTCTTTTTTATGGCTAAGTCTGCTTTTATATTTTAAATACAAATTTTGTGGGGTTTTTTTCCCATTGATGACACATGGTAACACATGATGATATGGGTTTCATTTATGATGGCTCTTTTAATCTAAAATGGTCTCCCACCTTTTCTCTTTTATTCCCATAACATTAATTTTCTTTTTTTTTTTAAAAAAACCAGGCCAGTTAGTTGTGTTGGAAAATGCCACACATTCTGGATTTGTGTTACTGTCTCCTCATTGCATCATTTAACTTGTTTTCTCACCTGATATCTTGTACGTTCAGTTCAGTCACTCAATTGTGTTTGACCCTTTGCGACCCCATGGACTGCAGGGCACCAGGCTTCACTGTCCATCACCAACTCCACCTGGAGCTTGCTCAGGCTCATGTCCATCAAGTTGGTGATGCCATCCAACCATCTCATCCTCTGTCCTCCCCTTCTTCTCTCGCCTTCAATCTTTCTCAGCATCAGGGTCTTTTCCAGTGAGTCAGTTCTTCGCATCAGTGGCCAAAGTATTGGAGTTTCAGCTTCAGCATCAGTCCTTCCAATGAATATTCAGGGCTGATTTCCTTTAGGATTGACTGGTTTGATATCCTTGCAATCCGAGGGACTCTCAAGAGTCTTCTCCAACACCACAATTGAAAAGCATCAATTCTTTGGTGCTTAGATTTCTTTATGGTCCAACTCTAACATCCATAGATGACTACTGGAAAAACCGTAGCTTTGACTAACGAACCTTTGTTGCAAAGTAACAGCCGATGCTACTGATTTCTTGTAAACTTGAATTTAAGCCTAAAGTCTTGAGTAGATTCACATGAATCATTTTTGACAAGCTATTCACCTTGTGTGTAAGATGGAAATAATAATAGTGCTTACCTCAGGGTTGGTTTCGGGACTGAGTATGATAATCTATGCAAAGCCCTTAGCACGAAGCTTGTGCATAGCAAGTGTTTAGTACAAGTTAGCTGCAGCTGCTGTTCTTTCTATATTGCTGTTATTTTTGTTATCTATTATCCAGCTTTATAGGATTATTTCAGTGCAATTAGGTATCTTCTAAAAAGCTATAAGGTAACGGTATTCTTTTTCTTGTGAACTATATTAAATAGATGCATAATCCCTTATTAGCAACTCAAAAACCCAGATGTTTTTTAATAACTCATTTGGTGGCAGAATCTGATTGGAATTCATCTGGCAGCAAAATCTGAACTAAGTTGACATGAGGCTGAATTATTAATATATTTGACTATGGGGTGCTGCTCCAAGTCACTGAGAGTTCTACATAATATTATAGATTATGCATTGTATTGGGCTTCCCTGGTGGCTCAGATGGTAAAGAATCTGCTTGCAATGAGGGAGACCCAGGTTTGATCCCTTTCTCAGATCAGTTCTGAATTCTGGAACACATCTTCCCTAAAGGTTTCGGATTAGAAACTATCAGTCAGTATCAGACTTTGACTTCAAAATGTTTTTAAAGAAATTACTGCTCCATCTGCTTTCCACTGATTTTTCTACCTAGCAGTAGCAGTAATTGATAGCAATGCCACAGGTGGCTCGGTGTTAAAGAATCAACCTGCAGTGCAGGAGACGCAAGGAGACTTGGGTTCAAGCCCTGGATCAGGAAGATCCCCTGGAGGGGGAAATGGCAATCCACTCCAGTATTCTTGCCTGGAAAATCCCTTGGACAGAGGAGCCTGGCAGGCTACGGTCCATAGCATCACAAAGAGTCCAGCACAGCTAAACAGCAGCAGTAATAGATACCAGTTGTTGAGTCCTTATTATATACTTGGGCTTCCCTGGTGGCTCAGAGGTTAAAGCGTCTGCCTGCAATGCAGGAGACCTGGGTTCGATCCCTGGGTCGGGAAGATCCCCTGGAGAAGGAAATGGCAACCCACTCCAGTACTCTCGCCTGGAGAATCCCATGGACAGAGGAGCTTGGTGGGCTACAGTCCACGGGGTCGCAAAGAGTCAGACACGACTGAGCGACTTCACTTTACTGTTATATACTTAACACTTTGTTTTGTTATTTTTAAGCTTAAATAAAGGTGGATACAATTATCCCCATTTTACAGTTGGGGAAACTGCACTTCAGAAATATTGAGTAATGTGCCCAGTGTCACGTAGCTTATGAAAAAGGTACAGTTCTGAGCTGAAGCTTGGTTTTCTCTGAAGTGGCTCCATTATGCTCTCAGGTGAACCAATTACATTTCTTCGAATTAGAATATTTTGATTCTTTTGTTGATACTAGGAGGTAGGACACTTAACTCTGTTAGCTAGAGATTTTGGAATAAATCCTGAGATTTCTGTTTACTGTGGTTCAGTATGAATCAGACAAGGTTTTGTGATGATGGCATCAGAGAACATTTAATAAGTGTCATAAGCTTAGTCTATATACGAATGGGCACTCACTAAATTTTTGCCAAATTGTACATTTCACTGTTAACTTTCTCTAACTACTATCCTGAACTCTTTCAACTTTGAAAAGAATTCATGTACCTCTCAAAAGTGAATTGGGAAGCCTAGGATTTTCATGTTTTGTAAGGAAAAGGTGCAGCCAACCTTCAAAAAGTATATTTTGTTAGTACTCTTGAAGCTTTTTCTAAGCATTTTGTGTTTGTCAGGAGATGACACTATCTAAATAATGACATGATTCATTAGGAACAATTTTATAATCATTAAAATCTGGCAATTAAAATTACAAATCTAGTAATGAATAATCATGTAGGCAATAATCTATCACAGCTATTCCTCAAAATAGCAGCTGATGCTCATTAACTTTAAGCTTTTGCTTCTCCCAGTAGGAATAAACTTTATTACTTTTCTAGAAAAATACTGCTAATTATAATAAAAATTTCAAGACACTTTCTCTGACATCGGATTGGAAACCGTTTTCATGCATCCATTATAGATTGTAATGTATTCACTGACAGTTCTTTCTGTACGACCTTCATATTACAAATCTTCTTAATATAATGGAACTGTTGGCAAAAGACCTACCAGATTGTCTTTGATAAAGTGAGCCTAGGACAAAAGTGAGGAGGAGCTGGATCAGGCAAGGGGCTCGGCATCTGATGTAGTTGAGCTAGCTTCTTTTAGAGTCTTACAGCTGTAGTCCTTAGTAGATTGTTCTAACTAACCAGTATGTTCCATAGTACATTTTGTGTGCACATATGTATGTTTTCTAGCACTATTATCAGAAAAGAGATAATGTATTATATATAATATATGTAAATATATATGTTTACAATGCTCTAAAATTTTTATAGTAATGTTTTTAACTATTAGAATCATTGCCTAACTATATGTATACAATAGCTGCATGACAATAATACAGATTAGTTGCAAGGCTGCCATATTTCATGTGGATGCTTTATTGACCCATTGTTTTTGTAACACTGGGGAAAGCCATGGTAGATGCAGTGTTGATCCTGCTTTTTCTCTGGACATCTCTCTCACTGCTGTGATGATGGTTACATCTAGATTCTGAATACTCAGAGACACTCTAGTCCAGTGTTAGAGATGCTGAACACTTCATCCCCAAAGAATGTATTGATAGCACTCCCTCTGACACCAGTAAAATTGTGAAGGTGTCAGGATAAAAGGAAACAAATCCTTAAAGGTGCTCTGCCTCCTCTACGAGTCCCTGCCCCTCTCTTTCCAACACAAAAACAGTCATATGTTTTAAAAATAATAAAGCTTGTAAAGACACAGTAGTAGACATAAGAAGATGTGTTCAAATATAAAGTGTTATAGTCAGTTCTGATGTGGTTAAGAAGGCCAATCTGGATGGAACCAAAGAACAAATACCTAGAACTCGACATAAACTGTTAAAGGTGAAGATGCATATACTATACAACTTAGTAAGAAAAAGGTTTATTCATTCATTTATTCAACAAAAAACTGTTGCGCACCTTTACTAAATTCTAATCATTGCGCTTGCTACTGACCACACAAGAATAAGCAGGATAGACAAGACTCGGTTCTGCCCGCTCAGAACCAACCAAGTATCTTCAGCTGTGAAGGATGTTGCGTCTCTTGCTCAGTTTTGTCCACAGTGTTTGGGGTTCCATGCATAGGGTGTCAGGGTAGATTTCCTGTGGGCAGACGACTGTATAAAGAAATTATAATTCTTCTGTGGTTCAGAGGAATAAAATAGAAGATCAAAGCTGTATTGAGGGAAGAATAAATAGCTAGAGCTGTAACTATTAGCTGTTTGCAGGAATTTATTTTGAGGAGATAGCTACGAATGCTTGTCCTTAGGGTATTGAATTTTTTTCATGTTCTTTGCTTCCTTTCCTACCTCCCTCTGCATGTTTTACACAGATGGCACACAAAGTTCTGTTTGAGGCCATTGAAACTTATGAGAAAATATTGGTCAGTTTTAATAAAAATGTTATATTATTGAAGTAAGCATTGCTTACTGCTTATGTAATAGAGAAATAGAAATTATGAGAATAAAATGATATTTTCAGCTTTTCTACCAATTTCAGTCTCAATTGTGCATTAAATAAATTGAATCACTAATAAAATATGAGAATCTCTAATAAAATATAAAATCTCTAACATGTATTTTCAAGATTTTATTTTGCAAATAATGCTTAGCAAACATTTATAGACATTTATCTTAAAGCATTTTGCTGGGTTTTTTCTCAAAGAATTTACCCTTAGAAGCAGATTGGTTATTCAGAAGAAATATAAGACTGTTGAGATATATACAGTATCTTTACTTAGTTTTTACTACCAGCAGGAGTGTATCACAGTTCCTTTTCTATAGTTTCACCAACATTTAATATTTTTAACACTTGGTTGTTAGCATTTAATACTGTATATTAATATATAACTTATAAATATACTATGTATATTTTGTTTATATGTATGGTTTGTGTTTTGTATAGTTCGTGCATTATTTTAAAGTAAATTTGATACACATAAAATGGTATCTTATTTTCATCTGAATCTTTTATAAGGTTAAATATTTAAGAATTGTTATTATTTTATGAATAAACTTGTCATTATAGTCACCTATTTTTTGTTTAAAGGAGTTTACCTTTTCTTTTGATTTATAATAGTATATAAAATATCAGTTTTATCCCCTGGCATGTATTGTAAATGTATTTTCTCCAGTTTAAGAAAAAATAATTTTAAGAAAGAATTAACTACTTATAAATTTTAAACTTAAAGAGGGTTAAATGATCCTTATATAAACAATAACTTTTTTTCTCCCTTTTTAGGTTTTCTTTTTACCATTAAGTAATACCATCCTCAGCTGTTTTAAAGATAATTCCATCTTCGCCTGGGAATGTGATACTCTTGTTTGCAAATATCAATTGCCAGCTCCACCTGAAAGCTCTAATATATTATACAAAGTGTTTGCTGTGACCAGGTAATGTTCACTTTGAGACACTGAGGATTTTTATGAAATTTAATTTCCAGTGAAATTTTATAAATTTTCATTCAGTATTTTATTGTCATACGAGCAAAAGTTTCCTTTAAGATATGATCTGAGATATGGTATTAAATTTTTTACTTGTTGTACACAAAAATATAAAAAGTATATGAAATCCTAAGGCTGGTATTCTCATTAGCTATAAAAAGCATCAACTAATAGCCACTCCTATCTTGTCTATAATTCTGCCTGTATTTAGTCACATACAACTCTTTGCGATCCCATAAACTGTCCTCCAGTCTCCTCTGTCCATGGGGTTTTCCTTGCAGGAACACTGGAGTAGATTGCCATTTCCCCCTCCAGGGGATCGTCCCAACCCAGGGATCAAGCCTGTGTCTCCTGCCCTGGCAGGCAGATTCTTTACCATTGGTAACTGTCTACTACTTCTGTACTATGTCGTTGTAAAGCAAAGCCCAAGCGTATCATTTCATGCATAAATATTTCAGCGTGTATCCCTAAAGGATAGGACCCTTTTTGAAACACAGCTGTGGTACTATCGTTACACCTTTACACATTCATAATACTATATCTAATTATTATTCATAGTTCACGATTGGTCTAATAATCATTTTTGTGGTTGGTTCAAGTTAGGAACAAAATACGGTTCACACGTGGCCTTGGTTGATACATCTCTCTTTATATTTTCTTTGCAGTTAACTTGTTAAAGAACTGGTCATTTGTCCTGAAGTATTCTAGATTCTGCTTTTTGCATCCCTGTGATGCTATTTAATGTGATCTTCTGTCATCTGTGTTTACTATAAACTGGTTATGTCATTTCCTGTAAGTTGGAGGCTTGATCTGATCTGGTTTGATCTGGGAGCAAGAAGACATTGTAGGTGGTTGGTGTACTTTCATCTGCAGGAACACAGAACTCTTTCTTATGATGTTAATGGTCACTGGTGGTCATCACCTAGATATCCTGTGTTGCATTGGAGGTTAGCAAAATGGAACTAACTATTCTGTCTTTCCTTCTTTATTAACCAGAACCTTCTAGAGAAAGAAACTTCGTCTCATCAACTCTTTGGTTACTTTGCTGTACAGTTAGTAAAGGAAAAGCAGGATAAAATGCTTGACTTCTTCATCTTAAAAACAGAAAACCTTTTCCCCCAAAATAATGGATTGTTTATTGGCATATTCAGAGGTGGCCATTGAAGGTCTTTTGTCTTTAGTCTTTGTAAACTCATGGATTTAAGCATAGTTGACATAGTTTGACTCATTAAAATTATTATTCTTAGTGATGCTCTGGTTCTCTCATCTTTGACCAGTGAGATTATCTTCAGGTCGACTCTGAACCCTCTTGATACAACCCCTTGTCTATGATGTGTGTGTGTTGTCGCTCAGTCATGTCTGACTCTTTGCAACGCTGTGGACTGGAGCCCGCCAGGCTCCTCTACCCATGGAATTCTCCAGGCGAGAATATTGTAGTGGGTTGCCATTCCTTTCTCCAGGGGATCTTCCTGACCCAGGGATTGAACCCATGTCTCCTGTGTCTTTGCAGGCAGATTCTTGATCACTGAGCTGCCAGGGAAGCCCTTTTTCAGGCTACTGCAATATAATAGCTTTCTTACTTTGTGTATTTTTAATCTCATTTCCTAAAGTCAGTCTCTGCAAAGCAGCTAGAGTGGTCTTGTTGAATCATTAAATCATTTCCCTATCCAACTCCCTTGAAAGGCTTTACATTGCTCTTAGGAAAATCCAACTCCCCGCCATATCCCCTGAGGCCTTTTGTCCTCTGGTCTTGGCTTCCCTCCCTTTTGTCATCTTATTTCCTTCCCCATCTAATTTAAGTGTTCAGCCACACTTGAATATTGCTTCTCATTCTTCCTTATATACTGACCTTATTCCTGTCTCAACATTTTTGTATTGGCCAGTCAGCAATACTGACAAGCATGGAACTCTTCCTCCAGGTCACCCTGTGACCGGCCCATTCACATCATTCTTGCAGTAGATCTCCGTCCTTTCCCAGCTCTGTAACATCACCTGTTTAATAAACATTAAGAATTCATTTCCTCAGAGGTGCTAGCCACATTCTAGTTCTCAGCAACCACACGTGGCTAATAGTGACTCTCTTGGTTCTTGCTGTTTGGGTTTTTGTTTGTTTATTTTTGGCTGCATTTGGTCTTTTCCCTAGTTTGGCTAGTGGGGGCTGCTCCTCTTGCAGTGCGCAAGCTTCTCATTCTGGTGGGTTCTCTTGTTGTGGCCTGTGGGCCAGCAGTTGGGGCTCTCGGGCTCTAGAGCGAGGGCTCAGTAGTTACGGTGCTGGGCTTAGTGACCCACGGCATGTGGGATCTTCCCCAGTCAGGGATGGAACCTGTGGCCTCTGCATCAGATTCTTATCCACTGTACCACCAGGGAAGTCCAGTAGTGACTTTTGGACAGCGTAGGTGAGAACATTTCCATCATGATACTGAATCAAGTTGGACAGTGTTGCTATAAATAATTAATCCAGTCTTTTTTACCTGTCTGTTCTGCAGGGATGGCCGGATCCTGGCTGCAGGGGGCAAATCAAATCACATTCATTTGTGGTGCTTGGAAGCTAAACAGCTGTTTAGAATTATCCAGATGCCCACCAAAGTTCGTGCCATTCGCCATCTGGAATTTCTTCCTGATAGTTTTGATGCTGGTTCTAATCAGGTTAGTAACATAAAGGTTAGTAATGTGGTACTTTTTTGGGAAAAATCGTATCAATTTCTGCACTATATTCTCTCATTTAACTTATGGCAGCCTGATCGTTTCAAGGATTTGAAATTGCCAAAAACTTGTTAAGAGTCTAAAACTGAAAAAATGGAAACATCTTAGGTTCTATATATTAATGATAATTTACCCTTTTCCCTAAAATCGGTATACTTTATGTCATACTCTGGTTTACAGGGTATGAAGTGTGCTATTTTTTTATTTGATCCTTAAAGAATTCTTTGAGCATAGGCAGGGAATGTTTCGCAGACTGTGACATGAAACTAGGTGACTTGTCAGCACTGCTGTTTTAAGGATTGAAAGTAGGACTGGAAGGAAATTTTCTTGCTTTTTCGTTGTGCTGTGTTTTATCCACCATTAGCAGGTTGCCTCGAGCCTATGAAACGTGTTTTCTTTCTATTTAGCCTTAGTTTACAAAGTGCTTCCCTTCCACACACCCTTTTTCTTTTTAATAGTTGGGCAGTTGAACCTTAACTTCTTTATTTTAAATTATCTTGGGTCTTGCCATTAACAAATTTTATATGTGTGTGTTTTATGTATATATATATTTATGTATATATGTATGATGTGTGTGTGTATCATATCTATTTTAAGTTTTCTGAGTAGATAATGCTTTCACATGGTTGAAAACATTAAAAAAAAAATAGGCATAAAGTGAACTCTTACTTTCTCTCTCATTTGCCCAGTTACTCACTCTCCAAAACCACTGCTGTTATATAATCTTATGTTTTTCCCATTTTGCATTTTTTTCTTTACTTAGTTTACCTTGAAGATTATCCTATATCAGTATAAAACTTCATTCTTTTTTACAGCTGTATAAATTTTTTAACCAGTCCTTTATTATTGGGCACTCAACCTGTTTTTAGTTCTCTTCTAGCACAGATAATACTGCACTGGATCACTTTTGCACATGTCACTTCACACATCCTGTCTGCAGGGAAAGATAAAATCCCAGAGTTAATAGTGGTACCAGCATTATGTGCATCTGTAGTTTTGATAGGTCTTGCCTTCCAGAGAAGTTGCATCAACTGAATGAGGGGATTCCTACCATCTGACCAACAGAAAAGCATGCTTTTTAGATTGTCACCTTCAAATTGCCTCCAGCTACCTCCAAACTGTAGGCTTTCACATAACAAGGGATGTCAGGGTTTCACAGAATCGCCTGGCGACACAGCCTTCCAGCCCCTGGCCCGGGAAAGAGCCTGTGGACGAAGCAGCAGAGGGCTTTATTGTTTTATGTATTTAAGCTTTTTTAGTACATGTTTTTAATTTTTCAAGTTGTATGAGTTACAGCTGTTTTTTTCCCCCTTAAAAGACTAGCTTCCTTCAGACTTCCCCCCACCCCAAGACTGTCCTTCTTTGCAGCTCACACTTTCTCCCTCCACAACCCAAATGCTGGTTACAACAGCGAGGTCACAGGTTTGTGTGGGGCAGCAGGACAGCTGTCAGCTCTGCTCAAGCTGAGGATGGAGAAGGGAAACAAGCCCTCCAGCCTCCCCACTTCTGCCAGCCACTATGGAGTCAAAGTGCAGAACTGTACTCCTCTCTCCTTCCCCTGGAGGGGTTGGTGGAGATAGGCCTGCCTGTGGGACCTTTCTGTAGTCTCCCAGGATAGGCTCCTTACTGGTTCTGGTTAGGGCCAGGTTTATCTGGACCTGAACTGGGCAAATCTGCGTGAGCCGTGATTAGGGATTTTAAATAAACATCGTGGCTCTCTGCGAGTATGGTCTCCTCTGATTGTCCTCCACCCCACCACTGCACGCCCCCCAAGAGAGAACATATGTAAATACACGTGTGTACATGTGTAGTTTAGCTTTTTAAAATTGAGGTGTAATTAACAGAGAACATGTTAGTTTCAGGGCTTCCTTCATAGCTCAGTTGGTAAAGAATCTGCCTGCAATGCAGGAGACCCTGGTTCAATTCCTGGGTTGGGAAGATCCACTGGAGAAGGGATAGGCTACCCACTCCAATATTCGTGGGCTTCCCTTGTGGCTCAGCTGGTGAAGAATCCGCCTGTAATGCAGGAGACCTGGGTTTGATCCCTGGGTTGGGAAGATCCCCTGGAGAAGGGAAAGGCTACCCACTCCAGTATTCTGGCCTGGAGAATTCCATGGGCTGTATAGTCCATGGGGTCACAAAGAGTCAGACAGGACCGAGGATCTTCACTTTCACTTTCACGTTAGTTTCAGGTGTATAACAGGATGGCTTAGTATTTGTATGTATATATTGTAAAATGGTCACCACAATAGGTCAAGTTAACATCTGAGACTTGAATTTTAAATGTGTTTTAGGAACTCACATGTTGTTTCTCTCTACTCTTAGGTTCTTGGAGTGCTAAGTCAGGATGGTATTATGAGATTTATTAATATACAGACTTGTAAACTTCTCTTTGAAATTGGGAGCCTTGATGATGGAATTAGCTCATCAGTAATTAGCCCACATGGACGGTACATTGCATCTATTATGGAAAATGGCAGTCTGAACATATACTCAGTTCAGACTTTAACGAAAGAAATAAATAAGGTATGTTATCAAGTAAACTTCCCTTTTTTCTTTAAAGATTTAAATGTTGTATCATCAAAAATAAAAGCTCTGTTACAATTTTTTAACTTTCTTGCACCATTATCCCTTTTTCTGGATATGTTTTCTCGCTCTTACTCCCAAAGCCACATCTCCAGACTTTGCTCACCTATGCTCCATTCTTAAACTGCTGCCTTTGTCAAAGGCCTCTGTTTGTTGTCCCTGTCCCATTCGAGGTACCCCCCGATCTGCTTCCTGAAAAAGGTCCGCAGTCCCAATCTGTTCATTTTTTTCTCTTTCTTCCCCTCTTGCAGGCTAGACACCTTGGAGCACCTATGACTGTATCTATTCCTCTGTTTCCCGAATTGAGTCAATACTAAGTTATGTACTCCTTGAATCTGAAATGTCTGTACGGGGGCCACCTGTTCGCCATCTCGGCCATCCTTGTCTTGGTGCTCACTGACTGCTCTCGAATAATAGTAATCTCAATAAATACACCTAAACTCAGAGCCCTTGGTGCCTGCCCCTCCTCATCAATCATCTTCCACATACCATTTTTCTAAAATAAGACTTTCATCATCTAAACTAACGCTGTTCTTGTGGCCTCCGTTCCTTTGCCTCCTGCATTAAGTCCAGACTCTTCTCCTGCCTCTCAAAATCTTCTCTATTCTTGTCTTCTCTACCTAGCGTGTTTCCCTGCGCTTTCTACTTCCTTACTATCCCTTGTAGACACTGTGTGCGTTTCTACATCTGTTGTTCCCCTACACATTTCATCTGAAATATACTTCCCCCTTCTCTTATGGTAATCTAGAATTTCTCCGGCTTGTTGCATCAAATAACAAAGCAAGTTTTACTTTAGATTGTTTCCTTCTCTTTTCTGGGGTGGGGAGGGGAATATTTTTAAGAAAGAAATTATTTATTTTTATTTGGAGGATAATTCCTCTGCAATGTTGTGCTGGTTTCTGCCATACATCAATATGAAATCAGCTGTAGATACGCCTGTGTCCCCTCCCTCTTGACCGTCCCTCCCACCTCCCACCCCGCCCCACCCCTCTACGACGCCACAGAGCGTGTCCTATAGTAAATTCGCACTGGCTGTTTTACATATGGTAATGCACAGGCTTCAGTCTGTTCTCTCAGTTTGTCCCACCCTCTCCTTTCCCCATTGTGTCTGCAAGCCTGTTCTCTATGTCTGTGTCTCTGTTGCCCTACAAATGCGTGCATCAGTAAGAAGTTCTTATTACAGAGACAAAGCAAAAGATACAGATAGGCAAATAATTCAGTAAGTCTAACCATTCTCAGATGATTTTGAAACATATGCCTACCGAGTATTTTTTTCTATGTGTATAAATGTATGCAGTCAACCTGCATATTCACAGATTCTATTTGTGAATCTGTCTGCTGGTGAAATTCAGTTTTCAGTAACTCAGCGTTGTGGCAACTCTGTAAAACATAACTACTGCGAATAATGAGAATTGTGTATGTGGCAGGTGCGCATGTGAATACATTTTCTTTAAACATGTAATTATACTCTACTATTCTTGGAGACTTAAAAAATTTTAAGAACATTATTTGCACTTAATGAGAGTTGTTAGCCTAGCTGGATATATAAGAGCTAGATAAATGTTATTAACAGAACAAGAGATCTGAGAAAAACCAAGATAAACATGTCATTGGCTTCCTCTCTGTTATTTGTTAAGCAAATTGAGATCAGATTGATGAAAAGCTAGCTTATAAAAGAAGTAGGATTCCAGTGTCTCTATGGCTATTCCAGGCTTACAAAATGGCCAGGTTTATACAAAACTTACTAACCATGTCCCATTCCTTCAAGTCCTATTTTCTTGCCATTGAAGAATTTCTGGTATTCTGCTGATAATAAGTAAGCTAATTCCTATTTCTGTGGTGAAGTTTCAACACTCCTGAGGTGTGGCAATTCAGGTCATATCTCAGGCTCCAACTTTTGGGAGATTCTGTGATGCAAGAACTATGAAAAATGCGGCACTAGAATTAGTATTTTAATAAGGATTTAGAAGAATGGACTGAGGTTAGAAGATAGTTCAAGGATGTTAAAGATGGGGAGTATTCAGAAGTCAGACCACTATTAATTGCATTTCATAGACAAAGTTAAATCATAGAGTAAATAGTCACTGTACTTTTTCTTTGGTCAGAGCTGTTGCTACTATATTTTGCATTATTCTTATATTCTTTCAGATGTGAATAAATAATAATGTATCCTAGAAAACCACTATTTTTAAATCCCCTTACTGATACAGTTAAAACTTTAAATACTTTTCATAATTTTAAAACAAGTACAGTAGCAGTGCCATATATATTATTGCATTACCTACTCTTATACACTTCACAATGTTACATGTCGTACATACTGTGATTGACAATAGGGGATGTTTTCCTGGTCTCCTGTAATAGGTGCAAATTTCAAAAGCAAGGGGCTTCCCAGGTGGCTCAGTGGTAAAGAATCCGCCTCCCAGTGCAGGAGACACGGGTTTGATTCCTGATTCAGGAAGATCTCCTGGAGAAAGAAATGGCTACCCACTGCAGTATTATTGCCAGGAAAGTCCCATGGACATAGGAGCCTGGTGGGCTACAGTCCATGGGCTCATAAAAAGAGTCAAACACAACTTAGCAACTAAGTGAGCAACTGCTGCTCCTTCAAAAGCAGAAGTCCTGAACCTTTGAAGGCAGCATGAGAAAAAGTTTTGTTTGAAACCTCAAAGTAGTCTTTTTATAGTCTGTTGTTTAAAAAGAGTCAGAATGTTTGCCTTGTTCTACTTATTTCTTTTGGGGGTGAGGGAGGAGGAGGTCAAAAAAGTTTGCTTTCTGCGTCAAAGCTTTCCCAGAGTTGTGATTTATTTCCATTGTACGTCGTCATGGAAGCACAGTGTTCTGGCTTTCATGACAGCTCGATTCAAGGTGATGCATATAATTTGTGTTTTTTGGAAATCTAATATGTTCATTTGGACTTCTGGGTTTTTCCTCGTGTTCTCATATAAGAGGCATTGCCACTTTGACATCAAGAAAAATTTATCTAAAAAACACAAATCCATCTGTCTTTGATCTGGGTCTGGGCTAATTACTAAGGAAACACTCGGCCATAATGGTCTCAAACATTTAAACACCCTGTGAAAGTCATTGTACTTTAATCATGTTTGGAACTCAGAAAACCAGAGGTACTTTACCTTCTCATTTCCTTTGAACAAGGATGATCGTTTTATTTCAAAGAAGGTGTTATTCATGAAGGAAATGTCTTAGTCAAGGAAGTTGAAGTTGTTGAAGGCTTATCTTCCTATTTGATAAGCCCCATCAAAATGAGGGTTTGGCGTCTAAGCCGTGCTGTCTGCACACGGGCTCTGAAGCTGTGGATGCAGTTGAGGGCCTGACAGCCACCTACGTGTAAGTTAGAAAACGTGACCAAGGACAGAGGCAGGGGTGCTGCGCTGTCAGAGGAAAGTCACGTGACAGTTTCCCTCGAAAGAAATTTCACTGGAGCCCAAAGAATACTAGGCTGCTTCTGTCAGCCTTTTAGAGGGCCATGGGCTACAGATTACTCCAGTACTACGAACTTTTATTGTGCAGGTGTAAAAGATGGATTGATACTGTATGACTTAAGGCCAGCTTTCAAGGAATCATTCAGTTCTGTTTATCTTTGTTAATCAAGATCTTTATTGTGTTCCTCAAAGGAATTTGGCAGAAATTTGCTTTGACTCATTAGTCAACAAGGAAACATTCTTGGACACTATATTTATACTTTTTGTATCAAGGCACAGTATTAAATTGACCAAAATAAAATTTTTAAATACTATGTTTGCAGGTCTATTTTCTAAGATAGCCACTGGATTTCTTTTTCCTCCCTTTTAGCCACCTCCTCCTTTAGTGAAAGTGATTGAGGATTTGCCTAAGAAGAAAGGGAATTCTGGTGATCTTAAGGTGAAAGTGACATCAGGAAGAGTACAGCGGCCAGCGAAATCAAGGGAGAGCAAAATACAGACCAGAATATTGAAACAAGACCTGAGTGGCAGTCTTGAAAAGAAAGAGGTAAGAATGTATTAAACTTTTCATTTGTCCTGACTCTGCTGTAAACAGGTCTCATGATTCCTAGTCCATTATCGTTCTTCCTTCTCTTAAGAATTAAAAGGAAAATTTTAGAAAAGCAGAAAGTTGTAACTGAAATTATAACATGCTTTGTAAAACTTTTTAATATAAAATTTAAAAGCCTTTTTAATATAAAATTAATGCATACTTTTTTTTTAAGTCAAACAGTATAGAATTTCACTGTCCAATATGGTAGTCACTAGTCACAAGTGGCTGGACTGATTTGAAATGTGGTGTATGTGTGAAGTGCACATCAGATACTGAAATTTTATTATGAGCAAAAGAAAGTAAAATATTTAAAAAATTGAAGTATAGCTCATTTATAGTTTTATATTAGTACAAAATAGTGATTCAGTATTTTTATAGATTATACTCCATTTAAAGCTATTGTAAAATATTAGCTATATTCTCTGTGCTGTATATCTTGTTAAATATCTATACTATTATATATATAACAAGCTTATTATATATAGTAGTTTGTACTTAATGTCCTACCCCTAAAGAAGGAAAAGCATCATATTAATAATATTATGCTGATTGTATTTTCAAATGATAATATTTTTATTACATTGGGTTAAATTATTAAATTTAATTTTTTACCTGCTGCTTGTGACTTTTTTAACATGGTTCCTAGAAAACTTAAAATTACACTTGTCTCTTGGATTAACAGTTATCTGTCATAGAAGGCTGTAAAGGGACAAAACCCAAAAGTATAAATTCATGGCACTCCCCAGAGGTGATCATCGTTAATAATTGTTCATCTTTCAGAAATTTTCTGTGTATAAATATATACATATATATCTGTGTCTGTTACCTTTAAATATTTTTAATAAATGGAGTCATACTATATTACTGTTTTATAACTTGCTCTTATCATTTAACAGATTGACTATTTATATTAGTGCAGGTAGTGCTACAGCAGTTAAAAATATTTGTGTAGTATTACATTTATGGATACACATGAATTTATCTCACTAGAACTCTGCTCACTGGCATTTAAGTTGTAATATTAGTCTTCTGTTAATACATTCTGTGATGCAGTGGCTATTCTTTGAACATTTGCACAAACATATCTGTAGAAGAATTTTTAAGTAAGAGCATGTGCATAAAAATTTTCATAGTAGCCAAATTGTTCTTCAGAATTTGTGTGTGTGTGATTTATTCAAGAAAAACTTAGAAGCCACCAAAATGTCCACCATTAGGTAACTAATCAATATAAATTATGGTAGAGCTTTATAGTAGAAATCTAAGAATATTTAAGAGGAAAGGGAAATGATTGTAGTATGTTAAATATAAAAAGCAAGCTACAAGAACTATATGTTTGGTTATCTGTGTGCTTAGTCGCTCAGTTGTGTCCAACTCTGAGACCCCATGGACTGTAGCCTTCAGGCTCCTCTGTCCATGGGGATTCTCGAGGCCAGAATACTGGAGTGGGTTGCCATGCCCTCCCTCCAGGGAATCTTCCCAACCCAGGGACTGAACCCAGATCTCCCACATTGCAGGCCAATCTTTACCCTCTGAGCCACTTTTAAAAAGATAGGGGTACTTATGTATTATTTTTAAAACTCTATAGGAAAGACTGAGTTACTAATAGAATTACCTATTTCAGTCAGTTTTATTATCTTCTTTATAGGGTTTTTTTTTTGTATATTCCTTATTTTCTGGAATTGAAAGAAAATAACAATAGAGAAACTGCTAGCATTTTCAGGAACTTTTAAAACTTCTTATTAATAGTAAATCAGTCAGTCGCATACATGCAAATGGAGAGCTCAGTACATTCTTACAGACTGAATACACCTGCACTGTCGGCACCCAGATCAAAAAAAGGACCTTTCCCAGCGCCCCCGAAGGCCCTCCACTTCTCCCTTCCAGGCACTTCGCCCCAAGGATAACTATCTCCTGTCTTTTAACACCTTAGATTAGTTCTGCCCCTTTTGTGCTTATGGTCATTGGGTCATTTAGTTGGTACTCTTTTCTGTCTGGCTTCTTTCATGCATCATATCTGAGAGATCCATGTGGTCATAAACCATTCTGTATCTGTATAGAATTCCCTGGTATGAATAAGCCATGACTGCTTTATCCATTCTGCTATTGGTAGGCATCTGAGTAGTTTTCTAGTTTTTTTTTTTTTTTTTTTTGCTACGAGAAACAGTGTTACTGTGAACATTTTAGTACATCTTTGGTGAACATAAGGATGTGTCTCTTGTTGGGTATAAACGTAGGAATGGAATTACTGGCTTATGGGCTATGCATATGTTCAGCTTTAGTAAATACTGTCAGAGTTTCCCAGGTGGTTGATTTAAACAATCCATATTCTCACCATGAGGTATTTGAGGGTTCTAGTCGCTTCATGTTCTTACCAACTGTTGGTGTTTTTCACATTAATTTTGACACCCTCTTTTCTGCTGTAAGCAGTTTTAAAAAGTGAAGCTTGCATCAAAAGAGGAATGTGTAAAGTGTTGTCTACCAGGGAAATTCAGTAGAAACTCAGTGCTCAGGGTTTTTACTGGAAGCTGGTTATAGGTACCCACTGTGTAGTACATTACAAAACTCCACACAAGGACTCCACACGGAAAGCAGGTGATCAGCTTAAACCACACTGTACGGGTTAGGCACAATGAGCTGCTCCCACTGGTTCTGAGGAGGGTGGAAACTTCCTGAAAACCCAGGTATATGGACACCAGACAAGGGCCAACCTGTAGGCCTTTTCAAGGGTAGCAGTCCTGCCACATGAAATCTCTTCTGGACCTACTCTTATCCACGTTAAGAAATAGAGTGTTATCAGTGGCTTTGGAGTCCCCTGTGTGGTTGTCCCCAATCACATTTTTCTCCCTGTCCCACAGATGTAACCATTGTCCCCACTTCTGCATTAATTTTGTCCTTGGTTTTCTTTGTATTTTTATCACTTCTACAGTGTAGCCTGGCACCGAGCTAACTGTGTAAAGAATGGGGAATATTGACCCTATGAGTTGAATGCGCTAGTGAGAAAAGGAGCTGAACGGCATATCTGAGACATAGTCTGGCTTGAGCTTTCCTGAAAGTTTACAGGAGCCTTTCCTGGGAAAATGAGTGGGCAGTCATGACTGACTTGTGGGAAATAAAAGTGACACCATAATCAGGGCATCTGACCACACTCAGTCTGGATTACAGGTGGAAGGCCCACAGACATGTGTCAGAGAGCAGGTGGCTTCTAAAAACCCGTGTGTGTGCGCTAAGTCACTTCAGTCGTGTCCGCCTCTGGACTGTAGCCCGCCAGGCTTCTTTGTCCATGGGATTCTCCAGACAAGATTACTGGAGTGAGTTGCTATGTTCTCCCCCAGGGGATCTTCCTGACCCAGAGACCGAACCCAGGTTTCTTATGTCTCCTGCATTAGCAGGCAGGCTCTTTACCACTAGCACCACCTTGGAAACCCTTAGCCAGCTCTAAATGGTGGGTCAAAGTAGGTCCCTTCTATGGGTGAAATGCGTGTGCTCAGCTAATCATGGCTTTAGGACACAGAAAGGAAGTAGGGACTTCATCCGCTCATGGTTGAGATGAGAGGATGAAACTCAGGCCAGTACATCTGGGCATCTGTCCTTTGTTTAAAGAGGCGTCAGTGGCAGCAGGTGTCCTGGTGATGAGCAGTGAACATGTCTCTTTCATGGGTCTTGTTGCTCCAGTCTGGGCTACTTGCCCTCGACGTCTGGTCCATGGCGCTCAAATGGGAAATCTTCATTCACTGTCATCTCAGGCTGTCCCTCACCTCGCTCTTACACTGGATTACCTGTTTCTTATGGTAAAAAGTGCACTGAACTAAGTCAGAAGATCTGGCTTTGAGTCTTGAACTAACACTTAACAGACCTATGACCTTGAGCAAGTTGGGGAGCTTCTACTGACCTTCCCATTTCTTTAAAGAAAGGAAGCCAGAAGGTTTCTTGTGCTTTGTATGGTTAGGCTTAAATGAAATAACTCTATACATATGGGTTTATGATTCTTAAATCTATAAAATATTTTCCCATTATGATAAAAATTGAATTAAAAATAAAAGTGAAAAAAGAGCAAGAGAAGGAGGAAGATACGAGAATGCATTGTTCTTGCTACAGGGATTAACAAATGGCAGCCCATGGGCTTGGGTGCTGGGAACCCTGGCTGCTCAAGCTGAGGATGAAGTGGAAGTTGCTCAGTCATGTCCGACTCTTTGCGACCCCATGAACTACACAGTCCATGAAATTCTCTAGGCTAGAATACTGGAGTGGGTAGCCTTTCCCTTCTCCAGGAGATCTTTCCAATCCAGGGATCGAACCCAGGTCTCCCGCATTGCAGGCTGATTGTTTACCAGCTGAGCCACAAGGGAAGCCCAAGAATACTGGAGTGGGTAGCCTATCCCTTCTCCAGCAGATCTCAACCTAGGAATCGAACCAGAACCTCCTGCATTGCAGGTGGATTCTTTACCAGCTGAGCTATCAGGGAAGCCCAGCTAAGAATGATTTTTACATTATTAAATGGTTGCATTTTAAATGATTGTATAGGCATCTATATAAGTGTCTGTGTAATATCCTTGATCTTGCCTTTTGACCTGAAACCTAAAATATTTACTCTGATTGTTGACAGAGAAAGTTGGTCAGACCCTATAATAGGGTAAATAATAGGTCATAAACTGTGTGCTGTGTATGTACACACTCAGGAGAGAGAAAGATTTTGTATGTATGGAGAGAGTCCCATGATATAAAATATTTTTTACTGTGATTGTGTTCTGAAGTTAGAAAGCCACAGTGGACTTATTGATACTATTTTTTTTCTCTTTATAGAATGAGTTGTCAGATGGATTAAACAAAAAGCGTTTACAAATCTTATTAAAAGGCTATGGTGAATTTCCAACGAAATACAGGTAAAATTTAAATTCTTACCTGTTAAATCAGTCTTATCCCTGCAGTTTTTCTTGGTTAAAACTATGGTTTAATTTCAGAATGTTCATTTGGCGCTCGCTGCTACAGCTGCCTGAAAATCATACAGCATTTAGTAACCTTATAGATAAAGGCATTCATGTGGCATTTCTCAACCTTCAGAAGAAATACCCCGTCAAAAGCAGGAAGCTACTCAGAGTATTGCAGAGGTATGTTCAGTATTTTGCAGCAATGTGTATCTACCCCAAGGTACTTATTACTTACAAATGGGGAAAATAGTGATTTATAGTAGAGAAACTTAGCAGACACCTTCTTAACCAAGTAATCAAATTTAAAATTACCAGTAATAAAAATCTTACCTCTGTATTATTGCACATCATTTTCGTGGTATTCTTGCCAAAAGTTTATATCCTCAGTCTCACTGTGGGAAAACAGGCATATCCAAGTTTCACCAAATTTATCTTCTGTATCATTTTTTATAATCTGAATATATTATTTAGTGAATAATACACTTAACAAGCTTTTCTGGTCTTTATTTCCTTATTTTATTCACAGAACCCTCTCTGCATTAGCTCACTGGTCCACCATTTTTAGTGACACACCGTATCTTCCACTTCTGGCATTTCCATTTGTAAAATTGTTCCAGAACAACCAGCTCATCTGTTTTGAAGTTGTTGCTACGCTTATAAGTAAGTAAAAAACAAAATCAAGAATAGATACTTGTACCTTTTCCTGATATCTTTTCATCTTCGCAATGTTGAACAATTCTAGTGTCAGATAGACCTAGAGCATGGACAGTTTGGACATTAACACAAAAATAAACCTTTTTACTTAAATAAAATTTAGATGGTTGCATTTTAGATGATATTGTTACAGGCTAGATTTTGTTAGTAAGAAGGAAGCTGGTGCTTCACTAAAAGGAAGTCAGTTACTGCTCAGAAGAGTGCAGTAAGGATGTGAGGCATTCAGCACGCGATGCCAGATGTGGCACGTGCTGACCCTTAGCCCTGTTCTCATCATCCTTTGGTTGTTACCTTTACTGAGAACTTTGTGTGTGCCAGGTACCATTCTCAGGGTTTTGCCTTTCTTAACTCACTTAACTCTTACAGGACTCCTGTGAGGTAGGTGTTATTCATTATTATCTCCTTTTTGTAGATGAAGAGAGCTTGAGCTCCATGATTAGGTTAATGGTAGAATAAGAATTTGAACCCAGGCAGTCAGAACCTATAGCTTGCACTCCCATATGTTTACTGCTTCATCATTATCTACTAATACACTAAAAAGTGAGTCATTTTTTTATATAAATAAGATCAGGTCAACTAAATGGTTAATAAACTGGATCCAAGTTAAACCAGGCCTGGTTTAACAAAAATAACCAATTTTATATGTATTTTTATTGTACAAAGGAGATAAGCACTCAACTATAACAATAAAATTCTGAAAAGTAGAAATTAAAAGATCCCAGCATACATCTTGTGAGTATTTTAGTATATTTCTCTTGACAGTTTTTCATTTATTCTGTTGTATTTGCTTTAATAAATTTTTACCAATCATTGGAGAAAATATAGGAAAATTTACAAAAGAAAAGTTACGAATATTCCTCTTCTTTAGAGAGTCTTGATAATATATTTGTGAATTTCTTATAAGAGCATTTCCCCCAAATCATTAAATATCTTCTAAAATATAATTTCTTGCCTATAGTGTTTCCTCTTATAGGTATACCATAAAATGTTTCCCCCAACTGTTAGACTTTTAGGGGGGTTATTTTTATAATTATACTACTTGTATTTAATGCATTATACATACTTCTCTTATTTGTGTAAACTTCCTAGACATTTTATCCTGTATTGTAATATTCCGTAATGTACATGTTCTAGTTTAATCTTTTATTGTTGGACATTCAGGTTGTTTCTAATTTTTATGTATTAAAAATAACAATTTTGTGACTAGCTTCAAGCTCATAAATTTATAATAATTTATTTTGGGTGGAGCCCCAGGATGGTATTATAAAATATGAATATTGTAGTTGATTCTACAAAGAGATTGTACTAGTTTGCCCTGCTAATAACACTGAGAGTTTTAAATGGAAAACAAACAATAACAAAAGACAGACAATCCAGTTTGAAAATGGACAAGGACTTGAACAGACATTTCTCCATAGAAGATGTACAGTGGCTAGTGAGCCCATGAAAAGATGCTCAGGATCATTAGTCATTAGAAAAATGCAAATCAAAACCACACAAGACACCACTTCACACCTCCTAGGATGGCTGGAGTCTTGAAAAAGAAAATAACAAGTGTTGGGCATGGATGTGGAAAAATTGTAACCCTTCGTACTTTGCTGATAGAAATGTAAAATGGTGCAGTCACTGGAAAACAGCATGGCGGTTCCTCAGAAAGTTACTTATAGAATTTCTGTATAACCCCACAATAGTACACCTAGGGATATCCCCCCAAGAACTGAAAACAGAGACTCAAATATATACTTGTATATGAATGTTTGGCAGCATTAGTCTTAAATAGCCAAAAGAGAGGTGCAACCCAAGTGTCTATTAATGGATGAATGGATAAACCATATGTGTATATATGCGAGCTTCCCTGGTAGCTCAGCTGGTAAAGAATCCACCTGTGATGCAGGAGACCTGGGCTTGATCCCTAGGTTGGGAAGATTCCCCTGGAGAAGGGAATGGCCACCCACTCCAGTACTGGGCCTGGGAAATTCAAGGGACTGTATAGTCCATGGGATCGCAAGGACAGCGGGATATTATTCAAAAACAGTGACATTCTGACACATGCTATACAGCGTGGATGAACCTTGAAAACATGCTTAGTGAAATAAGCTAGACACAGGATAGATTTATGTGGAATTTCAAAAGGCACAGAAAGTAGATTAGAAGTTACCAGGGGCTGGAGCGGAGTAGAAATGAGAAGTCAGCACTGAGTAGGTACAGAATTGCTCTTGGGAAAGGATTTTGGAAATAGTGATGGTTGCACAACATTGTGAATAAAATTAACATCACTGAACAGTGCGCTTAAAATAGTTAAAATGGCAAATTATATTTTACCATAAGAAAGAAAGATTATATCTAATTTAGGTAGGCATGCACAACTATGTGTTTTTCTACTTCCAATAAAATCTTGTTACGTAGCTAACACATGACTATATACTAAGGAAATTGATTTTTCTCTTCTAAACATGCAATCTAAATCTAGGAGATCCATGACAGCATGAGTGGCTAGGGATTTTCATCAAGGGTTTCAAACTAGTTCTATTCAGTAGACTGAGCTTCGACTAAATGTTAGCCCTGTTTGGGGATAAGCCATTGCTTTGACTTTCAGGTTACTGTCTAGTTGGGGCCAAGAAGGACTTGTGAAGGATATAGTTACTTCTGTGTATAATTTGGAGTATGTTGATCACTCAGTTTTAATCACTCTTTAGGGTTCCTCTTATAACCAGGAGGAAATGCTTCAGGTTTAGTGAAGGACCTCCATGCAGTGATGATGTCTCTATTCTGCTCTCGGTCAGTGCTGTCTCTAGGTTTCCTTCTGTGTGATGGCACCCAGGAGAATAGAAGAGACAGTTACTATATAAAACAGGAGTGCCCTCTTGCTTAATTGAAAACAGCTGTTCTGTTGATGAAGATTAGATATAAGAGGGCTTTGGGTATGTGCGTGGTGTTTTAAAATTCCCGGAACAAGCAGTGTCTAGGACACTATAGGTGTTTACCTAAGGAGATGTTGCTGAGCTGGGTTTTTCTTTTAAAGTTAACTTATTAAGAGCAGCAGTTAAAATACAAGAAAAATACCCTCCCCCAAAAGCAGCAGTTAAAGAAGCTGAAATGCTTCTTATAAAGCTTAGTCTTTGCAAGATTTTATTTATGACAACTATTAACTCAAATCTTAAGTCTTAACTAATAAATGAAATAATGGAATTCTAGAATTGGAAGGACCGTATAAACTATTAATCCGGTATTCTGATCAGACCCTTCACTTGCTAATTTGAGAAAGATCTTAGCAAAACATGAAGCCACAGCTCAGTATTTAAAATAGAAAATCAGAATTTAATAATTACATAGAGCTGAGGTGGTTAGACATAGATTCACTGAGCAAAAATGATCATCTTACTGAGCTTTTTTTGGAAAAGACTGTTTTGGGGGTTGTGCTGGTTATTAAGTGAGAGTGAGTTAAAAAGTCAGCCTTAGAAGCCTCTTCAGCAAAATCAATTCTCCTTTCTCTTGGCTGACTTTCAGAGGATACTGCTGCTGCTGTCACTGATTGGTTGGTTTTCAAAGTCATGTTTACTGAAATAAGTTGTTGATTGATCAGTTAGATTTAAAACCAGACCTTGGTGGTTACCTGTTACCATGGCTACAGAACAGTCTTCTAGAAATGGGACTCTTAATTAGGTATGAATTTTAGTTTGAGATTGCCATTTAACATTGATCACATGTATCTAAGACTTATATAGGGACCTCTTTTAGGAGGGTCATTTTGTTAACCATGGGAACTCTAAATATAGGTTGCACACAGGTGAGCAGGAACCAGAGCCTTGTAGCTACCAAAAAAAAAAAAGAATACTTCGGGAAGGTTCGTTTGTTTAATTGACACTTTCTCATCGACTGGCTCTGAAGAAACTGGAAAACTTCTGTAAACTTAAAATACTATGTTAACGTGATGTAGGTATAAAATCTATTGTTCTAGAACTTAAAGAGTCATGTTTTCTTTATTAATGGGCTTATTGAGGACATAAAAGTGGATACATTTAAAAACTGCAAAACTCTATAATGATACAGAAAGGTAAAGATAAATTTTCAATTTTTTTCTTCATAGTCAATTGGTGTCAACACTGGTTTGAATATTTTCCTAATCCTCCTATCAATATTCTTAGTATGATAGAAAATGTTTTGGCATTTCATGACAAGGAACTCCTGCAACACTTCATAAATCATGATGTAACTTCCCAGGTAAGAAGTGTAAGGTTTTTAGAATAGCATCGCTTACTTTGGAAGTTAACATTGGTTCTGGTATAAATAAAACTATTTTCTTGAAAGTCTATAATAAAAAAATACTAGTTATATTTTTAACAATATTCCATTATTTTTCTTCATTAAACTGCTTTCCTGAAAGTCTATAAAGAAGAACCCAAATTAGGGTAGTTCTTTTCATAATTATGTTCTTAATTTAATGATTTTAGTATCTAAACCAAACATGAGCACATTAGCAATGACTGTTATGACTTTTCTCTCAAGAACTATTGCATTTTTTTTCTTATTTATTTTAGCTGTATGCATGGCCTCTTCTTGAAACTATGTTCTCAGAAGTACTGACAAGAGAGGAGTGGCTCAAATTATTTGATAATGTCTTTTCCAACCGTCCTTCATTCCTCCTGATGACTGTTGTGGCCTACAACATATGTTCTCGAGCACCTTTGCTCAGCTGTAAGCGTAAAGATGATTTTGAGGTACATATCCTTGTTAAGTCATGGTTCTCAAATTTCATTTGTTTCAACTAAAAAAACCCGTCTTATTTATTGAGTGCCTACTGTCCTGCACTAAGTCCTGGTGCCAGATGGTAGGAGTAGAGTGGAGAACAAGTTATACCACTGCGTCCTTGCCCTTACATAGCTATAGTCAGTCATAGCTTGACTGCTCACCTAGAATCATAGCTTCATGATAATATTGGAGTTGCATGGTTTTTGCCTATTTAAAGGATGTTTAACAATTGAGTAGTTGTTCATTCTGTGCGTGATCTTATCAGTAACCCAACTGGTCCGTGATCATCTGGTTGTTTATTACATATGCAGGATGGTAACTATGAGAATTTTGAGGCTTAGTGGGACAATGACTGAAAGAAAGCATTGGAGGAAGTTTTTAAGTGAAGAGGTTCTTTTGGTAGACAGGATGAAGTAAGTTGGTTTTGCTTGCTTGTTACTTATTTTGTGGTTCCTATCAAATTTTATTTTCACTTCACAAGCACAGGATGCATTCATATATGTATGTATGTGTGTATGTCTATTAAAACTTAGATCTGCCAGTGGAACGAGGTAATGTGGAAACTATCAGATATTCTTTGAAAATCAAACTTGTTTTCAAAGGCTAATTTAGGTTGTATTTTGGATTTTGAAGAGAAATAAATTCTAGTAGAAGAATTTGTCTTGTTGTTGAAACAGTCTGTTACTTTAAAGGAAGCCTTCATTTTTGAGAAGTGTTATTTCACAATTTCATAATATGGTTGTATAATTTTATTACATTTTTGAGAATATGAAACTGGACCTTCATTTTAAAACTTGGGTTAAGAACAGCGTCAGTGAATTTGCAAAAAAAAAAAAAAACCTCTTAAAGCTAAATGCACATTTACATGTTTAAATTTGTTTTATTCAATGAATAAATTGTTATATAATTTTTTATATAACATGACTATAATTGCCTTACTCTGTAAATCTCTGTTTAATCACAAAGTTTTCTTACAGTATTTTTTTCACCATCGGAATAACCTGGATATAAGTGCTGTAATTAGAGAGGTGTATCGTCTCCTGGATACCACACCAACTGACATCCATCCGGACAGCATGCTTGATGCTTTTGTTGCACTGACAAAAGGGCAATATCCAGTGTTTAATCAGTATCCCAAGTTCATTGTGGACTATCAGACACAAGAACGAGAAAGAATACGGAATGATGAATTGGATTACTTAAGAGAGAGGTAATACTGGTTGTTCTTTGATAAAAACAAAGTCTTTTATAAATATAAAGGTTTTATGAAAATACATGTAAATTATTAAGCAGTTGCATAAAATCAGAGTTTGAAGGAAATATCTTTAAAGATGTTTTTGCATATAGAAGTAAAACAATTACATGTTAATCAGGTGTGTGTTTTGTGTTGCGGTTGTTCTTGGACTTAAATTACTGTTTCCTTGTTTGCTTTTTGTTACAATAATAAACATTATCAACTTAGGCAGGCAGTTGAAGACATGCAAGCTGAAGTAGACCAGCAAAGAGCTGAAGATGAAGCTTGGTGCCAAAAACAGGAACTGCTTCGTAGAGCTGAGGAAGCAAGGAGAGAAATACTCTTACAAGAGGAGGAAAAGATGATACAGCAAAGACAGAGGTGTGTTTAGCACTTTGAAAAAAGCTGGACATCTGAGTTATTTTAATAATTTGTATTACTTTCATTTTTCACTTGAGAAATTATATATAGCTTCACTATATATGTCATTACCCAACTCTGCTATTTCCATTAAGCATATATTTAAGTTAATAAAAAGAAACTGTAATACACTTTTCCAAAAAATGGCCTATAATAAAATGTAATTCTAAAACTATACTGAGTATGATATAACTTGCTCTGATTATTCAGAAGTAAATACATGATCTAAGGTACCTTGAAGGATATTGTTATTTAGAAATGTTATTTTACAGTGGACACAAATGCCTTGTACCACAGTGCTGGGTAACTATGTTTCAAGTTTTAAGTCACATAGATTAACAGACAATTTTTAAGTCTCACAGGTATGTTTAAAACACAATTTTTAAGAATTACAGAAAATTTTAAAATTAAAAGAGGAGCATGATTTTTTTCCATAATTTTTAAAAATTGTGTTTTAAACATACCTATGAGACTTAAAAATTGAAGCATAGAATGCTATTCTCATGTGCATTTCATACTTTGGAGGATGGGGAAAGAAATACTAAATGCTTATTCAGAAGTATGCTATTCAAAAGTAAGTATTGCCTTAAACATAAGGCAAAATGTTTAAGTTGATTAAGATTATGGGATAAGCGTTAACACTAACCCTAATTATTGGTAAAATCACTTTTGTAAGTGTTTATTGATTATTTTTGGATAGGACTTTATGAAACAGATTTCTGGTGTGGGTTAAAAAAAATTACTAAACTGAGCCATTAGCCTTCTGCAAAAATTCTATAAGAATAATCATAGTCTTCGGTAACATTGGAGTATTTTTTTGGCATTCTTTTCTCAGGTAAAAGAATCAATTGTACTGAAGTGGTCTGAGTAGTAGACCTATTAAGAGAACATTTAAGAATGAAGAAACAGCCAGTTTAGCTATAATTTGGCTATAGTCATGTACACTTATCATTTTCATGAATGCAGATTTGTTTTCTAACTGAGCACTTTTCATTGTATTATAAAAATAGCCATGTTATGATGGCACCAGTTAAAATGGGAAAGCAGGCTAAAATAAGTTTCAGGCCTTTCATTGTTGTGGAACATAGTATTTTTCCATTTAAATACATATTCGGAAATGATTTTATTTTTTTCCTCTTGATGTATTGTGTGTTTAAGACTAGCTGCTGTGAGAAGAGAGTTGAAAGTAAAGGAAATGCACTTACAAGATGCTGCAAGAAGACGTCTCCTGCAGCTTCAACAAGATCAGCGTGAAATGGAGCTAAGAAGACTGGATGATGAAATTGAGAGAAAGGTTTATTATTAACTCTCATACATTATCTCCATTTACTGTCAATTAAATGTAACAAATACCTTCAAGTTAAATATTGTTCCTAGAATTCACAATGTATACTAAATAGCTCCTTTAGTTTTATATAGTTTCTCCCATCCCCCAGCTATTCTTACTCTCTTTTGTATTTTATTAATGGTTACATATTTTAGAAATTTCAGGAAAATGAGTCAAGTTGAAAGGGTCTTTGATGACTGGTTCTCTTAAAATGGAAATAATCAATTAACCATGAAGTTAATTGTGAAGTAAGGGAAATATTTTTTTAATATAAAAATTTACACATAGCCTAGAGTTAAAAATGGACCTTCTCCACTTTTCTCTCATTTCATCCCCAGAGAAAAATTATTTTTTATGGTTGCATGGTATTCCATTTTATGGCCATGTCATTGCTTATGTAATCCTCTGCTGTTGGATATTTAGGTTGTTTGCAGTATTTTGTTGTACAAAACAGTGCCAGGCTGTACATTCTCAATACAAATCTTTGAGTACTTCCACACATTTTTGTTGAGTAAATTCCAAGGAATGTCAAATTGTCCTCCAAAGATGAAACCACTTAAGCTATTTTAAGAGTATAAGACTACTCATGCCCTAGTCAATTTGGAGTGTATCAGTCTTACTATTTGCCAGTCTGATAGGTGAAAAATGGTTTTTGGTTTTGGGGTAGGTGTTTTTTTTTTTTTTTTTTTGCTAGTGATGTTAATTATCTTTTCATTTACCATTTGTAGATTTGTAAATTGCATAACTAAATCATTTGTCCATCTTTCTACCAAGTTACTCCTTTTCCTATCAGTTTACACAGGCTCTTTTATCATTTGGGGCAGCAGTGTCCAACAGAAATATGTGAGCCATGTGGGTAATTTAAATTTTCTAATGGCCACATTAAAAAGTAAGAAGAAATAGGTGAAATTAATTTTAATAACATTGAACTCGGTATATTTGAAATTATCTTTGCAATATGTAATTAGTATACAGACATCTTTGAGCTATTTTACCTTTTGTTTGTACTAAGTCTTTGAAATCTAGCAGTCAGTTTATACTCGCTGCACACCTCAGTTAGGCTGGTCACATTTTGGTGTTCGGCAACCACCCCGCAGAGGCATTCATCCTCCGTCTGTTGTGAATGTTCTTGTGTTGTGTTCTCCTCTGTGTTGAGTGTCTCTAAGAATGTTTACAGCGTTTTTTCTTCGTCATGTAAAATATGTTAATTTTCAGATAACCAGCTTGATTAGTTTTTTATGACGCCTAGGTTCTGTGTCATGTTTATTAACCTTCCCATTTAAGGCTGTATTACCATGGCTGCAGTGGTGAAGAGCCTGCCTGCCAAAGCAGGAGACATAAGAGGCGCAGGTTCAATCCCTGGATCAGGGAGATCCCCTGGAGAAGGAAATTGCCACCCACTCCGGTATTTTTGTCTGGGAAGGTCCATGGACAAAGGAGCCTGGTGGGCTACAATCCATAGGGTTACAAAGAGTTGGGCCCACCTGAAGAGACTTATGGAGAACGCAATGGCACCCCACTCGAGTACTCTTGCCTGGAAAACCCCATGGACTGCAGCCCACCAGGCTCCTCCGTCCATGGGGTCACTAAGAGTCTGACACGACTGAGCGACTTCACTTTCACTTTTCACTTTCGTGCACTGGAGAAGGAAATGGCAACCCACTCCAGTGTTCTTGCCTGGAGAATCCCAGGGACGAGGGAGCCTGGTGGGCTGCCGTCTGTGGGGTCACACAGATTCGGACACGACTGAAGTGACTTAGCAGCAGTAGCAGAAGAGACTTAGCACATTACTGTTACCACTTACGGAGTTTTTTTCTAGTTCTGTGTTTTTCTGTTGTTTTTTTAATCTCTGTCTTAAGGATCAGTAGATTATTGTGCAGCAGTGCATCTGACTCTTACAAGACCACCTGTTTTGTAAGGCTCATCATAAGTTAGAATTGTTTTAACATTTTTCAGTGCTTAAGAAAATCAAAGAATATTTCATGGCATGAAAATCATATTAGATTTTTCTAAACATGAAATTCAAATATCAGTGACCATAAACACAGTTTTATTGGACCACAGTCACACTTGTTTACATATCCCTTTAGCTTCTTATGTGCTACAATGGCAGAGGTGGACAGCTGAAACAAACTACGTGCCACAAAACCTCAAGTATTTAACTCTGTGACCCTTTCCAGAAGAAGTTTGCCAGCCCCTGATGTCTGAAAATTATTGATAAATGTGAGAAATGAGTTAGGGACCAAGCTTACTTCTTTCCAAAGGCACATCAATTTTCCCAACAGCATTTGTTGAATATTAGCAAAAGTCATTTGTCAGCTGATGGTTATTAAATGTTCAGTTCCCTTATAAATTGGATCTCCTCCTAAGCCAGGACCACACTGTTGGAATAACACCTGTGTAACGTTTTACTAATTAGTAGGCCTCATTACTTTTCAGTTTTCCTCAGTATTCTCAAATGTTTATCATTTCAAATAGACTGAAAATTTTCTCTCTCCCTCCTTCTCTCCCTGAATCCTCCCATCCTATTGGAATTTTCATTAGGATTGCATTGAATTTATAAACTAATTTAGAGTTTAAAACTTGCTTTTGATCACATATGAAATTTTTTAATATATTAATAATCTTATTTCTTTTTATAGCATGAGATAATGCTTTGTTTAAAGCCAACTAATTTTAAATTGTCTTTAAAATCTAATGATTCCTTTTAATAATCTCATCTAGTAAATGAGGTTGATTATTCTAGAAAAGTCTGTTCTTCCCCAAAAGTAATTTCAGGCTTAGAACTCTGTGATCTCTTTATCCTTTTGAGATAGTTAAGGCAGTGTTTCGGTGAAAGCATCCTGTCGAGTCCTTTCGGCGGTGTGATTGGCCTCTTGCCTCCCCTTCAGGCCTCTTGCCCGTCCCACTCCCTGTCCTGACAGTGAGCTCTGAGGCTGCTAAACTGCAGGAGCATCTCTGCTCACGATCCAGGGGCCAGCAGGAGAGACTTCTTGAGTCCAGAGTGGCACATCTGACAGTAGCAAGCAGAGCTGATCTGCTTTGCTGTGGTGCAAAGCGCTTTGTACCTCTGAAAATTCAGGAGCTAGAGAGTTCCTGTGATTGAAATTCCTAAAAAGCATTCTTTGCTTTGCGAAACTTCTCCTCTGCCTCTTAGCATTGTAACTACTCTTGCTCCATCAACTCAAGTATCCCAGTTAACTCAGTTGAGCTAACTGCTATCTCAGGAACCTCTTTAAGTTGAACTGGTTTTCAGTCTGTGGTTTTTTTTTACTCCTTAGATGTGTGTCCTTGCGCATCCCACTATATTCTCATTTTTACTGTTTCTCTGATTATATTTGATAGTGTGCCTACAATATCTAACACTGTGCCTTGTGCACAGAAATAGTAACACAGTCATTAACTGTTTATTGGTTAGATGACATGTTTAGATTAGATGCTAATGGGTTTTACTTTTTGTTCTGAAACACATATTGTGTTATTCTCACCCCACAAAAAATGAGGACTTTAGGCAGCCAAGTATTTAAGACACTTCCAAAGATTCTCTATGTAAAGAGTCTTTTATCCAAACCCTCTAGTGTATAGGCATGAAATGATTCCAAGTAATCAAATTTTGGAGAAAGGTGAACTTTAAATTGGCTGAATCCAAGCAGGGCACACACAGGTTGAATAGACCACAGTACACTTTGACTTGGAGTTACTCATTGCCAAACTGAATTTAGAAAAGTACAGTTTAATAAAAACATTAAATAAATGTTATATGAAATAAGATTAAACATTTTATATTTTCATCCACTGTGAATTTAAATTGCTCAAGTTTTTCTAACTCATAATATGGCTAATGTAATATGGAAAGAACTGCCATCTGTTCTCCCAGCCTGGGCAAATGAGCATATGGTAATTGTGCTTTCTTTTTTAGAAAATTACACTTAACTTTAACTCAAGACATTATTTCTGGATTCCACAGTGAATGTTAATATATTGTGAATTACTCTGGCTTGAAAAACCCAATATCTATTATTTTAAAATGCTTTTAGTGGTTTGTTCATATTACAAGATTATTAAATCTATTAAACAAAAATTATTTTTGTTACTTATTTTTGATATTCACAGTTTGTTATTTGGCCATAGGTACACATGAGAGATCGAGAAATTGCTGCCACAGCCAAAGACCTGGAAATGAGACATCTGGAACTCGAATCACAAAAAAGACTTTATGAGAAGGTATAAATCAACAATTTCCAGTGTGAGAAAAGCAGAGTTTGTACAGACTCTTTTTAGGCTGTATTTATTCAAGGTGTTTTAATGTTCATTTTGTTTGTGTTTTTTCAGAAAGAGTATAGTGTCATCCAGGATTGTAAGGTAGCCAGAACGCACAGAGTGTGTTGTAATTCTTTAATTCATGTTTCTCTTAACAACTTACTCTAGTGTCTGAAGCACCAGATGTAAGCCCCAGATTTTGCCTCAGGATCTTTTACTAACTTACTACGTTTTCTTGTATCTGTGATAGTGACTGCAAAATTAACCCAGTACTTCACAAGGATCCTATAAGGTAAATCAGACAAGAGCTGTAAAGCACACTTTAAATTTGAACCTTCTGGAATCAAATCATCAGGTACCTACCTTAGCACATATAATTCAGTTTCCATGACACTGAAAAAGGGAACTTTGGTACAGATATAAATATTTATTATTGAGGAAAAGCATTATGTTACTCACTTATTTGATATTGAAACCATAAGTTTTCACTTCTCCCAACCCTCTTAAATTCAGACTGAGTTTGAAATCAGTGATAACTACAAATATGTAACGTATTTGCATATGATATGCAAACATGCATGTGATTATTTGTTGCTCACATTAAATAAGACTTAAAACATAGCATCCATTCTTAACTAAATCACTTCTTAAAGTTTCTGCACTGAACTTTTTCTGAATCTGAGCCCCAGAGATTGACACTTTCACTGAGTTTATCATTTTGAATTAGAATTAATTCACTTGAACTAAGCTTATTTTTTTAAAGTGTTGTTTGGGGGAGGTGGGGTGGTGGCACCAGAAGCATGATTTCAAAATTAACAGAACATTTGCAAGAAAAATACAGAGAATTTCAAAATTTTTTCTCTTAGAGTCTCAGATATTAACATTTTGCTAAATTTGCATTATCATTCTCTTTCAGTCTACATATATGCACATTTTTATTTTCCGAACTGTTTAAGTTGCAGACTTGATGCTTTTTTGCCCTAAAAAGTTCAGTTTATATTTTCTAAAACCAAGAATTATTACACAATCATAGTACAATGATCAAAATCAGGAAATTAACATTATTTATTATAAAAACCTTATTCACAATTTATCAATTGTCCTAAAAATGTCCTTTAGAGCAAAACAAAATCTAAGATGATCTATTTTTTCAGTTGTATGTCTCTTTATTCTAAGTTGGAACCATTCTTGAGTCTTTATGTTTTATGACATTTATATTTTTGAAGCATACAGGCCAGATATATTGTAGAATGTTCCTCAATTAGACTTGTTTACCTGGTGACTAATGATGTCAAGCATCTTCTCATGTGTTAATTGTCCATTTTTCTGTCTTCTTTGGAGGTCATGTGATTAATGTCTATTCAGAGTATGTAGGACCATACCTTCTCAGTTTTTATTATATCATGTAATTTTTTGTTGAAAACGAGATATTTTAAATAATAGGACAAATCTGGAAATCAGATTCTCTTATTTCCGTAGAGTTTCTTGTTGTTTCTTTGCTTAGTGACTTTTCTAAATTCTATAAAGTATTTTCTGTCATGCATAGTCACTGAAATCTCTACTCAGGTAACCTGGTGACTGGACAAAGATTTCCTTAGGTCCCTTGAACCAGTAAGCCTCCAGCCTTTGCCAAGGGGCTGTGTGTGCATCACCTGGTGACACACCTTCCACACTCAGCTAGGCAGTTGACAGCATTCATTTCCTGATTTTATAAAACCTCAATTCACCAGAGTTGAAAGCTGAGGACCTTCTCAGGTCTGAGCATTCACACAGCCCTTGGCATGTGCACATTTTGACACACGCACATAGCTTTCTAAAGCCCTAGAAATCCACGGGAGCATTTCAGGGCCCCGTGTAGACATCTAATTCCCCAGCTTTTCCTACCAAGCTTTTTGATTAGCCTGTTGTTTGCTCTGTGGTCCACTGCCTCAGACAGCCACGATGTTCAACAGTTTCTCCTGTTTGTTTCAGCAAACATCCCCAGGGAAAGGCTGTACATGAGTTCTGAGTCAGGTCAAATAAAAACAGCTTTGGGAGGAGGGTCTTCCAGGTCAAGTGATGACAGTTCTCTGGGAATGGGAGTTTGAAGGACCTCCATTTTGCCCCCTCCATTGACTGCCAGGCTACCAGTTTTCAAGGCTAATGGCAGAACTTAGGTGTGGCGTGGAATAGGAGTAACACAAGTTTAAAATGCCATAAAGTGCATCTAAGACTCAGCCATTTTCTATGAATAAATGCTCCCCAGATTGCTGCAAGCCTTCAGTTAGTTTCCAGAGTTCTGAAAAAGCTTGTTTTGCCAGTGATCTCGGTGCTTTAGAGATGAGAGAATTTTCAGATGTCGTTACTCTTATTTCCACTGATGTCACTCACCACTGTTTGCTCTTTACTTTGAAAATTAGATGATTATAGTTTAGGTATTCTAAAAAAACAGAAAAATCATTTTTCTGTTCTAGCATTATTACTATATCGATTGGTGATTTTTTTTTAACAGAATCTCTCTAGAAATCAAGAAGCTGTTGCAAAAGAAATGAAGGAAAATGCAGATGCCTATAGACAGAAAGTGGATCTTGAAGAACACATGTTTCATAGACTGATAGAAACCGATCAAACTCAGAACCAAAAAATTCATAAGGTAAATATGGTAAATTTAGTATCTCTATAGAGGGGAGAATTTCCATCTACTGTTCTTTTTAAAGAAGTAATTCAGTATTGAACCCTATAAAGTTAGTTTCTTTGCTTCAGTCATCATAATTCCTAGAAACTCAACATTATTTTATTTGCAAGTTTCACTGACAGCATATCCATGTGTCTTTTATACTCCTTGAGAATTTCAAGACTTGCAAGAAAATACAAGGGAAATAACTTTGTGAATGATACCATCCTACATTGTTAAGTCTTAGAAATTACACCTGAGTAGATTAGTTGCAAAACATCAGGTCTCTGCCTGGTATATAAGCCAGCGTTTTACAAGTGTATTCTGTAGAATATCAGTAACTTAGTGTTAAATAAAATGGGGATGACAAGTATTGAAAAAGCTGTCTTAAAAGTTAGGCTTTTCAGTGCCAGATTTGAAGATACATGGTACATTGTGAATCTTTGAGAAATTTTCTTAAACTTACAGAATTTTCGGGGGAGTATCTTTCAGAAATGCTGAATTAAATGAATTGAAATGGAATTTGAGGCCTTCAGGGAAGAACTTTGTTATCCCTTTAGCAAAATGGTAAACGGGTCTGTGGCAGGGCCAGGCCTTGTCCCAAAAGCCAGGGATGAGTGTAAGACTTCCCTCCCTCTGTTCTGTGCCTTGACTGTTTCCCCAAGAATAATACCCCCTACCTTTTTCCCTTACAGGCTTTTGTCCAGTCTGTAAGATAAGTTCTTCTGACTCCTTTTCAAAGGATTAAAACATGGAAATTGTTTAATTCTCTCCGCCCCTTAGCCTAGAAGTTCTCAACCTTGGCTGTACGTTAGAACTGCCTGGCGAGTGCTCTGGAAGTACCAGTATCCAACTGCTCCAGAGATCAATTTAGTTGGTTTGTGCTGGAGCTTGGTCATCGGTTTATTTTAAACACTGAGGTGATGCTAATATGCAGCCAAGATTGTGAACATCTGTACTGGACACTTGGAGACACTGAATGGACTTACCGTATTTTATGTATTCAAGTCTGATCTTGTTTCTGAAATTTACGAATTCTTAGTTAATTGAAGAAAATTTGGCAAAAGCGGAACAAGCATGTCTAAATACTGACTGGCGAATTCAAGCTTTACATAAACAGAGGTGCAGTGATGTACACCGAAATGAATGTTACCAGGAAATAGCTAAACTTCTTCGGAAAAACAGGAAGAAAGAAATAGAAATATTAAATGCCATGATGGACGGGGAAGCCAAAAAGGTAAGAATGATGTTATAAACTTCTTGTTAATTATTTAAATCTTGAAATAGTATGTAATCAAGTGGCAAAAGCATCAAACCAAATAATTTTTGTTTGAAAGCATCTTAAAGATGATCTAATTTTAACAGGTATTGCTCAGAAAAGTCCAATATTGATGCCACCTAAGAATGACTAACCCACTCCAGTATTCTTGGTTAGAGAATCCCATGGACAGAGGAGCCTGGCAGGCTGCAATCCATAGGATCGCAAAGAATCAGACAGGACTGAAGCAGCTTGGCATGCACACATGCAAAAATGACGTGACAAGAATGAGTGTCTTTCTAAGTTACATTAGTGTCTCAACTTTCCAGCTTTCTGTATTTGTTCTGGCTCATTGTATACCAGCACTTTAATTCACTGAATTTTTTATACTAATAACATAAAAGACTTTGAACAGTTAGGAAATATATAGAGAGCTACTAGTAACAAAACCCAAAATAACTGTAACTACAAGCAAAGATAGAAATATTTTTCTTTTTCACATGAAGAGGTCTGGAGTAGGCAGTCCAGGGTTGGTATCCTGTCTCCAAGAGCATCAGGAAAACTGCGTCCTTGAACTTTTCCGCACAACTTCCTGGCGTATGTCTTTCATTCGCAAGAACACCTTTCCACCCATTAATTTTAAAAACTCAAAAAAAAAAAAAAAAAAACCTCAAGCCCTTAATATTTGAGATCTGAAATGTACTGAAATGAATTATTTCAGTGACAGCTGGGACCTACATGTTTACGTGGCACTGAGGCTTTGAGTGGTAGGGACGTCAGAAGTGCCTCTGCTTTCAAGGCTCTTCAACAGCCTTGAGCCAGGATAGGGACCCAGACTACCTAATAGCAAGGAGAGGAAACAAACAGGCTTATTTCACTGTAGGAACTTGGATTTAGCACAATCATTATGTCATTTTTTTTTTTAATTGTATCTAGTGGGAGGAAGCTGAAGAAAAAGACTTTCATTTGAAATCAGAAAAGAAAACTGCTGCTCTTTCAGATGCATCTAGAAGATGGTTCCTAGAGAAAGAGATACATGATGCTCAGCATCCGTGTGATAAAGGTGAGCATTCCTTCTCAGTGTTACACATTCATTCACTTCGTATGGTCTCTTATCATGGATAAATCCTTACATGTGTTTTGGCATGTCTAGTCAAATTATTGCTCAGCTGAAAGATAATCACTAGTTACTATTTTTTGGTTGGGAAGACTGCACTGAGGAGGTGGGGCTGTTTAAAAAAAGCTCCAAGAAAAATTTCTCAACCATTCTATAAAATTCTGTTTTATTCCATGGTTTCATGGTCCTAGGCATCCCCTTAATATACGAGAATATAATTTGTTCCCAAAGTGCTGTATCTAGTTAATTTTAGTTTAAAAAAAAAAGAAAAAAAAAAGTGTGCTTTGCCCGTAACGGGTCCTCAGAACAGTAGTTCATGAAAATAGCATGAGGAAGCTTCTCATAGGGTCTAATCAAACGTTAGGTTTCGGTGCAAGGCTTCCCTTGTGGCAGCTGGTGAAGAATCCACCTGCAGTGTGGGAGACCTGGGTTCGATCCCTGGGTTGGGAAGATCCCCTGGAGAAGGGAAAGGCTACCCACTCCAGTATTCTGGCCTGGAGAATTCCATGGATTGTATAGTCCATGGGGTTGCAAAGAGTTGGACACGACTGAGTGACTTTCACTTTTCACTTACAGTGGCATTCAATGAAAAATCAAAATTGTAACTTAAAATTCTAAAACAGTACAGATACAGGGAACTTTTATTTTACTATACCTTATATTGTTTCAGTCTTTTAAAAATGTGTATGTACTACTTTTTAGCGTTATTGCTATATAATTCACATGCCATACCATTCACCTATACAAAGTATATAATTCAATGGTATTGTATTACCATATATTAAATATATTCGGAGTGGTGCAGCCATCACCGCAATCAACTCTAGAACATTTTCAGCACCCCTGATAACCCCATACCCATTTGCAGTCATACTTCATTTCCTGTCACTCCCCCCAGCCCCTGGCAACCACTGATCTACTCCTGTCTCTATAGACTTGCCTGTTCAGGAGATTTCATGTAAATAGAATATGTAGTCCTTTGTATCTGACTTCTTTCACCTGGATTATGTTTTGAGGTTCAACCATGTCGTAGCAGGCATCAGTACTTCATTCCTTTTTAATGCTAAGTAATATTCCACTGTATGGGTATTCCATGTTTTTTTTATTTATAACTGGTGGACATTGGGTTATGTCTGCTGCTGCTGCTGCTAAGTCGCTTCAGTCCTGTCCAACTCTGTGCGACCCCCATAGACGGCAGCCCACCAGGCTCCCCCGTCCCTGGGATTCTCCAGGCAAGAACACTGGAGTGGGTTGCCATTTCCTTCTCCGATGCATGAAAGTGAAAAGTGAAAGTGAAGTCGCTCAGTTGTGTCCAACTCTTAGTGACCCCATGGACTGCAGCCTACCAGGCTCCCCCGTCCATGGGATTTTCCAGGCAAGAGTATTGGAGTGGGGTGCCATTGCCTTCTCCAGGGTTATGTCTAGTTCGGGGCTTTTATGACTAATGTAGCTGTGTATTACCTTAATTACTTTTATAGTACACAAATTTGAAAAGTAAAAATAGAGATTAGATGCTGTCATGCTCATTTAACTAGGCTGCTTTTGAAACCCCTCATTACCTCTCATGCTTTTGAGTTTAGGTCTCAAATAGTACTGAGAGCCCTTAGGCAAGCTATGTTTAAAACCTGCTTGTAGAAGACACCAACCACTGGCACTGCCTTACTCCCTCACCCTGTCACACTGACCCCCACATTAGAAGAAAACCGTTGGCGCTTTTCAAGAACCTCTGAATTTAGAGATAGCCAAAGGGAAGGAACCGCAGAGGACTGCCTGCAAGCATCGCCTTCCTACATTTGGCTGTGCCACCTCCATGGTGCCTTCCTGTTCTGTCACCTATGTTTGTCAACATCCCTGGGTTTCACCAGTCAGAGGGAGTTTGGTTGATAGTCATCCATCTTCAAAAGGCATATGTATAAGGATTTGATCACTGCCTTAATCAGGGTATAGAAATTAAGTCCATGTCATTTAATCCCCAAACCGAGGGATAACGGCTATAATGGGGAAAATGGCATTTTGATCACAGGTGGTTGCCTTGGTTTGTCACTCAGAGCTGGAAAGGAGGCACAAGAAGTGGAAACAGGCAAGTGTGCCAACAACAGACTGGTTATTTAAATGGTCCCTAGTGCCAGTCTCTCTTAGCAATGGGGAGGATATTCTTACCATTTCCCAGAAAACAGAACCTTCTGGACAATATGAGTGGCCCTCACTGACCCTAAAATCCCAGGCCTGTAAACTTAAATTGAAGCTGAATAGCAATGTCTTATAAAATTAGTCCAGATTTGTAATGGGCAAAAGATTTGAACAGTTCTCCAAAGAAGATACTCAAATGGCCAACACACATATGAAGAGCTGTTCAGCTTAAATTAGTCATTGTGTTTGCATGCTAAGTTGCTTCAGTCGTGTCCGACTCTTTGCGACACCATGGACTGTAGCCCGCCAGGCTCCTCCATCCATGGGGATCAGTTAGCATCGATGTAATCCATTAACAGTGTGAGCAAGGACCAGCCAAACCAGAGCAGTGCTGGTGGGAATGTGGTGTGGCACGGCCGCTGCGGGAAACAGTCCAGCAGTTCCTCAGAAGGTTAAACACAGAGAGACTGCATGTGACCCAGCAGTTCTACTCCTAGACACACACCCAGAGAATTGAAAATATATCCCTGCAAAAACTTATATACTGAATTTCCCACAGTATCAATATTCATAATAGCCAAAAAAAGGAGAAACAACCCAAATACCCATCGAACGAGGAATGGATAAAATAAATTGGGATACCCATACAATGGAATTTTACTTAACCATAAAAAGGAATTAAATGATTCATGCTACAAAATGGATGGACCTTGAGAATCTTATGCTAAGTTAAAGAAGCTAGACCAGAAGGCTGCATGTTATATGATTCTCTTCATTAAACGTCCAGAATAGGCAAATCTCTAGAGGCAGAAGTGGGTTAGTGATTTGCAAGTGGGCGCGGTAGGGGAGTGGGCTACCAGTGCGTATGGGGTTTATTTTGGGGATGGTGAAAATGTTCTAGAATTAGTGGTGATGATTACACAACCCTCAGTGTACTAAAAACACTGAATTGTACCCTTCAAAGGGGTGAATTTTGTGGTAAGTGAATTATCTTAACAAAATTTATTGTTTTAATGACATTAGTAAATGCTGGTGGCCAGGCGGAGCCATTGGACCAGGTTTTTAAAATGATAGGGCCTTGAAGAAAGGGAGGAGCCTGGAGCAGTGGGAGGACCGTACAGGGAGGCAGGATCTCATGATGAGGTGACAGGAAGACCTAGTCCCAGCTTCACGGCAAAGGAAGACACGGCTCAGATAAACTTATCCAGAGTCACCAAGCTGTGTCCTGGTTAGTTTATTTACTTGTGTTTAATCTGTGTTTATTAGAAGTGTTTCCTGGTGGTGTTTCATCATTTGTAAAACTAGAAGAGTATAGACTAGGTGATCTGTAATTGTTACAGTTCTAACATTGATTTACACCATTTTCTAACCCCTCAGGGTGTGCAGGCTTCCCCAAGGATCTCTCTCAGGAACACACACACACACACCATTTCCTTACCATTTTTGTGGATTGACCAATTAAAGCCTCCATGAGCTACCCTCGTATGAGTCGCTTCAGTCATGTCTGACTCTTTGCGACCCCATGGATGGTAGCCCACCAGGCTCCTTTGTCCTTGGGATTCTCCAGGCAAGAATACTGGAGAGGGTCGCCATGCCCTCCTCCAGGGGATCTTCTCGACCCAGGATTCAAGCCCACATCTCTTATGTTTCCTGCGTTGGTAGACAGATTCTTTACCACTAGTACCACCTTGTCCGAGACAGAACTTGTTAAAAATAATTAGTCAGTGGCAGAAACTTGCCTGTCATGGTGATTGAGGTTAGGCTAACTGGTGCAGAGGGCTTCCATACAAGGATGGTTCATGAGAGTGACAGGGACCTTCAGTGCCAGGCTGAGCAGTTGGGCTTCATCCTGTTTATCAGCCTGGCAGACAGCAGAGTGACCTGTGGAAGACCGAGAACAGGGCTTCCCTCCCAGCCAAGGAATGCAGTTAGGGAAAGGAAGGAAATTTAGTTTGTTCCTTTTTGCTCCTTTTGAATTTTGTGTGGTACATGTAGTACCACTTCAGAAAAAGATAATTTTAAATAATAAGAGTTACCTTCGGGGCTTTAAAATAAATACTTTAATTAATTGAAGGAAATAAGCAAGCTACAGTACAAGAAGTATAGAAAAAAAAAACTTTCACCTTTTACCTTTCTGTTATAATTAGCAAGTGACCAGCAATTTTTTAGGTGCATTACAAATTGTTTTTTTTTTTTTTAATACATATTCAGGGACTTCCCTGGTGGCTCAGTGGTAAAGAATCCGCCTGCCAATGCAGGAGATGCAGGTTTGATCCCTGGTCCAGAAAGATCCCACCTGCCATGGAGCAACTAAGCCCATGAGCCGCTACTACTGAGTCTGTGCTCTTGAGCCTGGGAGCCCCAACTCCTGAGCCCACCTGCCCCAGTGACTGAAGCCTAAACGCCCTAAGAGCCCGTGCTCGGCAACGAGAGGCCTAGCAGTGGGCGTTGCAACTAGAGAAGAGCCCACGCAGCAACTAAGACCCAGCACAGCCAAAAACAAATAAAATGATTAAAAAAAAAAAACATTCACGGCCTGACCAATGGTGATTTAATTTCGTAGATCTAAGATAGAAACTGGAAAGCTAGATTTTTGTTTTAAAGTTTTACAGGTGAATCTACGTAGTGTTTGAAACGTTGCTATAAGCAAAGGAGGGAACCATTGGCCCCTCCATGTTTATAACCCAGCCCTTTGGAAGGATGAATTAAGCAGCTGTGGGCAGGATGGGTTTGGGAGGACTCATGAGACTTGGCAGGATCTGATACGTGAGTCATCTCTGCAGTGCTTGTTGCCCAGCCTATGCCAGAGCACTAACTGAGCTGTGAGCACAGTGCCTTATCCCATCTTCTACCACTATTTTATTCAAAAGTTGTTCCTTCCTTATATATAGTTGAATCTGTTCTGCTTTTTGTAAATCTTCTGGTTAAAAACTGTTCACTGGTCAGTGAAGTGAAAGTTGCTCAGTTGTGTCTGACTCTTTTTGACCCCATGGACCATAGAGTTGATGGAATTCTCCAGGCCAAAATACTGGAGTGGGTAGCCTTTCCCTTCTCGAGGGGATCTTCCTAACCCAGGGATAGAACCCAGGTCTCCTGCATTGCAGGCAGATTCTTTACCAGCTGAGCCACAAGGGAAGCCCATTCTCTGGTCAGAATGGCCATCAGAAGAGTTTCTAAAAATAGACTGGAGAGGGTGTGGAGAAAAGGGAACCTTCTTAAACAGCTGATGGGAAGGAAGGTAAATTGGTGCAGCCACTATGAACAGTGTGGAGGTACCTTTAAAACAACTAAAGACAGAATTACCATATGGTCTGGGAATTCCACTCATGGGCATGTATCCAGAAAAGACAGAAATTCAAATTCAAAAAGGTAGATGCGCCCCGTTGTTCACTGCAGCACTATTCACGATAGCCAAGACACAGAAGCAAACTCAGATGTCCACTGACGGATGCTAGATAAAGAAGGTGTGGTACGTGCACACAGTGGAATACTACTCAGCCTTGAAGAGTAACACCGTTTGCTGCAATATGGATAGACACAGAGCTTACCATACCATGTGAAGTATGCCAGAGACAGTCAAATAGGTATCACTTACACATGGAATCTAAAGAAATGATACAAATGAACTTATTTACAGACAGACTCACCGACAGAAAATAAACCTATAGTTACCAAAGGGGGAAGCAGGGGGAGAAGGATAAATTAGTATGCGATTAACAGATACATACACTACAGTATGTAAAATAAAGACCTACTGTATGACACAGGGAACTGTATTCAGTATCTTGTAATAACCCAGAATATAGAAGAATATGAAAAAGAATACATAACTGAATCACTTTGCTGTACACTTGAGACTAATACAACATTGTAAATAAACTACAGTTAAACTTTTCTGGAGAATGCACTTACTACCTCTGCCACATGACAGCCCTTCAGTTACTTGAAGATGACTCATATTCTATTCCCTGACACCAGTTCAAATTAGTCATTTGGTAATCCATTGTCTTGGGCTTCCCAGGTGGCTCAGTGGTGAAGAATTTGCCTGCAATGCAGGAGAAAGGAGTTTGATCCCTGGGTCAGGAAGATCCCTTAGAGAAGGGAATGGCAACCTGCTCCAGTTGGGGTTGCAAAGAGTCGACACGACTTAGCATGCACACACATTATCGCAAAGACTGATTGAGCTAAAACTATGAGTTGAAACCATTAGCTGAAGTTCTTGAGCCCAGGTAAAGGCAGGCATCACCTTGCTGAGTCTGTGTGACCCAAGCAGTCTGGGTCCGACTCGTGGAGGCTTGGGTCCTAGTGACAGGAGTACAAAGGAAGGGGCATCCTAAGCGACGTTAGGATCAAAAAAATAAAGACTCTGATACCTTATTGGATGTAAACCTGTAGGAGTTAGGAGACAGCAAAAACAAAGCTAAAGGATGGGGATTAAAAATATAGGAGGCACTGGTGAGGTGTGGAACGCTGCCATGCTTCCCAGTCTTAAGAAGCACGGGTAAAACCTGCCCATCGCTGCGTCTGGTGTGCTATGTCCTGTGATCAGGTCCCGCTTGGGTAAAGCCAATAGTGATGAGCTCCCAGTTGTTCTCAAGAAAGGCTTGCTAACCACATTGCATAGTCTCTCCCAGCAATTGTTTGGGATCTCTGTCCTAGCACCTGTATTTTTCACTTGTCTGTTGGTTTTTTGTTTTTGCTAAAGGTGTTTTTAAAGTACTTTACTTTCAGCTCAGCTTATAATTCTCAGTAATGGCAATTTGCTTGCCTTCTGAATTGTGACCGCATTCTTCCCAGAGTAGAAAAATAAGGGGCTTTTTATCCTTGGCAATTTTAATTTACTAGGGACCATTTGGAATTAATCAAGGCTTTCTATACACTCCACTCTTTCATTTTTTTTCCACTTTTATAACTGTAGTGCCCAAGTGCCGAGATGAACAGGTCGCCTCAGGCTGTCTGCCTAGAACCTCACAATTAAATGACATTTCTGAAATGGAGTCCTTGACACAGAGTAAGTCAATGAACAAGAAAGATGTCTCCTATCATGTTAGATTTAGCAATGTTTAAGCAAGAGTGGGGGTGTCCCAGGTGGCTTAGTGGTAAAGAATCCTCCTGCCAACCCAGGAGACATAGGTTCAGTCCCTGGGTCAGGAAGATCCCCTGGAGAAGGAAATGGCAACCCACTCCAGTATTGCTGCCTGGAGAATCCCATGGACAGAGGAGCCTAGCAGGTTACAGTCCACTGGGGTCGCAAAGAGTCAGACACAACTCAGCGACTAAACAATAACAAGGCAAGATTGTGGCTTAAATTATATTTACAGCACACTGAGACCATTTTCCCAGGGCACTGATTATGGAAATCCTAAAGTGGAAGCAGCAAGACTCTCAAGTTTCCAGCTGGGGGAAAACTGGGTCAGACCAAACCCCATGTAAGGAAGCTTTGCCAGGCGTCATTAATGTGACTGTTTCCTCAGCACAGCACTGCTGCCCGAAGCGCAGCTGGAGGCGCTGGCGGAAGTCTGTCCCTGACTAAATGAATGATATTCGTAACTGCTGTTTCACATCCCTGTGAAAAGAAAATCTCAGGATTAGTTTTCAAAGCTATTCCATATTTGTGTTTGCTTGACTCTTTTGGGCTGAGCTGCCTCCAGCAACCATTGGAAACATGAGTCTGCTCTGGACTCCAAGATGCACTGCGGGGCCAGCTCGCCCAGAATTGCTGAGGGCAAAGGGCTCCGTGCTGATCAGTTGCCTTTTGATCCCTTGACTTGATTCACTGAAGGTTTCTGTTTATTTCTGGAAGGGATGGGCTAGAATGGAAACATCTTCCAGAAATGCAGTCACAGCGTTAGCCCATAAAGGAGCTAACAGTTTCCCCTGTAAAGGACTTGATTTGTTTTTAAAAGGAGGGGAGAGGACAGGAAACTCAGACTCTTCAACCACTTCTTCAATTAAACTGTCATATAAATGAAGCAGAACTTCACAAGGTCCTTTGAGTTCTTTTAGAAGGACAGATTTTTATAGAATGTCCCCAAAAGACCAGCTTTATAAAAATACACCTAACAACAAGTCATGAGTTCCAGTATGGTATAAAATACATTCACTAACATACATACTCTTACGTGCATCTCTAAACACTGTGTCAGGATATGAAATTAACCAAAGGTCATGCATAAGTCAGATGAAAGTACAGAAGATTCTCAACTGTTCTCTACTCCAACACATCAGAATTTTTAACTAGATATTCTAAACTTCAAAATCGAGTTGACATTTGGCAAATTTCTTACTTGGCAACAAAATGAAAAAGCATAAATGTTTTATTCCTTGGGGGAAAATAGTTTTCACAAATTGGAGCTCTTTGGGTATGTAAGTTTCAGAGAAGTATGTTTTTAAGATGCTTCTTTATTGAATTCCAGTATTTACTACCCCTCTAAATCAACATGAAATGGCTGTTACACTTAGACACATTGTAATGTTCTAAGCTTGATTCTGGACTTTCCTTGTGTTGGTCATTGTAGAAAGTACTTCATTTATGTATTGAATCATTAGAAAGTGGTCATGGTGTATATTTCACTATTAATTTTGGCACCTTGGAATTTTCTCATTACAATAAACACCATGGTGAAAAAACTTACTATTGTAAAAAACTCAGATTCTCTCTTAGACAAGCTTTCTTCCTGATTTAAAAGTTAATCTATATTCCCCCCAAAAAAAAGATAACCAAAAGCAAATAAGTTCTCTAATAGCATTCGCTCAATCCACCAAATATTTGACTTGTAAATGGAACCTCACAGGACCAGGTAATACGTTAGGCTTTTCCGTGTAAGAAATTTGGTTTAGAATATTCATTATTGGTCTTTGCAACATATTTATCTTTAAACGCTATACCATTGCTCAAACTAACTACTGTTAATTTTAAATTTTGTTTCCAAGTTTCATTAAACCAGAGAAAAATGCATTGGGACGCCATGGAACAGGATCTCATGGAGAGAGTCAGAAACCTCCGCCAGAGACTTGCCACCCAGGCTCAGAACAGGTGTCAAACACCTCACCTTTTGGCTACATAGGAGGCTGGTCACCTTGAGACAGTCAGAGAACAAGATACTTATTTTGCAATCAGTGCTGCTGATTTTCAGATTATTTATTTCACATGCCTATAAAGATCAACCTTTTGTACGAAAAATGTGTGTATAAAAATTATGTGTTCTTAATTCTGGTGCTTTGGGACTTGTAAATGGCTTAGTATTGTTATACTTTTAACAATAAAAAAATATTGAAGCTTTTAAAGCTTTGTATGAGGCCCTTTCAGGTTTCAGGGACCGGCATGAACCTCAGGGACTTAAGTTGATGAGGTTTTATTTTAAGGATAAATGGAGAACTAAAGAACAGGACAGCATCTCAACAGCTGTGCACCCAGGACCTGAACTCAGCAGGAGCAGTGAGGAGAGGCCCGCCCCACGGCCCCTCCGTCCCCCAGAAGCCGGGCCTCCCCTCACCAGCGACCCCACTGCACTCACCGCACCCAGCCGCTGTCTCTGCTTCTCTGCACGGCACCGACAGCTCCACAGCACCGCTGCTCCCGGCTTCATCGTGGCTGGCAGATCACTTCCCTGAACCCATTTCTAAAAGGAGCATAGAAATAGCACACAGTCAGGTTCCTGGTATAGTGCTTAACACACAGTGTACTGTACAGAAGAGTATTTTTTTTTTGGCACAAAGTACAACCTTATGGTAAACCAAATGCTCTTTTGTCCGAAGTCCTCAGATAATATCCCATCACTGTGCAAGGCATTGGATTCCCAGGAGCACCCTGTCAGCCTCATTATCTTTCTGTCTGTTTTCAGTTAGGTGCAAACATGCCTTCATGGTCCAAGCTGGCGTGTGCCACAACAAAATCACAGGATATAAAATATTTTGGGTGTGATGGGAACTTTAGGTGAGTAATCTCTAGCTCACCAACAGCATTCGACTTCTAAAATACTGTGATTCTGCCAACTAGAATTAGCTGGTTATTGCGTTTCTGACCTCTACTTCAAGTCCTCTTTTACTAGAATTTACATCCACTCATACTGATTTTGCAAACTACACAGAGTCCTCTTTTATAATATTTTAAACTTCTTCAAAAAGTTTCTGTTCATCCAGTGAAAGTGAGTTATACATTCAGCCACATAAAGTTCTTTATTACATTCCTCCTTCCGGTTTTCTCTAAGCCTACGATTCTCCCAGTAATCTTGATGAAGTCACTGGCTTAGCAGAGGTCAGATACTTGGCTGAGTCTCTTCAGTCACGTGGGTGTGGTTGTCACGTCAAAGGTTATCACATTTAATGAAGTCAATTTTTGATTATCTCTTCCTGCCTCTTGACAGTCTATCCTCAACCTGACCCCAGTTCCTTCGTAATATAAATTCTTGGGGAATTGAATGAAGATTGAGCTTGGCTAAAATTCTTCCCACACTGGCTACATTCACAGAGCTTTTCTCCAGTCCTCCTCCTGAGTTAGCTGGAGAAGAGCAGTTCCTAAAGGCCTTTTTACATCACATTCACAGGGTTTCTTTCTGGTTGGAGAAATGCAAGCCTTCAGCTAAATTCCTCTCCACGTCGACTCCACTTAAAGAGTCCAGTATGGGTCCAGCGGTGACGAATACATTACTGACTTGGTTAAATAGCTTTTCACATCTATTGCATTCACATGGCTTCTCTCTGGTCTGAATTCTCTGATGCTGAGCAAGATTTGAACATGTGCCAAGGCTTTCCACAGTGCCTCCACTTTGACCATTACAGTGATAATGACTTCGAGGACTGGCAAAGGCTTAACTTACTAATGTAGGTGCTCTTAACATTCTTAATGATTCATCTCAGGTCAGTGCTAAGTTCAATCAGGAGACAAACCAGATCATTTGAACAGAAGTTAGAGTTATTAAACTATGATACTATATACATGCTAAAGGAGGGACTTCCCTGGTAGTCCAGTGGCTAAGACTGAGCGTCTAACACAAGGGGCCCCGGTTTGATCCCTGGTAGGGGAATTAGATTCCATGTGCCACAACTAAGAGTTTGCATGCCCCAACTAAAAGATAGCACAGGTCGTAACAAAGATCCTGGGTATGGCAACTATTAATAAGAGCCAGCACAGCCAAATATTTAAGGGTACCTAGGGCTGAGAAAGCACCCAAAGAAGGACAAGCTCAGAAAGAAACCCCTCTCTGCCCAAGGCTCAGGTTCAGACACACTGGACAGCAGGGGGGTTGATGGGCTGCCCGGGCCAGAGCTGGCCCACGTGCCCACCCAGCAGCAGAAAGTAAGTCCCGAGGGTGCAGGCACTCCGAGGCTGCTGAGCGAAAGCTCATGGGGAGTCAGGACCCTAAGTGCTGTGAGAGCGGTGTGTGGCCTGGTGTGTGTCCTGGCCAGCAACGGCCATGTTGTAAAGGGGAGAGTCCAGTAAGACAAGCTGGGAACATTGCTTGCACCTGGGCAAATGTTTCCATCAGCAGAATACAAAGGAACTGTAAGGGACTCAAAATGACTGTGTGCAAACACATTTGGGGGCTTCCCAGGTGGTGCTAGTGGTAAAGAACCCGCCTGCCAATGCAGGAGACTAAGAGATGCGGGTTCGATCCCTGGGTTTGGAAGACCCCCTGGAGGAGGGCATGGCAACCCCCTCCAGTATTCCTGCCTGGAGAATCCCACGGACAGAGGAGCCCGGGGGGCCTACAGTCCAGAGAGTCGCACAGAGTCAGACACGACCGAAGTGACAGCACAACCTCCCTTTACGCTTCTGGCAGGAAGTGGTTCACGCCTCAGAGTCTTAATACTGTTGACTCAGTGCATTCTTTTTGACATTTATTCAGGATTTTCAGACTGTATGGGAAGGAAAGCAAAGAGCTGGACATGACTGAAGCAACTTGGCACGCATGCACAGCTGGGACAAATTATGGACAAGATACAAAAAGACCAAAAAAACCCAACTGCCACTTCTGAGAGCAAAAACTGGGTATCAGGAGAAAAAGCAGGGCACTGCACAGGTCCCCTAAGCACAGCGCCACCAGAGGGGCAGGCAAACCACCTAACACACCCTTCCAGCCTGACCCGGGCCCCGCCCCTGCCCTCACCCCGTGAAGGGAACAAGCTCGCCGCCCACCTCAGGGAGCGCGCAAGGGCCCCTGTTGGGAACAATGGGGAACCACCCCCCGGGGGCACCCACAAACCAAGGCTGGAGACCAGGCCCTAAGGGCAGGCCAGGGTGCTGCTTCTGGCACCGGAACGGAACATGCCAAGGGAGACTGTAGCAAAGCAGTCATCAGGCTGGGCTGTGGGCTCCGGGCACACGGCTGGACAGGGCACCCTGGGTGTCCCCACATACTCCAGCCTCCGAGGGACCACAAAGCAGTAAACCAGAATAAAGAAAACCACCTCTTGGGCTTGAAGAAGCCCCACTCCTTCTGTAGTGTCCTCTAGCGCCCTCCACTGGCAGCCGACCACCGTGCACACTGCGGAGACGCGCATAAAGGGTCCCATCCATGGTTGCAGGGCGGGCACTGAAGAGCGCATTTGGAGCTCACAGACCATGAATGGATCGCGGGCACTCTCATGCAATCGAAAGTATCTCTTACAGTTTACTTGGTTGCTTGACAGAATAATGGCTTCAGTGCTGGCCTCCTTAACCACTCGGAGATGCCAGAATTTCCCTCGTGTGATGTAGATGAAGCTATAGAAAGGCACCAACAAAGGAATAGATGTAGCACATACGAACTTCACTCTCTTCCCAGCTTCATGCTCAGCCCTAAAGACACTCCCTTCTTAAGACACTGAGTGAAGGGAGCACCTGAAAAGTTGGAAAACTCTGTGACAAGAGATGCCTGTTGGACTTTCCTAGTGGTCCTGTGGTTAAGAATCCACCTGCCAATGCAAGGAACACAGGCTTGATCCCTGGTCCAGGAAGGTCCCACACACCTCAGGGCAACTCAGCCCCATACCACAACTACTGAAGCCACCACAATAAGAAGCCAGAACCCACGGCAACGAAGAGTAGCCCCCACTAGCTGCAACTAGAAAACGCCCATGCACAGCAACGAAGACCCAGCAAGCCAAAAATAGCATTAATTTTCTTAAAAAGATGCCTATTGATATGCTTCCTAATTTCAGTGGGGATGATGGGATGGATTCATGAAGCAGAGGCCAAGTGATAGTGGCTTAACTGCCAAGTGCTAGTCGCTCAGTTGCGTCTAACTCTTTGGGACCCCAAGGACTATAGCCCACCAGGCTCCTCTGTCCCTAGAGTTCTCCAGGCCAGAATACTGGAGTGGGTAGCCATTCCCTTTTCCAGGGCATCTTCCCAACCCAGGGATCAAACCCAGGTCTCCCACACTGCAGACAGATTCTTTGCTGTCTGAGCCACCAAGATCACCATTTACAGCTGCAGGCAGCAGAGAAGAAGTATTAAGAGATTCTTGACTATCAAAGATTATGTTTTCCCCAAGAATGAAACAGATAAGCAGCCTACTAAATATTGCTTGATATATCTAACAGGAAATCTTAACATCTGGTGGCCCAAAACCAGATCTGAGTCATTGTTACTGAACCAAAATTGGGTCCACCACTCGCCTACATGCAGTCAATCTATCCACACTGGGATAGTACAGTGTTTATTGCAAGGCACCAGGCAAGGAGTCTAGGCAGCTAATGTTCTAAAGGCCTGAGCTCCCCCAGTAGCTTTCAAGGAACGGTTTTTAAAGACAGGGTGAGGGAGAGGGTTGTGGGATATATGATCAGCTTACCCCACAACTCTCTTATCAATCAGGACATTATTCTGATTGGTTGGTGGTGAGGAAATCAGGGGTAACATCAACCTTCTAGTTCCAATTTGTCTGGGGTTTACGTGCTTGTGGGCAGCATACAATTAACTCTTCCACTTGCTGGGGCTTTCAGTATCTGCTAAACAGCTCAAAAACTTTGACTCATTGTTATCTATGGCCTCTGATGGGGAGCTAAAGGTCGTACATTTGATAATGGACCCATGATTTGTCTTGCTTGACCGTTTTCCTTTAATTCTGCGTTTTCTCCAATGAAATGTACTCTTTGGAACTGGGGGAGGTCTAGGAAGCTAAAGTTTTTCTACAAATAAGAAGAAAGCAGAGAAAATGATTCTTTCAAAATGACACACACAAAAAAAGCAGCAAGCAGAGGACATGGAAAGGTCTATCCCAGGAAGGCCCCATGGAGTCTTGCTATTACATCACCACAATGGAGAGCCTTGCCTGTCGCCCATTTTCCAAACCTGAACTCATTGCTGGACTTCCCCAGTGGTTCAGATGATAAAGAATCTGCCTGCAATGCAGGTTCAATACCTGGGTTGGGAAGATCCCCTGGAGAAGGGAATGGTAACCCACTGCAGTATTCTTGCCTGTCAATTCTTATCCATTGCCAGACGAGCCTGGTGGGCTACACAGTCCACAGGATCGCACAAAGTCAGATATGACTGAATGATTAACACACACAGACTCATCACTAGATTCAAAGTCTCTTGTTTTTCTGTTTTTTAAAGTGAAGTATAGTTGATTTACAATATCATGTTAGTTTCGAGCATACTGTAGCTTCAAGTGCCGAGAATCCTCTCTATTAAGAAGGATCGTGATCTTTCCAACTAAACAAATCTGACAAACGCAGCTGATGAGTCATCTGTATTTAGCTCCCTATATGAGATAACAGCAATGGAAATTGCCCTGCCCAGGGAACGGCTCTTGGCCTAAATTGGATGCCCTGCTGGGTCTTAGATGATGACACCAGACCAAGTTCCTGCCCCAGACACTAACACAGGCTTTTCTAATTGATCCCTGGAAGGGGAAGTCCTGAGCCCCAGAGCCCTAGGGTCAGGAATTGAGTCTGGACAGGCACGGAAGGTGATGGAAGGGTTAGATTGCTGTTGTTTAGTCATTAAATCATATCTGACTCTTTGTGATCCCAGGGACTGTAGCCCACCAGGCTCCTCTGTCCATGGATTTTCCAGGCAAGAATACTAGAGTGGGTTGTCATTTCCTTCTCCAGGGTTTCTTCCTGACTCAGGGACCGAACCCCTGGCTCCTGCATTGGCAGGTGGGTTCTTTACCGCTGAGCCACCAGAAGGGGTAGATATATTGGCATAATGGCCAGAGTGGCTGGGACAGCTAGCTCACCTGGAGGAGTTAAAGTCTGAAGCAACGTATCCTCACTCTCTTTTTCATTCCCTTCCTTTATCTTACTTCCCCTGATGTAATAGCACAAATGCTTGCACAGAAAAGATTTCCTCATTCTTCCCTGCTTCTTCACAAAATAGCTATAGAGTCCTTCAAAAGCCACCACAGAACCATAAATAGCAATTGCTCACCTAAGGGATGCCGTTTTGCTTTGGCATCAACCAAATTAAAATGCAATTGAAAAGAAACATGGTTATTGCTGTGACATACTGTGCAAGATAATTACTAAAATTACACCTGATATAATTTACTAGTATACACCAGAACTATAGGAGTTCCATATAATTTCTAAGATGTGTATATTATTAAATAATAATTATTTACCTGTACAATACAAAGTAAGAAGTTTTACCACCACTTATCTGACAATGCTTCCCATGTGATTTAACACACCAAATAAGCCTAATTAGTTTAATATTCCTCTCTATGAGATGGAGAGACACATAATTTTAGGAGTTCCAGGGATCCTTTGGAAAACCTCAAACTCAGATAGTGGCTAAATGAACTTCATTTAGAATTTGATCTTTTTTGGAAAGTCTGTCCAAATACCAAAAGCATTCCATGCTCCCAAAGCATGGGGCCTGGGTTCAATCCCTGGTCAGGGAACTAGATCCCACTTGTTGCAACTAAGAGTTTGAATGCTACAACTAAGGATCCCACATGCTGCAAGATCAAAGATCCTGAGTGCTGTAACCTGGCCCAGCCAAACAAACACATTAAAGAATCCAAGACAGGTACTTCCCCTGGTGATCCAATAGCTAAGACTCTGAGCTCCCAATGCAGGGGCCTGGGCTTCGATCCCTGGTCAGCTACTACACATCCCGAGTGCCCCAACTAAGACCCCAGCTCAGCAAAATTAAAAAAAAAAAAAAAATTAAAGACAAGCAAAACACAAACTGCAAACATAAAGGCTAGCATCCAAAGAAACAAATGAACTGGTTCACAAATTAGGCAGAAGTCCAACTCTTTTCTCTCTTCAACAGGGTATCCCACTCAAAGACAAAACAAATTGGCTTATTCCAGAGAAAAAGCCCCAAAAGAAGAAATAAAGTTCCCAACTGTACACACCCTCAGAGAGACTTACGGTTACTGTTTGGAGCCTGTCTGCTCCCAAATATTGATTCCTTGCTCCAACTGCCCAGCGCTGGAACAACCAGTGCGGCCTCGGGGAGTTTTGAAGGAAGAGCCTCAGGACAAATGGTCTTGCCAGCTGCTAGGGCCTTACCTCCAAATTCCCCAACTGTCAGCTCGCCATGAATGACAAGGCAAGTCAGGCCAATAAATGGAGAGAGGAGTTGCTAGGACTAGGAACAGCGACTTTATTCAGAAGGCCACAAAGCCAATAAGACGGTGGACTCCAAAGATCCATCTTACCTGAGCTAGTAATTCAGACTTCTTTTATACTAAAAGGGGAGGGCGTGTAGCCAAACATTTCCGGTTCCGGTCAGCCTTCAGAAGCGGCTGTGAAGCCCCTTCTTCTGCCTACACTCCTGCACTGGTGGGCCTGGTCAGGAGACTTCTTGGGAGCTAACCAAAGGTATTTCAGCTTAATGCTCATTACCTGGGAGGCAGGGTTCCCAGAGATGGGCCATTGTGTATAATTTAAGCTTATAGGCAACATCCTTGAGGTGATTAACTTGCAATAGGGTACATAGGTTCTGCGCTATTACATCAGATCTTAATTTGCTATTTGACCTGTTCAGAATGACTGAATTATCAGAAACTTCATGGATGAACATTAGGACGCAGCAGCTGTTGGAAAGGCAGCGTCAGCACAGCCCCTGTCAGGTTATGCCCTGCTGCCTGGACAACCTCCCTAACACCGCCCTCCCCCAGACCCCATCACAGCCGGCCACTTCCCAGCTCTGCAGCCCGACCTGCTCACATGGTGCTCAGCGCCCGTGCGCGGTCTAGCCTCTCAACACGGTGCCACCCACTTCCCCACAGTCTCCTAGACCCACCCTTGCTCGCGGCCAAGTGTCAATAACCAGGACCCTCGCCGGGAAACCCTGGGTTCCAGCTACTCCCCCAGAGCATCCCAGGGCTCCCTCACCCTGGGCTGTACACATCCCCGCCACCAATAGGGCTCAAAGCCAGGGCAGGATCCCTGGTGCAGGGCGGGGGGGCGGGGTGAGTGCACCTCCTGGGTACCCGGACTCGTAGCGCTAGAGGTGAGAGTGGTTATCTTCCCGAGGGGCTCATTCGGTACCCAGCCCACGGCGTGCTAGTCTGCCTCACGTGGATACCCGCCCCCCAACCGTTTATCTTCATGCCCTGGCCTCCCTTTCAGTCCTCCACCCGGGCCCAGTACGCTGGAGCCCGCAGGGCAGCACTCGGTACTTCGGGGAGGCTAGGCCAGCACGCCGGTGGCACGGACGTCCGGGGCTTGCGGGTCTACTCAAGCAAGACCCATCTTTCTAGCAGGAGTGAAAAAAACCGGAGCGAGCAAAAGTATTGTGCCCCGTGTGAGGATCGAACTCACGACCTTCAGATTATGAGACTGACGCGCTACCTACTGCGCTAACGAGGCACCTAAGAACAGCTTCCGGGAGTAGGATAATGAGGCTGTTGCGGCGGCCCAGTGCGCATGCTCAGAAAATCAGAGCTTCATTTTTCTCCGCAGAGTTTCTGACCCAGGACACCGAAGTTCCTGCCCGGGAGTCTGCCTTACTTGAGCCACCCACGCCTCTCTGGTCTACTTCCACTGGTGGTCTGGTTATCAATCAACAAACACTGCGGCTTATTGGACCTCCGGCGCTGAGTAGGGGAGACCCTGGGCCGCGAGATTCTTCCTACTCTTGTAAACTCTTCTTTTTGTAGCGTGCTTACAAAGCGTTTGCACAGTCGTGATCTCGTGAAACACTTCTTGGTGTTCCTGGCCCGGTGCTGCGTGCTGTGATCACAGAGATATCCCCAGCCTCAATCAGTTGGAGTGGGGGCCCACAAGCATAATGATTTGAAGACACAACACACGTACACTATTCCGGCCTCACCACAAACCCCCGATCTAGCCTGGTGCCCAGTCCCTTTTGACGCCCCAAGTTTCCACCGCTGCTCGGAGCTCGGCGGCTGAAACCACCCTTCTTAGAAGCGCCCACAGCACTGGAAACGACACCTCGAGCCGCAGCCTCGGCGTCTTGGAAGCCCTCTCCTCTCCTTTACCCCAAGCCCTTTATGTTAATTATCAGCTTATTTAAATACATTCATTGTTAAAGGCCGCTTTCTGTCACTGTTATAAATGGAAAACGGGGGCTTATTTTTCTCCTAATACACAATAAAATAAATATTAAAATAAAAAACTCTTCCATGTAGTGTCCAAAACCATCTAGAGGGAAGCACACTTCAGATTTATTTCCCTGTGTGTAAAGTTTACCTTTAAAAATGTATTCTAAGACTGAACTGCAGCCAACGACAGGCTAACAGAAGGGCTTTGCAGGAGTGATTACTGAAGATTCCAAGTTTGAAGTGTTTCAAAAGATAAGACCATTTGATGGACCGACAAGCCTAAGGACAGAGGTGGAGAAAGCGAAAGGCTGCAAGTCGTAAGCTGTTAACGTAGATCTGGGTGATGGGTATATCAATATTCACTGGATAATTCTTTCAATGTTTCTGTTTATCTGAAATTTTTTCATTATGAAGTGTTGGAGAAGAAGTTTTAAATCCCCCAGAACTGGGGAATGTTAAGGGGAAAACTGGTAATATGAGTGTAAGGAGGTGGCAAAAAATAATATTAAGAGTAGGCATCCGAATTCCCGGGAGCTGGGGAAGAGGACACTGAGGGCGGAGGGCTGCGGCGGGGGGAGGAGGGTGCGGCGGGGGATGGATCTCGCTACGTTTGAAGAAGCGACCCCTGGGAGTATGGTCAGCGCCACGAAGGGTGGGCTTCTTAGAGCCTTATCTTGTCTCCACAGGGGGAGTTGCGCATGGTGTAGGTTGTCTGGATCCCAGAACTCGTGGGCTGGATGTACCTTGGATAACTTGTAACTTGGATACCCAGTCCTGGGGATACTTTCCCCACATCACGGTCCCCGTTGGGAAACTCACAATCTCCCAATCCTGCCCCCCACCCCCCGCGAGAACCCGACAGAGCGGAGGGTGCTCGCCCTGAGTTTGGAGAACAGAGGACCAGGCAGAAGGCCAAACGAGAGACCCCGCCCCCAACACACACACACACACACACACACACACACACACACACACACACACACACACACACACACACACACACACACACACCCCTAGGAATCCAGGGACCTCCCGAGAACTCCACAAAAGGGACACCCCGCCCCCCAACACACACACACACTTGCCTAGTGACCCTGGGGGAGGATGGGGGGTGGGTTGAGAAAGAGGGGAGGCATGAACCCGGGGGTGGGGTCCGGGGCTCTCGGAGCGAGCTCTTCCCACCTCGAGGCCTTTACTAGGACTTCTCCCTCCGCCTGACACGGCTTTCCCCTCACCAGGCCCTTTTTCTGTGCGGACATCTCCTCTCCCTTCTTCAGCCAGGTCAATGATCACCTACTCTGAGCAACCTGATCCCCATTTTCCTCCCAGGATCGCTTCTTTTTCCCCTACCTCCCCCCACTAAACTCGTCGGAGTCGAGGTTCCCTCCTCTCTGCTAGAAGCTTTCCCGGGGGCGGCTCTTTAACTCTGGGAACAACCTGGAGGGGTCAGGATCGTAGTTGCCCTACGCGTACTGATGCGCAAACTCACAAACAGGTCAACTCGGACCTGCCGCTTGTAGCTAAGGGAGGCAGAATTTCACCTCACAGCTCACCAGCGCTTCCCCCGCCCATAGCAGCAGTTTTCAGAAGTGTTTCCTCGCGTGCACCTTCTAAAATAATCTTGAAAAGCATCTACATACTTCCTCGATTAATGCTAAATTGATATCTAAACGTTGTTGTTGTAAATTCAGTTTCAAAGGATGTAACTTCCATTAAATGGTATATGCCGATTTTCTAAAAATGTAACTGCGTGTCAGATTTTTTGTTTTTAAACAGGCGTCCAATGAAATTGAAATACCTTAGGGAGCCCATACAAACCATAATCTATTTTAAATACACGTGAATAAGCTCTTCTTTAATATTTGTTGTTTACATTTATTCCAGTAGTCAAAACTGTGGTTTTTCCAGTAGTCTTTTATGGATGTGAGAGTTGGACTATAAAGAAAGCTGAGCACCAAAGAATTGATGCTTTGGAACTGTGGTGTTGGAGAAGATTCTTAAGAGTCCCTTGGGCTTCAAGATCAAACCAGTCAATCCTAAAGGAAATAATCCTGAATATTCATTGGAGGGACTGATGCTGAAGCTAAAGCTCCAATACTTTGGCCACCTATGCAAAGAACTGATTCACTGGAAAAGCCCCTGATGCTGGGAAAGATTGAAGGCAGGAGAGCGGGATGACACAGGATGAGACAGTTGAATGGCATCTCCAACCTGATGGACATGAGTTTGAGCAAGCTCTGGGAGTTGATGACAGACAGGGAAGCCTGGCATGCTGCAGTCCATGGGGTCGCAAAGAGTCAGACAGGACTGAACTGAACTTACATTTATTTTCACCCCAGAACTCATATTTCCATTCTACTCCTACCCCTAGAATGGTATTTTCATATAATACATAGTTTATGTTAGAACGTCTGTTACTGAGAATACTAACATGCCTCTTAACAACAAAAATAGGTACATACATTGAAAATTTTGTTTCCTTTGTGGCTCTAAGTCTCTGTGTCATATTTTTTCTTAATTGGCATCATTATTATTACTACACAATCAAAAATCATAAATGTTTATGGATTTGAAAAATAAGTATTAAATGGAAAATCTGAAACAAATATCCGTGAGATGGATGCAGCTTTTTAATCTCATTTAATTCATGTCTGTGTGGATGGCCATTTCCTTTTTCTAGAGTGAGAAAATGAGCATTAATTCTTTTCCTATTTTTTATATTTACAGGTATAAATGTTGAGACACTGTTAACATGAAGACATGAAAAACGATGGGAAGACTTTTGCGTTGACACTAAAATTCAATTCCTTAAACAGTTTCAAGTTATATTCTGAACAATCACCTCTCCTGAATCTATCGTCTTGGTTATGTATGTCCTCTCAAGTTTTGATGTAGAAGCTGAAGTGGTCAGTCATTAGAGTCCACGTATTCCACTTCTAAACCTATGTTTTGAATTGAACATTCCCTTTATTTGCAGCCCTGGAGTTTTCTCACCTCCAATAAAATCCTGAAGGTGGAGGAAGACCAGATGTGGAGGAGAGACAGGAAGGAAGCCTTAGCCTGACCACTGACAGCAGCTCTTTACCCAGCTGATCAGTTTTTGAACATCATCACATCGTACTCCTCGGGTACTTGTCCAGGCATTTGATGAGGCTTAGATTTGATCTGACAGGCAGCAGAGGCTGTTTAAACCTATTTTACAGGTATGTGTGTGTGTGTGTGCTGAGAGGCAAGCTCAGGGCTGGCTAAGCAGAATAACTGACTGGAAACATGTTGCAAATTATTCTTTCCCTATGACCTGGATAGATCCGGGCAGGGCAACCACCTGGAAAGCCAGGAGACAATCCAGGCCTGGGGAAATAAAAACACATCCAGGAAACGGCTGCAGAGACCTCAGGGAGGGAGCCGAGTGGAGACACAGCCCACAGGATCTTCCAGGACTTGTCTCTGGTTTACTGCCAAGAATAGAGAAGCTAAATGTCACTCCAGATTCAGAGAAGCCATGCCCAGAAATATCCTGGTGCCACCACTGGGCAGGAAAACAGGAAAGATGGGCCTGTTTGTGGGGAACCAAATAAATTCTGATTTTGCATAATTTTCATTACATAAATACCCCATGCTCATTATAAATCACACTCACACATAATGTATCAGTCAGCTATTGCTGCGCTAGTGCTGCTTAACAAACTATCCAAAACTTAATGACTTAAACAATGTGGTTTTCTTTTTAAATAGCTTTAATGAAATATAATTCATCTACCATACAATTTGGGACTTCCCACATGGAGCTAGTTGTAAAGAACCCCCCTGCCAGTGTGGGAGGGGGGATAAGAGACCTGGGATTGATCCCTAGGTCAGGAAAATCCCCTGGAGGAGGAAAAGGCAGCCCACTCCAGTATTGCCTGGAGAATTACATGGACAGAGGAGCCTGGTGGGTTACAGTCCAAAGGGTGGCAAAGAGTCAGACTCGACCGAATGACTGCACGACAAGAGGCTGGGTGAGGAGAAGGATTACTGGGGAAGGAAGGAGGCCGGAGAGAAGGGACCGGTTTGGGGTGGAGGTTCTCTGGGAGGAGGCAGAGGTTTCCCAGGCCTGGCCCCTTCCCAGCCAGGGCTCCATGACGTGGCAGGACTTGGCTGCAGGCCCACAGGTCTCATCTGGTTATTCCGGCTCTGATAAGCCAGAAGCCAGGGTGCAGCTAGCTGGGCAAGGGCAGGGAGGCTGAGAGAGGCTGAGTGCAGGGCGGGAGGAGGAAGTTTTCCTCAGACACGCCCTGCAGGGAGCAGCCAGCTTGTCTCTGTCGTCTGGTCCGGGCAGCACAGGGCCATGGCCCTTCCAGCTCCAGCTTTGACTGGACGAGTGGACAGCGCTGTGTGAGTCAGCCTGTTGCTGGAAGCATCTGAGAGTCATTGCTCTGAGCCATGCTGACACAGCAGCCAGGAGGAGGAAGGCCTCGCCCCTGAAAGCTGGGTGTTCCCCGAGGGCCTCTGTTCTCTCCACACTGAGGCCAGTGGCAGCAGTTTTCTCTGTGTCCTGCTTAACAGCTTCTATGGATCCCACTGTCCAAGAGATAAAGGAGGAGGTCCTCTTGTCCCTTCCCCCATCCCTTCTTCCCCATCCCTCGCAGGTCTGACCTCTGGAGCTCAAGTCTTAACCACCCCCCTGCCCCCCCACCACCCCGCCTCCCTCAACCCCCAGCACACACTCAGTGTCTGTACCCCCAGGGCACCCATTCTCTCCCACCTCCCCCAGCTAATTCTACCAACCTGTGGTGACCTCAGAAAGGCTTCCTGACCCCAGGCTAGGTCAGCCTCCCTGCTCTGTATTCGCTAGCTCCTGTGACCTTAACATTCATCCCAATTCAATGTCATGACTCTCCTTTGCTATCCTTCCCTCTGGACTGTAGGCAAGGCCATAGCAGAGGTCATGCTCTAAGCTGTGCTGAGCCCAGAATGGGCCCCTGAGCATTTGATGACAACTTAAAAGGCTTCTCACATTCTACTGTACTGGCTTCTCTCTCCTTGAGGGCAGACGCCTCCGGGGATTCGTTTCTAGATCTCCAAATTTTAGTCCGACCAAAGACCTAGTTCCTAGTTCCAAAGGTGTGCAGGTTCTGATTTCAGTAACTGAGCAGGCCTTTCCATGACCTGGCTGGAAACACATTCAGAGCCATCTCCCACGCCGCACATCCAGGGTGGGGAGGACAGCAAGGTCCCCTAGCCAGAGGACAGGAGAGGGTTACAGCATTCACCTCTCAGGGCCCTCCACTCCGCATTCTGACAGGTGAGGTGTGGTGCTAGGTGTGGTCCCAGCAGCCCTGGGGCCACAAGGAGCTAAGCCTACCGCTTCCAGGTTCAGCCCTGGAACAGGGCAGTGGTTTTGCCCACAGTCCCAACAGGTGTGATGGCAATGGCAGAGGTCATGGTGTGTGTCTTGGCACCCCCAGTTATGTCAGGGTGCAGAGCCATGGGGCCACCTTCATCACTGTGCTAATGGGTGTCACGAGTCTGACCCAAAGTAGTCAGGCATCCAGGGCCTAGGCTTCTTACACTTTAATCCTTTCAAATCATATCTCTAACATTTCTTCCTGCACCTGTGTTTCAAACATAGTATTTGTGCCTGAAATTGCACAACCACATTGTGGCAAAATTATGGTATTTGGCTCATAATTTAAAGCTTAGAGACTTCGACTAATTTAGGTGACAATCTGATGGCCAAAGGGTGAAAGTCTGATTACAAGGGGGCATTTTCTGAGAGTGCAGCTTTTATTGCAAGGCCCCAAGCAAGGAGCCCAGACAGCTAGTGGTTGTAAGACCCAAACTCCGCAGTGACTTTCAGGAAAAGGTTTTAAAAAACAGAATAGGGGAGAGGGGTTGTGGGGTGTGTGATCAGCTTGTGGACATTTTTCTGATTGGTTGGTGGTGAGGTAATCTGGAGTCAACATCATCAACTTTCTGTTTCCAGCTGGTCTGGGGTCTACGTGCGTGTGGGCATCATACAGTTAACTCTTCTACCTGATGGGGGTTTCAGTATCTGCTAAAGGGCTCCAAGGACATGGCGCATAATATTATCTATAGCCCTTGAGGAGGCGTTAGATGTCCTTGACTTTGTTCAATGGCTAAACTATGATTTTTGTCCTGTGTCACTGTTTTCCTTTGCTTTGCCTTTTATCACTTTTCAGGTTAAATTTATTCTTTGGAACTTGAGGAAGGCCTAGGAAGCTGCAGATTTTCTGTAAACAAGAGGCAGGTGGAGGACATGGGGAGGTCTGTCTCAGGAAGGCCACACAGGGTCCTGCTTGGCTACAGTTGCACAACTATATGTTGTTGTTTAGTCGCCAAGTTGTGTCTCATTCCTCTGCAACTCCAAGGACTGTGGTCCACCAGGCTTCTCTGTCCATGAGATTCTCTCAGCAAGAATACTGGAGAAGGTTGCCATTTTCTTCTGCAGGGGATTTTCTCGACCATTTCCTTTGACCAGGGATCGAACCCAGGTCTCCTGCATTGGCAGGCAGATTCTTTACCACTGAGCCACCAGGGAAGTCCAAAACACTGGACACATTCCTCAAAACTCATAGAGCAGTGTAGTAACAAGGGTACATTTTATTGCATCTAAGGTATACCTAATTTTTTAAAAAGCTTCTGCAAATTTATTAGCCAAAAAACAATGGGCACTCTTGTGGTTCTTATGCATGTCTGAATTTTTGGGCAAGGGTTCGGGAACTCAAAAGTAGGAGATGTAAGGGAACAAAGGGCTTTGCTGCCATGTTGCTGCTGTTCAATCTATAACTCCTGTCCAACTCTTTGTGACCCCATGAACTGTGGGCCTCTGGGAATTAAGTTGTGGCTTTGCTGGGCACCAAGGATGGGAGACTGACGGGAGGCTGATCCCGTGAAAGTCAGTGGTGGAAGGACCTGGAGAAGGGTGGGGTTTACGGGAACTGTCTGGACCCCCTGTCCCATTTCCGCTCCCACCCTAGGCCCTGGCCTGCCACAGAAGCAGCAGCTGCTCGAGCTCCTTGCCTGCCTGGGCTGAGCTGATGATATGCAGCATGGACTGATTGGTGTTGACAGGGAGCTATTTACCCGTCTAATTAATTATGCCAACTAATTTTCAACTTAATTGCACTTCTTGGGTCACTGGGTAATGAGACTGTACAAATTTCATGCTGATGCAGGCCTTGATGGGGAGGTGGCAGGGGGAGGGTGGCGGCTGCCCCTCGAGTCAAACAGACACCCTGTCCCTCCAGGTTCCTGGGCCCAGAGCCCAGGCCCTCAGCCCCTGAGCCACCCCACAGAAAGCTCTGGATTCCTGCTTGAGTAGCTTCGGCCTGTATAAGCTGGCCTCTGCCCTGGGAGCCCTGAGCCATTTATTCACCCAACAAGCATTGATCAAATGCCTACTCCGTGCCAGCCCCAAAGTGGGAGAGGTGCTGGGGTGCCAGGAAGCTAAGTCATGTCTTGCTGGTCCCCCATCCCCCTCCTCAAATTGCTCACAGTAGGAAGGAGGAGATTTTCGTTTACACCCACAGTTACCAGAATTTGGGTGCCGATAAAAGTAAGGTTTTCAGAGACAAACCCAATCCAGGTTTTGCCGCTGGGCCCTTGAGGAATTTCCTTAACCTTCCTAAGAGGAAATAGCAACCCACTCTGATATCCTTGCCTGGAGAATACCATGGACAGAGGAACCTGGCGGGCTACTGTCCACGGGGTTGCGAAGAGTTGGACACTACTGAATGACTAACAACCACCCAATGCCTCAGTTTTACAAACACATTGCAGGACTGCGGCAGGATGCAGTATGTCATACAATATCAACCATATCCTAGAGAATAGACTGGCGCTATCTTAGGCTGAAGAATGGAGCAGAAACTGGGCAAGGCTGGACCACTCATATCACACATGTCTTCTCTCTTAGATCTCACACCTTTTGAGGTTCATCCCTTGAAAAAGGCAGAGGGTGCTGTGGTTGCCACGGGGACCAGACCACCCACCTGTGGCTCCTGGCACTGCCGCCTTCCAGTCAGATGACCTTGTTAGTCAGGTAACTTCTGTGCTTCAGTTTCCTTCATCCATGAAACAGAAATGGTCACAGCACTTACAGGGCTGCTGTGACGACCGAATGAGTTAACACACACAAAGCATGTAGAATAGCACCTAGTACTTAGGACATGTTCCCTGAGTGTTCTGTGATTACACAGACAGAAAAGTCAAGTCCAGGGCGCCCTCTAAGTTACCTCCCCAGGGTCACATATGGTCACAGGCATAGTCTGAACCCAGCTGGGCCTGATTCCAAAGGCACAGAAGCTTTTTGCCTTTGCACCACTCAAGGAATTAAGCGTCATGGGAAGATGAAGCAGTGTACCTATCATTAGTACAAGAGGCAAGTTCTGGAAGCACCCTGCTGGCTCAGAGGAGAAGCAGTTAAGAACTGTCAGCAAAGGCTCCCTCCCATGGATGGGACTTAGGAAGACCTTGAACGCTGAGAAGGATTTGAATCAACCATGATGGTGGAAGCAGGGGATGGATCTCCCACATGGGTGAGGGCTCTAGACCAGGGTTCCTCAGCCTTAGCAGTATTTTTTTTTTTTAAGACTTCTTTCAGGTGGATCATTTTTAAAGTCTTTATTGAATTTGTCACAATATTGCTTTTATGTTTTGTTTTATTGGCCATGCTTTGGTTTTATGTTTTGTTTTTTTGGCCATGAGGCAGGTGGGATCTTAGCGCCCAGACCAGGGATTGAACCCATGGCCCCTGCATTTGAAGGCGAAGTCTTAATCACTGGACTGGCAGGGAAGTCCCTGGCCTTCTCCGTTATACACTTTCTGGAACTGAAAAGAAGATTTGGATTGTTCTGAGTGGAAAAGGGCAGGGGAAGGGGAGGGAGGGTGAAGCTTGGCAGAAAGCACACGGACTTCGGAGGGACCGTGCCAGGGACTCACTAGCTGGGGAAGTCACTCTGCTTCTCTGAACCTTGCCTTTCACGTCTGTGAAGTGAGGCCTGATCCTCTGAGTGTCCCTTAGCACAGACAGCCAGTGTGCAGGGAGGACTCGACGACAGCCAAGTGAAGGATGTCCACACCCATCACAGACATGCAGGGTCTCCAACACCAGGCTCAGGACTCAGTACTTGGTGCTCGGTAATTAAGAGCTTCTGCGCCTCACAGTGAATCAGCTCAAATCCCGTGGATTATCATCCCCTCACCGGACTGGGGACTGGACTCGGTGACACAGACTGGAGAACAGGTTGAGGACGCAGAGGAGATGGGGAGGAGGGGAGGTTCGAGGAGAATACGAGCAAGAGGTGAAGTCCACTTGCACGAGCAGGATCTGGAGGAAGGGCGAGAGTGTGGAGTCCAGGTGTTCCCACGTGTGTGCTAAATCAATTCAGTCGTGTCCGACTCTTTGTGACCCCATGGACTGTAGCCCTCCAGGCTCCTTTGTCCATGAGGATTCTCCAGGCAAGAATACTGCAGCGTGTTTCCATGCCCTCCTCCAGGGGATCTCCCCAACCTGGGGATCAAACCACATCTCCCACGATCCTAGCACTGACAGGTGGGTTCTTTGTCACTAGCGCCACCTGGGAAGCCCAGTTGTTCCCACAGATGTTCATAAACCCCAGATGGCCATGAAGGTGACCTGCTCCTTAACACACCTGCAGCAGCTCCCCTCCCCTTGCTGTCTCACTCCTCTGCCCCCCATCAGTGCCTCTTGGGATCACTTGTACTGGAATCCTAGCCTCAGAGCCTGTTTCTGAAAGAACCCATTCAAAGACAGTCATGTAAACAGCTTTTGGCAGGAAAGAGCTCTCTGCAGGAGGTGCCCCTTTGTCTTGCCACTAATCTTAAAGAGGCACCTCCATGCTCTATTCATCTCCTGGCCCTAGCGCACCTTTCAGACCTTTTGATCACAGAATACCTTGCTAATCTGTTGGTTCTTTCCATAGATCAAAGAAGTAGAAATTAAATAAGAATAACTAATTAACAGATAATCAAATTTCTTCCCTAACTTCCCCTTCAGTCATCTCATGAACAAGCTCTGTGAACAAGATTGTATCTTAAGATCACAAGAGGTCAACAAGCCTGCATGCAGTGGGGGACAGTGATGACCCTGAGTCGTTACCTCAAAGAGTAACTAAGGCTACTTCCCTTTTTCTCTTTAAAAATCTCATGGCTGAGCAGAATCTCAAGAGGTGGTTTTAGGAGGATACTGCATCCACCATCTCCCCAAATTGCCAGAATTCTGATTAAAGGCAAATTTTCCTTTTTACCAACATTTGTCTCTATCTGGAGTACTGATTTTTGAGGGTCGATCAGCGAGACCTGATTTGGTAACACCAGGACTCTAGGTTTTGCAGTCCATTGACATGGAATTGATGATGCCCTAATCTGGAAAGAAAATGTGGCTTCCCCCTTTAAAGTAGCGGTTCATCTGCTTTAAACATACCTGTGGCCACCTACCCCTCCAGCACTGAGAATGACCAATCCCATCGGTCCATGGGTCTGACATGACTGAAGACTCTCAAGACGGCATTCCAAGCAGACACTTCCAACAGCCCAGTGCTGGCCTCAGGACTGGTACCTCTCTGGCGGTTCTGCTCAAGCACCACCATGGCAAACACAAGAAGGGAAGAGCGATGGGAGAGAAGGCTTTTCCTGGGGATGGGGAGGTCGGGGACCTGGAGGAGTCACTGAGAGAAAAGAGGAGCACCAGGTAGACAGTTCTGCCTGGCAGGCACCCAGTTCCCTCCTCACACGGGGACTGGATGGACACAGGATCTCAGGGACTTGGCAGGAAAACTGTTGTCTTTGAACCAATCAGCATCTGCACTGAAGAGCTCAGGAGGGGGACCCAAGGCACCAGGTGACACCGGAGCTGGGAGAGCCTGCTGGCTTCCTAAGTGGGGCCTGGGGAGCTCAGGGAGAATTGCACAACAAGCTGGAAAGCTGGCTCAGCGCGGCTGCTGGGAGGAGAGGAAGTCTCCCAGGGCTGAGTGTGCCCAGGCATGAAGGAGCCGGCCCTCCTGGCCGGCAGGCAGGTCGGGCGTTGCTCAGAGATAAGCCAACCCCTGGCAGTGGGTGATGAGCCCTGTGAAGGTTGCTCCGGACAGCAGTAAACCACCTCCTTGGAGCAGCTACTCCTGGCTGCGGGCCTCACAGCAGTGCCAGGAACGGGTGCTTTCCAGAGGTGCCAGGAGCCCTGCTCCTCCTGGGCGGTGTGGCCCTGACATCAGGAAGGGCTCGGGTGTCAGCTGCTCCCCGCCCTCCCCTCCCCCGCACGACTCAGGATCAGGGCAGCATGAGCCGGGCAAGACACTTGGGCAAGCTCCAGAAACGCCTGGAAGATGTCAAGAGCCAGTGGGTCCGGCCAGCCAGGGTGGACTTCAGCGACAATGAGAGTGCCCGGCTGGCCACAGACGCCCTCTTGGATGGAGGTCCCGAGGCCTACTGGCAGGCGCTCAGCCAGGAAGGCGAGGTGGACTTCCTGTCCTCAGTGGAGGCCCAATACATCCAGGCCCAGGCCAAGGAGCCCCCCTGTGCCCTGGAGCCCCCAGGGGCGGCTGAGGCAGGCTCCAAGGGGCTCGACTCCTGCTCCCTGCAATCAGGTACCTACTTCCCAGTGGCCTCCGAGGGCAGTGAGCCGGCCCTGCTGCACACCTGGGCCTCCGCTGAGAAGCCCTACCTGAAGGAGAAGTCCAGCGCCACCGTATACTTCCAGACAGACAAGCACAGCAACATCAGGGACCTCATCCGCCGCTGTATCACCCGGACCAGCCAGGTAGCGATGGCCGAGCCCGCGCCTCCTTGGCCACAGGGGTGGGGGGCATGCAGACCAGATGACTGGCGCATAGGGTGGAACCAGGGATGTCTGTCTCTGCCTGGCCCTGGATCACTGACTTCCAGATTCCCCCTTGTCACCATCTGGCTTTCCTGGCCACCCATAGCTGGAACTCCTACTATAGCTTCTCTTCTGACCCTCCTCTCCCATCTTGACCCTGACCACCTAGTCTCCGAGCTGCTGTAAACACTTTTTATGTTTCGGCCATGCCACACGGCCTGTGGGATCCTAGTTCTCCAACCAGGGCTTGAAGCCAAGCTGCCTGTGGAGGAAGCGCAGTCTTAACCATCGGACAGCCAGGGAAGTCCCTGTAGACAATTTTTCTATACTTGAAATTGAACTTGTCCCCTTTACTGCTTAGAGTCTTCAGTGGCTCCCACTTGCCCCCACTGGGAAGAGCTGACTCCACAGCGCAGCTCACAGTTCCTCTCCCCTGTTTCGCCACTCAATCCCGAGTGACCTGGAGATTTTCAAACCCACCAGGCTCTGTCTTGAGGCCTCTGCACATGCCGTTCCTTCTGCCAGGAGCCCCCTCACCTTCCTGGCATCTCCTCCAACACCTACTCCTTCTCAAGACCAAAGGGGACTGAAGTCCCCTTCTCAGGCAGGCTTTCCTGAGTCCCCCAGGCTAGGCAAGGCGCCTCGCATCTGTGCTTCTGAATGAAGGGGCTGCTCCACCGGGACGCAAACCTGTCCCGTTTCCTCTCAGACTCGTCTGGCCCTGTCTGCCCACAAATCCAGCACAGCGCTTGAATCCAGCCGGTGGTCGGCAGAGGACAGAGGAAGCAGCAGAAAAGATTTCTCCCTCCCCAGAGTGTTTACCTATTAATAGGTGACTTTAGAGGAAGAAAAATCCTTCAAGACCAGAGCTTAGCTGGCAGAATTTAAGGCACCGAGACTGGCACTTGGTCAGGAGTTCCCCTGCTGCTCCTGGACTGTGGATCCACAGGGGCTGCACACTGTCTGCCCGGGAGAGGGGATCATCCTCCCCACATGCACAGAATGACTCCTTAGCATAGGGGTATGGGTGGCCCCTCTCCTCCCAAAACTGCAGGGAGCCAGAGGTGAGAATGGCCTCCCAGGAGAAGACTTTGTTATCTGTAAAGGGTCTCCCTGTCTCATCACTCAAATTATTTATTTTGCATTTATGTGTGTGCGTGTTAGTCACTCAGTCATGTCCAATTCTTTGTGACCCCATGGACTGTAACCCGCCAGGCTCCTCTGTCCATGGGGATTCTCCAGGCAAGAATACTGGAGTGGGTAGACATTTCCTTTTCCAGGGAATCTTCCCGACCAGGGTCTCCTGCCTTGCAAGAAGATTTTTTACCATCTGAGCCACCAAAGCATCAATTCTGTTACCTCTAAAGGAACTTGAAAAAGAACAAATTGATATTTAAGCTCCTTTTCTGCTAAGATCCCACTCTCATGATGGACTCCCCTCCCAAGTTCAATATTGTGTGAAATCCCCTTTTTAAATTTTTTTAATATTTATGTGTTTGGCTGTGCCAGGTCTTAGTTGTACCACATGGGATCTTTGATCTTAGTTGCAGTATGTGGGATCTAGTTCCCAAACCAGGGATTGAAACTGAGGCCCCTGCACTGGGCGTGCAGAGTCTTAGCCACTGGACCAAAATCCCTGTGTGAAATCTCCTGGCTCCAGAAGAAGCCACCAGCAGTGGGGAAGCTGTGCTTAAAAGAAGAGAGGGAGTAGAGTTCTGAAGAACAAAATAGAAGATAACAGGGGGGGGAGCATCGACTTTCACGTTGCTAGGCTACTTCAGAGCAATAATTCACATTTTGCTGACGTTTTGCTGATGGGCTCAGGCGGGCAGTCAGGAGTGCCCACACTGCCTGGGGTGGGCTGCATGACCCAGGGCAAGTCCCTGGGCCTCCCCAGGCCCCAGATTCCACACTGGACTAAGGTCCTTTCCAGGTCCCGGGGCCTGTTCCTAAGCGTGCTACCTCTGGCCTCTCTGTGCTGAAGTTCAGTGCTCTCCTGAGGGGCGGGGACCAATGGTGGTGGTGAAATTCTCAACCTCAGCTGCAGCTTGAAGGGGGAGCGAGGCTCCTGGAAAGCAGCCAGGTGAGGGCTTGTGAAACATCGTCCCCCTGCCAAATCCTTCTCCTGCCCCGACCCCACCCAGGGAGGCATCTCTCTACCTCTGTGAACTCGAGGCCTGCTGCTGACCTTTGCTCTATCCACACAGCATGTTACAAACTTAGGACAACACTTAAAAATCAGAAGATTCCACTCAACAGTAAGAATTTCCAGCTCCCCTTAGCAAGTCGGAAGAGTGGCTCTGTGGGTGCTGAGTCGAGGCCACCCCTTTGGGTGGGTCGCCTTCACCGCTCTCTTCATCAGTCCCGCTCGTCCCAGGCCCTGATGTTGTGGTTGCTGTTGAGTCGCTCAGTCATGTCCGACTCTTTGTGACCCCACGGACTGCAGCACGCCAGGCTCCTCTGTCCTCCACTAACTCCCAGACTTTGCTCAAAATCATGTCCCATGGGCAGAGAAGCCTGGCAGGCTATACAGTCCATGGGGTTGCAAAAAAGTCAGACACAACTTAGCAACTAAACTACAACAAAGTCAAGGAAGGCCCTGATGACCTTCATTTTGTTAGCTGTCAGGCTCCTGCAGGCAGTTTGTGATATCACTCCCATACACAGCACACACACGCCTCAGGAGTGACCAGTGACCTGTTCCCACAGAGATGCCAGGGAGGCTGGATCCCCAGTCACGGGCGGTCCTTGGGAAGTAGCGTCCACACAGAGGGGGAGGGTGGGAGCAGGTTTGTGCTCTCCCTCTCCTATGGCTTCAGCCTCCGCAGAAGAGAACAGAGAGGAATGAACAGAGCCAGCGGTGCATATTCCCTGGGGAGCAGGAGTCCGCCCTGTTTCCCGTTATGCTGTCATCCCTTTATTCCACAAAGCCTACACTGGCCAGGCCCTGCACCCAGCATGGCAGAGCAGCACAAGAGGCATCCCTCCTCCCAGCCACCTGCCCTTAGGGGAATCGAGGGGACACTGGACTTGAACAACCCGCTGTGCCTGGGAGCAGAGGGGAGCACGACTAAGGCAGGCTTCACAGAAAAGGTGACCCGTGAGTTGAGTCTCAGGCTGAGTAAGAGTTTGCTGAGCACAGAAGGGAGGGAAAGGAACTCCAGGCCTAGGGCGGGTCAAGAGCAGAGGTCAGGAGGAGGGAGAGGGCTGGATGCCCTGGAGGCAGGGAGACCGGGAAAGGACTATCAGGAAGGAACTTGCAGTTCCCTACAGTACGCGTTGGCACTTTAAGGATACAAGAAAACAGATAATAGCCATGGTCCCTTACAGATTTATATATAGGATAGATCAGGAAATGGCACCCCACTCCAGTACTCTTGCCTGGAAAGTCCCATGGATGGAGGAGCCTGGTGAGCTGCAGTCCATGGGAGTCAGTCACTGGGAGTCGGACACAACTGAGTGACTTCACTTTCACTTTTCACTTTCACGCATTGGAGAAGGAAACGGCAACCCACTCCAGTGTTCTTGCCTGGAGAATCCCAGGGACGGGGGAGCCTGGTGGGCTGCCGTCTATGGGGTCGCACAGAGTCGTACACGACTGAAGCGACTTAGCAGCAGCAGCAGATCAGGAAATAAGTGCCAGAGCCTATTTCTGCAGTAGAACATGTTCATATAGGTGAGTCTTTATTCATGATAGTACCTAAGTGCTAGTGATTTCAAAGCAGCTTAGAGTGGCTTTTCTCCTTCTCTCCTTGTTTTAAATTTTGTCTTTTAATTTAAAATTTCCAAAGAGGAGCTGGTTGGACCCTTGGACCAAGTCAACTCTGATCTCTGCAAACCTTTATGGCTGGTCTAAAGATAGCTGGCTTTTGGGTCAAGCACCAAGTTCTTCCCTGGTGGCTCAGACGGTAAAATGTCTGCCTGCAATTCGGGAAACCTGGGTTCAATCCCTGAGTCAGGAAAATCCCCTGGAGAAGGAAATGGCAACCCACTCTAGTACTCTTGCCTGGCAAATCTCACGGACGGAGGAGCCTGGCAGCCTACAGTCCATGGGGTCGCAAAGAGTCGGATACGACAGAGCAACTTCACTTTCACCAAGAAGCAGGAGGCACCGCACACCACGCAGGGCCACGTGGGGAGCACCACGGTCCATCACGGGCTGAGGGGGTGGGAGGAGCCAGGGAATGCATGGGCATAAGTCTTTATTGTGATTTTGCAGGAAAGGCAAGGCAGGGCGAGGTAAACTGTTGAGAATTGGTTTGTTTGAATAATTCCAAAGGCTCGGAGCCACAGGTGGTCCCCGGTTGTCCTGTTCTTGGCACTGGGGTGATTTAGAGTGGGAAAAGAAATATTGTCAGGATGCTGGAGAGTTAGATAACGGAGGCTTGGGACATGGGTCTGTATTGTTTGGTTAGCATCTCAGAGGCTGCTCCTAGGCAAGGTGTTTGACACCTCTAATAACAACCTGGGATGCCAAGCATCACAAATTACAGAAAACAAAAAACATGAATAACCCATCCTCCAACTGTGGTCCAGGATCCCCGAAGGTTCCCAGACCCCTCCAGTGAGTCTGTGAGGTACTGCCCTTTCTAACCACTCATTTGTGTGAGATTGGACTATCTTTATATGCTTCCCTGTAAACAACACATCACAGCAGATTGCTACAAGAGCCATATGAGAACCAGCTGTCTCCTGTTAAGCCAGACACCACAGAGATCTGCAAAACTGAAAAATAATGCCATTCTGTTCACTCCATTGTTGCTTTGGAAAGTATAGTTATTTTTGCCTTAAAATTGTTATTCATGTTAGCATGTGATGAGTTTAATCTTGCTTCAAGTAACAAATATTAGTTGTTTTAAAATAATGTTTAAGAAACATTAAACATTTTCTCAATTTGTTTTTAATATGACAAATATCAATAGTTATAATCCACATAAACAAAGCTCTTTGGAAGCCTCAGTAATTTTTAAGAGTGTAAAGGGGTCCTGAGGCCAAAATGTTGGAGACCCTGAGCAGACAAGCCCCCCAGCCCTGCTGGATTCCTCTTCCTCTCCCTTCAAGTGCAGAAAGAACTCTACCCAGCTCCCTGGGGAGGTGGGGGTGGGGGAGTGGGGCAATGCAGAGGAGCAAAGGGGCAGCTGTAAGCCGGTTCCCAAGAAGCCCCATGTCCCCACCCCTAGATGTCAAGGACCACCTTCTCAGGCCGAGCCCCTGCCCTGGGAGCAGCTGAGTGGAGAACAAGGCTCAGGGATGGGACCCAGCAGGAAGCCTGCCCCCACCGCGCCATGCGCTGAGGAAGCTGATGAGCGTGCCCCCGGCCCCGCACCTGGTAGCTGGGACTCCAGGGCCTTGAGTACCACCAGGGGCCCCATGGCGAGCTCTCTTGCTGTTCCTCTGACATGGGCTGCCGAGGGAGGGCAGACCGGGGAGAGAGGGGTCCAGCGCCCCCACCCCCCCACCATCCTCCTGGGATCTGCGATTGGCCGGTCTCCCGTCCCACGGGGGGTTCCCCAGAGTAAGCCCCTCTTCCCCTCTGAGTGCTGGAGCTCCGTGCTGGTGTATTGTCAGTGCTCCAGGTGGGCATTGAGGGCAAGAAGCACCTGGTACAGACAGGGGTGACGCTAAAGGGGGGAGCATATGATTGGAGGGGATGGGCCTCTCACAGCTGCCTTTCTAAGGGGTCTTGGCCCCCTCACCCTGTGGTCAGCAGATAGGTGATGGTGGAGGGTCCACCTGGGCCCTTTCTGCCCACGTTCTCTTTGAGCTCTGCTCTCTGGGGTCCCCCAGCCCTCCCAGGCTTAACTCTCCTTCCCTACCCATCCCTAACCCACAGGCAGAGAAGAGACAGACTACATCTGATGTGAACAGAGATGAGTCCTTCTCTTAGCCCACGGCAGACTGGTTGAGAGTGTGGCTCTGGGTTGGGATCAAGGGCATCTCCAGCCTTCCAGCCCTGCGGCTTTTGGCAAGTTACTTAACATCTCTACACCCCTGTTCTTCACCAGGGAAGTCAGGGTCATGGTGTTGTTGTGAAGGTCACAGGAAACAAACGTGAGGCTGAGAGTAGGTGCTCAGGAAATCAGGTGCTCAGGTACTGTGGTTATTACGCATCAACCAAACTCAAAAAGGGAGCATCAGGGACTCCAGGACTCCACGCTTCCACAGCAGGGCTGCGAGTTCAAGCCCTGGTCAAGGAACTAAGATCCTGCATGCTGTGAGGCATAAATAAATAAAGAGTGAAAATTATGTTTTTTTTTTTTTCTTTTAAGGGAGCATCAGCACATATGAGAGAAAGGGAAGAGTAGCAATCAAAGGACAAACTGGGGTGTGGGGTGCTAAGTGCCTCCAACAACTGGCCCCTACATGGTTGGTGGCCCCACCAGGACCCAATCGCCTCTCCCCTCCCGCCTCCTGCCTTCCCCAAAGCAGCAGGATTTCCAGCCCATGAGAAACTCACGTCTGCCTGGCTGGTAGTGGAGGGTTCTCAGCCACGATTCGAGGTCTCCACAGGATGAATGTTGCTTGTGGGCACTGCCCCAGCAGACCTGCAGACCCCTGACTGGGTCCCTCCATCTCTCTGAGGCTCCAGATTCCCAGAGCTGCCCTGCCAGGCTATGCTCCCAGGCTGACTTCCTTCCTTAGCACAGGACGTACCTCCCTCTCCTTCTCAGCCAACCCCATGCCTCCATGCTGCTGCTGCTGCTAAGTCACTTCAGTCGTGATCAACTCTGTGCGACCCCATAGACGGCAGCCCACCAGGCTCCCCGTCCCTGGGATTCTCTAGGCAAGAACACTGGAGTGGGTTGCAGTTTCCTTCTCCAACGCATGAAAGTGAAAAGTGAAAGTGAAGTCCCTCAGTCGTGTCTGACCCTCAGCGACTGCAGCCTACCAGGCTCCTTCGTCCATGGGATTTTCCAGGCAGGAGTACTGGAGTGGGGTGCCATCACTTTCTCCAGTGCCTCTATGCTAATCCGCCTGATTGGCCCTAAGAAGATTCCCAGATGGTACAGTGGTGAAGAACCCACCTGCCAATGCAGAAGACGTAAGAGATGCGGGTTCTATCTCTGGGTCAGCAAGATCCCTGGAGAAGGAAATGGTAACCATTCCAATATTCTTGCCCGGAGAATCCCATGGATAGAAGAGCCTGGTGGGCCACAGGCCATAGGGTCTCAAGGAGTCAAACATGACTGAAGCAGCTTAGCACTTGTGCACAAAACGTCCAGGATGATCTCAGCTTGAGAGTCTTAATTGCATCTGCAAAGACTCTTTTTCCCATATGAGGTCACAGCCACAGTTCTGGCGGTTGAAAGGTAGGCGTATCTTTTGGGATTTCATCATTCAGCTCGCTAGGCCCTGTGAGTTGGGACTCCCACACAGGGGATGGAAGAAGTTGTATACGTGCGTGCTCAGTCACTAAAGTTGCGTCCTACTCTTTGCCCCCCATGGCCTGTAGCCCGTCAGGCTCCTCTGTCCCTGAGGATTCTCCAGGCAAGAACACTGGAGCAGACTGCCATGCCCCTCCAGAGCATCTTCCTGAACCAGAGGTTGAGGCCGCGTCTCTTGTGTCTCCCACACTGGCAGGTTCTTCACCACTAGTGTCACCTGGCGAGCCCCGGGAAGAAGTTACTGACCTTGAACTGATCCAGCTGGGAGACAGTGCCAACAGGAGGCAAACAAGATGAACCTGGATGCCATGAGCCTGTCTTTCCAGGCATCCCTTACATTAGGGTGCCAGGCTTTTTGTAAACCCAGCCAAAACATTCTGTCCATTAGTCACCCGCTTACCAGCCCTGGCTCTGGGAAACAGGGACTCACTGGGACACAACTGGGAGGATTTACTGACCTCCTAAGGGGAGAGAACTGTCTCTTTCACCAATACCTTGGAGGAGGAGGCATTTATCTTTCAGGAGAGAGGTCCTCAGAGTTATTGGCACCATAAGCTTTAGTGTGTACAAGTACTTAACCGTGGGCTTCCCTGGTGGCTCAGATGGTAGAGAATCTGCCTGCAATGCAGGGACACCCAGGTTCGATCCCTGGCTTGGGAAGATCCCCTGGAGGAGGGCATGGCAACCCATGCCAGTATTCTTGCCTGGAGAATCCCGTGGACAGAGGAGCCTGGTGGGCTACCATCCAAGGGGCCACAAAGAGTCGGACATGATTGAGCTACTAACACACATACATGTACTTAACTGTGTGTTAACAGAGCCACGGTTCTAAACATCTCTAGTGACCTATAGCCCAGAGTGAGCAATTTCTCAGTGGTCCCCTCCTCTGTCCAGACACCCAGAGCAACTGAGCAGCAAGTCAGCTCCATGTAGGTGCCAGCCAACTCCTTCACCTCTCTCTTTGACCCTCTTCTTGTTCTCGCTACTTCCAGATGTTTATGGTCCAAAAAAATGTATTGTAACTATTAGAAAAGTGGCAGAACATTATTATTACAGGTGACATTGAAGAAAAAATCACCACAGTCCCCCAGCCAAATACGACTGCCAATTTTGGCTTTGCACTTGTCTACCTATACACCGCCTTCCCTCACTGGCAATTGCAGTAGACATGCTGTCATTCTGTCCTTCGTTTTCTTTCTTCACTTGGTTAATTGTTAATACACATTTGGTGAGCATTATACTAAACAGCAAGATTTGCTTAAACATTTCACTGTTCCTTATAGTTTCTATGTAACCATTATAATGATCATTTTAATGGCTGCTGAATAATCTACCTGTCAATGCCTGGTTGGGGAACTAAAATCTCATAAGCCACGCAGTATGGTCAAAAATAAGATAAATTGGGGTGCTGTTGGCACAAGAAGGATGAATGGGTGCCTGGCAGGAACACGTACTTCTCTCCCTGTGACTGGATATCTGGACCCCCTCACTCGCCGAGTTTCTGCTCTGCCGGACGACGCAATACCTGCTGGTTGAGTAGGACTCCCTTCTCCACCCACTGGGGCAGCTCAGTATCTAGTCCAGTTTATACTTCCTGGGGTCTCCACAAGGGTCTGGTTTGAGACTTAAAAACATTTGAAAGCCAGTGGCCATAGAGTGCCTTCGAGCTCCAAACAGCTGCTGCTGCTGCTGCTAAGTCGCGTCAGTCGTGTCTGACTCTGTGCGACCCCATAGACGGCAGCCCACCAGGCTCCGCCGTCCATGGGATTTTCCAGGCAAGAGTACTGGAGTGGGGTGCCATTGCCTCCTCTGTCCAAATAGCTAAGAACCCATAACTGTAAATCTGTCCCTCTCCTGTGATTCTGCCCAACCACCTCCCCTGGCCTCATCTCCGCCTCTCTGCCTCCTCTTTTTTTGCTTTTCTCTCCTTTCTCCTCTGCACTTTCCACTCCAACAGCGGGAGGAGAGACCAGAGGATATGAGGAGGGGCTGGAGACGGGTAGGGCCTGGCTGCCGCCCTGTGTGCTTCCACAGTCCTGCCCTGTCAACCCCCACCACCCCCGGTGCAGCACTCACGGGACCAGCTCTCCCAGGCCCACTGGGACTGAGGAGTTAGGCCAAAACCAGCTAGCACCTGGCCCTGACCTTCTGGTGTCCGACCCCTCTGCCCTGGCCCAGGTCCTGGCCATCCTGATGGACGTGTTCACGGACGTGGAGATCTTCTGTGACATCCTAGAGGCGGCCAACAAGCGCGGGGTGTTCGTCTGTGTGCTCCTGGACCAGGGAGGCGTGAAGCTCTTCCAGGAGATGTGTGACAAAGCCCAGATCTCTGACACTCACCTCAAGGTAGGGCCCTGTGATGGTGCGAAAGGCACTTTGTGTGAGGATAGGATAGGCTACGCCCTGGCGACACATGCCCGCATCTCACTATAATAAACATTCACTTCCTGCTCAAAGTCCAGGTCAGACGGCCCTTCCTCACGGTGTGAAAGTGAGGCCCAGTCGTGTCTGACTCTTTGTAACCCCTTGGGCTATACAGTCCATGGAATTCTCTAGGCCAGGATACTGGAGTGGGTAGCCTGTCCCTTCTCCAAGGGATCTTCCCAACCCAGGAATTGAACTGGAGCCTCCTGCTTTGCAGGCAGATTCTTTACCAACTGAGCTATCAGGGAAGCCCTAGACACTAATGAAGGGTACCGTAAACCCGTGATGTGAGCGCTTTCCCCATCAGAAGCAGCTGAGCTCACACCCCTGGACTTGGATTCAGAGGACCTCCACCCCATCCTGCCCGAAAGCTGTGTAGCTGTGCCATAAGGAACACACGGCCCCGAGAAACAGGGACGGGGGAGAGAGGGCAGGAGGATTCTGAGGGATGTGCTTAGGGCTTGAACTGGAAGAGCATCCTATCACTCCTGTTTTCTGCTTTGTTTGAATTCTACCATCTCCCCTTTCTTTTCTTCTTCATTACTCAAATAACGTCAGGATATGTAAGAAAATTTAGAAGATTCAGCCAAGGAGAGCTTAAAAATGGCCCATAATCCCACCAACTAGTGATAACCCTTTTGCTCTTGCTGAGCATCCTTCCAGACATTTCTAGACAGGTGTGTGACTGTAAATATATAGCGAGGACACCTTGACTTCCCTTCCAACAGAACATCTCCATCCGGAGCGTGGAAGGAGAGGTGTACTGTGCCAAGTCAGGCAGGAAGTTCTCCGGCCAAATCTGGGAGAAGTTCATCATCTCGGATTGGAGATACGTCCTGTGTGGATCGTACAGGTGAGTGCTGGGTTCCACCTTCTGTTGGGGCTTTGAGGAGGCCAAGGCTGAGCTCGGTGCAGACCAGCCCCAACCACTCAAGTCCACACAGCCACCAGCAGCTCCTGGGGGAACTGGGGACTCATCACCTACGTGAGGCTGGAGACAGAACCTGCCTGGGAGAAAGGGGGAAATCTGGGTCCTTCCTGGGAGGAATCTCGGGTAGGGAGACACTTCCAAGTGCCTTGGTTTCCCTTTGCATTGCAATAGGACGTTTCCTCGCTTCCTTTCTCAGAGCTCTCAGGTGTGATTCTAAAGCCATGCAATTTGCTGTGTTGTCTCTGGGGGCCCTATTTTACTTCCAAAATGTTTCATTATTTTGATACAGCCAGTGTACAGAGACATTAGCACAAAGTGTGACCAGCTTCAGGGACAAGTGGGAGTCAGAAAGTTCTTCCTACACCTGCTTCTCTAATTCCTTTGGCCTAAAGCACGTCCATCTTCTGTCACAGCAGAATCCATAGGTGTGGCGAGGGCACGTCCGTGGCCCTTCCCTTTGGATGCACACAAAGGGCTAACCAGAGAGCTCTCTCTCTCTCCAGCTGAGCCTCGAGGGTAGGGCTGGGGAGGGTCTGCGTCCCAACAGCTAAGCTCTTGTTGAGGGTCTCACTCAGCCCAGGTGATGTACCACGTGCTAGGAATACCTCCCTCTCATCAAGAAACATAGATAAGTGGCCAGAATGTAGCGTGGTATGTGCTCTAAGGTCAGTATGTGCTAAGAAACGACCCCTCCTGGGGTCTTGGCTGGCAGGTCCTGGAGGTTGGATTGACACTTGGAGGATGAAAAAGGTTGGAACAGAGGGACGGGGTGCAAGAGCAGGGAGCTGAGACAGCTCGAGGAACAACATAAGGGCATGGCCTTCTAGCCGGCCCGATTCTCGCTCTTGCCCTGACCCTTTACCTCGGTGTGCTCTGATTATTTCTATTCCATCTTAAGTCATTTTTGAAAAATTCTGGGCTGCTGCTGCTGCTGCTAAGTCACTTCAGTCGTGTCCGACTCTGTGCGACCCCATAGATGGCAGCCCACTAGGCTCCTCTGTTCCTGGGGTTCTCCAGGCAAGAATACTGGAGTGGGTTGCCATTTCCTTCTCCAATGCATGAAAGAGAAAAGTGAAAGTAAAGTCTCTCAGTCATGCCCGACTCTTAGCGACCCCATGGACTGCAGCCTACCAGGCTCCTCCATCCATGGGATTTTCCAGGCAAGAGTACTGGAGTGGGTTGCCATTGCCTTCTCTGAAATTCTGGGCATCATCCACTAAATCAGTTTCATAGATGGTGATGCACCAGGTTGAAAAATTGTGCTCCTTTAGCCGCACTGGGGGCTTCCCTGGTAGCTCAGCTGGTAAAGAATCTGCCTGCAATGGGGGAGACCTGGGTTTGATCCCTGGGTTGGGAAGATCCCTGGAGGAGGGCAGGGCAACCTTAAGCTGACCCTTACGGCCACCCCTGGGCTTTCTCTACCAGGAACAGAAAGATTTTTAAATGCTAACCAGATCAAATCACTTCCATCCTTAAAATCTTTCAAAGCGTGTCACTGTCCTAGGGGGAAAGAAATCCACCTCTTACATGGCCTCTGTCTCAGCAGGACTCTTCTTCCCGTCCACCCTGCTGCAGCCACACTGGCCTCCTCCCAGGCCCTTCACGCCTCTGAGTCTTTGTACTTGCTGTGCATTCACTTTGCTGGAGAGCTCATTCTTGCTGTCTTTATCCTGCTAACTCATCTTGCTGGTGGCAGCTTCCACATGATTCCCCAGAGAGCTTATCTATGAACTTGGTTAGCCAAGATTGTAAAAAACATGGTGTCAGGACCTAGACTGGGTCTGTTTTCTTTTCTATTGCTTCCTGGAAGGAAGTACAGATAAGACAGTGCCTGTATGTTTATCTATGACCATAAATATCTGAGGAATGAATGAATGTTCATGTTAGGTCCTGGCCATCCAACGTGGCTACGTACACGTGTGCTAAGTTGCTTCAGTTGTATCTGACTTTCTGTGACCCCATGGACTGTAGCCCACCAGGCTCCTCTGTCCGTGGGATTCTCCAGGCAAGAATACTGGAGTGGGTTTCCATGGCCTCCTCCAGGGGATCTTCCTAGCCCAGGTCTCCACATTGCAGGCAGATTCTTTACCAGCTGAGCTACCAGGGAAGCCACCAGTGTGGCTAAAGGAACACCATTTTTCAACCTGGTACATTACCATCTATGAAACTGACTTGGTGGATGATGCCCAGAATTCTTAAAAAATGAAATAACATGGAATAAAAATAATCAGAGCACACTGAGGTAAAGGATGTTCAGGAAATTGTTGTGGGGTTATGCATGTATTTTCGTATGGAAACAGTTCAGGATGTAAAATGTGTTTCTCTAAGAACAGCCGAGACAAGTCTGAAGAAGAACAGGTGGGGAGGACTTGCCTGTCCAGAGATCAGGACTAGTCGTGGAGCTGCAGACAATGTGGCCCTGTGGGAGAGACAGACAGAGTGACAGAGGGACAGAACAGAAAGCCTAGACCCAGACCTGAACCTGACAGGGCATGTCAGAGGAGCGGGGAAAGGTGAGACCGGGAGAAAAATTCTCCATATGAAAAACTGGATTCTACTTCACACATACACACATACGCGTGCACACACACACAGTCACCTCCCAATAGATTAAAAGAAATTAAATGTCAAAAACAACTTTAATACTTTTAGTAAAATATAGAGATGGATGTCTTTTAGACCTTAGGATAAGGATTAGGTGTCTTAACACGGACACTCCTCTGTGTTAACACAAAAAAGCACTGACAGAAAAGATTGCTAAATCTAACTACACTACAGTTAAGAACTTTGGTTCACTGAGAGACAGCTCAAAGTAAGTGAAATGTCAGATTACACACTGGGAACAGGTTTTCATGATGCCCTGACAAGATCAGCATTGAGAATCACAGTGAACTCCCACAAACCTCACACGAAAAACAGCACAATGGAAGTGTGGGCGAGAGGCGAGAGCAAGCGTTTCATGCAGGAGGAAACACCCGAAAAGATGTTCAGCATCATCAGTGATCAGGAAAATGCAAATCAAGGCTAGAATGAGTTACCATTTTATACCCATTCATCAAAAAAAAAAAAAAGACTGACAATACAAAAGTGGACTTACGAATTTCTACATTGCTGGTGGGTTTTCAAATCAGCACAGTGACTTTGCAAAGAGTTAGGCATTTCCTCTAAAGCTGAATATTCACCTGGTTTTACCCAGCAATTCCACTCCTAGATAGAAAAACTGGTCCGTGAGACATTAGGAGACAAGTATAAGTACTGGTGCGAGAGGGTGCTCCTCCCTCAGTCAACAGGAAAATCATCGAAGCAACTCAAATGCCTATCAGTGAGAGGATGGATGATAGACCCCCAGTGGAATATCATACAACAAGGACAAGTGAAATACAGCAATAAAAAATAACATGGATAACCAGCAATATTTAAGAGAAAAAAAATCCCCAAAGATGACATGTATGTTAAAAACAAGTAAAATAAAGATATTTACCATTGTTCCTCATCATCTGCAGAGGACTGGTTCTAGCATCCCCACAGATACCGAAATTCAAGGACACCCAAGTGCCTCATATCGAGTGGTGTACAATTTGCATATAACTTACACACATCTTCCTGCATACTTCGTGTCTTGATTACTTAAAATACTGAATACAGTGTAAACTGTATGTAAATGGTTGCCAACTGGCAAATTCTAGTCTTGGTTTCTGAAACTTTCTGGAAGACCTTTTTTTCCTGAATATTTTTCATCCTTGAGTATATGGAAGGCGGACAGTACTTTGAGAAGGCATAAAACTTTTTCTTATTATAGAAAAAGGAAAGTATAGGAACTGAGACACAGGATTCTGGGTGATGATTTCTTCTATTTTGGGGAAACTGGAAAAATGTGTTCCGGAACCATGTGGTTAAATGCAGGTCATTGTCAAGATGCTAGCCTTCTATTTCGGGTGGTAGGTTCATAGATGCTTGTTGTATGTTGTTCAGTTGCTAAGTTGTGACCCCGTGGACTGCGGCATGGCAGGCTTCCCTGTTCATAGGCTTCCATGTCCCCCTGTTTATAGGTGCTTAGGTTATTTAAAATTACCAAATAAAGCTACATACTTGTAAATGGGCCATTAATAGATGTTTGGCATGGGTCTTGAGCCAAAGATCATGATCAAATCAATTCTATGTACTTGTGAAAGTGAAAGTCGCTCAGTTGTGATCGACTCTTTGCTAGTCCATGGACTATACAGTCCACGGAAGTCTCCAGGCCAGAATACTGAAGTGGGTAGCTGTTCCCTTCTCCAGAGGATCTTCCCAACCCAGGGATCAAACCCAGGTATCCCGAATTGCAGGTGGATTCTTTACCAACTGAGCCACCAGGGAAGCCCAAGACTACCGGAGTGGGAAGCCTATCTCTTCTCCAGGAGATCTTCCCAGCCCAGGAATTGAACCAAGGTCTCCTGCATTGCAGGCAGATTCTTTACCAATTGAGCTATCAGGAAAGCCCCTATGTACTTAAGGGTCAGAAAAGAAAAACCCAATAAAAATAAAATTCTTACCGTGGATGGTGATAAAAGAAAGTGTAAAAGCTAGAGTACAGGATGAATGGACTTTCGGGGTGTAAGGGAGGAGCACCCTCACACAGTGAGTGTGGCGAGGAGGTAGCACTCAGGTGCTGTAGGGACACGGGGGTGCTGGGGGGCACAGGGCACACAGTGTGTGTGGGGCCTGAGAAGTTGCCTGGGCACCTTTGGACCTTCTTGGTTGAGAAAGCATGCAGTTGCTTGGTCTAATCTAGCCTGATTCCAAACAACACAGGGGGATTTCTTATTTTTTTTTTTTTTGGCCGCTCTGTGCAGCTTGCAGGATCCTAATTCCCAGACCAGGGATTGAACCCCGCAGTAGAAGCGCAGTCTTAACCACTGGACCGCCAGGGAAGTTCCACAATTGACTTCCTAGTGTAGCCAACAGTGCTGCTGTCCCAGGGCTTGCTGCCTCCCTGTCAGCTGGCTGCCCACAGTCAGCATTAGCTGCCCACCTCTCTGGGTTGTGTGGGTGGCTCTTGGGCGGCAGGTGAGGTTTGGACAAAGCCTCATTGTTCTTCCTGATTTCCCCAGCTTTGCATGGGCCCTGCCCTGCCTCACAGAGCAGGGGACTCCAGAAGCTGGACCTGCCTTTTGGCGGAAAGACAAGTTGGGGCCTGGAGGCTGAGACCCTTGGTGAGGCTGTTTCCATCCCACACAGAGACCCTGTCTCCCTCTGACCATTCTGTATCCACTGCTCCAGGCCTGGGCCCACATTATTGATTCTCTTGATAGTTAGACTGTCAAGACTAACCTGATAGTCTTTTGTGCTATCACCTGGCTCTTTAGGGGTGACTGGAGTGATGAGAGTTTTCAGAGATAGAAAGGAATCTGTTTAAATTAGGGAATCATAAAAGTAACACGTAAATGCCTTAAGCATTTTGTTTTCAATAAAATGTGCAAATGAGGGGGAGGGTCAGGGCCTCTGCTTGAGGGTGTCCTTCCGCAGTGTCCAGGCAGACCCTCCATGCAGCATCTCTCCTGTCCTGTCCCCACCCCCACCCCCACAGTATTCTCCTTCCCATCCCTCGCAAAGCATAGGACTCTCCCTCCCCTTCCCACCTCTGAAAACCTGGCCACACCCTTAAGAGTTTCATGAGCCCACAGCCCTGCTGTCCAAGGAGCAGCCCAGACCCTCATTTGTTTGGAAGAGGCAGATGTCGTGCATGTCACAGGTGGGGCTGCTGCGGCCCCAGCGGCTGGTGACCCCCAGCAGCACAGTGGGGGACACTGGCGCTCGGCCAGCACATGGCCCCTCTGTTCCTCCATGGGGACTTCTGAGGGGCTCTCATCTGAGCACCAGTGGGGAGCCCTGGCCCGAGGCTAGGATTTCCTCTGCACCTTAATTACTTCTGTGCAAACATTCGCTGGGGCTTCCCAGGTGGTGCTAGTGGTAAAGAATCTACCTGCCAATGCAGGAGACGCAGGTTTGATCACTGGGTTGGGAAGCTCCCCTGGAGGAGGGCATGGGAACCCACTCCAGTGTTTTTGCCTGGAGAATTCCATGGACAGAGGAACCTGGCAGGCTACAGTCCATAGGGTTGCAAAGACCTATGACACGACTGAAGTGACTTCACACACACATACACACACACACACACATACACATTTGCTGTCTCTGAGCTTCAGCTTGGTTATCCACGGGAGGGGTGACTGGGGTTCAATCAGGGTGGAAGGAGCCGGCGTGGAGGTGCAGTGGGCACACCTACCATCCTCCTGGTCCTCCTCCAGAGCAGGGTGCCAGCGGCCTCCCCATCCCCAGCCCTCACTCTCTCTCCTCTCCCTCCAGCTTCACCTGGCTCTGTGGGCACGTGCACCGGAACATCCTCTCCAAGTTCACAGGCCAGCCAGTGGAGCTGTTCGATGAGGAGTTCCGCCACCTCTACGCCTCCTCCAAGCCCGTCATGGGCCTCAAGTCACCCAGGCTGGCCACACCCCTGCAGCCCGGATCAGCCCCCGTGCCCCCGCCTGGCCGCCTCAGTGACAGCAGCGGCTCCGCCAGTGACCGCACATCCTTTGACCCCTTCAACAGCGCATCGACAGGCAGCAACCCCCAGACCCAGAGTCTGTCCACATCCTCGGGGCCCGGCAGCCCCCTGGCCCCAAACCCACTGCTTGCCTCCAGGTTCCAGCCCCACCACAGCTCTTGGGGGAACCTGACCCCACAGGGCCACTTCTCCTCGAGGCCCTATGATGGCCCGCCGGCCCTCTACAGCAACCTCAATGCCTACAGGCCCACTCGGCTACAGCTTGAGCACGTGGGCCTGGTGCCCAGGGTGGCCCACACCTGGAGGCTCTTTCTACAGGCCTCCCCACATTTCTGAAGAGTCCCTTCTGCCAGCTGACCTCCCTGGGGACAAGGCTGGGCATTCTTGGATTTTTCTGGCTCAAGGACCCCACTTCAACACTGAGTGGCTTGAACCTGCTTCCCTTTGAACTAAAGGTGCTTGGACGAAACCATTGCCCATATTTGAATGTTCCCAGGCCTGAGACGATTTGCTTCCTGACCCCCTGGTATGGCCCAGGCAGCACATTCCAGAAGGTTCCAGGGAGGTGGTAGGCAGGGAGCTAGAGGACGAAATCATGAAAATAGAGCATCTTTCTTCCAAAGAGCCACCAGGGCTTTAATATCAACATTTCCCAAACCTGCAATGCGACAAGGGGCTGATGCAACCCAGGTTTTACATATGGGTAAACTGAGGCACTGAGGCAGAGGGTAGGTGTGACCAAGGTCCTCCTCTGTCCCAGTGCCCAGGAATGGCCCACTCCCCAGAGATGCAGGAGGGAGAGATTCAGGAGATAGTCTGGGGACATACTGGATGTTTCTGGGAGGGGATGGAAATGCCTCCTCCCTGGAAGAGCCTAATACTAGGGAGTCCCTGGGGCGGTGAGTTAGGGATGGGGCCCAGAGCCTACCACTGGAAATTATGTGAGGTGGTTCAAAGTGTGGCCACCTGGGGTGGGGCAAACCAAGGCATCTAGGGGATGGAGCTGGACAAGGCCCTGTGGCAGCTCAGCTCTTTGCTTTGAAGAGCCTTGGGCTGACCTGGAGGTTCCTGGAGTCTGGGCTGGATCCTGGGGGGCTTGAGTTGTCAGATCTGAGGATGGCCCTGCAGTTGCGGTTTAGGCAGCCTTGAGCAAGCAGGGAGGACCCCACATTGACCTTGCAGCCACCAGGTGCATCAGCTACCTCCAGTTCCATCCCCTCCACCTGGCTTGCTGACATCCTGAAGCAGGAATGCCGCGCCCTCACCAGTCCCATCGCTCTTCCATTCTGGGAGTCATGGCACATCCGGTTTGTTCCTGCGGTGGCAACAGATCCTGAGAGTAATAGACCCTCCTAAGCCTGCTTGGGTAGAAACAAGAACACAGGATGTTTAGGGAGCACAGAGGAGGGCCAGCCAGCCCAGTCTGGGGGCGAGGGGGTTGGGGACACTTTCCAGAGACATGACAGTTAACCTGAGACCTAAGGAACAAGGCTGTTATGGCTGAGGGGAGGGGTGTGATGAGCTGTTTCGGTCCAGGAGAAGCAGGTGTAGAAGCCCCGCAAGCATCCTCTGGTTTCTATGCCCTGCCCCCCACCAGCTCATCTCAGCAAATGGCTTCCTGCTGCCCTTCTCCGGCTCAGAGGCTCTGCCTTTGCTGCAGAGGCCGGGGTGGGGGTTGGGGGTGGGGGGTGTGGCATTGGGGGGGTGGCACAGTCCTTCCTCCTGGTGGCCTCTGGATCCTCATGCACCTGGCCTCCTGAGTTGCACTCTGCAGGGGGCATCTCCCTGCAGCCTAGCCCTGTTTATATTTGTCCAAAGACACTCCTCTGACGGGCTTCCCTGGTGGCTCAGATGGTAAAGAACCTGCCTGCTTATGAAGGAGACGTAAGTTCAGTTCATGGTTTGGGAAGCGTACCCAGAGGAGGCCATGGAAACCCACTCCAGTATTCTTGCCTGGGAAATCCCATGGACAGAGGAGCCAGGCGGGCTACAGTCCATGGGGTCGCAAAAGAGTCAGACACCACCAAGCGACTAAACAACAAAAGCAGCACAGCGCTCCTGACAGAGACAGAGGTGTCTGCTTCGTCTTAAAAGTATTTCTGTCCTCACTTCACCTTTTCCTCCCTAGTTCCTGAAAACTCAACAACAACAAAGCCCTTTGGTTCCTGAAGGTTCTTTAAGCCCTGGTCCTGATGCTGTCTTTTTCCTGCTGACTGCTGTGATGAGGTTAGAATGACCAGGGCTGTGCAGAGTCCTAAGCTGAATTTGACAGCCTGATGAGAAAGTTTCAGGAAGGGAAAGCTTGCCAGGGTGCCAAGAGGTCCAGAGGTGGGCGCTGTCCCTGCATCTGGCTCAGTCTGGGTGGAGAGGGGGCCTGCAGCTGGAACAAGCCCTCCTCCTCCCAATTCCTTTCCACCAGCCAGTTTCCCCTGTGGTTATCTTAGGGGTTCTTAAGTATTGTTCTCCTCCCTCTGGGTACCTTGTCATTTCACCATGATACCCGCCCGCTGAGAAATCAGGTGTGGTTTCCTTTGGCCATTGGGATGTGAGTGGAAGTGTTGAGGATCACTTCCAGGTTTCTAAGCTCCTAGGTGCAGATTTTCTTACCTCAGGATGGAGCCCCCTTCAAGCAGCCCAGGTTCCTAAGTGTCTACAAAGAGCAAGATATGCTTTCCCCACTGACCTGCAATGGATAAGTAGTTATGAACAAGAAATAAACCTTTGCTATTTAAGCCTCTGAGACTTGGGGCAGTTTCTTTCTGCACCATGATCCAGCCTAGCCTGACTGATACAATCTCGGGACCTGCTGATGTGAGGCTGGGCCATCCCTTTTTGTGGGACTGGACCCTCCAGGACCTCCAACCTTGGATTCTTATTCCAAGATGCCATTTCCACTAGGGGACTAGGTGGGCTTTACACACCTGGCAAGGGAATGGCTGAAAGCCAAAGCAAGTCCTTATCTAAGTTTCCAACCCTCCTAAACTCAGGCTTGCCCCAGCTTTAATTCTGCTCCAGGCAGGACTCACACCTACACCTGCCTTGGCAGGCTGTCTTGCTGGGGGCCTTCCTGAGACGTGCGGAGTCTCTCCTATGGTGTGGAATTCAGCGACAGCAGTGGCACACCCACCGTGTGTCAGACACCTTACAGAAAACAGGCATAGAGTCCCAGACTCACCCTGGTCCTGGAGAGCTCCAGAGTCAGCTGAGAGCAGCATGGGCGTGAACCACCACGGTGAAGAGCCTGAGAGCATGGGAATTCCCTGGTGGTCCAGTGGTTAGGACTCTACGTTCTCACTGCCAAGGGCCCCGGGGTGATCTCTGGTTGAGGAACTAAAATCCCACAAGTTGTATGACACAACCAGAAAAATAAACCAATAAAAATAAAATAAAAAAGAACATGCAGCCTTCCTTGGTGGTCCAGGGGTTACGCAGCTGCCTGCCGATGCAATGCACGGGACACAGGTTTGATCCCTGGTCCAGGAAGATTCCATATGCTGCAAGGCAGCAACTACTGAGCCTGTATGCCCCAGAGCCGGGCTCCACAACAAGAGAAACCACCGCAATGAGAAAGCTGTGCACAGCAACAAAGACCAAGTGCAGCCAAAAATAAATTTAGGAAAAACACGAGGGAGTGAAATTGTATGATGCTCATGCTCATGCTGGGGGACAGAGTGAAAATGTGGTCCCCAAACCAGGGATCATATTACCCACCTGTAGGGGTATCAGCCAGGACTGACTGGGGTGTTGATTGGAACGACCACCCTGCCCCCCCAGCCTCCTCCTTCTGGAAATGATCTGTGGTGTTCATTTGGTCCTCACTATATATTGATCTTTTACCTCCCTACTTGTCCTGTTAGACGTCAGGGTATCTTTACAAGCCTCCCTGGGATGGTGCCAGATGCAACCAATGGTGACTGGTCAAGGAAATTCAGCGGTCCCGAGAGGGCTGAACGTTCAGACACCCTAGGACAGCTGTCACTACCCCTCACTTTGACCCCGGCTCCCTGTGTCCACTCTGCTGGCCCTGCTGGCCCGGCCCAGAAATGCCAGAGTCACATCTTCCCATGCTATATTTTCTGGACTAAGTCCAAGAAGCTGTTGGACACGGACAGACTATCACTCACTTTCTCAGCTTCCTCCTGAAGAGCGTATGTGTGTCAGAAAAACTGTTATCAGAGAATGTAAATATTGCAGGCATGTGCACTGGTATAAATGGCCTCCTTTCCCTGGTTGTTCACTGTCTTCCCACTGAGACACACAAGCTGCCTCCCCAGGCACAATTAGATCACACCCAGACGTACCATCCTTCACGCCTCTGCAGGGTGCGGTGAGCTAGGGTGTCCTCACAAGAGCGCCCCAAGCTGAGTGCACAGAGAAGCCTCAGAGGGGGCGGCTGCAGTGCGAGGCTTCAGTGTATGCGCAAGGCCAAGGGCGAGTGCAGCCTGGAATCCAGGGCTCTCAGCGTGTTTGCCAAGCCCGCCTTCTTCCATGGCCCGCTCCCCGTGCCAGGCAAATTCACACAGACACTTTCTAGGCTGGTGGGCTGGTGCGAGCATTTGGCTTTTTTTACATGTAATGGGAGGCCTTTCAGGGTAACCAACTCTGCAACAGTGTGGATTCCCCAGGGCGCTGGGACATCTCGTGTCTTGAGCCCCTTTCCACCCTCGATGTCCGTGCTTGTATCTCCTAGACCTGGAAAACACATACTGCGCGAATCACAGATTGTTTGACATGCAGAAAGTGAGGCCAGATCTGTCCGTCTAAAGCACAGCCCTGAACCAGCCATTCTCCTGCTCAGAGATCTTCCGTAGCGCAGTGATCCCCACAAGTCAAGCTCCCATCAGGACCTTATGATTATCCATAATCAGACGCCGATTAACCCGCCCAGCCTCGTCTCTCCCACATCCCAACGGACCCACTAACCTGGACGACCAGGCTTCACGTTCTCTCACCCCTCGACTGAGAAACCATGCAGGCCTGGTACAAACCACCCCCTCACCAGGCCCAACTCAGATATGACCTCCTTCATGAAACCTGATACCCTGTCCACTGCTCCTTCCAGACCCTTATTTGTAACTTATGTGGATGTCCTATTATGTCTACTGGAAATGGAAGCTCTTCGAAAGAGATGGAATCATCTTATCTTTGATATCTTTTACAATGATGCTCTATCAAGGTTTCATAAAGGAGTGTCACTTAGAAATAGCATTCTGAGATACGACGTCTTTTTCTAAAATCAAGATTGAAAGGACCCAAGTGGTCCATACCAGGATTTGTTGGTTGGCTGCGTGCTCAGTTGTGTCAGACTCTCAGTGACCTCCATGGACTTGGGCCTGCCAAGCTCCTCTATCTACGGGATTCTTCAGGCAAGAAAACTGGAGCGGGTTGCCATTTCCTTCTCCAGGGGATCTTCCCAACCCAGGGATCAAACTCAAGTCTCATCAAAGCTTTCAGTGACCAAGTCACCCTGTGCCAAGGAGAGAGAAAGGACAAAAAGGACAGTGAGCCCCAAGCAGATAAAGGCCTGTCCTGCTTGTCTGACCTTGTTAGCAATGTCACCTGGTAGACACACTTTGATCGGGACAAGTCTGGCAGCCGGCTGTCCCTCTTCAGAACCCTTATTTCTGGAGCTTTGGATTCTTTCGTATAATCCTCTCTGGTTTTTGTTTGCTTGTTTGTTTTTATATGAAGACCTTGGAAAGTAGTGTATAAACTACTTTTATAGACTACATTTCAAAAGCACTAAAGAGCTGCTATTTAAAATGACTGCTTTTGTAAATAGCGGCCTTGGATTTGTTCCATAGATTTCTACCCCAGGTCTTCCTAAAATGAAGGACGTCTTTGTGGGAATGTGGTACCCCACAGGTAGGCGGGGCATCTGCAGTGGAGCTCTGGGGGAATGGGCTGTTGGCTCCCCAGGCTTCAGGCTGTCTCTGCCAGGACCTAGGGTGCAGGAAGGCAGCACTGGGTAGAAAGTCAAGGCGTGTCCGGGAAGCTGAGCTCCACCATGAAGCGGCAAACCAGAGACAGTCCCGGAGCCTATGCTTTGCAAGGAGGATTCACACAATGACTATTCAATGTCAATTCCATTAGATGGTTACATAGCATTACCAACTCAATGGACAGGAACTTGAGAAAACTCTGGAAGATAGTGAAGGACAGGGAAGCCTGGTGTGCTGTTGTCCATGGGGTCGCAAAGAGTTGGACATGACTTAGTGACTGAACAAGCACTTTCGGGGAATTTAAAAAAGCGGTCGCTCTGACATTTAAAGGGGGAAACTGAGGAAGTCTGGACTCAGAACCATCTTGTCTGAGAGTGACCTCTGAGCTGGGATCTGTAGGAGAGGCAAGTGTATGGCAGGGTTGGAGGGTTGCAGATGGAGTGTTCCGACTAGAGGGAACTGGATGGGCATAGGGCTTGGGTGGGAGGCCACTTGCGGATTTCATAGGCACGAGAACAAATCAGAGTGATCTGGGGTGATATGGGCCGGGGCCAGACCACACAGGGCCTCCTGGGCCTCAGGATTTGGGAAATGACTGAAGGATTCAGAGAGGAGTATTTTTACTAGATCCCTTTGGCTACAGTATAAGGTTGCAAGGGTGTAGGAGTATAAAAGACAAAGGACTCTCACCAGCTCAAGTTTGGGGCATGTGCCCCCCCATCCACCTTGGGAGAAAGCACTGAAGACAGGCCTTTGGAGAGTCACGAGAGGAAGAACAGCCCTGGGTCCCAGCCCAGCCGAGGATGCAGACAGACGCCTCAGTGCTTCGCGTCTGCTCACCTTCTGAGTGACTCACTCATTAACAAGAGGGTGGGGGTAGCACGCAGGCCTGAGATTTTTCTCTAGCATAATCATTGCTCAATTAATTACCTTCACCATCTGTGCTGGAAATAATCAAGATGACTTGTATGTGATGACACCCAGTCTTCCTGGTTGCCCTTTCCTGCCCTGTGTTACAGCTGGGGCATCAGGGTACAGGAGACTGGATTCTCACGTGTATGGACACGCTGCTGCCAGGGAAGGGAGGTGGGGCGGGAGTGAGGGTGTGGGCAGAGCACTCAGCTGTCCGGGACTGCATCAACAGTGGGCCTGGGAGGACAGCCAGAGGGCTGCAAGCTAACAGTCTGGGCAAAGTCAGAAGGGGACCAGGATGAGACAGGAAGCCCAGAGAAGCGAGGGGAGAAACGGGGATTTTCAGGAGGCCCCATATGAGCAGGAAGAAGGAGTTTTGGCTACAGAGACAGAAATGGACTGCGTTTCCAAGCAGATTGCCACAACACTGTCAGACCTTTGGGGTATTAACCTTTTGTGCAAACAAAGCAAGATGCTGGCCAATTAATTCAGTGATTCTCTTCCACAAACATTTGGCGAGAGGCCAGGTGTTCTGCCCTGGGGATACAAATATGAACAAGACAGTCTGAGTCCACAATTTTTACAAAGCTTAAGTGCCTCATGGAAAACAGGCGATGACAAGATAGCATTGTGAGGGCCAAAATAGGGGCGAAAGAGCAGGGAAGGAGCACAGTGTGAAACTGACCACCTGGGAATCAAGACTTCTGGAAGCTGAAACCAGGTGGAGACCTGTGAGCCCAACACAAACTAGCCACACGAAGGGGTGGGGGTTCCGGGCTGAGTTGCCAGCTTGTGAGACTTAACAGTGACAAACTGGGCACATTCGAAGTTGGACAGTGGGGACACATGAGAAGCCCCTGGGAGCCCAAGGCTGTGTCATGAAGGGCTTGGCAACTACTTTCCCTTTGGGTTCTATCCTGCAGGCCACCCACAACTAGGCTGTAAACTCCACAGTAACCAGTGTCTCCACGGCAACTACCTAGTGCCTGTCCTATACAGGACCTCAGTAAGCAGTTGTTGATGACTCAAGGGAGGGGTAGAGGGGCAATGGGGAGGATTTTGGTGGGGGGGTGGTTCATTCTTTTTAATACTTTCTAAAAATTGAAATGTCCGTTAATTAAACAGTCTTTTGTTTCACATTAGAGATAAATGACTAAACCTGCAATCGCTAGTCATGTTCTCAGCCACTCATAGTAAGAGTTTCAAACTATAAAAAAAACCAGACCTTTGTCTGTTTTGGGAAGGGGCCTGGGAAAGGGAGAAATGAACAGTGAAGAACATGGGAGATACTGATGACTTCACCATTTTGCCCAGGGCTGGAATTCTCTTCCTTCTGCTGAGAAAAATAAAATCAAAAGCTGTGAGGGGGCAATATCTGATGAAGTTTTGGTCTATCATTAAAATTTATTTCTCATAAGGGAGCACTTCCATTCCAGATAATTCAAGCAAGCCTTTTCTATTTGAAGATGATGTTATGGACCAAGTATAATTTGTGTGGCTGAACAGAGAGGATAATCACCTGGGACAGAGCTCCACGGGTCTCATGTTTCAATACAGCTTGTGAACAAGGCACTTCATTCCAGACTATCTTCTCAGAGATGCACGTAAAGCAAACCACCTTTAAAAGGACTTGTCCTACCTTGGAGCACAGGGAAGGCCTGCTCACTGCTCGTTATGAAGGAGCTGACTCTCCTAAGCTCAGGGTTCCGCTGATACCCCTCACTGCTCATGCACTCGTTCGTCTGGGCCCCGTATCTGTCACCTGCCTTGAGACCTGGAGGCAAAGGAATGGACACAAAGAGGCTGAAGCTTATCCTGAGTCCCTCCAACTGCAAGGAAATCAATCCTGAATACTCATTGGAAGGACTGATGCTGAAGCTCCAATACTTTGGCCACCTGATGCAAAGAACCGATTCAGTGGAAAGACCCTGATGCTGGGAAAGAATGAAGGCAGGAGAAGAAGGGGACAACAGAGGATGAGATGGTTGGATGATATCATCGACTCAATGGACACGAGTTTGAGCAAACTCTGGGACATGCTGATGGACTGGGAAGCATGGCAGGCTGCAATCCATGGAGTCGCAGAGTCGGACACAACTGAGCAATGGAACAACAATAAATCCTGTTCCCTGGGCCACGAGTCATCAAGTCTTCTGCAGTCTCCATGACACTGGCAGGTTAATGTGCAGGTTTAGAGGTGTGGTAAATCTCAGCCTTCAACATACCCTTTCTAGAAATGGTTTCCTATCACATTTCAGCATTCTTGGTCCCTCATGATGAATTTACCAAAACAACATGGATACTTACACTGCTAATACAGTAACTGTTTTTAAAAGATTATAAAATCTAAGAGTCTCTTTTATTTAAAAAAATTCACTGAAATTGAAGCATAGCTGATTTATAATGTTGTATTTATTTTTAATTTTGGCCACACCTATGACATGTGGGACCCTAGCTGCACCATCAGGGACTGAACCTGCACCCCCTGCATTGGAAGGCAGAGTCTTAACCACCAGACTGCCAGGCAAGGTCCTAAAAGTCCCTTTAAACACTTTTCCAACAGATATCTTCTAAAGGAGCAGTAGGCCTCACACAAGTGAATGACAGAAATCTAAAAAGAAAACAAAAAATCAAGAAACTGAATACAGTAGAAATTATCAGGGAGAGAAGCCATTTTTATAAAACATAGATGATTATTTTTAATTCAGTATATTCCATGATTAGCAGAGGATTCTGTCTGAAGTAAACCAGAACACTTAATACAGTACAAGATGTTTTTTGTTTTGTTTTTATAGGGACCACTAAGGCAAGATCTGTATCTCTGTGTGGAACTGATTTTCAAAGGGACAGAAGTGGTCTTTGATCTTTCTGAACCACTTGTCTTCAAACTCTTTCGAAGACCCGATCACCAAGGTAGTCAGGGCCGCGGGGCCAACACACTTGACCTCTGTGTGAACCTCGTCTCTGATTTTTTCTGGGACGATATCTTCGCCCATAACCTGCAATAGGAGGGGGGAAGAAAGATAAAACTCTTTCCCAATAACAGGTGCAGCAGATACCGAATGGAAGACCGTGCTAGTCATCAAGCACAAAGGATTTCACACAAAAGCAGAACTTCCTCAGCAGCCAGGGGACAACTCTGACAATTCAATATATTGAAAAGATGTTTATGAAGTAGTGATCCAAGACCACCTGTGTAAATACCCTACTGCTACTCTCATGCTTCCTGGAGTCAGCACATCAGGGAGGCACAAACGTGGCAGGGGTACCACTCAGGCCACAGGGAGTGCTGAGTCGACCTTCATAGATCACAGAGCATCTTCAGAGGGCAAGAACGCAACCGTGAGGGGTTCTTCTTCTCATAAACGACAGAAGAGCAGGCTTGGGAGGAACATAACTGCTATTTTGCAGAGAGCACAGACCCCTTCTTATGAAGTTCTCCAGAGACGTCAAAGGCAGCAAACAGCTGAGCAGCGAGTAGCTGAGTCTGTCCTTTCCTGACCCAGAGAGACTCCAACCCTCCAGGATGGTCACCACAGCAACCCCAGAGACCTGCCAGCACGCCAGCTCTCTGAAGGCGCAACACTGCCCTCTACTGGTGAGAACCAGGTCCAGATTCTGTGTGAGATTCTCTTTGACAAGACACCCACAAAACTACGTCTGCAGGAAGTGATCGGACCACTTTTGGTAAGGACAGTGAACATTTCCCACCCCAAACATTTTCCACCAATTATCATGAAAAGTCAGGGAGCCACTTGGCAGGGATATGGCAGAGGGAACTGCTCACTTGGATTTGGACTAGATGATCTCTAGGTTTCCTACAAACCCTGAGGTCCTCTGTTTGTAAATACTCAAATCATAATGGATTAGAAACCCACTCAAAGAACAGGTTCCACTGGCTTTAAATCTTCAAAGACTACTTACTGTTTGAGGCAAAGGCTGACAGGATGAGTAGAAACTGTCAGGATTTATTAAAGCATGGTAATTTTTATCAATTGGAAGACAATTTGTTTTTCTATCTTGACATTTCTAAAAACCAAGTTGTATCTTATAACCACTGCCGTGTCATAGTATTAAAAGCATATTACTTTTCTTTTAGTGGCACTTCAACTAATGATGTGTCTTAACAACTGATGACTGCTTGGACTCAATGAAATGTAGTATTTTAAAATCTGAGATATAACACCAAAAGTATATTTTTTTAATTAAAAAAAATAGAATGGAATGATAGCAATATTCAAACAATGCAATATTTCAAAAAGAGGGCTCAGCAGGTACATAATTCATAGACAGAGAACTATTATCTGTCACACATGGTGAAGAATATGAAGATGTTTAAGACACCTCCTAAAGGATGTCTTACAGGGCTTCCTGGGTGGCTCAGTGGTAAAGAATCTGCCTGCCAAGCAGGAGACTTGGGTTTGATTCCTGGGTTGGGAAGATCCCCTGGAGAAGGAAATAGCAACCCACTCCAGTATTCTTGCCTGGGAAATCCCACAGACCAAAGAGCCTGGCGGACTACAGTCCATAGGATCGCAAGAGGTTAACAACAACAAAGAATGTCTTACAAGGAACTTAAAATCTAGCTGAAAAGATAAGACATTCTTATATTTTCAGGGGCCCAAAGAGCTACCTATTTCAGCAATCACTCTATCGAGCTCAGAGCGAGAAACTGCCACAGACCAGGATGTTCAGGAAAAGGTTCCTGGAGGATGTGCGACCCAGGCTGGGTCTCAGGTTGAGAACAGTAAGTAGATGGAGATGGGAAAACCCATGACAGGTGTGCTAGGCGTGGGAGATTAGTCCAGTGGAAGCAAAAGGTTTGTGGAAGGAATGACCAGGCCCTAAGTCTGAGATTACTCTCGGGAAGGCCTCAGACATCCTATCAAGGCACCAGAATTAGACCCAACCTCTAAGGTAATGGTGACACGTTGAATTTTAGTTTTTAAAGCAAGCAGGTAACATGGTCAAAGCCATGTTTTAAGATGAGCCCAGCAGCACAGGTAAAGACAGATCTGCAGGGGGAGAGTGCGGAGCCAAGGCAGGAGGTCACTATGAGAGTCAGATGTGAGGCAACGGGACTAGGGTGTTGGCCGTGGGCCCTGCAGGAGGTGAGACTTGAGAGGAGAGCCCCACAGCGAGGGATGGTCAGGTCTGGGTGAAAGGAGAAGATAGGTAGGATCGATGAAAGAAACTAAGTCTAGAACAAAGACACAGCGCTCTCTAGCTCCCCTCTGCCTCCTCTCAGCAGGTACTTACTGATGGCCAGTCCATGCTGGGCGCTGACCAGAGGCTGACTAAAGGTGGTTTTGCCAAGTAGCCTCGTTTTACATTTGTACTCGAAGCAACAGCAGATCAATAATCACCTTGGATTAATGACTCCGTAAGTCACTGATCTGAGACGGGAGACAAGTGTTCCAAGATGGGACACAGACTGGAGGGTCCATGAACCCAGAGGTGACAATGGGAACTACAGCATGGTTACGGTTTGTGTGGGAGAAAGAGACAGGACAGAGAGCCTGAGCGAAAGCCCAGGGAATGTCACTACTTAGGGCACAGGGGAAACCAGCAGAGTCCCAAACAGCAGAGAAATTTTAAGGAATAAAGGAGAAAAAGAGATGAGTATTTTTAGCAGTTCAGCTGCTCAGAAGCAAGGAAGAGGGAACTAAACGTGAGTGGCCAATGGCGCTGAATGCTAAGAAAGACAGGAAGCAAAGAGGAAGGAAAAGCAGCCGTAAACTTGGGAGAGATGGTCTATCTGTATGTGTCTGAGGGTCCAAGGGAATGAGCCCATGGAAGGGGAAGGCAGAAAAAAGGCTCAAAGAGAACAGATGGGAGTGAAGACCCCAGAAGAGGGAAAAAGGGTCCAGCTGAGAGCTTAGCCTGGGGGAGGAAGACAGGATAGACAGACCATCAGCAGTTCTTGAAAGAACCACGTTAGGAGGTATATGGATAAAGAGCTATTCTCCTGGGAAAAGTGCTTGAGCCGTCAAGTTTCAATTACATATTAAAAGGAATTAGCATGAATAACATAAACTTATAGATAATCTCCAAACACCATGTTAAGCAATTTCAAGAGCATTTTTTCTTTTTACATTTTTGACCAAGCATCTCAGTTTCCCCAGCAGGGATCAAATCCAGGTCCCTTGCAGTGTGGAAGCTTGGAGTCTTAACCACTGGACCACCAGAGAAAGCCTTATCAATTAGCCTATATTTTAAAAAGCTAATACCAGTTAAACAAAATTGACATTTAAGTTTCTAAGCAACTGTCAAAGTAATAACAGGGTGGAGCAGAAAGAAAATGGACTTGAAGCTGGAGGGGTTCTCATTTACTTCTGCCACTTAAAATCTGACCTTAGGCAAGTCACAGCCTCTGTGAGCCTCACCCCAGTTCTGTCCCTCCCACAGGCTGTTATGAGGACAAATGGGGGGAAAGACAGACAAAAGAGCTGCCCAGATGTCAACATTCATTCATTCAGCACTCACGAAACAATTATGGGGCATTTCTGATGTTCAAGTAGACAGGTGCTAACAAGCACCGACAAGTAGATGAACTTGCTGCGGGACAGAGAGGAAGAGGCCACTTGCGGCAGTTAAGTGATCAAAAGGCACGGGAAGAAGGGAGACAGAAGTCCTCTAGAAGAAGCAATTTAGCCCTGTGTCTTTTTGGTTTTTTCTTTAAATGGTCTCGGAGCCAGGAAAAATATCTGTGATGCTTCATTTCACATAAACCCTGGGGGACACACTCACCTCTGCTATCAACAGCAAAGTGTCTTCTTTGAAGCTGAACCTTTTCATTTTATCTTCAATTTCCTGCTGAGTCCTTAAGTTCCTCTCCAAAGCAAACGATGTTTGCTGAGATTGGGCAAGCTGAAGCAAAAGCCTGAAAAACAGCAGGTCCCAGTCTGGAGGCACCCGAGAAGGACAAAGACACGTTCACACACAGCACTGGCACTGGGCTGGAAGCGAGTCCTCTAGGCTAAGGAGAAGGTCCTCACCTTCATCTGAATCCCTAAAGCTCTTTACTCTCAACAAATCGCACAACATTACACTGGAGAACCATCTTTTCTAAAATTCATAGACCAAGCTTCCAAAGGAACCTTCAGAGAGCAAGACCTAGAAAGGGCTTCCTGTAGAAGTCGGGCGACTGAAAGCACAAACGATTTCAAGTGAAGAGAACAAGGCTCCCCATCAGAGGCTCCTCCCCAGAAGTGCCAGGAGGAGTCCCTTTGAAGCTGGTGCTCTGTGACCCTTCGGTCTCCCTGAAGCCACAGCAACCCGATCTCAAGGACTAAGGAGTTTCTCCAGCATGCTTCAATTACTTGAAGCAGGGCCAAACCTTCAGTGACCCTCTGATATCCACTTTACAATCAGTTCACCCCTGACCTCCCCATCATGGCCTGGTCCCCTCTCTTCTCCTTCCTCCTGCTCTCCTCCCACAGCTCTTTCCCGTCACTGTTTTCTAAAACACTGAGTGTGCAGATTGTTCCAATTTCCCTCCGGCCTCGCTGCTACACCCAGAAGCAGAGCTCTCCTGTTCACTCATTTCCTGCCTCCAGAAATGCACATACTACTCCAGGCCCTGAGGGATACTGGTGAGCAAAACAGACAGGTTTCTGCCTCACGTTGCGGAAGGAGAATGATCATAGGTAAATAAGCTAGTCTCAGGCAGTGATGAAGGCCATGAAACAAACACTCCAGACAGGATGGACATCGGACAGGATGGACGTGGCGTCCACCTCAGACAGGGCCGTGACGGAAGGATTTTCTGAGCCACCATTCACGCTAAGGTTCAGATGGTGAGGAAGCAGCCACAGGAACATCTGGGAGAAGGGGCTTAGGCAGGGGAAGGGGGTTCGGCCACGAGAACTAGCTTCAAGTGTTAGAAAATCAGGAGGATCTCTGTGACCAAAATACAGCCAGGAAGAAAACAAACTACAGTGAAAGAGACGGGCAGGGCCAACTCATGTTAAGTCCTCGTGGACCATGGAAAGAAGCATGGAATTTATGTCAGTGCAATGGGAAGCTGCTGGAGTTTTACAAAATAACACACGACCTGACTGGCCTTCACTCTGACTGTTCCCATCATCTACTGGCCTCTGGAGACATTCACACACATGACCCCTTTAGGTCCCTGCTTTCTCTCTCGTGCTCTTGAGATTACTGGACAATACCGCTTACCCTTCGCTCCCTCCATTTCATGTCCATTTACCCCTCCATCCTCTGCCGTCTGCCTGTCCCCACCATGACTGAAACTGCTTTCTCAGAGGCCACACATGAGCTCTTGCCTTCAAAGCCTTTTCTCACTGCGTCTGATCGCTGATCCTTTCTGGAGCTCCTCTAGCTCCACCTCCCACTTCCTCACAGAAGGCTCCAGCTGGACTCCCACCCTCCACTGCTTCTGCTGTCCTGTCTCAGGGGAGGTACCACCATCCACCCTCACCACAAGGCAGATTCTTCAGGGTTGTCTGATTTTCTTCTTTGGTAGCTTTCTGTGGAACTTGAGTGAAAAATCCCTTGTTTAAAATATCGTTTCCTCCTTCGTCAATGTTTTATATATTTAACTCCCCTAGCCCCTAATTTTAACATTTGCCAACCTTAATATCTTGAGTGATGATATGAGCTATATTCCTGAGCAAGCACAGTTGTTTTTAAATCTTACATACTAAAAGGGCACATTCAAAGGTCCCGTCAAGACCATAGGAAGAATCTCAAAAACATATATCAGGTGTCTAGCCTAGAATTTTTAGAAGCTTAAAATCAGAAGAAATAGAACCTTTATTTCACCCTTAGCACCCTGTGTGTTTCATCCACTCTGAGCTTACCTGGTTCGTATAAAAGAGGCACAGGCTTTCATCTCAGTTTCTAGCAACACTGCTGCTCTCTCTTCTGTCATATGGTTTTGAATATTTTTAAGAGCTTTCTCGCTCTTTTGCTTGTTACCACTGCTTACTTCCACAGAGCTCTCAGGCAAAGTTTCAGGGAAACACAAAAGACAGTCTTTTCCTGAGTGGGGAAAGGAGGATTTGATAGCCGTGTCACTTGAGGTGAAACTGTTCTCTTTCTGAGATGACGCAAGCGATGCTGACAGCGCTGGCCCCAGGTTCAAGTAAGCCTCTCCCAATTTGCCCCAGTTCCAAGGATTAAAGGGATGCAAAGAAATCAGTTTCTGTAGGCAGAAAATGGTTTTCTCCAAGTTCTGCAAACTGGAACAAATAGTAAACTGGAGGTAGAGTACAGTGGTTAAATGGTCTGTGTTAGTTGCTTTATTTTCCTGAAGAGAAAAAACAAAGGTTAAAATGTTTAAACTACAGGATGTTTCCCATATAAAAATGAAGATGCCTAAAAATCTAAGTTGTGCATGTCCTAAATCACAAGTATCTTTCATTAGTCACATAAGCAGAGCAAACTAAATGTTTCTCAATAGATCTCGTTTTGAAACCATAAACCAAGAGAAATGTATGTGTATGTTCAGTCGCCTCCGACTCTCTGTGACCCCCTGATCGCTTCAGGCTCCTCAGTATACACTACCCAACAAAATATTACCAGTCATTCCCAAACACCCTAATGTCACAGCAGTAACATAATCCAGGTGATAGTGGCTTGGCAAAGCTCAGTACCAAAAACCTCTGTGTCAGTTTATTTTCAATTGTGCATTATAATCTTAACTGTCTTCAGCCAGACATCTGAAAGAACCAAGCCAACTTTTTTATACTCTGGGCTAATGGTTCCATTTTAATATTCCAGGCTTTCTAAAAATCCAAACGGCAATTTCCTTGAGGATTCAAATGGACTCTATTTCCAAATTCTACTTGGCTTAGACATCTTAAACAGGATGGCCCTGAAGCTCTCCGTGTTTCATGATGCATCGTAATTGAATCCAAATGCCTTCTCTGGTAACCATTACCAAGACCAGTTATTCTTGGCCAGAGGGGGTTGCTTGGTTTCCTTCTGATCAGAAAATCCTTTTCAAGTCTACTTAACCAGAGGCACCACCTCTTGCCTAACTTGCCATATGGCAAAAGCCCTGTGGGTGAGGGTTTCTTTTTCTAAGTCAAAGTCTGCAGAGATTCAGTTGATTTTAAGTCTAAGGAAAATCTGGCCTACTAGTATCTGGATCAAGCTCCTGCACAGAACCGAGCGAGAAAAAAGAGTAAAACTACCCAGCATGCAGCTGGAAGAAACTGGCACGTCAGTGAGTGAAACCTTGGGGAGGACTCTAAATATCCATGCGCTGAGTGAAAAGAAAAGAAATCAAGCCCCATGTAACCTACTAGGTCATACTGTACCTTCCCAAGACAGAACTGATCTGGTTCTACTATTACTATCATTCAGTATTCTTTCTTTCCCCACAGACTACTAAGTTCCAAAAGAGTTTTTGTTCAATGCTGAATTCCCAGTACAGAGCACAGCATCTCAGACATAGCAGATGTCTAATAACTGTTGAGAAATACATCTTCATGTTTCTTATTTATAGTAAGAAAAGCAACATGTATAGACTGTCTATAGGAAATGCAACCTTTCCTCTACAACCAGTCCATAGTGCTCTATACTGTTTAAAAACATTTCCAGGGACTTCTCTGGTGCTCTAGGGGATAAGACTTCACCTTCCAATGCAGGAGGCAGAGGTTCAATCCCTGGTCAGGGAACCAAGATCCTCCATCCCTTGTGGCCAAAAAAACCAAAACAGAAAACAGAAGTAATACTGTAATAAATTCAATAAAGACTTTAAAATAAATAAATATGAATAAAAACATGTTCACACTGAGAAAGCAAGTGTGTGTTGGGGTCTGTAGCATACAAACCATGATTCTGATGCACCAATTCTGGGTGGCCTAACCAGTGAAGAGAAGGAAATGGCAACCCACTCCAGTCTTTTTGCCTGGAAAATCCCATGAACAGAGGAGCCTGGCAGGCTACAATCCATAGGGTCACAAAGAGTAGGCATGACTGAGCACAACTAATAAGGAAGTCTCTGGAAATTAAATTCCATTTAAATGAGTTTGTGTGCTTTTTCCCAGAATATTGCAAGTCCTGTAATGCAATGATGGTGATGATTGCTAACATTTACAGAATGCTCACCATATGCCAAACACTACTCTTCCTGCTTCACTCACGTGATCCCCATGACAATCCTTTAAAATAGACTGTCGCTATTCCCATTTTAGAGATGAGGCAACCGAGTCACAACAGAGAAGTTAGGCAGGCTGCTTGCCGTCACACAGCTAGTAAGCAGCAGAGCTACAGCAGATACTGCTAGAAGCCACAGAATAAAGGAACTTCAGAAGAGCTGACACGTGTTAGTGGACTTAGGAGCCTCCCTTTAGTTACTAGGTGAGTGATGTAAACGCAGGGTATGGACAGGGCTCTCTCTCCTTGGCATCGAACCCAGAACTGGGCACATGGTAGGACTGAAATATTTGTGAAGTGACAAATGGGGGAAAAAAAGTCATTAACTGTCAAAAAGCAGTTTCCTTACCACACTTTATCACATGAGCCTACCAGCGACTATAAGATATTTAAATTAAGAAATAAGTTCTGTTACCAATTTTATTAAAATATCATTAAGAAGAGAGACGAATAAACTTCAGTAGAAGTTGTGAGCATAAAATGTTTACGTCATGCTGGGCGCTCTAGGACTTGCTGTCTGTTTTGTTCAATGCTGACCTATTCCCTACAGAGTATGAGGTGACAGTAACCGCTGGAACAAAACCCAGAAACGAGACAGAGCAAATTTAAAAAAAGAGGGTCTATAAGAAGGGAGAAAGTTTTAAAATGAAAACAAAACACAGGGTATCAGGAAATGAGAAAGCCATGCAAATAGGCGGGGTTCACTGAGATCATGTGAAGAGATCTCACCCTTCAAAGCAAGGGGTGAGACCCACTAGCCTCTGGTGCCATTTCCTCCCTAATATTCCTGCCTGTCAGGGTGCCCAGGAGCCCAAGCAGCAGTCCTCCAAGGCCTGACAGAGCAGCTGAAGGGCTTCTGAGTGGTCCCTCCTCCTGCCTGGATCTTGCGCTCCGGATGGCATCTGCTGATTGGCAACACATTTTTCTCTGAGCCACAGAACAGACTCACTAAGCTAGAAGGAACCAGAGACAGTCCAGCCTTGACATTACTCTAGCTGCCTTCAGGGGTACTCAGGGGAAGACAAAGCACAACAGTGACATCAGGAGATGCGAGGGAGAGGTAGGTAATGGTAGAGCAGAGCCGTAATGAAGGACGGGTGACGGATATCTAGAAAAATCAACCGAAAGAACCCAGGTTGCTGCTAATTTGCAGAACAGGGAGGCTGAACACTGTTAAAACCCACCAAGTTCACTGTGTTCATGCCATGTGCTTCCTTAACAGAGTAATCTTCCGGTTTTAAGAATTAACCCATAATTAGTAGAAAAGGAAAGAACAAAACACAGTTGTTTTCCATGTTCTGAAGAACATTACCACCAAGGTTTCCTCTCATGGCAAGAGGCTGAGGTCCTATGCAATAAAGCCCACGTAAGTAAATTTAAGGATTTCTCTTAGTTAATGAGATAGAGGAGGACAATCCAATTGCATGCATACTTTAGGCTGACCTCTGGCCAACAAGATTTGAAGGATTCAAGATCAGTGCCTTGGTGCTTCATTACGTCCCTCTAAGGAAGAAAACTGGTCATCTATAAACTAGGATTGGTGGACTCAAACTCACTCCCATATAAAATTTACACAAAAAACCTACAGGGGCTTTAATCTGAAAACAAAAATAAACAGAATCCAGCAGTGCTCTTTTTTATTGCTTAAAAAAAATTCTGCAGACTCCATCAAGAATAAAAAGGATTAAGCCTGGCTTAGTATGATATTTATTTAATTTTTGGCAGCCTTTTTTTTCCTGTTTATAAAAGTAATATATATTCATTGTAGAAACCTTGGAAAACAAAAATCTAAACAACAACGAAACACCTAAGAAGAAAAAAGATCACTGGTAATTTACTGAGTATTTATTTACTCCTAACAAGAGTAAAACCTTTGCAAGTGAGGTTTTCAGGCAATGAAGAATTTTGAACATAAAACAGGAAAAAATATTACAAGGAAATGATTATGTCTGGAGCTCCAAACTGTTCATCATAATAAAGTTCTTCCACCACTGACAATTTCCTTCTGCTTATCCAAACCCACAGATTTTGCTGCCAGCAAGAGGTTGTTTTTTGTCTTTTTTTTTTTTTTTTAGAAAATAAACTACTCAGTCATCCTAGGAAAGCAAATGGAAACAGGCACAGAAACCACTCACCAAGTTTGTGGCAATCTCCAGGGCTTCCTTGTGCCTTCCCAGGTGAACAAGGCATCGAGCCTGGCCTTCCTGGACATCCCTTTTCATGGCAAAATTTGTAGATGGCAGTTTTTCTGAGATACTGGAATACTCCTGCAGTGCTTTCTGGCAAATAATTGTTAAATGAAGGCAAATGAAGGGAAGGGATGAAGAGAAAGGCAGAAAACACAACATGAAAAAAGAATTCAGTCATGGGTGTGATGCACTTCCTAGGCAGTAGGTAATGTTATAACTGACCCTGCAATGAACTAAAGGAAGACTTGAGCATTTCAATCGGTACTAGTTTTCTAAGAGGTAGAGAAGAAATGGCTGGAAAATATAACTAAAGCATTCTGGAGCCCAAAAGACCAGGATTTGACTCCCGGTTTTGCCACTAAACTTGCTGTAGAACCTTTTCACATGAGCAAAACAACAACAGGATCCTTGTGAAGATGACATGAAGTCAATATAAAAAGCAAGCTGATAGCTATTGTTAGTTCTTTCCCCCACTTCTTTTTTAAAACACATTTTGGGGTGCCTTGTTCCTGTGGCCCCATGAGGTATCCAAGCTAGAGGCTTCTGTATACCGAGGAGATAAGGAATCTACAAGGATCCAAACAAGCTCTCTATACTGGAGTGACAGGAAACAAAACAAAGCATACAGAGCCGTGTGGAGAAGGCCAGAAGCCTGGGATTCTAAGAGTACAAACACATCTCACGAAAGATTAAAATCATCTTCAAAAGCAACACACTCATAACTTATTACAGTACATTGTTATGTATTTAAATATGCTGCAGCGGACAGAACAAGAGAAAATTTCAAGCGGCACAATCTTCTGTATGTTAAATTCTACCTGATACTCTTGCCGTCTGTAGGCCAGGTCCCCTTTGAATTTCTGGACAGTCAGAGCTTCAACATCATCGCTGCTCCCTATTTCTTCATAAAACCACTAGAAATTGTGAAAACAGCATATTATAGAGAAGGAGGTTATGCTTTTCCACCCCATGTGCAGGAGTGCTAAGTCACTTTAGTCGTGTCCACCTTTGTGCAACCCCAAAGGGGTTGGAAAACTACAGTCCTCCAGGCTCCTCTGTCCCTGGGATTCTCTGGGCAAGAATACGGGAGTGGGTTGTCACGCCTTCCTCCAGGGGATCGTCCCGACCCAAGGACTGAACCCATATCTCTCGTGTCTCCTGAATTGGGAGTTGGGTTCTTTACCACTAATGCCACCTGGGAAGTCCTTTCCACCCCAGATTCAGAAGCAATTTCCCATATATAACTGATTAAACCTCAGAAAAGACATACTTCTCCAGGATAAGACTCAGGAAAACATCTGACAAAGAAGAATAACAATTTTTTTTTTTTTCCTGTGCTGGGTCTTCATTGCAGCATGCGGGCTCAGCAGTTGCAGCCAGCAGACTTGGTTGCCCTGCAGCATGTGGGATCTTAGTTTCCAGACCAGGGCTCGAACTCACATCCTTTGCATTGTAAGGCAGATTCTTAACCACTGGACCACCAGGGAAGTCCCAAGAATGACAATATTAATGGTGACTCAGTTTTTATGAAAATTATCACCATTAATAAATATACCAATAATATGATACCTCAACTAAAGAAGCATGAAAATATTTAGTTTCCATAGCATTTCCAATTTGGGGTTTAGGGCCTGGGAACCTACATTTAACTAGCACCGTTTACAGTGGTTCTTTAGACTGAGATATGTTTTCCTGCAGAGAAATTCTTAGGGTGGATGGAACTGGGATTGACAACTCTTTACAGAGATAACATAGGAAAGAACTGCTATTATAGTGCTATTATGAAAGTGTAAAAGCCAAAAGTAGAATCCAAGCAAAGACAGGAGGCTGACAGGAGGCTTCCATGCAATCAAATGCCAACGTACTGTAGGAGAAAAGTTTCAGGAAAAGTCCATCTGGAATATTTTATTCACTTTTCTACTGCTTTAAACCCTATGGATAGAAAGAAAAGTGAAACAGATTTTGCATTAAGAATGTTAAGATGAGAAAACAGGGATGATGAAAAGCACACCATGTGCCAGTTTTCCAGCTCCCAAGAAGTATCTCGTCCTCTCTTTTACTCACAGTAAAACACACTGAAGTCAAATGAACTCTGTCCGCAGTTAAATGTTATTATTAACTCAAAAGTAACTGCATTTGTGATGGTTCCACCATGGTGTCAAACCTTCTCGGTTCCATTTCTAAGAGAGATGCCCGGGTATCATACCCACCCTGTTATCTTAGTTATATAGTTCCCTCCTTAGCCTGATCCCCTACAGTGGAGAAGGCTAGCAACCACTGCTTTTCTGTTCTCCCTGAAGCAGTGTGTAACCTGATAACAGTCTATATCCTGAACTCATAATTTTCTTTTGCACTTTACTACTCCCCAGTTCCCAACTTCTTGAACAACAGCTGCATTACTGCAAACCTCCACCCAACAGTCAAAATTCTACTGGGAAACGATCAGGCGAAATTGGCTTTCAAATGCAAGAACTCAGACAAGAAAGGCTTCAAATACTCCATTCTGATAAGAAAAGGAGGGAAAAGCTGTGAACAAGGGTGAAAACTAAGACGTGAAGTGCTGGTAAGACAAACACCTGGTTCCACACCGAGCAGTAAGGGAAAACAAAATACACTTGGGAGAACCAACAGGACTTGAATGAAGCCTGAATTCATTTCTTGAATGAGGCCTGAATAGTAACTCTCTGAATTTATGAGAGTCACCATTTGCCAAATAAATAAATCCTAAAGACAAGTGATTTGGGGGATTTTACTTTATAAGTAAACAGCACATCACATTATCTCATTCCACTCTCACAATAATCCTGTGAGCCAACAAACATTATTTTTTTCTCAAATGACGAATAAGGAACTGACACTCTGAAAGTCAACTTACTGACTCTTAAAGTCAATGCTGGAATCCAGGTGTCCTATCTCACAGCTGTGGCTTTTTAATGTGGTACCACAGGACTTCAAAAGTCCATCTCCCAGTTTTAGTCTACAGGATCAAGTAGGCCACTCTGAAAGACTGCACGTGGCCAGGAGAAAATGTAAATGAAATAAAACAAAAATCCAATCCAATCCAGTTATTTCAGAGTGCCTGACATCTGGTACGTACAGGGATTTTAAGGAAAAATGAGACAATATATGGCCAGTGCCTGGAATACTATTTGATAAAAAGGAACTATTATTGGTGGGATGACATTTACAGACTAGAAAAAATCCAAGGTAATACTCTACTTACGCAAAGTACTCAGAGTTCCTACTGTGAACAAAAACTGGTAGGCAGTGTGGAGGACATACGGTGAAGCACGCACCGTCCTGTGATCATTCAGCATTCTGGGTCTAAGAGCTTTAGAGACACTGACAACTGCGTTAATATGTAAAAGACGGGAAAGGAGTCAAAGACAAAGATAATGTGGTTGGAAGGGGGAGTTAGAAAAGACTTTCTGGAGGAGGCGGCATTTAAGGTGCACCTTGAGAAATGGATACAATTGAACGATTTTGACCACCTGAGAGGGGTTAACGTGGGCAAGGGGAACTCAGTGAACAAGGACAGGCCCGGTTCGGAGAGCAGACAACACTGAAGTCTGAAAAGTGGGCGGTGGCTGAATTTTTGCGGGCCCTGACTGTACGGCTGCGGAAGCAGCGAAAGTCCATGGTAGCTAATACAGATTACAGAGTAGGCCCGTGAGGCCAGCGAGGCGCGGTGAGACCGGCGGAACGCCAGGTGTGACCTGATGGCCGGCTGCGCGGGGATTCCCTCGGGGGCAGAGAACTCTGAGTACTTTGCGTAAGTAGAGTATTACCTTGGATTTTTTCTAGTCTGTAAATGTCATCCCACCAATAATAGTTCCTTTTTATCAAATAGTATTCCAGGCACTGGCCATATATTATCTCATTTTTCCTTAAAATCCCTGTACGTACCAGATGTCGGACTCAGCCGGTGCGGCTCGTAGGTGGAGGGATGGCAGGGAGGCCCAGGTGAGCGTAGGGCGGCCAGAGGGTCTGGGTTCGGGGGACAGGCTACGCGGGCGTAGGACGTCTGAAGCGCTGTCGGGCCGAGACCACCAGGCCCGGAGGCTGCGGCGAGGCCGACAGGCCCCGCTCTCTCACCTGCGGCTCGCAGCGTTTGGCGCGGTACGACTCGGGTGGTCCAGGCCGCCGCTCCCGCCTCTCCTCGAACACCGAGTCCTCGAATTCGCCGCCGAGCAGCCAGCATCCCGTTTCCATTACGCGCCCCACACCGGCGCATCGAGAGGAGGCGGTACCTAGAGCGGAAGGGGCCGGCAAGATCCGGCGCGCGGCATGCTGGGACCTGTAGTCTTAGGGCAGAGGCCAGACCGGGACTTGCCCCATGGTAAGTTTCAAGTTGTTGAGCTGAGATTTTTATCTAATTCACAAGGCGAGGACAGAACCTGACTTCTCCGTTTCTGGAGATGGGCAGAACGATCCTTACATGCACTCATCAAAAAGCACTGGCCTCAGGGTAGCTGTTCAAAACCAGTTTTTCACTGTTGACAGTATTCTTGGCACTGTGCTAAGCCTTTTTTTTTTCATTTTACTGTAACTTTTCTAACAACTTTTGAAAGACACAGTGATTCTCATTTTTCAAATGAAAAATTGTGGCCTTAGAAAGGTTAAGTAATTTGCTCAGGATAAACTATTATGTGGCTGCTGCTGCTGAAGTCGCTTCAGTCGTGTCCGACTCTGTGCGACCCCATAGATGGCAGCCCATCAGGCTCCCCCGTCCCTGGGATTCTCCAGGCAAGAACACTGGAGTGGGTTGCCGTTTCCTTCTCCAGGGCATGAAAGTGAAAGTGAAGTCGCTCAGTCCTGTCTGACTCTTAGCGACCCCATAGACTGCAACCTACCCGGCTCCTCCATCCATGGGATTTTCCAGGCAAGAGTGCTGGAGTGGGGTGCCATTGCCTTCTCCAATTATGTGGCTAAGAGTTGGGAAATAAAGAATTGAGTCAATAATCTCTGTGTGTCTTCGTGGAAGAGCCACACCAATTATAAAGATTGGGGTATCATAATTCAGAAAAGCTATGACAAACCTAGAGAGTGTATTAAAAAGCAGAGACATTACTTTGCCAAGAAAGGTCTGTATAGTCAAAGCTATGATGTTTCCAGTAGTCGTGTATGAATGTGAGAGTTGGACCATAAAAAGGCTGAGCGTCGAAGAACTGATGCTTTTGAATTGTGGTGTTGGAGAAGACTCTTGAGAGGCCCTTGGACTGCAAGGAGATCAAACCAGTCAATCCTAAAAATCAATCCTAAATATTCACTGGAAGGACTGATGCTGAAGCTGAAACTCCAATACTTTGGTCACCTGATGTGAAGAGCTGACTCATTAGAAAAGACCCTGATGCTGGGTAAAATTGAATGCAGGAGGAGAAGGGGATGACAGAGGATGAGATGGTTAGATGGCATCATCTACAAAATGGACATGAGTTTGAGCAAGCTTCGGGAGATGGTGATGGACAGAGACGCCTGTGTGTTGCAGTCCATGGGGGTGGCAAAGAGTCAGACATGACTGAGCGACTGAACAGTAACACAGTAATTGAAGGCCCTGTAAAACAGGGGACATGGAGATTTATTCTGGGGACTCAATCAGGGAGCCTTAATTCTGCCCAGAAAAATACTAGATCCCAGAACTCTAAACACAATATTTACTAGAATTCTTACTCTTTCAAGACGTTCCTTGAGACAAAAAAGTAAAAATTGTTGACAAAATATGGGGCCAGTATTTCACAGCATAGTATTATGGCACCATATTACATAGCAGGTCATAGACATGGAGGTTTTCTCTTCCAGGGTTCTTTTCTCAACCCAAATTTCTACTCCATACATTAACTCTAGGAGAACCGAATCTACTCCCCAGTTTTTCAAAATCCATCTCTCTGTTGATGATTCCCCAAATCTAGAACCAGCTCCTGTATCCTTGGTGGAAATCTCCACCAGAACAGCCTACAGATATTATCCACTGATGAGTTCATTCATGTAAGGACCCTTAGGGAAAAGTCCTAGTTAGGAAAAATTTAGAAATTATAGACAAGTGAAGGAAAAAAGGTTTCCATAATATTATCACCCAGAAGCAATGGAGTCTAAAGAAGGAAGAGCTAGTTGCCCTAATTCTAAAATGCTCTGTCTTAACAAAGACAGTACAGCATATTGTCAAAGGGCCTCAAGCACCAGATTTGTCTGGATTCACAATCCTGGTTCAGTTATTCACTGGCTGTGTAACCTGATCTGTGAAGTAGGCGTTGATTAAAATAGTGCATGTAAGGTGCCTGTTGGATAGCAACTGAATAACGCATGTTTATTCAAAATTCCTGTCCCAGGTGCAAAGAGTGAAGTAGGCAGGGAGGTGTGTGTTTTTTTTTTTTTTCCTCCAGCTTTCCCTTTTTTAGGGCTGCTTGGTTTTTGGAACTTCTACTCTCCCCTGTTCTGAGATGCCTCCAGTCTAATCTCTTCCTGGCCCTACAACTAACTGAGGTAGATATTTTGCTGAAATGATTAGGAAGTCATGGAAGGGGAGTTTACGGGTAAAAGAGAGTTCTTTGCCTTTTGAACTCAGGATCCCTGAGCTAAGGGGTTTCCAGCCTTTTTAGCACTAAGAATCCTCTTAGTTATTTTCCTCCAAAGTTGTGGAGGATTTACATACGCAGTAAAACTGCATATGCTAACTAATGATTGCTTCATTTTCTTTTGAATCCAAGTCCTCTGTAACAGCCAATTCGAGCTCTGCCCAGCCTGAGCCTACTAGCATTGCCTCACTGTGTGTTAGGGTTCTATGAAAGCAAAGAAGTAACTGCCAAGGACCCTGGGAAGCTTGAGGAAAGACTAAACGTGATTGATGTTAGGTCATTGACAATATTGAAAACAGCTCAAAGATTGCTATCGATTGAGGACCCAGGGTCTGTACCCCAAGCTGTAAACCACCACCTCAAATGATAGACCCTGGAATAATATTTTAAAAGAGGAGAGTAAGACTCTCCTGGTGGTCGAGTGGTTAAGAATCTGCCTGCCAACACAGGGGACACAGGTTCGATCCGTGGTCTCGGAAGATCCCACATGCCAAAGAGCAACTAAGCCTGTGCGTCACAACTACGGAAGCCTATTCTCTAAAGCCTGTGCTCCACAAGAAGAGAAGCCACTGCAATGAGAAGCCCATGCGCTGCCACAAAGAGTAGCCTCTGCTCACAACTAGAGAAAGGCCCAGTGCAGCAGCGAAGACCCAGTGCAGTCAAAAATAAATTTCAAATAAATCTTTTTTAAAAAGAGAGAGGAGAGCAAACCAGTAAAAGAGTGCTCTGTAACTGTTAAACACACCTCATACACCTAGGAAGTATCAGATGTTAGGGAGTGCCTATGACGACACTCTGATGGCAGGAGAGGGGACAGCGTGACTTTGTTTGCACTTATCTAGCACCCAGGAAATAACATTCGTAACAGTCTTTGCCAAAGTTAGTCTTCTTTTTTCTTTCATTGGCCATGCCAAGTGGCATGCAGGATCTTAGTTCCCCAACCAGGGATAGAACCCATGCCCCCTGCAGTGGAAGCACAGAGTCTTACTCACTGGACAGTCAGGAAAGTCTCTGTAAATTTTTATAGGAGGTACAGTCACTGATTCAACTAAAATTTATTGAGTACCTACTATAAGCAAGAGGAGATACCCCTCGTCCAAGGTAAGGAGCAGCAGCTGTACTTTGCTGGAGCAGCCGTGAAGATATACCCTACGTCCAAGGTAAGAGAAACCCAAGTAAGATGCTAGGTGTTGCAAGAGGGCATCAGAGGGCAAACACACTGAAACCATACTCACAGAAAACTAGCCAATCTAATCACACTAGGACCACAGCCTTGTCTAACTCAATGAAACTAAGCCATGCCCATGGGGCAACCCAAGACGGGCAGGTCATGGTGGAGAGGTCTGACAGAATGTGGTCCACTGGAGAAGGGAATGGCAAACCACTTCAGTATTCTTGCCTTGAGAACCCCATGAACAGTATGAAAAGGCAAAATGATAGGATACGGAAAGAGGAACTCCCCAGGTCAGTAGGTGCCCAATATGCTACTGGAGATCAGTGGAGAAATAACTCCAGAAAGAATGAAGGGATGGAGCCAAAGCAAAAACAATACCCAGTTGTGGATGTGACTGGTGATAGAAGCAAGATCCGATGCTGTAAAGAGCAATATTGCATAGGAACCTGGAATGTCAGGTCCATGAATCGAGGCAAATTGGAAGTAGTCAAAAAAGAGATGGCAAGAGTCAACGTCGACATTCTAGGAATCAGAGAACTAAAATGGACTGGAATGGGTGAATTTAACTCAGATGACCATTATATCTACTACTGCAGGCAGGAATCCCTCAGAAGAAATGGAGTAGCCATCATGGTCAACAAAAGAGTCCAAAATGCAGTACTTGGATGCAATCTCAAAAATGACAGAATGATCTCTGTTCGTTTCCAAGGGAAACCATTCAGTATCACAGTAACCCAAGTCTATGCCCCAACCAGTAACGCTGAAGAAGCTGAAGTTGAACGGTTCTATGAAGACCTACAAGACCTCTCAGAACTAACACCCAAAAAATATGTCCTTTTCATTATAGGAGACTGGAATGCAACAGTAGGAAGTCAAGAAACACCTAGAGTAACAGGCAAATTTGGCCTTGGAATGCAGAATGAAGCAGGGCAAAGACTAATAGAGTTTTGCCAAGAAAATGCACTGGTCATAGCAAACACCCTCTTCCAACAACACAAGGGAAGACTCTACACATGGACATCACCAGATGGTCGACACTGAAATCAGACTGATTATATTCTTTGCAGCCAAAGGTGGAGAAGCTTTATACAGTCAACACAAACAAGACCAGGAGCTGACTGTGGCTCAGATCATGAACTCCTTATTGCCAAATTCAGTCTTAAATTGAAGAAAGAAGGGAAAACCGCTAGACCATTCAGGTATGACCTAAATCAGATTCCTTATGATTATACAGTGGAAGTGAGAAATAGATTTAAGGGCCTAGATCTGATAGATAGAGTGCCTGATGAACTATGGACGGAGGTTCATGACATTGTACAGGAGACAGGGATCAAGACCATCCCCATGGAAAAGAAATGCAAAAAAGCAAAATGGCTGTCTGGGGAGGCCTTACAAATAGCTGTGAAAAGAAGAGAAGCGAAAAGCAAAGGAGAAAACGAAAGATATAACCATCTGAATGCAGGGTTCCAAAGAATAGCAAGAAGAGATAAGAAAGCCTTCCTCAGCGATCAATGCAAAGAAATAGAGGAAAACAACAGAATGGGAAAGACCAGAGATCTCTTCAAGAAAATCAGAGATACCAAGGGAACATTTCACACAAAGATGGGCTCAATAAAGGACAGAAATGGTATGGACCTAACAGAGGCAGAAGATATTAAGAAGAGGTGGCAAGAATACACAGAAGAACTGTAAAAAAAGATCTTCATGACCCAGATAATCACGATGGTGTGATCACTCATCTAGAGCCAGACATCCTGGAATGTGAAGTCAAGTGGGCCTTAGAAAGCATCACTATGAAAAAAAAAAAAAAGCATCACTATGAACAAAGCTAGTGGAGGTGATGGCATTCCAGTTGAGCTATTTCAAATCCTGAAAGATGATGCTGTGAAAGTGCTGAACTCCATATGCCAGCAAATTTGGAAAACTCAGCAGTGGCCACAAGACTGGAAAAGGTCAGTTTTCATTCCAATCCTAAAGAAAGGCAATGCAAAAGAATGCTCAAACTGCCACACAGTTGCACTCATCTCACATGCTAGTAAAGTAATGCTCAAAATTCTCCAAGCCAGGCTTCAGCAATACGTGAACCATGAACTTGCTGATGTTCAAGCTGGTTTTAGAAAAGGCAGAGGAACCAGAGATCAAATTGCCAACATCTGCTGGATCATGGAAAAAGCAAGAGTTCCAGAAAAACATCTATTTCTGCTTTATTGACTATGCCAAAGCCTTTGACCGCATGGATCACAATAAACTGTGGAAAATTCTTCAAGAGATGGGAATACCAGACCACCTGACCTGCCTCTTGGAAACCCTATATGCAGGTCAGGAAGCAACAGTTAGAACTGGACATGGAACAAGCCTGGTTCCAAATAGGAAAAGGAGTACGTCAAGGCTGTATATTGTCATCATGGTTATTTAACTTAAATGCAGAGTACATCATGAGAAACGCTGGGCTGGAAGAAGCATAAGCTGGAATCAAGATTGCCGGGAGAAGTATCAATAACCTCAAATATGCAGATGACACCACCCTTATGGCAGAAAGTGAAGAGAAACTCAAAAGCCTCTTGATGAAAGTGAAAGAGGAGAGTGAAAAAGCTGGCTTAAAGCTCAACATTCAGAAAATGAAGATCATGGCATCTGGTCCCATCACTTTATGGGAAATAGATGGGGAAACAGTGGAAACAGTGTCAGACTTTATTTTGGGGGGCTCCAAAATCATTGCAGATGGTGATTGCAGCCATGAAATTAAAAGACGCTTACTCCTTGGAAGGAAAGTTATGACCAACCTAGATAGCATGTTGAAAAGCAGAGACATTACTTTTCCAGCAAATGTCCATCTAATCAAAGCTATGGTGTTTCCAGTGGTCATGTATGGATGTGAGAGTTGGACTGTGAAGAAAGCTGAGTGCTGAAGAATTGATGCTTTTGAACTGTGGTGTTGGAGAAGACTTCTTGAGAGTCCCTTGGACTGCAAGGAGATCCAACCAGTCCATTCTGAAGATCAACCCTAGGATTTCTTTGGAGGGAATGATGCTAAAGCTGAAACTCCAGTACTTTGGCCACCTCATGCGAAGACCTGACTCATTGGAAAAGACTCTGATGCTGGGAGGGATTGTGGGCAGGAGGAAAAGGGGACGACAGAGGATGAGATGGCTGGATGGCATCACTGACTCGATGGATGTGAGTCTGAGTGAACTCTGGGAGTTGGTGATGGACAGGGAGGCCTGGCGTGCTGCTATTTATGGGGTCACAAAGAGTCGGACACGACTGAGCGACTGAACTGAACTGAACTATAAGCAAGGACTGTTTTGAGTGGAGGATAGTGATAAATAAGACAGGTGAAATTCTTGCTGTCATGGAACTTCAGTTCTAGTGAGTAGATAGATAATGAACAAGTAAGTAAATGAAAGAGGTAGCTTTAGACCATGGTAAATACTACAAAGAAAATTTGGGGGATGATATATAAGGGACTCCTTCAGGTAACCAGGTAGTCAGAGAAGGTGCCTCTGAAGAGCTGAGCCAGGAATGAAGAGAAGGAGCTGGCCAAGAGGACATCTGGAGCAAGAGCATCTGAAAAACTGCAAGGAAAGAATGAGACGCGGAAAGTGAGCCACAGTCCTGAGGTCAAGTGAGCTCACAAGAGAGCCTGGTGTGTGGCCTGAGACAGGAGAGCGAAGCAGGTAGCAAATCAGGTGCTCCTTACGCATTTACTGAACGAACAAATGATCTAACGACCCCAGATTTCAAGTGCTGTATCTTACTAGCTTCTTGGCTGTATTTCTTGTGTTTGCTGTGTCTGGTGGCCCATGATGTCACATTATTTTCCCATCACCCCCATGGCTGTCATATGATCTGACTCTGTAGCTGAATTTTGGCCTCTTTTCTCTTTTCCTCTACAAAACTCAATTTCATGCCCTTTAATTCAGGTCAGCAACTCTTGAGCCAAATTAAATTTTCTCAGGGCTTGTGGAGTGTACCGTCTTTTGCTGAGATCATTTCATTCCAGTGTCACAGGCTGTTGTCCCAAAGACAAACACTGCCTGCCAACACTAGCTATGTGCACAGCTAGCCGGCATTGCTTTTTTTCTCTCCTGGCTCCCAGACTCGCAGTCTTCAGTTCAATTTGATGAACATTCACTGAGCAACAATTTTGTGCGGACACTGGTTAGGTCCTAGAAGCAGTGGTTAAGGGTGAGAGCTCTGGAGACGATTTGGCATCTCTAACACTTACTAGGTGTGTAAATTTGAACCTGTCTGAGGCTCACGTTCCTTATCTGTACTGTGGGGGTAATAATAGTGTTGACTTCATGCATCAGAATATGAGAAGGTGGGATGGCATCACCGACTCGATGGACATGAGTTTGAGCAAACTGCACGAAATAGTAAACGACAGAGAAGGCTGGTGTGCTGCAGTCTATGGGGTCACAAAGAGTCAGACACGACTTAGCTGCTGAACAACTTCATGCATCATCCATGGGGATTCAGATAGATCATGTAACTCTCTCACTCTAGTGCTTGACATATTGTTCAGCACATGTTAGCTTTAAAAAAAATTTTTTTTAATGTTTTCTGCCTTCAAAGTGCTGTAAGCTAATGAAATAGATGTACATACAGAGTCAACCAAGACCTGTTGGGTGGACATAGGGGAAGCAGTTAGTACTGACTGGAGCAGGAAAGGAATGAGGGAGGCCTTTGAGGGGAGGCAACAACTGTGGTAGTGACATCAGAAGGAGAAATCAGAGAGAAGGAATAACATTCATATAAGCCTGCCAATGCAGGAGATACAAGTTCAATCCCTGGGTCAGGAAGATACCCTGGAGAAGGAAATGGCAATCCACTCCAGTACTCCTGCCTGGGAAATCCCATGGACAGAAGAGCCTGGTGGGCTACAGTCCATGGGGTCGCAAAGCGTTGTACATGACTTAGTGACTAAATAACATTATTTCAGTCAAAGCAGCTGTGCACCTACTGTGTAAAAAAATGCAATTAATGAACAAAAGACTGAATATAAGATTGAAAGTAATGAACCCCTTAAGAGAAATATAAAGTGCAAAGGAAGTCTGAAAGAAAGTGAGCTTAATTCCATTAAGGTACTTTGTATTTAAAGATCATCTTTTCATGGTGCTGGATTAACTGGACAGCCACATGTTAAAAAAAAAAAAAAAAGAATCTAGACACAGACCTTACGCCCTTCACAAAAAGTAACTCAAAGTGGACCATAAATGCAAAATGTAAAATGCATTTTATAAAACTCCTAGAAAATAACCTCGGGAAAACTGAGATGATCTTCAGTATTACAATGACTTTTTAGATAAAACACCAAAGGCACTATCCATGAAAGAAATAATTGGTAAACTAGATTTCATTAAATTTAAAAACTTCTGCTCTGCAAAAGAGTTTCAAAAGGATGAGAAGAGAAGCCAAGCCATGGCTCAGTTGAAAATATTTACAAAAGGCAAATCTGATAAAGAACTGTTATCTAACATATAGAAAGAACTCTTAAAACTCAGTAAGAAAACAAACAACCTGATTTTAAAAATAGGTCAAAGACCCTTGGTAACAACCTAGAGAGGTGGAATGGGGAGGGAGGTGGGTGGGATGTTCAAGTGGGAGGGGACATGGGTAAATCTATGGCTGATTCAACTTGATGTTTGGTAGAAACCAATGCAATACTGTAAAGCAATTAACCTCCAATTAAAAACAAATACATTTAAAAAATAGGTCAAAGACCTTAATAGAAACTTCACCAGAAAAGATATACAGATGGCAAAAAAGCATATGAAAAGATGTTCAACACTAGTATGTAGTCAAGGAAATGTAAATTAAAACAACAGTGAGATCCCACTACACACCCATTAGAATGGCCTAAATCTAGAATACTGACAATAGCAAATGCTTGTAAGAATACAGAGCAACTGGAAATCTCATTCACTGCTGGTAGGAATGTAAAATGGTGTAACCACTTTGGAGGATAGTTTGGCAGTATCTTCCAAAACTAAACATGCTTTTATCATATGACATAAAGAAATCACAAGAAGAGATACATCAAGACCAATATCTTTTATGAATATAAATGTAAAAACCCTCAACAAAATACTAGCAAATGGGAGACAACAGGATATTAAAAGTATAGCACACCATAACCAAGTGGGATTTATCCTAGAAATGTAAGAGTGGCTCAACAAAAGAAAATTAAACAATGTAAGACATCATGTTAATGGAATGGAGGGTAAAAATAAGATCATTTCAGCTGATGGAGAGAAGGCATTTGGCAAAAGCCAAAACTATTTCATGATAAAACCACTTAGAAAACTTGGAATAGAACTTCCTTAACATGATAAAGGGCATTTAGTAAAAGCCCACAGAAACATCATATTTGATGTGAGACTGAAAGCTTTCTCTTATGATCAAGAACAAGACGAGCCTCTGTCACCACTGCTATTCAACCCAGCACTAGAAGTTCTAACCAGAACCATTAGACAAGAAAAAGAGTAATAGGCATTCAAATTGGAAAGGAGTAGAACTAACATGATGCTACATATAGAAAATTCTAAAGAATGCACGTGAAAGTTACCAGGGCTAGGAAACAAATTCAGCAAAGCTGCAAGTTAAAAGAGCAACAAACAAAAATTTTGTGTGCTTCTATACAGCAGCAGCAGCAGCAATGAACAATCTAAAAAAGAAATTAAGAAAGCAATTCCAGTAACAGTAACAGCTTGAAAGAATAAAATACCTATAAATAAAAGCAACCAAGGAGGTGAAAGTAAGACTTGGTTGCATTTATTTATAGGCATTTTACTCTTTTATAAAATAAAAACTACAAAACATTGCGTAGAATGAGCAAAAAAAAAAAAAAGAGAGAAAAATAAACTAGACTTCACCAAAATTAAAATTGTGTGTGCATCTTTTTTGTGTGCATCATAAACAAAGTGAAAAGACAACACACAGAAGGGAATACAGTCAATTCTCATTACTCACAGTTGTTGTGTTTTATAAAGTCACCAGAGATACTGGACAAACACTTCTAGGGTTAAGATCCTGGGATCTTCTGGTCATAAGTTTCATCAATTAATCAATACATATACCTTGTTTTATGTGTTTTTGCTTGCGTGTATGCATGTGCGCTCAGTTGTGTCATCTCTCTGTAGGCACCATGGACTGTAGGTCACCAGGCTCCTCTGCCCCGGGATTTTCCAGGCAAGAATACTGGAGTAGGCTGCCATTTCCTACTCTAGGGGATCTTCCCAACCCAGGGATTGAACTCACTCCTCTTCTGTCTCTTGCATAGGCAAGCGGATCCTTTACCACTTGTGCCACCTGAGAAACCTGTTTTTGCTTAAAGAACCTTACTTAATATATATTGATATATATCGGTTATTCATTGTTAAAGACACCTTATTTAATATATATCCTTATTTAATACATATTCATATATATTGGTTATTCATTGTGAAAGATACCTTAATTAATATATATTGATATATATATATTGGTTATTAATTAAAGTTCAACAGCATATTCCTTGTGTCTGGATGAGGCTTGTCTAACACACATTTTTCTCCACAATGCATGTCACAACTTTTCTTGCATTCGGTGATGCTGGAAAACACTTTGGCAATACACTTGGGGGTCATTTTAAACAGTGAAATTACCAACAAAGAAACACGAAATATTTTAAAAGTGGCACTAAACAGATTACAAAAAGGATGGTTCTTTACAGTCTGAGAGCTAAAATAAGAGGCAAAGCATTCCCTTTTTTGACCTCAGCTGGGAACATACACAGGGGACAACTCAAATTCTTTGCTACTGTGGACAAGCACATGAATGGGCACAAACCTGCCATGAATAGATTCAGGGGTCACAATTACATTTTAATGAGTAGTCAAACTTGCACATACAGAATCTGTGAGTGAGGACTGGCTGTATTCACGAATCGTGTATCTGATAAGAGTGTGACATCCAGAATATATGAAAAACTTCTAAAACTCAACAACAAAAAGGTAGCCCAATTAAAAACTTAGCCAAGGACTCAAATAGACATTTTTCCAAAGAAGATATACAAATGATCAATGACCACATAAAAGGGGCTCAGTATCATTAGTCATTAGAGAGATGCAGATCAAAACCACAGTGAGGTATCACTTCATACCTACTAAGATGGTGCTAACGATAATGTTAAACACTGAAAATAAAAGGTGTTGGTGAGGATACTGAGAAATCAGAACCCTGCACACTGCTGGTGGGATGTAAAATGGCTACAAACAACTGTACAAAATACTTTGATGGCTTCTCAAAAAGTTAAACGTGAATTACTATATGATTCAGCAATTCTACTCCTAGATACGTCCCCAAAAGAACTAAAAAGAGGGATTCGTCTTCTGAGTTGTATGCTGATGTTCACTGCAGCAATTTTCTAGCTAAAAATGGAAACAACCCAAGTTGAATACACACACACACACACACACACACACACACACACACACACACACACACTTGCGGGCATATTCAGCCATTAAAAAGGAACGAAATTCCGATATATGCTACAATACAAATGAACTTAGAAAACACTATGCTAAATGAAATAATTCAGACACAAAAGGACAAGGATTGTATGACTTCACTTATTTGAAATATCAAGAATAGGCAAATTCATAGATAATCTAGAAAGTAGATTAAAGGTTACCGGGGGTTATGGGGAGGGGGGCAATGGAAAGTTATTGCTTAACAGTTACAGAGTTCTGTTTGGGATGATGAAAAGTTCTGGAAATAGTAGCAATGGTTGCCCAACACTATGTAGATAATTGATGCCACTGAACTGTACACTTAAAAATGGATATAATGGCAAATTTTACTATATTTTACCATGTTAAAAAATTCAGTTAATAAAATTTAAAAAATCACTGAAAACTACTAATCACTGCTAATTTTTTATTTTGTATTCAAGGACACAGTCAATCAGGAGAGAAAAGTTCTTTGCTCTGTCAAATAAATATATTTAAAAGCTAGCAAACATCAGAGCAAAGTGCCAAGTCTATAAAAGAGATGGGGAAAATTACTAATAGCTATTTACAGCTATAAAAATTAACATATTGCAAGGGAAACATAATATAAATATATTCAAGGTTTCATTTCCAATACTTGACATTTCAAATTTTGAACATTAAAATTATTGTCAAACAAAACTCAGACCACATTGGCAATGGTTTAAAAAAGGGAGCAATTTAATCTTTATAATACAGAGTGCTTTAAGAAGTTTTTAAACATGTAAAAGAAAGAACAGTTTAGTGCATTAAATTGTTACAGTCTTTACATTGCTTCTCTTTAAAAAGTTAACAGTAGTATGAAAAAGCCACCCACAAAGCCAGCTGTCTGAGTGAAGAAATCAGCTAAATTGCAGCATTTTGGAATTACTAATAAAGCTATAGTTAAAAATGAAAAGTTTATAAAAATGAAAGCAGCATGCATAGTCAAGGCTTTTTCATAACATTTTCATTAGCTGACAAAACATTAAGGTAAAAACAAGAGCTTAATATTTATTATTCATTAAATTAGATAAAATAAACTGGCCAAGCCCACTACATCTGGTCATTCAGAAAAACATCTTAAAATCCAAAGCTAATGAAACTGAACATTTCTTCTATGAAGAAAGCACATTTTGAAAAATGGTCCTATAGTCACAAAGAAAAGGATCCTTCTCAACACGAATGAACAGCACCGGTCTTTACAAAGTTTATGAGTTAGGAGGAACTTTCAGTCTCCTGAAATGGCAAGAGTTAACAGTTAACACTCCCATAACTCTTAAGTGAAGAGCTAAGTTTTAACTCATTCTGATCAGTTCAGAATTTTTTTTCTTTATTCACTGAAACTGTTACACAAAGTAGAATTTCACCGAAAGATAATTTTTGAAAGCTCTGATCTGACACCTGTACAAACATTTCTGATTTCTCTATGATTGTAAGAAAAGAGTAAGTTAATATTTACTACATGATTCCTTTTCACATTTTTGGTACAATGTTTATTTCAGAGTTTCACCCTCTTGAAATTCCTATGCCAGTTTCTTTCCCTTCTTCAGTACTGATTATGTTCGGTTTTAAAAAAAGCTAATTCAGTTTCTAATGAAAAACAGTAATGGAGTATTACAAATAGTAATAGTGGAACCCATGAATGTGTTCAATGAAAGGTCAAATCATTAAGCGCCAATGATACCACAAAACCTCTTTGCTCCAACATGTGTCAATAGTTTTTTACTTACATTGAAATTATATAAACCCATGCACAACTCTTAATCTTAGTGCAGGGCCGGATAAATGAGACATAGAAATAAATCAGATTTTTCTTTTTCCTGCTTCTAACAATTTCTACTCTGTAAAATGTTTGGTCACTGAAAGCTATAGGCTTAATCACATATCAAAGAATACAGGCAATAAGGCCCATCTTATGAGACATACAGTATTAAGCTGAAAAAAATATGAGGACAAGCTCTAGTGGTCATTAAACTCCCTCAGAAAGTCTAAGAATCAGAATGTCTCCATCATATCAGAATAAAAATGTACTGTATTAAAATCTGAATTTGTACAGGTTGTTTTTTTAATTAGTGTTCTATGTACATTGCAGGACTTCTGCCATTTGCAGTAGTTTAACTTTGGCACAACACTGAATTCCATTTCTTTTGGGTATTGGATCCTAGTTTTTGAGATTGTATATGCCCCCAAACGTTTTCAATGTCATCAAAGATTGGGCCATTCACAGTAAATCAGACATCTGGAGTTGAAGAATTGATTCTCCTCCAACGTTTTAGGCAGCTATAAAAGAAAAACATAATAAAAAACTAAACTTTTTAAGATAACCATATTTTAACATTTTCCAATTTTAGGAACAAAAATGACAGAAATTAGCCATTAAAATGCATCCTCTGTATTCGCTTATTAATCCTGAGATCACTTGCCACATGTATTATTAACATATAATGCAGTAGATTTTCTGTGCAACTCCAGTGTATATGTTTTGCATATACCAGATTTGCTTATAGACATTTTTCACCTACATGTAATAATTTATTAAAAAAAACTCATAGGATTATAATATATGTGATACAATATATAGTAAATCCTATTTACTATAGGGTTAGCAAAATAAGTACTATATTTATAATAAACAGACTATGAAATCTAAAGACTCTTACATTCTTTTCTATTTATATACAGGGCTAGCTTGTGCAAAAGAGATATATTTTTACCACTTTTTCCTGTAACTATTTTGGAAAGGTTTTGGTTACCTTTATTTGTAAATAAACCATACTTAAATGAAGAAGCATTTAAATGAAATTTATGGTGTATCATTTCATAAGATGAAAAATTATTTAGTTAAGCCAATGATAACTTGCTGATTAATGGGTTTTATAGTTTTAGACTTCTGCATATTTTAAAAGCAGGGCATGCCAATGTATGTACCACAAAAGTCAGGTAAATGTACATTATACAACTTTTTTGAAAACCATGGCTTTGTGTGAATCTTCTGATCATAGTGTTCATTAGCATATTCATATATATTTTAAGAACCATCCACAAACTTAAAAGTAAGGTCAAACTACGCTGTAGAAAAAAGTTCACATTATTTTTAGAATAAGATTCTAACTCCCTCCAAAATCACCGCAGAGGTTACTACAACACAACAACAACAATTCACTGCAGCAACAAATCTGTTGATGTAATCTTGGCTGAGTGTACATTCTTATGTTTAGCAATAAAAAAAGCCTGTTAAAAATATTTTCTGCATCTACGTTAGAAGCAAGCCTGTCCTGAAGGTTTCTGACGTAAGGAAATGGAGGTCGGTGTATCAGGATATAGCCATACAAGACTGTTTAACTTCTTGTGACTCATAAGGATACATTTATGCTCTAAAACTTGGAATGAGATTCATTCTAAAATATGTGCATTTTTCTGTCTGAAAAAAAAAAACTATTAATGAAAGAAAATATGGAAAAAGACTGCTAAGCAATAAGAATAGTGCCTGGTACTTATTAAGCTCTCTATAAATAACTGTTAAAATAAATAAAACCATGAAGGAAGGTGTGGGGAAATTAAGGAAATTCTGTGCAGAACAGAGCATAAAAGTAGAGGATGGGGTAGAGATGCAAAAAGCTATGGAAATAAGTAAATATGTTCATATGAGGAGGGCCTTTTTTCCCTCCCCTGCTATTTGAAAATACTGCAATGATTTCTGTCAACAAGATGCTTTTGGACTACTGATGGACAGATCAAAATACTTCATGACAACTACACTGTTTTTTAAGAAGTATAGACTTATCCTAGAACACGTCAAACCAGAAAGCAGAAAAGAAACAAACTATGCTACTGAATTCTGAAAGTATTCAGAATTGAAATTCTAATTCCAAATCAGGTATCTGATTTGCAGCTACAGTGAAATTTTAATTAATCCAATCTATAATAGAATTAAAATTCAAGGAACGTGCCAAACCTTCCAAATTTAAAGCACATTTTCTTGCACTTTTATGCCTACAGAGAGATATTTTTAACTTACTGATGTGCTTTTGCTGGTGGCAGGTTTGTTTTACATTAAGTAATGAAAAGACATTTTAGGCAACTGAGTTAGTATCAAATCTGTTATTTACCACTGATCTCTAAAACAATTTATATCACGGTTTTCAAAGACAGATGCCACCTAAGTGAACATGAAATTATATATTGCTTAAAACAGATCTTTGGCTTTTAATAGAAAAATATTGAGTAATTTTAACACAAAAAGCATTTTAAACTCTAGTTAAAAATCTGATAGTTTGGGGGCAATAAAACATTAAAAAAGATACTCATTTTCACCTAGTTCCCTAAAACTGAGCAATTCTCACCCCTGTGATAAGTCTTTCCTTCAGTATACTTCCCCCCTCTTTTTAGTTTTCATTTTTTAATTCTTTCCTTAAATAAGCAAAAAGTGAAGCTTTAGTGAAGGAGGCTTGCAAGAAATATATACATTTTAGTTATCTTTAGTATGTGCTAATCTCCAACCTGCCACCAATCTTCCTTCTTGGAGAATGGGTAACTTTCCTTTAGAACAAAGCAAAAAAATATTTCACATAAAAAAATAAATAATTCAGGCAACATTAAACTCTATATAATAAACATAATCAACATAAAATCAGGCTACACATGATAATCATGTATCCCTTGGGCTACACTCATGGCACCTAGCCCTCTTATTGGGCATCAGAGAAACTATTTTAGAAAAACACTGTCAAAGGGGAAGATGACAGATATAAGGTGGCTGTTCTAAATGTATGTGGTTGGTGAATATATACTCATTAAAAACTTACATTTCAGTCATCTGATTTAGAAAGCTTCCGCTTCACATGTCGTGGGGGTTCCCAAGTGTCACTGTCATCTGTTTCTTCTTCCTCCTCTTCCTGATCATCAATAACTTCATCTTCCTCCTCGTTTTCCTCAAATAATTCTATACCTAACTCCGATCTTCTCTGTCTTTCGGCAAACCATTCTCTGACCTGCTCGTAACCCATATGTGATCTGTTAACAAGTTCATCGAGGTCTTGCTCATTAAGAAATTTGTGCTTCAGGTAATAATCCTTAAGTATTGCAGTTCCAGTTTTAAATTTGATGAGGGACGGCCCCCGGTCCCAGTTGTTCATTCTCTTGCCTCCTCTGGGCCGCCCACGAGGTCTTCCTCTCCCCCTGCCTTTTGGTCTCCCTCTCCCCCTTTTCCTAAGAGAAGACAGACCATTCATGCTACTTGAATTGGCGCTTTGATAGTAGTAGTACCATTTTAAGTTTCCATTTTTCCAAGCATAACGGGTGTCCCCAAACCAACTAACTATGTCTGTTCTAGCAAGTCCGCTTTCTTCAGCCAGCTTGTCATACTCTTCTGGCGACGGCCACTGTGTTCGGACAAACGCACTCTTAAGCATGTGCAGCTGCTCGGGTGTTTTCTTACATATCTTGCCAGCACTCCCTGACTTAGGTGCACTAGATTCATCTCCAGGAGAAGTTTCTCCAGCTTCTTCTTTGGAACTACCTGCATTGCTTTCCTCTGCTTCCACTTTCTCTTCCTTTAAAGCTTTTGATTTCTTCTTCTCTGTAAACCAAGCATCAATTTCCCTTCTGGTGAGTTTGGTTTGCGCTCTTAACCTATTTAGTTCTTCTTCTGTAAGTACGGAGCTGTTGAGAAAACTTGCCTGCAGGGCACGAAGCTGCTCCGCTGTCTTCTCTTTAAACTTCTGGGGAGTAAAGTCGGGAAAAGGATTCCAGGACTGTTTCTGCTGTGAAGTCACAACAGCTGGGGATTCTGTGGTTTCATCGCTAGAGTCTATGATGATAGTGGCAGAGGAGTCATTGTTGAGATGTAAGCACTGATTACTCTTTGAATTTCTCTGGTTGTACCTTGTGTCACTAAACCATTTTTTAATCTCTCCTTTGGTCAGTCCTGTGATTTTCATCAGTCTGATAATTTCAGCATCATGGGGAAACTGATTCTTCAGGTAGCTGACTTTTAATTCTGCCAGCTGCTCTTTAGTCTTTTTAGCCCGAATGCCAAATGAATCAGGGTTTGCCAACGTGGCTTCGTGTTTGACCAGCTGAGAGGATGGGACTGCTGCTGTTGCTGGCTTGGTTTCTGCGGTTGGCTGAGAAGCGGGGACCTGACTTTTCTGTACATTCGTTTGATTTGGAACCCCTGCCACTGTCAAGGCTATAGGTGCTGTTACTGGCAAGGTGTTCGTGCCACCTACTTGTGTGAGGACCAGACCCGGCTGGCCAACTATTTGGCATGTCTGTAAGATGGATGGTAAACCATTACTCCCCGCAGAGATGTGGGTAGGAATGACAGTTATGGTCTGAGGTACAGTGTGTACTGTTCCGTTGAATTGTTTCCTTCTTGCCTCCTCTACTTCCTCGGGAGTCCAGCTAACACCGTGTTTTAGACGTTGGGCTGAAAACCATATCTTGATCTGTTCCTCTGTATATTTTGCTTGAGCAGAAAGAACAGTTATCTCTGACATTGTTGGATATGGGAATTTGTTGTAGGTGTTAAGCAAAAGGGGGTTGTTATCCAATGCAGCATTGTAGGTAGGAATGCTATTAACAGGGATTAGGACTTTGGGAATCAAACTGGAATTCTGCTGAGCTGATACTGCCGTGATCACCTGTGCTAACCCAGGAAGAACTGCTGCCGGGGCCACAACCGTGCTGGCAGCATGTGGGTGGATTCTGTTTACAACAGAAGTACTTGCATTTGATTCAGAAGCTGAAGAGCTTGGATTTTCCACAGTTTCTTCACGGTCTGGTTTGATTTCATTCTCTTTCTCTTCCGGAACATCCTCAGTTGAATTACGATGAACTGTAATCCGTTTGTTCTCCACTTTATTTTTCATCATTTTCATGATAGGAGTTTTACTGATAGATATTCCTGAAGAAGAAACTTCTGTAGACTCAGCTTGCTCTGAATTCTCCTCCTTAACAAAACTACCATCAAAAGTCAGATCATTTATTGTTTGTTCAAAGATTGTCTGGTTATTTCGTTTTACCATAGTCAACTTAAAATTCTCTTCTCCTGGGTGATATTTCAGATTATGCTCAGAAAGTGCATCATACCTTTTGGTAAGAAAATTGCATTCAACACAAACATAGGATGAATTTAGCACTACATTGGGATGTTCTGAATCCACATGAAAAGTAAACATATTTAGATCTGGAGTTTGGAAAGTACAGTATTTACATTCATAGCCACCTTCAACTTTTTTATTTTGCTGATTGTCAGAATCCACGGACTCATGAACTTCTTCATCACTTGAGACACTCTCTGTTCTGGTGTTTTCTATAGGTGTAAGTACGGGCGGACCTTCGTCCAAATCTGATACCAACTCGAGGTCTGGATCCTGTTCACTGGCAAGGACCATGCAGGGTGTTGTAGATTTTCGCCTGCTTGCCATTCTGATGTTATGGGGGGGAAATCTCAGTGGTGATTAAAAAGCATTGGGGTTTAAAACTGTTCAGTATCCTTCATTTGAAAACAATGGCTTTTGGTTCTTCAAGTCTGTCTTTGTGCTCAACGAGTCTCATTAGCAGCTTTTTCATGGTGCAATCAAGTAAAGAGCTTATGGTTGGCAAATAAAATACTGCAGAACTGCTGAAATTTTTGAAGCACAACTCCAATCACCTATATTAAGATAAATTAAAAAGTGTTTTAAAATGAGTGGTTATGATCTTTTCAACAAATTATAGCTCTATTTCACTTACATGAAGTTGTTGGAGAGCTCAGCGTAAAGATGTAGAATAAAACTAGAACCAGAAAAAAATTTCTCAGAGGATCAAAATAGATGTCTCCAAGCCAGCTCACTGATGGTCATGTACTGTACCTGATGGGTCAGCCCGCAGGCTTGTGTGTATTTGGATTTTTTAGCCAGCCGGCTATATATCGGAAGGGAAGGGGAAGAAAGTGTCTCCTTTGGCAGGCACCCTCAATGTGAAATGATAATCTGTTAACAGGGGAGGAACTTTAAAACTATAAAAAGCAGCCACAGATACTCAAAACTATGATCACTAAGTGTATAAGGAGTTCAGTCCATCAGTTATGCCCTGTTCTTCGTCCTGGTCTGTCTTACCATTCCAAAAACATGCCCAAGTATGGCAAAAGCAGCAAAGGTAGAATATTAACGATCAAGGTTTCAGAAATATTATCTTCATCATTCTCCACAATGCTACCAGAATTTGTAAAACATGTCTAATCATACCAGTTTCCTGACTCAAAGCTTCTAATGGGTCCCTAATGCTGAAAGAATGAAGTTCAGACTTCTAAGGCCCCATGTAGCTCCCTCCATGCTTGGCTGCAACCTCAATTTTCTACCATCTCTCTCCTGACTCCTATTTCCTTATGTCTTAGGCACAGAGCAGAAATGATTGCTGTTCCAGGGACTCCATGCAGGCCATTCCTTGTGCATGGACACTTGTTTGTGCACACACTGGGTATGACGATCTCTCAGATCTGTCCTATAGATCAGCCTTAGCTTGGGCCAACCTCCTTCCTGGTTTATTTTCTAGGCTATCACTTACTGTATCGTACCAGAGGAATGTTGCATTTCTGTCGTGAAACCTCCAGTCTCTTTATTTATTTTTTTTCTTTTTTAAAGGAATAGCTTTACTGAGACATAACAAAGCTCTTGAAACTCTGGATGGAGCCAGTTTCCTTTATACCTTCAATCTAGCTCTCTCAGCTGAGTTGTCTTGACTGACTTCTCATTCATTTCTGTATCTTTGGTATACAGAAGCCTGGAAGGGGGTTTCCCTCGTGGTTCAGTGGTAAAGAACCTGCCTACCAATGTAGGGGACACAGGTTCAATCTCTGGTCCTGGAAGATCCCACATACCACAGGACAACTAAGCCTGAGAACCACAACTACTGAGCCTGTGCTCTAGAGCCCAGGACCCACAACTACTGAAGCCCTTGCGCCTAGAGCCCAAGCTCCACACCAGGAGAAGCTACTGCAATGAAAAGCCCATACATTGCAACTGGAGAAAGCCTGCATGCAGCAACAAAGACCCAGTGCAGCCATAGACAAATAATAAATCTTTGATTAAAATAAAAGAAAAAAGAAGCCTGGCAGTAAGGACTCACTAAAAGCTTATTAACCTGAAACAGGGTTCCCTAGTGGTCTAGTGGTTAGGATTCAGTGCTTTCACTGTCATGGCTTAGGTTCAACCCCTGGTTGGGGAACTAAGATCCTGCAAGCCGAGTGGCATGGCCCCCTCCTTCCCCCCCCCAAAAATGCTACCTCCAACCTGAACTAGAATGAACAGAAAAAGAGTCCTATAAAACTCAAAATGCCCTAAAGGCATCACTATAGAGAACAAAGCTAAAATTCACAAGAAAAATGTTGAATCATCAAGAAAAAGAGAAATTTTTTCATACAAATACATTTTAATACTTTTGCACCCAAAATAGTTAAAATTTTGATGCTGAATCGGTTAAAGTTGGTGTGCTTCTAAAGTTTAAAACAAATGAAAATGAATACAATAAACAGTATCACTTATTTCCTACCACAAAGGAACTATTTTCATTTACTAACATAGTCCTTGTCCTAGCTGAACTGAGGAGAAAAAGTTTATGTCAATGATTATAAAGCAAAACTAGGTCTCCATGACTCAGTAAAAGGAGAAACATTTTTAGGAAACAGAGCTGTCCAAAGAGAGAATATCCTGCACCTTTGAAGGTGCTAAGATCCTTTTTACTAGGATTATTCAAATCATACTACATTTCCATTTGACACATCCAAGCAACAGACAGAAAGTTGGACTAATTGTCTCTTGTTCTCTGATTTCCTGTATTACAAAATAAACAGCATCAGTTTAGTAATAATAGTAATATCAACAGTCCAAAACCCACTCTCAAAACTGTCATTGTTGGCAGGGGTAGGATGGATTGGGAAATTGGGCTTGACAAATATACACTATTGATATTATGTATAAAATATATAGCTAATGAGAGCATACTATACAGCACAGAGAACTCCACTCAGTACTCTGTGGTGACCTAGATGGGAAAGAAATCCAAAAAAGAGGGATATATGTATATGTATGGCTGATACACTTTGCTGTACCACAGAAACTAACACAACATTGTGAAGAAACTATTGTTTAGTTGCTAAGCGGTATCCGACTCTCCTACAACCCTATGGACTGTAGCCTGCCAGGCTCCTCTGTCCATGGGATTTCCCAGGCAAGAATATTGGAGTGGATTGCCATATCCTCCTCCAGGGGATCTTTCCAACCCAGGGACTGAACCCCTGTCTCCTGCACTGCAGGTGGATTCTTCACCACTGAGACACCAGAGAAGCCTTATACTCCAAAATAAAATTAATTTTTTAAAGTGTTGTTGTTTTTTCTATAAAAAAATCTTTGATTTCTAAGGGAACATAAATATATCACTGAGATTTAAATGATTTCTTGACTAACTGCTATAAACTAAGATAATTCCATCTTTCCTATTCAATTTAATAGGGAACACTACTATTTTTGATAATTTTTTTTCTCATTAGAAACACGGATTTCTTCAAATAGCTTTAAGTAAGTGGAAGAGTAACAAATGAGCGTCACCCGCGTTTCTGACAGTTAAGGAGAACTACTGAAAGGCAGGAGAGTAAGCTGTTTTCTGACTTATTCTCCCAGAACCTTAGATGATATTTAGATGGGGCATATTAAGAGCTAAAAGTCTTAATGCAGGAGTTTTTCTCGAAACTGTATTTCTTGAAGTGGTGGTTTTGAAACTTTTTGTTATAAGCAAGAAAGCCCTTTCTTCAAACAAAATTCTATGAGGAGCCCAAGTATAAAACTGATTAAAGAATATAGCTATCTGATTGGAGAAGTAGAGGAGCTAAACTAACTCCTGACCCCATCCCATGGACCCACAGTCCCTGCTTTCACCTCTGATGGGTTCTGAGATGTGTTTGAAGCCTTTGCTTTAAAAACATAAATAGTTTCATCATAAACCCTCAGCTTGCCAGTGCTAAGCCATGAAACGTGATACCTAAAGTGAATTTAATGTGTCCTTTTAGGCTGTTTCACTGTAAAAGACAGGCTTGGAGCACCCTGGGATAGAATAGAGTAGCCCCTACTAATAAGAGATACAGAAGAGAAACTTGAGGAGCTAAGATACTTTTATTATTCTGGTTTTGTAGTTCTTGGGTTAAACTTACTTTTCATCCTATCTAGTATAAATATAGGAATATGCTACCAAGTTGTTACTTTTATTTCTTTTCCTTATAGCTCACTAGCTCAGAAAGGTCAGTTTGTAAGAACTGAAACAGATATACAATTTTCAGAGTATTTTTTCTAAAGTCATGAAAATTATAAAATATGCATATATTATAACCTAATGATATACACATACAGCTGTGCTTTCCCTTTGAAAGCATTGGTTTTTGAGGAATTTGAAAATTTTAAATTATAAATTAAATTTACTTTAAAAATTTACATTAAATGTATAATTTTAAAACTATAAATAAGTTACTTAAAAGAAAGGCTTTAAAAAAATCCTCAGTAATGTAAAAGACTAAAAATCTGATTATCTTGGGTGTCCTAAGTTGTCTCAACCTGGGTTACTTCTATACGCAACTACATAGACGTGGGAAATACTCTTTCCTCCTAAAACTGCCCATCTTTTGCTAACAAAACCATAATCAATACATTATTTAACATATTTCTAAAGGGAGACTGAGAATTTCCAAAAGTGCCTCAAGATTCGGCCCCATGGCTCAATTCTATTATTATGTATACAACCTAAAAATAAATCAAAGCACAAATAAAGGTAGCCTCGTGGTCCTTATTTTATAGTCATAATTTGAGGGGAAGCAGGGACCTCAGTACAATCTTCCCATTCTTCATGGAAGAAGAAACCCACCCAAGGGAATAAATTCACAGAGGCTTTGTGGTAAAGGCTAAAACCACAGGTTTTAGAGTCTCCTCTGTACTCAGTAGTTAGGTGACTGGAAAAGTTGCCCAATATCAACCTCAGCTTTGTCATCTATAAAACCAAGATTCTTCAGTTCAACAAATCCCCTGAGCAACTACTTGTTGAAGGTCAACCATGTGCCAGGCGCTGTGTTGGGCACTAGGTTACAGCAGCCACCAGGACAGATAGTCTCTGGTCTGCCAGGTTCTAGCTGTTAACAAGGAAAACAGGCTGAAGCAATTACTTAGAATGACTATGATCAATGCAATGAGAAGAGGGACTGGGAACTATATAAGCACATTACAGGAGGCTTCCAGAAACGAAGCAGAGAAGGCTGCCCTGGAGAAAATAAACAGAGGTATCCCACCTCAGATACTGATCAAATAAAAACACTTCACACACACTAGTATACAGTAGGTGCCTAATTAACGCTATGTTCCAGTCCCTGAAAAATTATCTGAGGAATGAATAAATACCATTTATATACTATTATTCTCTTTCTTTCTATCTCTCACGCAGCTTAATCAGATGACAAAGCACACAAATTGAATGTAAAAGCAAAAGGGGTAAAAATGCAGAGTAAGAACTGCCATGATGCGGTTTCAACACATCTCATTACGGTGTAATAGGGCTGGGACAGGAAAACTGCCATATAGAAATCACTATTAGCTGATAGGCATCCTCTCTTTGAAGGTCAACTCAAAAGTGCTTAAAATCAATTTGGGAAACCTTGCACTATTTACCTGTAAAAGAGAGTTAGAGTCCAGTTGCACAACTGAGGACCTGGGTGGCTCTGCAGTTAAAACATAATTAAAGTGAAATCTGCCCATAAAAGAAAAAAATTATGCACTATATGCATATAGCACTGTAAATATAATTATGTTTGAACACCATTTTCAGTTAACCTTTCAGTAGAGAAAGATGTTAAAAAATAATCAAATCAATTATATTGCCATTAAAAATCATATTCAAAAAAGTAAAGAATACGGCAAAGTATCCATTTACTATTAAATTTTTAATAATCAGAACAAAATCTGCATACTCACTAAAATAACTATGGGAGAATATATATGCATGGCAGACAAAGACTAGATGAAAACATTAAAAAATGAAAATTTCACATGAGATTATGGGTGAAATTTTTATGGTGTGTGTGGTATTTACGTTTTCTTTAATAGTGTTATGACATTGCTTGATTAGAAAATACAACAAACAGGGACTTCCTTGGTGGTCCAGTGGCTAAGACTCCATGTTCCCAACACAGGGGGCCCAGGTTCGATCCCTGGTCAGGGAAATAGATCCCAGATGCCACAATTAAAGATCCTGCAAGACTGGGAGCAGCCAAATAAATGAGTAAATATTCTAAAAACAAAACAAAACAATAGCTTCAAGGCCTTAAAATTGCAAATAGGCTAAACTATTTTTGTGGTCATTTGTCTCATGCTGGAAACAAAATTTACTTTCTGGTTTTAAAGCAAAACACGTGCTACCTAAATGTTTTTTCAGAGGGAGGAGGAATCTCTGAGTATGTATAGCATTCAGGTGTATTCTAGACATTGTGGAGGGCTGCTGTCCCATGGTAGAGAAGTCAGACTGGTTCTAAGAGTCCACAAGAGCACCCCTAGTCTCCAGAGAACAGATTTAGGCCAAGCCAGTTTCCATGGTTCTGTGTACTGGCTCTTCTCCTGAAGGTCAGATGCCCCTTAATCAATTCCTGATTCTTAATTCATGAATTACATCAAATTTTCTCTGCAGAAAAGCATTTAATGGAAACAAAATTCATTTCATCACAGTATAAAACTTTGGGGCAGTGCTACAAGTAGTTCTTCTTACAGGATTGGTAAGAATGTCTGTTTAGCTCTTCACTATACCCCCAGGGCCAAACACAGTGCCTATGAATATTTGTTGGGGGAAAAAAGCTTTGAAATATATCTATATTTTGTATTATGGCACACAATTTTCCTTCATTAAGCACTCATTTACTGAGGAGCTACACAAAACAACTGAGCTCGTTTTCACTGGTAAAATCCTTACTAACAAAATTACTTTAGTCATTAAAATATTAAAACATGCTCAAAAACATTCTCATATAATACACTCTGTTTATTAAAATATAGCAATGGATGTTCAATGAATATTTACCAATTTATCTGTAACAAATCAGTTTCATGTATGAATAGTATACATCTAAATTTGTAGACTATATAGAAACAAAACAAAGGTGATAGATTCATTCCAAAGAATTAGTTCTGTGGTGGAATTCAGGAGAAAATGGCATACTTCTTATAAAGATAGACAAGTGCAAATCTGAACTTAGAACCATTATTTCTCTATAAGAGAAAACTATATTTTAATGATGTTCTATATTTTAGAAGAGACTTAAAAACAGGTTCTCAATGTAATACACTCTAAAAAGTTAATGGATTGTTTTGAACTGTATGCTTAGCACAAAAAAAAAGTCATTAAAAATTTTATAATTATACAGGGCCATAGCTACACTGAATTTCTAGGCCTCTATATTTTGGCTGTCTTGTACTTTAAATTAAATGATTAACAGTTTATTGGCCTAGTTAGCCACAAAAGCATGTTTTTTTGGTAAGATTTTATGTTTAGAAAAACAGACTTTGTTTTTTATGCCAATTCTGGGTCAAATAAGAACATTTGGAAGATTTTAGAAGATAACTATAATTTTTAAGTATCATGTTAGTTTTGACCTACTACCAACTAAATAAACTGTTTTTAAGGCCGCTAAAATACACAAACTGAGAATCCTTTGAAATCTGTATTCGTACATACACTGAGAACTCTTAGGACTCTGTATTCAATTTAGTTTCACTTCTCCCTCTGTGAGTCAGAGTTCTGTTTAGCCAGCTGAAAATACTTACTTCTACGTGTTTGTATTCAAACTAAAAGTTACAAATCTACCAAAATCACGGAATGCCTGAAATAATGGTAGGAACAAAGAATAATGAATCCAAATGAAAACAAGGATATCTACCACTTTTTTTTAAAAAGGTATCCGAGAGAATACTTTTCTTAATTACAATTTTTTTTGGTCTTTACATAGTAGAGGTATTTTTCAAAGCGTTAATGTTAAAATATTTAGAAATAACAGTCAAGTTCTTAGAAAAAATTAAGTGAGAAATCTGACAACCCAAATTTGTACCCACAACAAGAGTTTGTAAATTACTGTAAGCTGGAATCATTACCTGAGAGACAAGTTTCAATAAAATTGCCAAAAATGATCTCAAGATAATACAAATTCAAGTACTGAGGTGAATACAGACAGCAGTGAATGTGATCCAAGTAGCAACATCTAAGAAACTGTGGCCAAAGATAATCTAATTTCAGAAGATCCCTTTGCTAATACTAATTGAAGCTTAGAGGCTTAGAAACTCTATCCTCTCTACCTGTTTTTTCTACCTGAGAAAGCTGATTTTAATGCTGATAAAGATTAAAAGCCTTTAAGTTGGACAGATTTCTCCCGGCAAGCTCTGACCCCAGATCTGAGGAGTGAAATGTTTTTTTGAAAGATCTTTAGGCCACTAACATCCTGGTGGTGTACCTTCTGCTGGCATGTAGGTTAAGTATGTAACATAATTTGATGGTGAAACACAAACTAGTCATATAATGAAATATCTTATCTTTATTACTAAAGTTTGTGGATATGATCCAAAAGTTATTTTAGGCTGAAAGTAATTTCCCCCTACTTTTCTCAAGGTAGTGTATTAAATCTTTCACAGAAGTCTAACACAAGAATGCTATTCTTGAGTCCAAGTGACATTATCACTGAAAGGCTGAAAAGTCATTCATCTGTCCATTATCTTTCCCATTTGCAAAATAAAGTAACCACTACCTATTTCACTCCGGATACAATAATTCAATTTGAAGGATAATAGTAATTCGTACTGGTAATATCAACTTATAAAAAAACACAAAAATGAAAGTGAACCACCACATTAATAGTTATGGAATCTTTCCTAGTACTTTCTGGAATCATCTGCAATAACTGGACTAAAGTCTAAGTATTTCAATAGCATAGTATGAAATCTAATTCTTCTCAAAAAGCCAATTTATATCAAGTAAGTAAAATATAAAAGTAATTATGTACAAATATATTTAAATAGTGGTATGCTTAACCTAAATCAAAGTATTTAATTATTAATATCTTAAATTTTATCATTGTAATTAACTATTATTAGAGATCTGTATACTGCAAATGTGTTTTCAGGAACTGTTCTTGAAGTCTTGAAGCATTTTTCTGGATATAGAAAAAGAACAGTAAAATTTCTAGATAAATCTCCCCACACAAAAGGTCTCTACCCTCCTGACCTTCATTTGTCTGGTTTACCACTGTGATTACCACAGGTCCAGTGCCTGATACACAATGGATTTCAGCAAATGTTAATTGAAAAATCACTTCTAAATATACCACAAAGATTTATTAAGAAGTGTGATGCTGTTTCCTTTGAAATTAAACCAGCCAATACTCCTCCTACATTTTTAAAGTTTGAAAGTACATTTCTTAAAAAAGAGTTAAGAATATATCTGCTGCTTTTTAAAGGAAATCTTTTAAGACTTTAGCCAAATATAGTATTACTATATTAGCTGAGCACATTCTGTCTCCAAGTTTTACCACAACAGAAGGATGGAACACATACCTGCCACAGTCTCCTCCCCATTCTGTTCTTTGACACGGAAGGGTGTCCCTTCAAATTAGGAGGTGTTTAGCTCAGGCCATCATTACCAACAGGTCCAAAGTACCTATCTGCCATCACCTACAAAAAAAGTAACATCACTTTACTATTCTAGATGTGATTCAGTCTTATTAGGAAACTTTAATCCTATGCCTTGGTTTTTAAAAAGTAAATATAACTTTAAAAAATTAATTCCCTCATAGAAATTTTAAAAGAATCATCAAAATGCCAAACTCAGTAAGATATGTGAAACTGAAAACTTAAAAATATCTTTCAGTTCAGTTCAGTTCAGTCGCTCAGTCGTGTTCAACTCTGTGACCCCATGAATTGCAGCACGCCAGGCCTCCCTGTCCATCACCAACTCCCAGAGTTCACTCTAACTCACGTCCATCGAGTCGGTGATGCCATCCAGCCATCTCATCCTCTGTTGTCCCCTTCTCCTCCTGCCCCCAATCCCTCCCAGCATCAGAGTCTTTTCCAATGAGTCAACTCTTCGCATGAGGTGGCCAAAGTACTGGAGTTTCAGCTTTAGCATCATTCCTTCCAAAGAACACCCAGGACTGATCTCCTTTAGAATGGACTGGTTTATAAAACAACCAAGTCACAATTTCAATATAGATTTTCAAAATGTGAAAAAAAATTTCAAAATGTGACTATATGCAGGGTATAATATGAAAGCTGAGATGAAGAAATTGAGAATTGTAAAAAATTGTAAAAAATTAACCACACAAGTTATGAAAGACAACTTGGTTAAACTAAGAGGTAGGAGAAGTTGTGTGTTTATATGTTTATGTATAAGCCTCACTAGGCTTATATTTGTATCCTAATTTACTATGTAATAAGTGTAATGGATCATTAATGCTGGGAACAAGTCAATACTACTTAAATAAACTAGTGGTACCCCACTCCTAAATATATGGTATATCTGATACAATGACTGGTGTTTGTTTTTGCAAGAAAGTTACTGCTAAATGGTTTTTCAATCAGCGCATTATGAAACGTTAGATGGTACAAACTGAAAATCATTCTCTGAAAACTCAGATTTGTGTCTAAAAATGCTATGGTTATACTCAGAGTAGGTAAACCAATCAGGAGAATTAAATAAAAACTATCATTGTTTGTCATATTAAATAACAGTAAATCATGCTTTTGAAGAGTTGAAGGATTTTTGTTATTGTTCTTTAAGCCCTGAAGTTCTGTAAACCACAGTGGATGAATATTAGGTAGGGTGATTTCCCTCAGCACTTTTTCTTTTTGATTCCTGCTATGACACACAACGTTATGAAGAGCCCTTTTAAGATAAGAAATTATGTAAGCACACCAGTCCTTTAGTAAAATACTTGTAGGGTAAGTTAAAGCTTAGGCTGAACAGTTACACTGTTTTCAATGAAAAGCAAAAGAGCATTTTCTTGGTGGGCCCAGTGGAGCAATCCTGTGCTGTTGGTAGCCTAGGATCTACAATGTCATTTCCTGGTGTCTCCTTGTTCGGACACTCCTTAGGCAGCCATCTACAGGATGTGGACTAGAAGAAAGGGTAGGAAACAGCTGCCAAAAGGAGGGAGGTTACTGTCCAAAATGAATTATTAATCATATTATAGGAAATTGATAACCTATTTGAACCCGTTCTTAAATCACACAGTAATGGCAAGATGTTTTACCGAACGAGAGTCTACTGAGAAGAGCTGCCAAGACATGCACACTGCAAGCAGAGAATCAACAAACGAGTTCCTCAGTATTTCTGGATGAAAAGCATACTTACCTGATGTTTTTTCAGTTTCTGATACTGGGATTACTTTAGGACACCTCTCTAATTCAAAGTATCTTTTTAAAATTTGGGATTAAACTTCAAAAATTAAAGAAGTCATCTTGACAATATACATTATGTAATAAAACAGACTGGTTATTTCGGCAGGAGAGGATGGACAGGAAATAAATTTGAAGGATTTGGGCTTTGGAATCAGAGTGCATGGATTCAAATCCCAGTTCTGTCACTTAACAGCTGTGTGTTCTTAGATAAGCCACTTAGCCTCTCTGTGGCATAGCCCCCTTATCTGTAAAATGGGAGTAATGATATTATCTACTTAATAGGGGTGCTGTAGGCATTGAGAGGAATAATACATGTAAAGTGCTTGGAATATTTGCTGGCACATGGTATACCTACAAATTAGACTTTTTATGACTCTTATTTAGGGTAATAACTTTTGAGTTATATAACAAAAAAAGTCTTTGTTTCAATTTTGCTAAATTTGGAGATTGGCATAGTGTTCTGGGTCAGTTATACTTCAAAAAACAAACAAACCCATAGAAAAAAAGATCAGATTTGTGGTTGTTGAGTCAGGGTAGGGAACTCAGGGAGGGGAATTGGATGAAGGTGGTCAAAATCTACAATCTTGCAGTTTTAAAATGTGCCATGTACTCAGTGGCGTCTTACTCTTTTCGATTCCATGGACTGTGGCCTGTCAGGCTCTTCTGTCCATGGAATTCTCCAGCAAAGAGTACTGGAGTGGGTTGCCATTTCCTTCTCCAGAGGATCTTCCTGACTCAGGGATCGAACCCCCGTCTTCTGTGCTCCTGCATTACAGGTGTATTCTCTACCTGCTGAACCATTAAGTAAGTACTAAGGATATACTGTATAACATGATAGATATAATTAACACTGTTGTATGTATATGAAAGTTGTCAAAAGACTGAATCCTAAGAGTTCTCATCACACATACACACAATTTCCTAAATGCTGAAACAAAGTCCACAAAACAATTTTATTTTCCATTTCATAGCTTTGGGCATATTAAGCAGTGTTAGAATAAGCTGGCTTTAACAGGTAGACATTGATCAATCATAATTTATGCCTTCAACCCCAACATATACATATTTTCTCTAATCTAAGCCTCAAGATGAATCATTAATATATGACTCATTTAAGGGGTGTTTCATAGAACGAACAAGCTTTTGATATAAATAATCTTAACATAGTAAAAAGAGAAATTGTTCTTTTTTCACCACCCCCCCAAGTATAGTACAAGTCCAGCCAAGTTTTAACAAACTTTTTTTTTTTACAATATTCAAAGGTAAAGGGAATAAACTTAATAAAGAAGAAAAACATAATTATTAGTGAAGTGCTTAGAAATATCAGAATACTCCTATGTCCTTGCATTCTTCACAACAACAAAAAAAGAAAGACCTTTAGGAAGGGGAAAAAGGAAGCCAGAAATACTAAGAGAAATATTAAATCATTAAAATTTAATGACAAAGTTATTTTATTTTAAATGATAAATATGTATATGATATATCTACTTTAATGTTTTAATTTTTTAGATAAGGTTTGATAATATGATTTTTAAATCTAAATTTCAAAGCTGAAAACAAAAATCCTGCATAAAAAATGATTTATTCAATTTTGACTCCCTTGAATAAATGTCATTCTTAATTTGCTCACACATACTTCTTTTTCCAAAGTATATCACTTATTTGTTTAGACCAAAGGTACATAAGACCATGTTTATAACTTTTAAATATATTACAGGATACTGATTATATAAACTGCAAAGATCAAGTACCCTTTAAGACCAAAACCTGGCAACCTACATAAAAACTTACCTAACTATTTGCTTTAAAAATAAATTAACTGTATAAAATACAAAACTCCAAAATATAAATGCAAATGTGTATATCCTGATTGGTAATCTAAATCAGCAGCTTCAGTCATACAAATCTTGTTACTTATCACTATGACTATATTTGAGCAATAGGATACAATAATATTAAGGATTAAAGGCTAGTACCATAGTTTTCTCCCTTCAAATAAATGTAATTCAAGTTACTTTTGAAATTACACAGAATGATTTAAGAGGATTTTAAGTCAGAAAAAATTTAAACATACAAATTAATGTGCCATACTATTACTACAAACAGTGCAATAGATATTTCTGGACATCTCCCTGAATTGATTGAATATGATTAGATTAAAAACTAGCTTAGGCACTGAAATTTCTACACTGTTAATATTCAAATAAGAAGTCTTTTGAGTCCAAATCCATAATGCTGTAATGTACATAAAAAGGTTATTTCCTAAGCTACACTTGAAATCATTTTAGTAATTTTAGGAGTACTTCTACTTAAGTATAAAGCAATAACTGAAAGCAAACTAGGTCCCAAATATCACATTTTTTTGCCAATTTAACATTATAAGAAAGAAAATGTATAGTATGTCACAATATCTCCTTTCAGTCTCAATGTAAAATATAATAGGGAAAAAAGCTCCAAAGTGAGCCACCTCACCTACTAACAAAAGAACTGTAAACCCCCCAAAAAACAATAACAACAAAACAACATAAAGAACTGCAAAACTTAATTCACATTTATTGAAAAAAAGAACTTAGAAGTATCATTAAAGGTGAAATAGTTGGACATCATTCATGAACTGTCCTCCAGTCCAGTGAGATAATCAACTCACTTGATTCGAGTGACGTCGACTAAGGAGAGCTCACCAGCACAGGAACATTTATGTTTTCAGCCTTACCATATTTTGAAACCATCTGGCAGCAATGCCTTTCTGGTTCACCCAGCCTAATCTGTTCAGAACTGAATATAAAACTAGCCCTACATGCACCTTGGGGAAACCAAAGAACAGCACACATGAATAATAATGTTCCAAATGAGCAGCTCTAAACTAGTTTATACTTGAAAGGTGTTTTAAAAAACATTTCTATTGAAGATGTTAAAGCTCTTTTAAAAATACTAGAATGGTTCAAGAAATCTTAAAATTCTTTTTTCTGATTTTAATCCTATCACTAAAGAAACCATCTGAAGAGATTCCTCTACAAAGAGAGTTACTGATAAATGAAACACTATCAATTCTATAATGAAAGGACCCAAGGTTTTTTACAACTTACTTTGCACAAAATTAGTCTGCTTAGCCCTAAAATGCTTAGAGGAAGGGGGGAAAAACTGAGAGAAAAAAATACTCATGAAAGCCCTTTTTTCTTTTACATCCTGTTACGACAGCACTACATTACTGTTTCTGGCAGCACTTACATTTCTTTTGCTTAAAATCAAGAGTCAGAACTGCTACTCAAGACATTTTTTTTTTTTTTAATCTAAGAATGTGCTAGGGTCAATATCCCTGTTAAAACCAAATTCAGTCACCCTCACCAACTGGCATAAAAACAAACGACTTTTTCAGGATAATTTTTCAAAAGCAAGGCACAGAAGCAAGGCACAGCTTTTTCGAACAGCACCATATAAGTTAAAGCTTTCAGACAAAGACTGAGAAACAATGATCAATACCAGCGAATCTTAAGGTGCGTGCCTGCAGGTTAGGCACACACAAACACTCCAACCCAACAAAACAGTCACTGTTCCTGGGATGAAGCTGCTTCTCCCTCCCTCACTGGGAACCACTCTGTTTCTCAATCCTGTGATTTTCCCTTTTCAGATAAACTCTCACTCTCCAAAAGAACTGCTTCTTCCTTTCACGTTACATGGAATCCCAACTTAAACATGTTACATACAAATTCTCTATCAGTAGTGTTCCAGACATGTTTTCTCCCAGCAAAGATGAGCCCCTTCTCATGTTTTTCTTTACAGCTGGAGTGAGATGACAGAAAAGCGCTGTGGCATTCCCGCTCTGCCCAATCTCTTCCCCACATCCCTCCTCTATCCATCCCCTTTCCCGCTTCTTAATCCTCCTATCCCGAATCTCTCACTGAAGCCCTGCCAGAGAGTTTGATCCTTCCCTAACCTAAACTAAGGATATGCAATGGAACCTTTTTCTTCTCGGGGTTCTGCTTTTCCCTGTTACCCACAGAGAGATGGGGAGGGATGTATTGGAACAAAGAATTTTAAGTCCCTTTCTCTAGAACTTTGGTGTAAATACACAGGGAAAGGGCATCCACCAGGGCTCTTCTTTCCTGCCATTTGACCCCCTTCCTCTCGGAGCTCTTTCCTAGCCTCTCATTCCCCGCAAAGGTCAGGAGCTTGTTCCCTTCAGGCCCTAAGGCTCGCAGCAGTCCCTGGTCAGCTTCCCAGTCTCCCTCCTGAAAGGGACAGATAACATTTCCATTCTCTTTCATCAACTTCTCCTTAAGTCCCAGGGCTTCTTCAAAACATAATATAGCTAAGGACTTAACTCTGAGTCTTGCCCTGAAATGGATGCCCAGCCTTCCCTGAAGTGGGGTACAGTCTCTCCCCGAAGGGTTTTTTTGGCTCCAACCCCAATGCCAGTGCGCTCAGCTCCAGCAAGAGAATCTCTCCTCTCAGGGAGAATGAGTCCCTACGAGGCCACATGCCCCAGCAGGTCAGGACTCCCGATCTCCCTCCCCTAGGATCCTCAGCACTGCTGGCGTGGTCCATTCCTGCGGCGCCTGCCCCTCTTCTAAGGAGACCCCGTTCTCACTCAATCCCAAGTTGCTCAGTCCTCTCGTAGGCAGGCGGGCTGAGATTTTTCCTTACAGAGCCCCCAGCTCCTTCCACGGCCGCAAAGACCCCGAGAACGCAAAGGAAGCTCGGGGTCTGTCCCCCGACGGCGATCCCGGCCCAGGCAGGCCCGGTCCTTGCCCCTCGGACGCCCCGCGCTGGTCCGTCCTGCCATCCGCCGCGCTGAGCGCGCTCAGCCCCCCGGGGGCTCTGCCCCGGGGCCGCCCTCCTCCGTCCTGCCCGCGTGCCGCTCGCCTTCCCGGCCCGCCTCGCCGGCCGCGAGCTCTGCGCTGCTGGTTCCCACCCGTAGCCCCGGACTCCCTGGGCCGCTCGTCGCGGAGCCCGCTCGGGCCGCTACCTGCAGGAGCCGCCGCGCCTCTCAGAGCCCCGCCGCCGCCATCTTGCATTTCAAACCGGCTGCACTTTTCAGGGAGTCAACTCTGACCTGTGAACCCTATACCCGGAACCGCTCGGTGGGCCGGCTCACGGCTTCGGCAGCGCGGCGGACCCGGCGGAGCACAGAGAGTCGGGGGTGGGGGTGCGAGGCGAGGCGCGCGCCCCAGCAGCCGACCGGGGGCGGGAGGGGGAGGGGAAGAGCCGGCCGAGGCGGGGCCCTCCCGCGCGCGCACCCTCCGCGCGCCCCCACCCCGCTCCGCGCCTGGGTCCCTACCCTGGGACCCTGCTGCTCCCCTGGGGTTCGACCCGGGTCTCTGCCCCCAGGATTGGCGCACGGCTGGAGGTAGGGAGCCGCCCCGCCCCTCTGTCAACAGAAGCCCTGCCCCCGTCTACGGAAGCTCCACCCTCTGTCAACAGAAGCCCCGCCTTCCCCAGGTCTTGAAGCGGCCCCGCCCCCTTGCCGGTGATAGCTCCGCCTGCTATTGGCAGAAGCCTGGTCTTCATTCAGGTCAATCCAGAAGGCACCTCGCCTTCTGCCAGTTGTGGCCCCGCCCCCTGGGCGCTCCGCCTTCCTAGTGTCACCGCTGGATCGCGAGAAACGCCCCTTGTCATCAAGAGCTCCATTTGGTGGCAATATTACCCCAAGCCCCGCCCCTTTCGGCGGGAGCCCCACCCACTGTCAATAGAAGCCCCGCCTTCCTGAGACCTTTCTTGGTTCTAGCCCGAAGCCCCACCTCCTGTCAATTGCCGCCCCGCCTCCACTTGCCTCCTATTCGGCCAAAAGCCGCCCCTCCACCGTCGGACACCGAAAGTTCGGTTCAACCTCACTTGGAACTGCCGTTCAAGACCAAGCCACCCTCTGCTCTAGAAAGCCCTCCTTTGCCTTCTCACGAGTCACTCTTCTGAAGGGCTTTCTTTTCAAGCTGTGGTCGTCAAATCCCGACAGCTTCAATGGGAACCAGCCCCGCAGCGAGGGACCCAGGCTTTGGGGAAAATGGCCCCTCCCCACCACCCTCCTTCCCTCCGCCCCCCACATCGTTTATAAAATGGAGAAAAGTACAGACCAAAGCAAAGAGAAACGGCTCACCCTCAAGCTAGTCGGCTCAGATTCACGGACCGGGACGTGTGAGAATTCTCTGGTAGCTTAGTGTTCATTCCCCGCCGCCACCCCAGTCCTGGACCCTCTGTGCTTTGACAGCAGCGCTCCGCTGAGCCACATTAATCCCAAAACATGCAGTTGCTTAAAGCGAAAGCTTGATGGTTGAAATCAATGTACACCAGCTTCTTTTTACTTATACGGTTCCTCTTAGAACCCCAGAACTTGTGGAAGCAGAAGCAAGCAAAGATTAATCTTGTAAAAGTAGGCATTCAATTCTGCCATAGTCCACACCATGTATGCAACAACAAAAAAATTTAACATTACTCTCCTGGAATTCAATTTATTGACATGTATACTACGTACAAGAAACCACTGTAATTGTCTAATAATATAAAGGTGAAATAAGCAAAAGTAATGTATTTTTAAATGTTATACTAGTTTCAATAAAAATCAGAAAATATTTTTCACTGTGGGAAAACCTGGCACCAGTATGAGAACTGCAATACAAAACGTGCCCCCACAAAATTTCAATATGCCCCCTAGGGGGCAGTACTGTGCCCCCGAGACCTGCTTAGGATTTATCTGAGGAAATGAAATGCTTCAGATAGGGAAATTCATCTTTTGTTGAGCATTTAACAGCTAGGTTTTTGAGTACCAGTGTATGCCAGGCACTGTGGAAGCTGAAAAGCTGAATCAGGCAACGTTTCTGTCTTCAAGGAGATTACAGTTTAGTAACCAAGCAAAAAACGTTGAGCATAAAAACATCAAGCAAGGTGAGCAGTCAGAAAGATCAAGGAGAAATACATCAAGAGACCCCCTTTAAGGGTATGAATTAATGAATATAAATCTTACCTTTCTCTCTCTCTTCCCCTCTCTCTCTCTCCCTCCCTTTCCCCCCCTTCTCTCTTTTCTCCCACTCCTCCTCCCCCTCCCCCTCTTCTTTAGTATCAATTTATAGTCACCTTCTCTCTATAAGCTGTCTGCCTGGTTCACTGCCTAGTGCCAGCAGCCCAGAGTTCTCCCAATTTAGGGCCATGCCCAGAGGGCAGTTCTGTCCAGGAAAACAATTTCAATAGCTCAGTGCTGAGAACAGTGTCCTTAGCTGAATTGCTGCCAATTATTTGGTATCCTTGTACAAAGCAAGACTGTTATCATCACTCAAAAAAGAAAAAACTGGTTGCAGACCTAAGCAATATGAATATATGTTTAGCATAGCAGATTGTGCCAACCCACATAAATCTGTTTAGAGATCATGTTCACAGAGTACCTTGTTTTTATTAAAATAAACTCATTTGTAAAAATTGTAAATATGACTGATTTCAACAGCTGTGTGGCTCCAGAAGTAAGTTTTTTACCCATGGATTGGCACAATTAGAAGAGTCTAGATTTCTTTATGCATATGTTTTGTGATTTGTTATACACAGTCTGGTATGACAAAACTTCAGTACTCTTAGAGATGAGAAGTTATCCAGCAGGTTTTTAAAAAGCACAGAATTTTTGCCATTCAGAGCTTTTTCTACCTTTGGAAAAGTATTTGTAGGAAATGAAGAGCTTTGAGTCAAAAGTTCTAAGCACTGGTGTCATCTGAAGAGGAATAGACTTCCAACACTACTTTTTGAAGTAGTTTCCTTCTGTTATTATTTTCCTTTTTCTACTTTTGGCGAGAAAGTCTTCTAAAAAAACATGATACCATGAAACAGATCGGCCAAAAAGACATCAAACCAAGACACTTCAAACTTTTAACTAGAGCTAGGTGAACCTGAGAATTTAGTTTAGCCCTAGTAAAATACTCCCACTATTCCCTCTAAGGGCTACTTCAGAAGGTGAACAAAAACATTTCTACTTGAAGGCAGTTCAGACTGAACAAACTTTCAAAGTCCATTTAGGGTCAAGTCATCTCCTATTCCTATTAGAGAATGCTTTGTGAAAATAATAATGTTATTGATAACAACAGTAAAAACAAGTTAGTATATTTGTAAATGCCCTCTCCACTATTCTGCTCCCCTATTTCTGTATCTGGTGTAAGTCCATATATAAAATTATAAATGCAAAGCAAAAAAAAACAAAATGAAAAACAGAAAAAACTGATTTCCCGGTATTTTTTCAAAGAGTGAAATGTTGATACACTTAGAAAAATCATGGTGTCATCTGGGTTGGTTCATTCATTGGTGTGTACTCTATTTCCACCACAAAGTTAGTGCTCATGTCAACACTACTTCTGAAAAATGTGCTAGTGTATCTTTTTTGACCTAAAATCTTAGGACACAAATGACCCCAGGGGAACACCCAGAAACCAATACTACAGTGAGAAAATGCAATGCATCCTGTTTTTAAAGTCATAGCAGAGGAAATTTAATATGCATTGAAATTATTGGGGAATTTGATTAAAATGTAGATTCTAGACCCTGCTCCCAGTAATGTCTCATTCTGTAGGTCTGGAATGAGGCCGTGAATCTTCATTTGACAGGCAGCTGGTGACTCTTATGTAAATGACCTATAGACTTTACTTTGAGAAATATTGATCTAGAAAAAAGCTTAAATTGGGAAAAAACGTTCTGCATTCTTGTAGAACTAAGAGTTACAAGTATATAAAAAGTCAGTATCTCTAAGAAGAGATAACCATTCCTAAAAATGTCAGTTGGTTGAATATCAACACTGAAAAGTAAAACTCTATTTGAGTTATCAAGAAATTTTGGACCCATTGTAAACTTCCATCTTCCAGGAAACTTTAGGGCCTGCTAAACTCTAGACACTGTTTTATTTTTCCTCTTTTCTTTTTCTATTTATGTATTTAATTTTGGTTGCACCAGGTCTTCATTGCTATCCATAGGTATTCTCTAGTTGTAGCGAGTGGGGGCTACTCTGTAGTTGGGATGCAAGGGCTTCTTATTGTGGTGGCTTCTCTTGTTGTGGAGCTTGGGCTCTAGGCTCATGGGCTTCAGTAGTTGCAGCACGTGGGCTCAGTAACTGTGGCTCGAGGGCTCTAGACTCAGGCTCAGCAGTTGTGGCACATAGGCTTAACTGCCCTGTGGCATGCAGAATCTCACCGGACCAGGGATTGAATCTGTGTGCCCTGTACTGCCAGGCAGATTCTCAACCACTGGACCACCAGGGAAGTCCAACTGTGGACACTTTGGATGTACTATTTCATTTTACCTTCCTGGTGTCTCTGTGAGGCAGTTGGTATTGTTTGCAGTTAACATAATGCCCAGTAACCTGCAAAGGAAAGTGGGTTTTGAACCCAGACCAATCCCACAATCTAATGAAGATGCTACATATGGGGCTTTTCAGCAGGAAGGTATTGCATTGGCCAGGCTACAGTATGCTCAGGATATGAGAGAATTCACTGGGGTGGAAGTCAGATGCTCTTCTGTTCAGATCCCAGACCCTCTGCACCAGTGGAAGGTTGTTGCTGCATAACAAATCCACTGAAACATAGAGGCTTAAAAGCCTAAGTAATTATTTAGTTCATAACTCTGTGGGTTGGCTGGGTGGTTTGGCTGATCTTGGCTGGACTCACTCATGCATCTGTAGTCAGCAGGTGGTTGACTGGGTGCTGCCTAGTCCAGGATGGACTCATTCATACACCTGGCAGTTGGCTGAGTGTCAGAGTAACATCTAGGATGGCCTCAGTCACACCACAGTGGTTGGCTGTTGATCACAGTCGTTACTGGACCACATATGTCTCAGCTTTCATTACAGTAGCCTGGACTCCTTCACATGCTCAGAGTTCTAAAAAAATCAAGAAGCACCACTGAAGACCTCTAAAGCCTAGCCTCAGAACTGACAATGTCATTTATGCCACATTAATGCCAAAACAAGTTGCAGGGCCAGCTCAGATTCCACCTCTTGTTAGGAGCAGCTATAAAGTCACAATGCAAAGGAGGAGGATACAAGAAGGGCAAATAATTTACCACAATAACTATATGACTAAGGCAGGTTTCTTAACCTCCATTTTCACTCATCTGTTGTTGTGCCTTATCTCAAAACCTTGACAGTTCATGCAAAGGGCCTGGCTTATCTTTTCTTTTTTAAAAAACATTTATTTTTATTTACTTGGTTACACTAGGTCTTATTTGCAGCACATGGGATCTTTAGTTGCTGAGTGTGGGATACAGTCCTCTGCATTGGGAGCGTAAAGTCTTAGCCACTGGACCACCAGCAAAGTCCCCTGGCTTAATTTCTTAGGAAATATTAGCCATGGTGCTGCTGAGGCTGTCCTCTAGGGTTTTCCAGCCTAGAAGTCTTCTGGGTCTTCATGGAAGAGAGGTTAGACTGATTTTTTGGTGGCCCCTCAGGGCAGAACTTTGGCCTCAAGGTCCTCACTTTTTATTTCATGATGTTCCAGTTTATACCCTTCTGGTTGTGGTACAGAAACCCACTCAAGCTGGCTCCAGTGAAGAAGTCAAACCTACTGTTAGTCCCTGCGGGTCTACTTTTCCCTCTCATCCCTCGACTCACTTTTTAAGACTCCTCTAGATCATGGTCCAGCCAAGTGGCCAGAGCCAAGGAGTCCAATGTGACTGTTCAGCTCTGTTCATTAGAGCTAAATGGTCTGGTTCTCAGTGTCCCAATTCCAAAATCTCAAGAGAGAACCTGACTGGCCCAGCACATCTTTGCTTGGAGGTCTGCTTAGCCCAATCTGCCATGGCAGAAGGGGTGGGCAGTCTAGGGGGAGAAAAGGCAACTGTCTGTGGGCAAGAGTGGCCCCCTCAGAAGGCGGCTGTGAGCCGGAAGACACAATGATCCGCACTTCCTGGACACAGACAGCCTGCTCTATTATTTTACATTACCCAGCTTCCCTGGTGGCTCAGCTAAGCAAAGAATCCACCTGCAAAGCAGGAGACACAGGAGACAGGGGTTTGATCCCTGGGTCGGGAAGATCCCCTGGAGGAGGAAATGGCAACCCACTCATTTTCTTGCCTGGAGGATTCCATGGACAGAGGAGCCTGACAAGCTACAGTCCATGGGGTCTCAAAGACTCAGACATGACTGAGCGTGACTAACATAAATATAACATCAAATAGTCAAAGTACTCAAGTTCAAGGGCTTACAAAAACCCATCTTCTCTCTGAACATCTGTTATTAAAACAGAGGCAGTGTGGCTATTTCTCCCACCCACTCACCAAAAACCTACCACACACTTTAACTGTAACACAGGTACATTAGTTTGGTAGGGCTGCTGTAATAAAGTAGGACAGACTGGGTGGCTTAAACAACAGAGATTTCTTTTTCTCACAGTTCCAGAGGCTGTAAGTTCAAGATCAAGATCACCGGTGTCTTGTCCCAGTGAATTCATGTTATCTTCCATCTGTACAAATCTGTGTTCAGATCCCTCTTACAGGACTTCCCTGGCACTGGTTAAGACTCTGTGCTTCCAGTGAGCGGGGCACAGATTCGATCCCTGGTTGGGGAGCTAAGACCTGGAATGCCGTGCCATGTAGCCAAAGTAAAAAAAAAAACAAAATAAAAAAAACCAAAAAAACCCCACCATCTTTAATATGGATATCAATCATATAGGATTAGGGCCCACTCTAAAAACTTCATTTTAATTCTCTCTTCAAAGACTCTATCTCCAGATACAAATTCAGAGGTACTGGGGTTAGGACCTCAACATATGAATTCAGAGAGACACACAGTTCAGCCGTAACAACAGAAAAAGTCATCACTATAACAGAAATGGTATCTGAGCCCATTCTTTCCATTGCAACATCACTGGGCTTATCAGAATGCCCTCAGACCCTGAGAGCATCTAGCAATGACTTACTGACTCTTTGTGTCTGTCATTTATAAATAAGCCTTTTTTAAAGCTCTGAGTCTGTGAAGAAGTAGTCATTCTGGTATTGTTTGAAGGTTTTTGTTGTTGTTTTTTAATTATTAAGGCTTTATTTTAAATTATGTGTAACCAAATAGTTTATTTACACATTGCCTAAGGCAATCATTCTCAACTCTGGCTCAACAACACAATCACCTGGTGTTTCTTTTTTAAATATTTATTTGGCTGCACTGGGTCTTAGTTGTGGCATGCAGGATCTTTAGTTTCGGCATGTGAGATCTAGTTCCCTGACCAGGGACTGAACTCAGGCCTCCTGCCTTGGGACTGTTGTCTTTGCCACTGGACCACCAGGGAAATCCCTCACCTGGTGCTTTCTAAAAATGTCTATGTCCCAGCCTCACCTGTACAGATTCTGATTATTTGGTTTAGGGTGGGATACAGGTTGGTTTTTTTCTTAAAGCTTCCCAAATGATTTTAAAATCCAGTCAGTGTGGAGAGGTACTGGCCTCAGATAAAGGACAGGGGAGGGAAATAACTCTTGTGAAGCACCTCTACCTGCCAGGCCCCGAGCTAAGTGCTTTGCAATACAATTTACTTTCAGAAAAATCTTATGAGTACAGTATGATATGACCCATTTTATAGACAAGGAGACTGAGGCTCAAGATTATTTTGATCAAGTCCTACAAGTTGCAGAGACAAAAGTTTATTCTGGCTTAAATATTGGGTAAGACTTATCTGATATTCCAGTGGTTAGGAATCTGCCTGCCAATGCAGGGGACACAGGTTTGATCCCTGATCCAGGAAGATTCCACTTGCCACAACAGAGCCTGCCAGCGGCAGCTAGTAAAGCCCGTGCTCCAGAACCTGAGCTCTGAAACATGAAAATCCACTGCAATGAGAAGCCTGTGCACTGCAACAAACAGCAGCCTCTTGCTGTAACTAGAGAAACCCCACGTGCAGTAATGAAGACCCAGCACAGCCAAAAATAAATAAATAAATACTGGGTAACAGGGACTGGCTAGGCTAGGTCTAGAGGTTGGTCAGGTCTTTCCCACTGTTTGTGAAGTGAAAGATTTCAGAAAGACACATCCATTTTGGCTTTCTTTTGGCCATGCCATGAGGTATGCAGGATCCTAGTTCCCTGACCAGGAATCAAACCTGTGCTCCTCAAATTGGAAGTGAGGAGCACTAGGTGGCCACTAGATGGCCAGGGAAGTCCCAATTTTGGGCTACTTTTAAAAAGTGTATCTCATAGTCTTGCCTTCAAACTGATTCTTCCATCATGGGCTTAAGAACCCATCAACTGAATCTTTTACCTCTATTTGTCAGAACAGACTAGGTTTTGCTGCTGTAACAAATCCAAATACCTCTGTTTAACATATAATGACTGGGACATCTCTGGTGGTCCAGTGGCTAAGATGCTGAGCTCCCAATGCTCAGAGTTGAAGGATCGGGACCAAGAGTTCAAGCAGGGGGCTAGGGTTCAATCCCTGGTTGGGGAACTAGATCCCACATGCCACAACTAAAGATTCTGCATGCCACATCCAAGACCCGGCACAGCCAAACAACTAAATAAACATAAATACTTCAAAAATATATATAATGACATTGATCATTCTTCAAGGTTTCTTGTAGTTTTTAGTGACTCTCTGGGGCAACTCCCACCAAATGGTGACTCAGGGATCCACGCTGCTTCCTCTCTTTGGCTCATGTATCATTTGGAATATACATCTTCTAAGGTGCTGAGGCAGAGGGAAGAGAGATACCCACCAGTTATTAAAAGCTTTGGTTTAGAAGCGACACATGGCCCTTCTGCTTATGGTTCTTTGATCAGCTCTAGCACATGAAATGTGGGGGAGCACAAGGACACTTTGGTGAGCAGCAAACTCCCTGCCATGTTACTTGAACATGTTCAAGAGGACTGAAGCTCATGTTTAACTCCACAGGCTCTGCTTCTCCACTGCACAGTGAAGCCTGTAGACTGTCTTTCTATACCATGAATGATAAAGGCAAACATATTCTTTACTGAGGCATAAGGCAACTGAGGGGAGTTAACATGTAACTTTACCACTTTGCCCATTCTTTAGGGAGCAGGACATATCTCATTCTTGTTTGTTTTTAATCTATCCTAGTGCCTTTATAGGTTTTAGGACACATAAATATATAAATTCAACAAATATTAACTGGACAAGACATATGGTCCCTGCCCTCATGACTACAATTAAAATATCCTAATAAGGACTTCCCTGGTGGTCAAGTGATTAAGAATCCGCCTGCCAATGCAGGGAGCATGGGTTCGATTCCTGATCCTGGAAGATCCCACATGCCACAGAGCAACTAAGCCCTTGCACCACAACCACTGAGCCCACGTGCCACAACTACTGAAGCCCTCATGTCCTGGAGTCTGTGCCCTGCAAGTAGAGAAGCCACTGCAATGAGAAGCCTGTCTACCGCAACTAGAGTAGCCTCTGCTCGCTGCACTAGAGCAAGCCCACACGTAGCAACAAAGACCCAGTGCGGCCAAAAATAACTACAATGTTAAAAATCTTAATAATAACATCTTCAAGTTGTGTCTGGTCATTTGTAATGTAGTTTAACTATCACTACCTCATCTCAAGGATGAATGATATAAATTGAAAATGTGATCAATTAGCTTGAACTTTAAGTTGTCAATTTTTCAGTTATTTTGTAGCTAGCTCAGATATTTTGCAACTTACTTCCTGCTTACATATTTCTTTTGCCTCCTGTTTCTTATACCTCCTGGATGAGGTATAGTTTACAGCCAGCAAAGTGATAAACTGCTAGGCTTATATAATGCATGTACCCAAAGGTTAAATAGATTAAGTACTTTCTTTCTGATTGCACAGATGGGATTTGCAGACTTTTAACAACTTTTTTGAGAAATATTTGCCCAAAGACAGTAGTGGGACAATATAACAATATATAAAATATGTGATTTTTCAGTTTAAGATACACAGGTTTTATTTTCTCATCTTGTTTTGCCTTTCATTAGATATTAACTTTCACAACTAGAATAAGAATTATAGCTTAAAAGCAACTTTTACATTTTTATAAATATTTTTGCTGCCAAAGAAATATAATCATTTTACAGAAACTTTGAAAAAAAATAGAGGTAAGAATTCATTCATGTTTCTGCCTTCCTAACCACTATTAGCATCTGGTGTAATTCCAGATGAACTATTTTCAGATGGAAAAAAAAATGTGTTTAATTATCTGTTTATTCTCCTGCAAAATTATTTGGTATAAGAATATTAGAAAACTGCCATTTTAGATAGACATTTTCATTTAGCTAATACTCTAGTGACTGTATTTCATGCAACAGCTGTGAGGTGAAGGTTCAGAAGAAACTAGGGAATTCATCTGAGTGATGGTGGTAATTTACATTTTCTCCTTGGTGGGGTGGGCAAGGACTCTTAAGAAAAATTTAAGGAAGAAACAGAAAAGAGACATATGCTGTGGTCCTAAATACAATATGTAAACTGAATGTAAGAAATAATTACAGTATATAAGATTGGGGTAACTTTTCTTCCTAAATAATTAAAGCACGAGCTAGTCTTTTTTTGAGACCTTGATTTTCCTAAATATTCGCCACAGTAAATAGCTATAATTAGGATTCATCACACGTAATCAGTTTCCAAATTATTTCATGAATACATTATCTATTGCAATGAGCACACCCCCTCCCCTTCTCCTCAAGTCTATCTTTAAGCCAGCTGAAGTTTCACAATAGGCCTTTAAACCAATGCTTGTAGCTCACAATGTCTGCATGTCCAGGGTACCCATGTTTGGCACTCTTTGATCCATTAAATGTTTTAGTCCCGTATTTTTTGGATGTTTAAATCATTTTGATTTGGCGTGTGCTCTGAAGGTAGTAGTATTCCAAGAACCCTCTCACTGCATGTTAAGTGCTATTCTCTGACTCCCAGCCAGAGCTCAGATGTTGGCAGGGCTGACTGCTCAAATATAGTGATTTCAATTCCAACCTTTGCATACTAAAATTACATAGCCTAAACACGAAGCTTCCAGATTTTTTCTCTTAAAAACCGAGTAAAAACATAATTTAACATTGCTATAAGATAATTAAGACAATCTTTAAAATGGGAAACTGAAAAGGAAATGGCTAGGCTTTCACAAAAATATTGAGGAAATTAATGTTGGCTTGTGAGTTTGATAATTGTTGGGAAAACTAAAAAAATTTATAGCTATTGTTTGGGCATTTCGCATTTTTCTACTTTTATTTTGTAAAGGGAGCAAGTGTCTTAGGTTGTGTTCTTCCCAAAGCAGAGGTGGAATAAAGGTGAGGAAGTGATCATTTGGGAGGTAATGCCAAAAAGTACAGGCAGGGGAGCAAAGCGAAACAGAAAGAAAGGGAGTTCATAGTCAGTTTCAAGCACGTTACTGCACTGAGACCTAGGGCTCAACCCTCATGGAGAACCAAAAGGGTAGAACACACCTCAGAGTTATGAGGGTGCTGGGGTATTATTCACTGACTCCTGCCTACCTTTGTCTGAAAATGTTAGTTGCTCAGTCCACTCTTTGTGACTGCATGGACTGTAGCCTGTCAGGCTCCTCTGTCCACAGAATTCTTCAGGCAAGAATACTGGAGTGGGGTTGCAGTTTCCTTGTCCAGGGGATCTTCCAGACCCAGGGATTGAACCCAGGTCTCCTGCATTGCCGGCAGACTCTTTACCATCTGAACCACCAGGGAAGCCCCTGCCTTTGTCTGGTTGGCAACTATTCCCAGGGGTGTTAATATCCTATTCTTTTCAGTCCACATCCAGCATGGATCATGAGAACATCCTCAGGTGGGGCTACAGGTATTTGCAGACTGCCAACAATGGCACAAACCAGAATGCTGAATGCCAAGAGCCTACAAGTAGGGCACCTACAGTGTGTGTTCAGGGGAGGTGATTAAGAACATGGATTTCAATCACACAGACCTAGTGGAGTCCTGCTTCTGCCACTTATCTGTGAAGCTGAGTAAATTAGCTAATCGAAGCCTCAATTTCTTTTTCTGACTGTGCAAAGCTAAGACTGTACAATCATTAACTGGATGGGTTTCAGTCTCATGAGGATGCCCAATATGTGGACAACTATTAGCAAACTGCAGTGAAAAACTATTCTTTTTATAACCTTGAAATGGGATAAATCTAATAGAAGCAGCTTCTAAAATTATGACTTTGTATTAAAAAAAAAAAATTAGATGCTATTAGCTAGATTCCACTCTGCTTTTCTGAAGTACAGGTTTTCACTCACAATAACTCCCCGAGGTCTCTACTTCTAGTAACTTCATATCTTCCTGTCCTGCTCCTTACTCTCCTCTGCTCTCTTCAATCACGATGTAATCATTAAGTCAAGTGATACTTATTTAGTGTCAACTATGAACCTACTATGTAAGTGTTAGATCTATAATCATAAAAATGAAACAAACTTAGTAACTTTAAAAAGCCTATGATCTTGTGGTGAGGTAAATATTAAATAAACATTAGAGAATACATAGTAAAAAATTACGAACAGTGTCATGTAAAGACTATTAGGGATTAAATGAGATGAATATAAGTAACTGGATTTAGATTGGGAGGGGGTAACTTCTCTTAATTGGTTACTTTTATGCTGAAAATAAAGGATAGGAGTAGGAGTTCGATATGCACTGGGGAGAGGAAGGGCATTCTAGACAAGGAAAAAAAAACATGAAAAAGCCCACAGGTAGAAAAAAAGAACTGGAAAAAGTCTAAGTGTGGCTAGAGTGTCATGAACCAGAAGAGCGGGGAGAGAAAGCTGAGAGGCAGGAGCCATAACAAGGGTCTGTAATGCGAAACAGTGAGTATGAGAAAACGATGCTATCAGACCTGAGTTCCTTCAAAGAATATTTTGGCTACTGAGTGGAGAATGGATGGCAGAGGGCAAAGAGTAGAAAACGAACCAGTCAGGAGCTCTTGCTGCACTCCTCCTCCAGAGAATCTCCCCAACCTAGGGACTGAAGCCGCATCTCTTCATGTCTCCTGCACTGGCTGGCAGGTTCTTTACCACTAGCACCACCGGGGAAGCCACCGTGGAATTCTTACTTAATATGCGCTGTGTTACTAAGCAAGGTCTTACCAAGTCTTCACAAAAATGCCTCATAGGTCTTTCTTTTGACTCCTCTGTCTCTAGCCAGTCATTTCTCTAGACCATCTAAGAAAAGCTTTGAAGTCCATTTGGCCATGCCACCTGCGTGTTCAAGGACTCAGTGGTTCCTTACTTTTTCAGCTTTTACTTCCTATAAGCAACAAGTCCTAAAGAAGACCCTAAGCATTAAAAACATTATTGTCCCTGAATCTTCCCATCATTCAGGTCACCTCACAGCCCCAAGACAGTTTATGGAATTCCAGCTATTTCCTCTCTCTCTATTTCATTGCAACAAAATGTGGCCATGTGACTTAAGTTCTAGCCAGTGAGATAAAAAAAAGGAAGTGTGAACAATATCTGGGAAAGGTCTTTGGAAGGGAAGGGCTGAGAGCACTTCTGCCCCTCTCTGCTTATATATATTTGATAAATATATTTTTTGGCTGCACCACGTGGCATGTGGGATCTTAGTTCCTCCACCAGGGACTGAACCCATGCCCTCTGCATTGGAAGTCTTAACCACTAGGAATCTTAACCACTGGACCACCACAGAAGTCCCTAGAAATATATGTTTAAAAAAATACAAATATATATTTTCCAGGCAGCAGATAAAAAGGAAAACACTGATGCACAGATACAGATATATATATAACTGAATCACTTTGCTGTATACATGAAACTAACACAACATTACAAATCAACTATAGGTCAATTAAAAATGGAGTTTTTACCCCTCATATAATATCCATCAGTAAATAGTTACTGTATGCTCAAGTTCTAGTAAAGGCCCTTTTATTACAGAATCTTAGTAAGAGTCTACAGATATTATAGAATTATGTAATCTCTCAATTGCATTATTTTGAGTAAAAATGTATTCTGTGTGTTACATGGCAGGGGGTTGGTACTGAAGAGAAGATAATGAGACAAATAATCTCAGTATGGAACATAACTTCTCATTCCTAAGACTGAGCTACACAGTGACCTTCCAGAGCATAGTACCCAAAGAGTAATTTCATAACGGAGAGAAACACTACTTCTGCCAAGTGGTCAAGGCCAATTAAGTCATAACTCACACTGAGAGTATGTAACCTTGGTATGATCACTTTAGCTCTGTGATCTTCCTCCCCCATAATCCCCACCTAATCATGAGAAAAACAGACTAATTCCCAAAGAGGGGGATCTTCCAAAATATCTGACCAGTACTCCTCAAAACTGTTAAGTCATCATAAACAGCCATTACTGGATTGTCTTTTTCTTGTTGAGTTTTAAGATAGTATTATATTAAATTACATAATTATATAATAATTGTAACATAGATACTATATGTAGAACCATGAACATTTTTAATTTTGATGAATTTGATTTTCCTTCAGCTGCTATTTTTTGAGCCACATTTAAGAAATCATCATCAAATTTGAGGTCTTGTTTTCATCTAAAGAATTTTATAGTTTTAGCTCTTAATTTAGGTCTTCTATCCACTTTGTGTTAAGTTTTATATATGGTATAGGGTAGAAGTCCAACTTCATCCCTTGGCATGTGAATATTGCTTCCCCAGCACCATCTGTTGAAGACACTATTCTCTCCCCATTGAACGGTCTAGGGCACCATTGTTAGAATCAACTGACCCTGACAGATACAGACTTCTTTCTGAACTCTCAGCTCTATTCCATTGATCTGTATGTCCATCCTTTATGCCAATATCACACTGTCTTATTAATGTAACTTTGTGTAAGGTTTGGAATAAAGAAGTACGAGACTTCCAACTTCCTCTTCTTTTTTCAAGATCGTTTTGGCTATTCAGGGTCCCCTGCAGTTTCATTATGAATTTTGGATTGACTTTACCATTTCTGTAAAAAGGCCATTGGGATTTTGAAAGGTACTGCATGAAATCTGCAGACTGTTTTGGGAAATACCGTCATTTTAACATCAAGTCTTCTAATACAGAAGTACAGGATCTCTTTCCATTTACTTAGGTCTTATTTAATTTCTTTCAGCAACATTTTGTAGTTATCAGTGTACAAGTCTGAACCTCTTTAGTTAAATTTATTCCTAGGTGTCTTACTGACTTAGATGCTATTGTAAATAGAATTTATTTCTTAGTTTCCTTTTTTGCATCATTTGTTGCTAGTACACAGAAATACAACAGATTTCTATATTGATCTTCTATCCTGCAACTTTGTCAAATTTATTACTTCTAACCAATATTTTGTGGATACTTTAGGGTTTTCCACATGTAAGATAACCTGTGAATATAGTTTTACTTCTTCCTTTTAAATTTGGATGCTTTCTATTTCTTTTTCCTGTCTAAATTACTGATTATACTTTTATATATAGGTATATATATAATAGCCTGATTATATAAATATATAAAATAAAATTTATATTATAAAGTATAAATATATAAAATATATTATAAAATATAATGTATAAATATATTTATATAATATAAATTATAAAATATAGTATATAATAAAATCATGTATTAACATATACATTATAAAATATAAATATTATAATTTATAATGTAAATAGTGTATAAAATATATAATATATAGGTTATACACAAAATAAATATTTCATATAACATATTATATATATTTAATATACATATAATAGCCTGATTATACTTTTAAGCAATAAGAAGAGAGAGAGAGAGAGAGAGAGAGAGAGAGAGAGAGAGAAAGACATTCTAGGTTTGCAATTTCAGCATGGCTTTGAAAGCCTACACAGCAATGTAGATACATTACTCTCCACGTGTATACACAGTATGTCATGCAAAGGACAGGAGCAGATTAGTCTTTGTAACTAAAGAATATACACATTCCAGTGCCAATAGCATTTTAAATGATGCACAGTAATAAAACAGATTTTTGCACTTGTTTCACACTGAATTATTTTTAGGACATTATAAAATAATTAAGACACAGAACTGAGAAGCAATTTTTACCTTTATAATTTATTATAGAAGCTATACATACAAAATAAAATCCTAGTTACAAAAGCATGAATCTACTGTAAGTTACAATAAATTTCACTAAAAATGAAGATGCGTGTGTGTGTGTGTGAATCCAGGAATATACATACACTTAAATATTTTCAGAGACTAGCATTCCATTATGCATTACATAAGACAGTATCTACTAATTAGGGTATCTGAATGATTGAGTTTTAGAAGGCTTTAAATAAAATATCCAGATAAAACAACAAAAAGCACTTTAACTCAGAAACTGTATTGGAATCCAGAATCTCTCACAAGATCATTATCCCCTATTCCCCTCAAAAGAAATTTTGCAAAGTAATATTAGAATGTCTCAAAGAAAAAGAAATAAAATGGGGGAGGGGGTAAATGCATGGTGGTGAATGCTTTTATTGCTTTAAGAAATGCATTTTTGGTATCATTAATACAAAATTCATAATATTTACATTTATATAATTGTATACAAAAGGTATCTATACAATACAACCTAAGAAGGATATAAATAGCTTTCATATATAAAAACTTTGCATTGTTAAAAAGATATTTAACAAAGTAGTTGTTAATACATTTGTTGTATGTATAATCATAAAAGTAAAACAAAAAATTTAAAATTTTTTATTAATCCAAATTAAATGATAAAAAATGTTTTATCTAAAAAGCATTAATTTTGATATTCAAGTACAGAACTGTGGTTCACCTAGAAGTTGTTCAGGGGACCTCCCGTAAATCATGACTCAAGCATGAGCTTTTAAGTGAATTTGCAGAGGATGCTAAAGGCAGAAATGATGGCAAAGACACAATGGTTAAGTCGTTTCTAGTCTGACACAATAAACTATTTTTAGGAAGGATAAAATTAAAAGTGCTTAAAACAAAAACTATCAGTGTCACTAATTACTCCTAAGTGTCATAAACATTAATTATCAAAATAATCTTTATTAGGAGTTGGCCACACTTTACTGATAACAATAGCAATAGTATTACTACAATGACTTGTTCAATCAAATATTTATCAGTTATCTCTGCAATTTATCTTACACATGTATATAAATACCAGAAGAGTTTAAATATTTTTAATTACTATTTTACTCTTTTCCTTAGAGATTCAGGATTTCATCTTGTATCAGTTACGTCAACACGACAAAGGTGAATTAAATAGGAACTGAATATAAAAGATACTTGGTACCATGACATCATGATCTGGAACAACTGAAGTTTTCTACTTCTTGTTCCATTTTCTAGATAAAGGATAGGAGGGAAAAACAGTAAGTTTCAATGCAGAAAACACTAAAGAACATTACTCCATTGCTGGTTTTCTTTTGCACCTAACAACCTTAAGGACACCATTACCCATGTATATAACTGAGAAAGAAACAAATTTTGTTCAGTATTTATGACTATCACATAGACTGTTAACACTGATGGGACTTCATTATTTAAATCTCTTTTGAATTAAAGTCTGAGATGCTTTCATCTTACATTAAATTCATATAGTTATTAACCAAGGCACTGGTGTACTTACAGATATTAACAGTTAATAGGTACTACTGTTACATATATTTATACTATATAGATACCACAGTATACTTTATTAGATATAAATACTGTATATATTACATACTGGTAGGTATATAGTAGGTAGCGAGTTATATGTGCGTGTGTGTGTGTGTATATATATATGAAATACTATATAGGTATTAGTCAATATCTATTTTTAAACATTAGTACTCGAATAGGGCTTCCCTGGTAGCTCAGATGGTAAAGAATCCGCCTTGCAATGCGGGAGACCTGGGTTCAATCCCTGGGTTGGGAAGATGCCCTGGAGGAGGGCATGGCAACCCACTCCAGTACTCTTGCCTGGAGAATCTCATGGATGAGGAGCCTGGCAGGCTACAGTCCATGGGGTCACCAAGAGTTACAGTGACTAAGCACACACATCCACTATAAAGCAGATTAAATAAAGACAAATAGGCCTATCTTAAGTCTGTCTTAAAAATGAGCTATATATCTTCATTCATACACACACAAAAAAGATTTTTCATAGTTTATAGATACTTCAGTGTTCTTATTAAAGAAACAAAAGCTAATTTAGGTGCTAGATTTTAAACAGTACAAAACATGGTTATACCTAGAAATAATTCATAATCCTACACATTAAAAATGGTATTTAGAAATTTTTATCATCAGTTAACTTCTCATATAGATGAGTTTACCTGAACAAGTGCTGTTTTGTCATAGTCCCTGCGATGCTGATAAATACACTGGCTGATTACAGCATATAAATTTTCCAACTGGAAAATATTGTATTCTTGACTTTTTTTAACAACAATCTTCAAAAGATTCTAAAAGAAAACATAAGTGTTTACATATGTGAGAGAAATTCCCAGAGACATTTTAATTTTGAAGATTTGGGGACATTTTTAGCATATAAGCCAGAGAGAGGGCAGATCAAGTCATCGGTAAGACACTGCAGTCTCTTAACAGTGGTTCTGACATTCAAGTGCAAGCTACCTTTATCAACGTTCTATGACTCTGGCCTCTCATCCTAAAAACTACAGCTGATGAGGTTGCCAATTTCAATTATAGCCATCAGTCTCTTCAGACAAGTTAAAAAATAATCTCAAACTAGACTAACAAGAAAAAAGGCATTTTTGTAGAATATTTTATGTCACTATGATTAATACGTGCTAGAATTAATTGTTATGTGAAACAAAAAGAGACAGGACATAAATGATGAAATACTGCACCACTTCAGGGTTCTTTTCTTCAAAAAAGGTTTTCCATCTGATCAGGGTTTTTTGTCATGACTGAAATGGACCTACTGAATTTCTGTGATTTCTCAAGTCTGGTCCTATCATGATATTCCATTGCCTTGTAGTCCAACAAAAACATGCAACCATGGTTAAGTAAAAACCAACTAAAATGGTCATAGGTATGGTCATACAAACAATGTATGGGATAAGTTGGTATAGACAAGTATTAATATGTCAAAAACAGTAATGTTAATATATTAGTCATCTTCAATCACTGCCTTAATGAAAGTTACTGAGTTTCACTGGTAACATCAAACTATACCAAGTTTATCCTTCTGTAAAATATATTTATTGCAAGCCAAATTGAAATAATGCGCTATTACAATCCTGCTTTTGGCGAGTTATGTTTCTAATTCATACAATGAAAGCATTGTGATTTTAATTTACATACTTTCAGTCGCTCATGGTCCACAACAGGTGAGGGTGTGGGCTGAGAAAGGATTGCCAAAGCCTTTTCAACACTGATGAGCTGCTGTTGCTCTACTTGGGAACGTCTAGCTCGAGTCATTCGCAGAACACACATTTCTAGAATGAAAGAATAACTACTATTTGTCTGTTTCACAGACATTTTACAATGCCTAAAATAAACATTAGGCTGATTAAGCAGCAGGGCATATTTACTTAAACACAAATCTCTGTTCTCATTTATTGACTCTAAGATTAAGATGCTACCATTTACACACTCAAAAATTAAGGACAGGGAATTGCCTGGCAGTCCAGTGGTTAGGTGGAGAAGGAAATTCAACTTACTCCAGCATTCTTGCTTGGAGAATCCCATGGACAGAGGAGCCTGGCAGGCTACAGTCCATAGGGTCACAAAGACTGAGTATGCATATATGCAAGCCAATGCTTAGGACTCTGAGCTTCCCTTGCAGGGGGCACAGGTTCAATCCCTGGTCACTGCTGCTGCTGCTGCTAAGTCGCTTCAGTCGTGTCCAACTCTGTGCGACCCCATAGACAGCAGCCCACCAGGCGTCCCCCGTCCCTGGGATTCTCCAGGCAAGAACACTGGAGTGGGTTGCAAGAACACTGGAGTGAGTTGCCATTTCCTTCTCTAATGCATGAAAGTGAAAAGTGAAAGTGACGTTGCTCAGTTGTGTTCAACTCTTTGTGACCCCATGGACTGCAGCCCACCAGGCTCCTCCGTCCATGGGATTTTCCAGGCAAGAGTACTGGAGTGGGGTGCCATTGCCTTCTCCGTCCCTGGTCACTGGGATTGAACTAAGATTCCCCCACGCTGTGTAGCACGTAAAAAAAAAAAAAATAATAATGATACTTAAGAGCTGGAAGGGGCTTCAGTACAGACTACTACACATAAGCTAAATCTGGTCTACTACCATAATTCAAGTTTTATTAGCACACAACCACACCCACTTTACATTAAGTGTGTCAATATGGCTTTTCCAGCAAGACTGAGTAGTTGTGACTCTCTGGCCCTTTAGATAAAGTTTGCCTATCTCTGATTTATAACAATCTACTTAACTAAGAGGCGAAAGAACAAGGCCAAAGAAAAGTGAAGAGGTTTTTCTAAGGTCAATATACCTAACCATTTAAGGGCCAGGACAAGAACCCAAATCTCCTGACAAGTGTAAATAGGTGCCTGGTCTCATTAAATAGTGTTCTTTTAGAAAAGATAATGATAAAACAAAAATAAATGCTGAACTTAAATAGAACATACAAAATTTTACAGTCAGAGGATTAACATTTTAAATATCCACATTCAAAAGGATATATCCTAAACCATTCTAAGATTACTCAAACACACTAGAATTCATTTCAAGGAAGTCCTCAAAAAATATTACCCCTACAAGCCACTGAAGGAAACCAGTCTCATTAACTTAGCCAATACTTGTTTTTGACCAAAACAAATTTTTGACCTCGTTACCCTTCTTTCTGCTTTGTAAGACTAAATGTTTGGCTTTTCCAAAAACCAAACAAATCTAATGCCAAAGGTTCAAGAAGATACAGACAGAAGACAATTCTAAATGAAAATCTTTGGGAGCAGGACCATTAGAATAAATACAGTATAAATGATCTGGGATTTCACCTACAATAGGGATAGAGGAATGATGGGGGTGAGTAACAGTTGTTTCACATCACTCAGCAAGAAATCACAGGAAACTGCTTATCCTGCTTAAAAATGAGAGGGTATCCTGCCAGGTTTTAAAAATTGTATAGCCAAGCACTTTGCTACATGCTTTAGATGGAGTACTTTATTCAATCCTCAGAATATCTTACTTCCCAGCACTATCTACCCTCAATCTTGCAAATGAGAAAACTGAGGTTGATGGGGCAAGAATCTTAACCAAGGTCACAAGCTACTAAGCAGTGGACTAGCGGCTCAAAACCAGGTCTGTCTGATGCTATACTGTGCTTTTAAAAGTGTTTACTTATTTGGCTGCACCAGGTCTCAGTTGTGGCATGTGGGATCAATTTCCTGTCCTAAGATCAAACCGAGGTTGCCTGCATTGGGAACACAGTTTTAGCCTCTGGACACCAGAAGTCCCACTATAGTTTGCTTTTAACCACAGTCATTTACTGTTATTTAATAGAATAATGATATCTTATTACTATTTAATACTAATAGTTAAATCTTGTTAAATAAAATAACGCCAGCTTCCCTAATTAACTCTTGTACTCTGAAAAACAAGGAAAAAGAGTTAACTGAGATGCAATTAACTGTTAAAGAACCCTGAATGAAACGTCTTTAAAGTAAGTTGCTTCACTGAGACTTACCTTTTGCTTCATTTTCATCAAAAATGTCTATTATTCGAGAACTAGAAGCATCTCCATTATAAGCAATCTTATCTTTCCTCAATTCTGTACATGCTGTAGTCTTTCCAGATTCTTCAGGTTCATTCTCAACACAAGTACTGGAACTGTTATTTTCTAATTCTGTTTTGCTTTCAGAGGCATTTTGCTGCTTCTCGTTCTCTTCCATGGAAGACTCCCCCGTGTTTCCGGTCTCGTTGTGGTCTGCGCTTGTGTCCTGATTTTCCTCTGTGTCACTCTCAATTTTGTCACCTGTGACATTTTGGCTGTCATCTTTTGCCTGTGAGATCTTCCTTCGTTTTGTTATGGTGCCCAAGTACCACTTTGATTTTTTGCGGATTTTTCTCTTCAGCTGAGCTTCAAAGAATTTAAGAAAAAGAGTAAGAGAACATTCAACAACTTTTTAAAGTTTAAGTTAAGTGGAGGAAAAAATACCTCCTGAGATATTAAGAGGAAAATCTGAGATATCACCACAGTATGGTATGGCTGGAATAGATGAACCAAAGTAGTACTGTGAGAAGGCAGAAAGTGGGCAACGACCTGTTATTCCAAGGAATCTGGATTTCATCCTGAATAATTTTTTTAAAAGTTCAATAATTTTAGGCAGGGCAAAGACATAAATTTTTTTCTTTAATTAATTTTTTAATTGAAGGATAATTGCTTTACAGAATTTTGTTGTTTTCTGTCAAACATGAAATCAGCTATAGGTATACATATATCCCCACCCTCTTGAACCTCCCTTCCATCTCAGGAAATCCCAACAATGGTATGAATTTTTTAATGCACATATTGCAAAGGTAATTTTGGCAGTAGTATGAGGAATGAACTGAAGAAAGGGCAAGACTAAAAACAGCCTACACTTATCGAGTGCTTACCATGAAGTAGGAACTCTTCTAAGGCCTTCATATGTGCTGACTCATTGAAATTCCACTTTAACCCGATCAGGTGTGCTACCATTCCTCAACATCATTTTACAGATGAAGAAACTATGGTATACAGAGATTAAAACTTCTGCCTAGACACAGTATAACCACTGTGCAATCTCATATTTGGGAAAGTCATCCATAGTGTTGTATTTACGTGAAGTTTAATAATTCTCACTTCTGTATAATAATCCATATTTTTCCATTCTACTGTTGATCGGCATTAGTTGGGCTAGTATGAATAGTTTCTATGAACATTCCGTTTAAAAGCACTGAGGAATTATGGCACCCAAATCTTGGAAAACAGATGAATAGCTGAGAGGCTAAGAAGCTGAGGACAGTCTGATATTCATAGAGCTTTAAAAGCAAAAACTGGAATTAGGAGCCTGCCAAGGAAGAGGCTTTGGAAAATCCACAGAATTTGGGTGGGTACTCTGTGGAGTTATACCCTAAGAATAAAGAGGGAACAGGAAATAGATTAGGATTATAGGAAGCAAAAATCAGTTTCAAATCAAGTCAACCCACAATTAGATTGTAAACTGAAAGGTGAATTGGGATTGCAAATGGTACCTCACTGCAAGCATGGGTTTATTTAAAGAATGCAAAGTTGCCTTAATAGGAATGAAATCAATGTAACGAGTGGCATCAATATAGACAAAGGAAACTGAGGGAGAAAAGTAAACAGCATCAGAAGAGAAATAAAGGCTAGCTGTCTCCTAAGTAAAAATCACCCAGGTGCACTTACCAGGAGTGCTGCAAGCCATAGGAGTACTGGGCCTGTTTGGCTTTTCGCTTTGCTCTGGATCTGATTTTTTATCACCAGCAGGAGTGGAATTTTGCTTTGGCATTACATGGTAGTAAGATGGGGCATATTTGGAAGAGCTACAACCTTATAAACAGACATGCGGAATATCAAATAAAATTTTCAGATATAAAAATTACATGGAGAATTATGAGTACTCAATACATTTAAAGCATCTCTTTCTGATGTCAAATCATTTTCCTACCTCTCTTCTTTCTAGATTCCTGAATTTCTTCACAAAGCTGCTCAAAGTCTTCATCAAGTTCTTCTTTAATTATTGCATAGGCAGTATCTCTTAAAGCACAGGCTCTATGCCTAATAAGACGATCTATGGAATAAAGAAAATTTTAAAACGGTTTCCTTTTAATAATTCAACAAAAGTTAATTTTACATGTTGGGCTAAGATTATAGCCATTACAATTTGTTTTTCACTTCTACCATGAATAGTAAAAGTTACTGGAACTGTGTTATTTCTGCTTTTGATGCTCATCTAACGTTCTGGACATTTGATTCCACACAGCAGACTAAACCCAATTTCACTGTCCTGTCCTAGCTAAATCCCTTTGAAACACCAAGGAAAATGTAAGAATCAGCCAACAGCAAAACTAAACAACAATACAATGACACAAAAACAGCAAGGAAGGCTATCAGGGTCATGAGTGAACAGGGGATGTAAAACAATTTTGGAAGAGATATAGAGGATGTTACGACACTGACTGAGAAACTAAACAAAGACAATGAAACAGCAACACTACACAGGAAGCACTGGGAAAAAATCCTAAACTGAGTCTAAGTGCCATGAACTGGAATATGTCTCAAGGTAAACAAAGGCAGATCGTAAGTGAGTGTAAATTTGCTTGAACAGCTGGATCAGTCCCCCTCGCAGGGCAGGAGGGTGCTGCAGCAGTCACACAACATTCAGTTTACGGTAGACAGGAAGGGCTGGGACAGAAGGGATGCTGCTGGGGGCTTCTAACATGACCTGAAGAAAGCCCGGGCCAACTTCATTCAGTACAGTAGCCTTGGCACCACGGGGGAATTTGTCAGGATGCACATTCTCCAGTCCTGAATCTAAAGAATCAAAACCTGCGGAGGTGGGGCCCAGCCAGCTGCACCTCAGTATGTCCTGAAGGAGGTGTTGGTGCTATCTCAAGTGTGAACACCACTGCCCTGAAGTAATTTTACATTTGTCAGAATGGTCAGAACGGGAAGCAGCAGCAGTATGACTGCAAGGAAACAGAAGCAGCCTACTTCCTCCAGGAGAAGCTTCCTTCTTTCTACAAGTAAGGGGTTTTCCCAACTTGGCAGCCTGTTGCCCACTGCTACCTCCAGAACTCTGAACTGTGGGACAGAGCCTAGGGAAGGTGGGGTAGAAGACTGGTGAGGGAAGAATAGTGGGCTTTTAAATCGTTGGGTAAAGTCTCAGTGGTGGAAATCAATCTAATTTTTAAGCACGACAAATTTAAAAACAGAATGCCAATGTTAAAGAGAGTCAACACAGGAAATAGAACTATTAAAAAAAATTATCCAGCAACACAGTTAAGGATAGGGCATTCATACAGCAAGAAGCTAAGAAAAAGAACCTGAAAGAGTATTTTTTTGGAAATCAGTAAGTTTATAACAAATATATAGATATCTGAATATATCATTATACATATAAACAAATCTATCACCTAAAAATCTCTTACTTTATACATTTTATTTAATAGCCTGTGTAGGTGAGGTAGACTGTGGATACATTCTATGCATAGAAAAGGTCTGGAAAGATAGCCCTAAATTTAACAGCATCCACCTTTGGAGATGGGGCTTTCCTTGTAGCTCAGTCAGTAAAGAATCTGCCTACAGTGTAGGAGACCCAGGTTCGATCTCTGGCAACCCACTCCAGTATCATTGCCTGGAACATCTCATGGACACAGGAGCCTAGTGGGCTGCAGTCCATGGGGTCGCAAAGAGTTGGGCATGACTGAGCAACTAACACTTACTTACACTTACCTTTGGAGAAAGGAAATGGGGGACTTAGTCTGTTAGCGAGTATTATATTACTTTGTTGTAATAAAAATTGTAATGGTCTTAACTAAAAAAATCCTTTCAAATTTATTAGAGTTTTTATTTTCCTACTTTGAGAAAGAACATTGACAAACAAAAACAAGCTAAACAGTTATGCAGTTTTCTGTTTCATTAGGACTGAATGGCACTGTGAATGTAAAATGCTTCTAATATAGCAACAAGTATAAAATCACCCTTCACTAAGTGTTAGCAGCCCTCATTCCACTCCTTGAGGTTAAAAAAAAAAAACAAAATAAAACAAAACCCACTAAATGCTCACCTCCAGGATCTCTATCTGGATTGTATTCTAAAGCATTACTACAGATCAGATCAATATCACTCAAATAGTCTTTCACAGTTAGATACTTGTGGAGATCAATTTTACTGATTACAGATGAAAGGTCCATTGGTTGCTTTATTACAGTGACATAATCAGGAACCTAAAATTCAAACAAATGACCAAATCACAAACTAACTCTGAACACTGAAATATTTGAGTCAAGTTTTTCTGCCAGGCAAAACAGGAGAGAATATATATGTAAGAGATAATGAAAATATATTAATGTGAAACTCTGTATTTAAGGTGGCTTTTGTTTTGTGTTCATTCTCATTCTTGGGCACCTATATCTCCAGTAACACCTTAAGCCTCTTTGCTCATCCAAACGCCACCCACCCTTCAATGCCAACTTAGGACCGCATTCTTTACTGTGAACGTCACAGGAATGTCATGTAGCATTAAGACATTCTCAAGTTACTTCTAGAACATTTGAGTTGGGCAAAGTTAATTGTCTATGCTCTGCAGGAAAGGAAAACGCCTTATATAACTCTTGAAGCCTCTATGTGCTGAGAATACTACTTGATGCTTCCAAATAAGAAAGCAAGTTCAGAGAGTACAGAGGGACACACATAAAGCTATTCAAATATTCTCTAAGTCTGAAGCATTCTGATCCAAAGACTAAATTAATACCTCATCAGGGTCAACAGGTTTAGTAAATATTCTGAATCGCTTGTCAATAGCAAGCCTATGTGTGACATTTCTTAAAAAAATCCTCAGTTCTCTAAATGTATCTTCCTCTTGTTCTTCTAGTCGCTTCAGTTCTTCTGCTGTCAGTGGTCTTGGCTCAGGTGGTGGTGCCACAGGGAGTACCTCCAGGGCCTGCAAAACTTTACGTGAATGGAAGTTAGTTACTGCTCTCCCACCAGATCAAGGGTGACACAATTCAGCACACCAAGCAGACAAGCTTTCAGGAATTATCCTCCTTCTATCTGTCAGGAACCAGGGGATTTGGAATACTAAAGTGCTACCATAATCTTCACCCTCTCCATCTCTTCCAGCAGTAACTGGCAGTTTGTAACTGGGAATGTGAATTGCTGAGTCATTATCATTTAAAAATCATTTAAGAGGCTATTAAAATCTTGAAAATGCTTATTTTCAGGACAAGAATATCCTAATTACGAAAAATGTCATCCTCAAGAAGGCGGAGCAGAAGGATGTACACTCATCTCCTCCTGCAAGAGCACCAAAATCACAACTAGCTGTTGAACAACCACTGACAGGAGAATGCTGGAACCACCAGAAAAACATACCACACGTCCAAACACAAAGAAGTTGAAAGAAGACGGCAGGAGGGGGCACAAACACGGTAAATTCAAATCCCGTACCTTCCAGGTGGGCACCCCACAATATGGAGAACAATAATACCAAAGAAGTTCTCCTACTGTTGTGAAGGTTCTAAGCCTCACGTCAGGCCTCCCAACCTGAGGATCCAGCAAAAGAATGGTGGATCCCAAGGGAATCTGACTTTGAAGGCCAGTGGGATTTGATTACAGGACTTCCACAGGACTGGGGAAAACAGACTCCACTCTTGGAGGGCACGAACAAAATCTTGTGCACGCCACGATCCAGGAGAAAGGAGCAGTAACTTCACAGGAGATTGAACCAGACCTACTTGCTAGTGTTAAGAGTGTCTCCTGTGGGGGTATGGGTGGGCCATGGCTTGGGGTCCCTGGCAGTGGCGGTCCTGGAAGGGGCCCCTTGTCCTAAGTCCTACTGGAGGTCACCATTAACCCTAACAGAGAGCCCATGGACCCCAGCGCTAGGTCACCTCAGGTCAAACAACTAACAAGGAGGGAGCACTCATCAGTGAATAACTGGATTAGTTTTACTGAGCCTGGCCCTGCCCACTAGAGCAAGACTCAGTTTTCCCCACCACCACTCCCTCCCATCAGGAATCTTATACAAGACTCAGCCTCCTCCGCCAGACGGCAGACAGAAGACAGAAGAAGCAAGAAGAACCACAATCTCACAGCGGCTGGAACCAAAACCACACTACAGAAAGTAAACCAGGATGAAAAAGCAGAGAGTTTTGTCCCAGATGAAGGGACAAGATAAGACCTCAGAAAAACACCCAAATAAAGTGGAGATTGGCAACCTTTCAGAAAAAGAATTCAGAATAAATACAGTGATGATGATCCAAGATCTTGGAAAAAGAATGGAGGCAAAGATTGAGAAGATGCAACAAAGACCTAGAAGAACTAAAGAACAAACAGAAGAACAATTCCTACTGCTACAGAAGGAATCAACAGCAGGATAACTGAGGCAAAAGAATGGTTAAGACTTGGAGGACAGATGATGGAAATCACTGTCACAGAACAGAACAGAAAAAAGAATGAAAAGAAATTAAGGCAGCCTTAGAGACCTCTGGGACAGCATTAAACACACCAACATTCACATTATACAGGTCCTAGGAGGAGAGAGAGAGAGAAAGGACCCAAGAAAATATCTGAAGAAATAACAGCTGAAAAATTCTCTAACATGGGAAAGGAAATAGTCAACTAAGTCCAGGAAGCACAGAGAGTCCTAGGCAGGATAAACCTAAGGAGGAACACAACAAGACACATAGTAATCAAAATGATGAAAATTAAAGATAAAGATAAAATATTAAAAGCAACAAGGGAAAAATGACGAATAACATACAAGGGAACTCCTATAGGCTATCAGCTGATTTCTCAACAGAAATTCTATGACCCAGAAGGGAATGGCAAGATATATTTAAACTGATGAAAGGAAAGAACCTACAACCAAGGATACTCTACACAGCAAGACTCTCATTCAGATTTGATGGAGAAATCAAATGCTTTCCAGACATGCAAAAGTTAACAGAACTCAGCACTACTAAACCAGCTTTACAACAAATACTAAAGGAACTTTTCTAGGCAGGAAATACATGAGAAGGAAAAGACCTATACAAAAGAAACCCCAAACAATTGAGAAAATGGTAATACGATCACATGTTGATAATTACCTTAACTGTAAATGGATTAAATGCACCAACCAAAAGACACAGACTGGCTGGGCAGATCAGAACATGTGCATATATGCACTTCCACTTACCACATCACTCTACTTAATCCCTAAATTGTACGCAACTATTTTAAAGTGTTAGGTTAATCATGTTTCCTTTATGGCTTGCAACTGTAATTGTCTTTTATTTTTTGTCTGGCTCCTGACTGCGAAAACTGATAAACATCTTTTACTGTTATGGTTATGTACTATTATTCCCTTAATACTATTGTATCATGATTGGTCAACAGAAAATAATAGAACTCTGTATCACTAAAATGACTACTTTAATAGAAAACCTTGTAACTATTTTTTAAAATCCAGATGCATAACAGAATTATCTTAGAATTCTTAAAAAATACAAATGCCCAGTTATTGCTATTCTTCTCTGAAGCTCTAGATGTGTTTCTAATGAGCAGCCGCATTTAAAAACAACTGGACTATATGATGATGTTTTATTTTTACCTAGTTTCACTTCTTCTATTTCATATTCAGTGTTCCATTTCATTTAGTTACGTTCTCCAATTTCTCCATTTCTCTGTTGTTGTTATTCTTTCTCAAGCCATCATCAAGTCTAGTAGAAAAGCTTTTGTATACATATATATATTATATATTTTAGAGAATTTATGAATTTTTGCCTAGATAAAAGTTTATGACATTTTGATTCCACTTGTTTGACTTAGTATGAACAGAATGCCAGATTTCTAATTTATATTCACTCAAAACTTTGATACAGTTCCATGCAGTTTAGTACGTACTATTACTGCTAAAGAAAATTCATTATCTTAGTGATTAAAAAAAAAAAAATTGAATGAGGCTTGAAACTTCTAATCCAATTCTGAGAATATAAAGAAATGCTATGTTGTAAAAAAACCAAAAAACAGGAAATCAACACATGATACAGTATTACTAACAAAAGTACAGATTTTGTTCAAATTTCACAAAATTTCATGCTAGTGTTCATTATTTGTTTTCATATCTTAAGACTCCACATTGCATTTAACTGCGTTGAGCAGCTTCAGCTGCATGCAACAAATTCTGATAAATTCTCTTTTTGTCTTTATTCTATTACAAATATTTTGTAATTTTCCTTCTTAGTACACCCATCATTTAAAGTAGACATTTAATTTCCAAATACATGTGATTTTGTTTAAAGTATCTTTAATACTAATTTCTCATTTAAATGCTTTCTTCTCTGCAATCATCCTCTGTGTTTTTTTCAGCCTAACTTTATTGAGGCTTTTGATGGCTAAGCTGAAGATCTCTCTTGGTACATGTCACATCACACTTAAAAGTATTTTCAAATATCTTTTGAAACTGATCTCTAACATAATTCCACAGCGATAAAGAAAACAGACTCTGTATGATTCAATACCTTCAGACCATGAAATTTTTGCACTTTATGTACCTGCATATGTTCCAATGTCTCACAGTTTACAGTCTGTGGGAACCTGAACAGAATTTGTATCTTATCATTGTGTGAAAACTGTATAAGTCTTCATTATGCTGACAGTGCTTTTCAGGTCTACTATATTCTTCTACTTCTCTGTATATTCATTCTATTGGCTTTTGAGAGTTGATACTGAAATTCCAATTAAAAATCTTAATTTACCTACTCAAAAAAAAATAATTGTATATATAGTGGAACTCTATGTAACTATACATAACCTTGTTCTATATTTTCCAAGTTTCCTATAAATGTGTTATACTTCCAAAACTTGAAAAAAAAAAAAAAATTTGAATTTCCATGTGTGCATGGGAGGAAGTCATCTCAACTAGTTAATTTTTCAGCTAATGAAAAACTGTGGTATGTTTCAAATATGACAATAGTTTGAGTCTGTTTAAACAGAATGGACTAATAATTACTCAGGATAAAAAAGGGAATTATGAGAGTGCTGCCCCCTTAAGAAGGCAATTTATTAAGGTAGTAAGAGATAATTATAACATCACCACAATGTCATATTAGTAGTATGAAAAAAGTACAGCACATCATAAAGGTAGTCAATTAATTCTATCTAGATGTTAAGAAGGAAAACATGAATTATACTAGAAGGAAAAACATACTAGAAGGAAAAACAATTCCATAGACAGAGACAAGGTTGAGGACAGATGCATTACTGACAGAGAACAAGCATGAATGAAATTGTGAAAAGACACAAATATGCTGTGTATGGTTAAAGATAGAGTGCTTTGTAAGGAAAAGGAAGGAAGAGAGTAAAGTATCAAAGATGGGCTTGGAAAGACAGACTGGGGCTATACTCTGAATTCCAGGCCAAATTCCACAATGATTAGGGCTATACTATGAAAGGCCTTGTATGCCTTAAGAACTTTAGTATATTTTAATGGGAAATACAAAGAAATACAGGTAAGAGGTATCAACCTTAAAAGCTTCCCTGGTGGCTCAGGTGGTAAAAAATCTTCCTGCAAAGCAGAAGACCTGGGTTTGATTCCTGGGTCAGAAAGATCCCCTGCAGAAGAGAATGTCTACCCACTCCAGAATTCCATGTCTAAAGAATTCCATGGACAAATGAGCCTAGCAGGCTACAGTTCATGGGGTCGCAGAGTCAGACACAACTGAGAGACTATTAGAAGATGGCAATGCCATTAACTGATATTTCATTTCCACTTTCTCAAAATTATTATATATTAACTTTGATATAGAAACTAACCTGCTTTCTTTTTGGATATAGGAGGCTTAGCAGCTTGCTTCAGAATTAAATCTTCAAAAAACTGTGTCCGTTCTTCTTTACTAGGTAACTGGACATTAAAAATTTCTCCATAGTCACGGATAAATAATTCCTGTACCTTAAAAAAGAAAACAGATGCATTATATATAAATGTGTGTATATATATATGTTTGTATACACATACATACTATGTATCAATCATTCAATGCAACAGTATATTACTGTAATGACAATCTAAGCTGTGTAATGAGTAATTTATTTAATCTTTTACTTAACTTATCTATACATCACATATGCAGTGGATAAGGAACTAAAACCATGGAGCCTTCTTTAGAACTCAAGACTCCAAACTGTAATTCATACAATAACTGATATGGTAATATTTTACTTAAAGGGTTTTGTAGTCATGTATGGATGGGACAGTTGGACTATAAAGAAAGCTGAGCACTGAAAAATTAATGCTTTTGAACTGTGGTGTTGGAGAAGACATTTGAGAGTCTCTTGGACAGCAAGGAGATCAAACCAGTCCATCCTAAAGGAAATCAGTCCTGAGTATTCATTGGAAGGACTGATGCTGAAGCTGAAACTCCAATACTTTGGCCACCTGGTGCAAAGAACTGACTCAGAAAAGACCCTGAAGCTGGGAAAGGTTGAAGGTGGAAGGAGAAGGGGACGACAGAGGATGAGATGGCTGGATGGCATCACCGACTCAATGGACATGAGTTTGAGTGAACTCTGGGAGTTGGTGATGGACAGGGAGGCCTGGAGTGCTGCAGTCCATGGGGTCGCAAAGAGTCAGATGCAACTGAGTGACTGAACTGAGATCAATTAATTAACTTTCACAACCCAAAGTGAGATATGAGAATGAGTGGTTGTTCAGTAAGAATAAAGGCTGGAAAATAGTAAGAACTGGTAAAAATAGGGAGAAATTAGATCTACTGAGCCAGTAGGAATTAAAAGGGTGCAGCCACTGTGGAAAACAGTATGCTGGTTCCTCAAAAAAGTTAAACACAGAATTACCATATAACCCAGTATACATATCCAAAAAAACTGGAAGAAAAAAAATAAACTTGCATAGCAATAAGCATAGCAGGATTATTCAGGAGTTAGGCATGAGGTGAAGACAACTCAAACGCTCATCATCAGATGAGCAGATAAACAAAACGTGGTACAGACATACAACAGAATATTATTCAGCCTAAAAAGGAATGAAATTTGAACACAGGCTACAACACAGATGAACACTGCAAACACTATGCTAAGGGAAATAAGTCAGTCACAAAAGGACAGATATTTTATGTATTATTTCTATGCTGTATTTCTATTCTTTCACTGTTACAGTTTTAACAGACATATCCTTAAGCTTTTTTCTATCAAACTATAAAGTTAATCAACATCTACATATCAGATACAAATCTGTAGGTGCTTTTACTTCCTGTTTCTCCTTCACAATGTCCTTCCTCCCTGCTATTCTGAGTTCAGAACCAAGGTCAATGTAGTTTCACGTAACTTTAAATAACTGTTACTTGTTGGCAACTTCCTTCCTTGGATATCTGAATGACCTAAGATCTTAAAGGTAACTTAGATGTGTTTTTGTGTATTTAGTGTCTATCAGGTTTCCCTGGTGGCTCAGAGGTTAAAGCGTCTGCCTGCAATGCAGGAGACCTGGGTTCAATCCCTGGGTCGGGAAGATCCCCTGGAGAAGGAAATGGCAACCATTTTGGCATCCAGTATTCTTGCCTGGAGAATCCCATGGATAGAGGAGCCTGGTGGACTAGAGTCCACGGGGTCGCAAAGAGTCAGACACGACTGAGCGACTTTACTTTCACTTTCAGTGTCTATCATATTGATTGCATCAGGCTTAAAAAGTATTCTGTTCGAAGAACCTGAGGCAATATTTTCCCTCTTCCTCAAAAAAAAAAAAAAAGTTAACACACACAATTTTGTGACAAGTTTTACTGTTTTCTTCATGCACTACTTCTTATATGCCACTTCTGAAAAAAAAAAAAAGAAATCCAAGAGGAGAAATTGTCTTTTAATAATTCTTTCAGTCAGAGGTTTGTGGGTAATAGTTTCTTAGGCACTGTATGGTCAAAAATATATTTTGCTCTTTCACTCAAATGCTAATTTGTTGGGAAGGAAATTACAGATTCAAAATTATTTTCCTTCTAACTTTGAAAATATCACTCAGTTGCCTCCCTAGTAGCTGGTGTTACCAATGAAAATGTAGAAGCAAGTTGATTTTCAGTCCTTTCTAGTAATGTTTTATTCTCTGGGAAGATTTTTAGATTTTTCTCTGTATTTTTGATGTTCTAAAATTTTATCTAGATATGGTCTTTCTATATACGTCAGTTAGAACAGGGGACCTTTTAAATCTGAAGATTATGGTATTCTCTAATTCTATGAAATGTTGTATTATTTGACTGTTTTTTTCTTCTACATTGCTTTTCTCTGTCCATAAATCCCATTAAATAGATGTTAGACTTGAATCTATCTCCTCTATTTCCTTTAATTTTTCCCTCACTTTTCAAATCTCTGTCCTATTGTATTACATAAGAATTCCTGCTCTCACTGATCCCTCATCTTGCTAATTCACTCTTCATCTGTGTCTTTTTAGCCCTGGAGGGTTTTATATTTGGGAGGAGCTACTTCATTTGTAATGTCTTCAAATGGTTCTTTTCCATAACAATCTGTTGCTGATGCTTGGATATAATTTTCTATGGCACTGTCCTTCTTCAAATGCTTATTTATAAATTTATCTTTGCCTTTCAAATATGACGGTTCATAGATGCTTTTTCTGTTTATTCTAGTTTCTTTTTCAGTGATTATGAAAGAAGGTAGACTATATTAGAAACAGAATGCGCCTGTAATTTGTTTCCTGGGCACAGGGTCTTCCTGCTCCTCCCATTCAGTACCTAAAGGTTGTTACTGCCCTGCCACACTAGTCCTTGGTCCACCTTCACTGATCTAGCTGATGACAAACTCTGCCAACTACTGTCTGGCATGGCCAGAAGTGAAGAAAGCCAAAAAACACAAAGTTGTTCAAGGACTCTTAATTTCCTCCTAGCACTGATCTAGAGCTAGAAATCACTCCCATTTTTCAAAGCAGCCCTTTGATGCACACTCTGAAATGTGGTTACCCACATCCATCTAATCCTAACTGCTTGTGTTTTACGATTCACCCAAGTTTCTAATCTATTACTGACATTCTTTCTCATTTTTTCATGAGTTGTTAGGGTCTACTAGTGCTCATGCATACAGGTACTCTGACTGCAGTTTTGAGACGGACAAATTGTAATGTAATACATAGTACTTCTCATATATATCACAGTCCAATGCTACATACACAGTATCACTAGCTCACCAAGGACAACAGAGACTACATAAGGCTCAAAGGAGTCTTGCTTATTTGTATCCATATAGACAGTTCATTTTATAAAACCAGCAATTCCTGGTCCAGTGCCCATTCCACCCTCCCAGACAGGGTGATGCTGGGCTACTCAACCCAGTTTACAATGACATACTTAGGAAATATTATCATAAAACAGAAGTAGCTATAGCAAAAAAAAAAAAAAAAGCCAAAACATTTTAAGTACAGAATTTCCACATTCTTGATAAAGTTATGCCAGATTAAACTGATTATGGCTTTTCAACCTCCCTGCTGCTGTTGCTAAGTCACTTCAGTCATGTCCAACTTTGTGTGACCCCATAGACGGCAACCCACCAGGCTCCTCTGTCCCCAGGATTCTCCAGGCAAGAACACTAGAGTGGGTTGCTATTTCCTTCTCCAATGCATGAAAGAGAAAAGTGAAAGGGAAGTCGCTCAGTCGTGTCCGACTCTTAGCGACCCCATGGACTGCAGCCCACCAGGCTCCTCTGTCCATGGCATTCTCCAGGCGAGAGTACTGGAGTGGGGTGCCATTGCCTTCTCCCTTCAACCTCCCTCCATCCATATAAAGTTCAGCTAGTCTCCCTTACTTATTACCAAGAGTATAAACTTATTTTTGTTTTAAACTTTGTAATAATGTTGTTTTAATTGACAGTGAGTACAACACATAAATGGTTAACGTGGCCACTAAATAGCAATTCTCCTTTACTCTGTTAATCAGAACACCGCTAGAGTACTTAATTCATTCTGGGTACAGCCTTTCAAAAGGAATATAAAGAGAAAGACATTCAGGCGAGTGACTAGAATTTTGAAGAAACTAGAAATATGTGTGATGTGCAGCAGAGCTTGCTATTGTCACAGTTCATGTTCTCTTTCTTTTGGGCCCAGTGCTATATCATACTTCCTAGTCTCCCTTGCAGTTAGGTATGGCTATGTGAGGTTCAGCCAACGGAATGTGAAAGGAAATGATGTGTATCACTTTCAGACCAGGCACAAGAAAGGGCCAGTCCTTTCAGCTGGGTGGAATGAAAACAATCTGGAGAGCCACATGATGAAAATGAGCATGCTCTCCCAGTCTGAGTGTCTGGAACGATTACATGGGGGAGGGTACACCCGTCACTCCAGTAACTTACCTGATATTGTAAGTGAGCAAGAAATAAACTTCCATTGTATTTAAGAATCCTAAGAAGTATATCTTATCATAGAAGAACTGTTTAGTGTGAAGAAGCCTGGGTTAGAGTGAGGAAATAGAAATGAATGCAAAAGCATGTTCAAACATACAAAGCGCTTGCCGTGATGAAGGCAGATTAGACAAGTTCTCTATTGTACCTGGGAAACAAACGGGGATTAAAAATGGAAGCCTCTCAAAATAATCTGATTTTTTTAGGAGTCAGAACTAAGCAAATGAATTGTGAAAGTGTTATTACACAAAAGAAAGAATTCAGAGTCCAGAACTAGGTGATTAAATTAGAAACTTTTAAGGACTCTTACCATCTTAAGAATCTAGACTTAACATACACTTAATATTCATTTCCCAATTTATTCAGTTCTTAGTTGAATAATTCACAACTACTAAAGCTCCCATCGGGAACATAACCTGGCCCTTTGATAGCTCCCTGGCATCAATCCCTTCTCGGCCTTTCACTCCCTCTGCCCTAGTCACTCTAGACTTTCTGCGATTTTTCTAACAGATCAGACACACTTTTATACCTGCAAAGGCAAGAAACCTTTGTTCCTCTGCCAGGAACCTTTGTCCCTCAAATATCCAAATGGGCCACTACTTCACCTTTTCCAGATATTTGCTCAAATGCCACCTTCTCAGTGAGGCCAACCCAGCAAATTTAACACTGTGACTGTACCACACTCTTTTGGCACTGCTAGCTACATTTTTCTCCATAGTCATAGGTTAGTATTGTATTTTATTTTTGTTTGTCTTTCCCCCAGCTAAAATGTAAGCCCTAGGAGGATATAGATTTTTGTCTAAATTGTTCAGTGCTATATTTCCAATGTCTATAACCATGTCTGTTATAGAATAAGTGCTCAAAAGTATTTTTAAGTTAAATATTTGAATTTATCTTTCTACTAGTGTTTTATAAACTGTACATCAATTCTGTTAAAGGTATGGAAAAACCATATACACACTCTCACACAGAGAAGCCTACAATATGGTTATTATGTACTCTGGGGATAGAGAAGTGGAAAAAAAGTCCCTGACTTCACATATTTAACATTCTGCTAGGAGAGACAGAGTCAAACAAATTAATATGTCAAGTAGTAGCGACAAAAACAAACCAGAGGGGTAGGATGAGGGTGGGAGGGAGGCTTAAAAGGGAAAGAATATACATATACATATAGCTGATTCATGTTTTTATACAGCAGAAACTAACACAACACTGAAAAGCAATTATACTCCAATTGAAAAATAAATAAACTAATTGAAAAAAAAGCAGAGTAAGGGAAAAGACAGTGATAGGCAGAGGTGTTCCTGCAATAAGAGAACAGTATTATAAGCAGAAACACAACAAAGCTGGTCAATGGTAGTTGTCGAAATTGGCACAAATTAACAGTAATTTGTGCCAATTTGTGCATACCCTTCAACTAAGCTAGTTATTCCACTTTTAGGAATGCATGTTAAAAAAATCCACATGGTAATGTTTCTATGATTTAAAACCCCCAAATGCTCACTATAGCAGTTCAACAGAAAAAAATTAGAAAATAGCTGAAATCCTATCAATAAGGATTTGGATAAATAAAATTATGGTATACCAATACAACAGCAAAGGCTATGGTGCTCTTAAAATAAATAAGACTTACATATTAAAAAACACATAAAGTAGTTACAGAATAGTAATGTATCATATTCCATTTAGAGAAAAAAATTTATAAAGTGGTTTCACTATGTGTGCTAAGTCACTTCAGTCATGTCCTACTCTGTGCAACCCTATACACTATAGCCGGCCAGGCTCCTGTGTCCATGGGATTCTCCAGGCAAAAACAGTGGAGTGGGTTGCCATGCTCTCCTCCAAGGGATCTTCCTGGCCCAGGAATCGAACCTACGTCTCTCTGTCTCCTGCACTGGCAAAGGTTCTTTACCACTAGCACCACCTGGAAAGCTCTGGTCTCATTATACATATATGCATACACACAACAAATGCTGACACATGTGCTGCCCAACAAACATATGTATCAAATAGCTAGCAATGGTATCTTTAATTAGGAGAACTTTTCCTTATAATTTTATTCACCTCTTTAGCACTTGAATTTTTTCCCCATAAATTCCTAATAGTTTCTGAATATCTCTTTTTACATTATATTGATTATGAATATCCCATTCTAAAGCATAACGATTTCTCCCACAAATTACCTCTTCTGGTAGAGTGGAATGGGGTTTGTCAGAAGTGGCAAGTAGTAAAACTGGGGCAAAAGAAGGAATATTCTGTAATAATGTGGTAAACGTGGCTTTGAGTGTTGGTCCAACTATTTCCCACCACAAGTGAATGTGAGGAACAAACACTATACTTGGTGCTGTTCTCTTAGCTTCACGTATCACCTAGTAGAGAGAGAAAACAATTACATACACTTATAATCAGCACATTAGCAGTGTGCTTTTTAAATCTAGAACAATTTAACTTCCCAGAACTGTCATATAAAACCCTTAAGTTTAAAAAATGCTTCCCCCAATCCCACCATCTTGTTTTTAAATGTTTTATAAAAGTTTCATTTTTAGAAAAACATAATTGCTTCAAGCAATTAGAAAACAGCTCAATTAATCTAGAAGACTTTTCTGTTATGGCAACCAAGGTTAAATATAAAATTACATAAAACACATTTATAAACTTATAACTATAGCAAAAAAGCAGCAGCAGAAAATTTGCACAGCCATCACTGTTTTAAGTACTTCACTCATTTAATTCTCACAACAGTCATGTAAGTAAAGTATTGATTTTTCTATTTTGCCAACAGGGAAAATGGGGCAGAGAGATTTAATAAACTTTCCTAAGTCACATAGCAATTAAGAGGTGGAAAAGGATTTAAAGTCATTCTTTTTAATAACTAAGCAGTTAGGCATGGTTCTATTTTGAAAACCTGAAGTCAGAAATCAAAAAGACCAAAAAACACAGTACAAAAAAGAATAAAGCAATTCTAGACTCTGTCTCTGGAAGACTACTTCACCTTACAGCTTATTTGTCTGGGCAACAATGAATTACCTGGGCACATGTTTCTTCAGGAGATGTAGCACTGACTCCAAAAAGAACAGGAATGTCTAAAGTGTACACTGCAAATTTTTCCAAAGCATGGATGACAGCTGGTGCTAAATGAGAACCTTGCCCAAATCCTGGTTCGCCCACTATCAGCATTCTTGGTCGAAAAGACATAGGTTGATAACAGGCATTTCTGAAAGAAATGAGTAATAACCTATGTTTTAGGAAAAAAAGCTTAAATTTCTCTCCCAATTATTAATTATGAACTTCTTTAAGCCAAAAGTTTTGACAATATGGCCAGTCAATCATAGCAGCATGATTCGTGTGGCTTTTGGAAATAATCGAACTTTACAGATTTTTAGGAATACTTTATAGTTTCTGAGATCATGACAAATGTAACAAAATATTTTCTAATATTTTAATTAAAAAAAAAGTAAATTAGCTGGCATCCTTTATCTTCTCAAGCATAATTTCATTTAGTTTTAGAGAATTCACACAAGAATGAATATATATATATATATATATAAATTTTCAAGGGAAATGTACCTATTCAAATGAAGAAAATTAAAATTTTCTTTTGCCTTATTAAAGGATTTTTGAGAAAGTCCATTTTCATATACTGATGGAACATCATCATCACTGTATGCCAAGTCACTTTCTAAGAGAGGACAAGAAATATCTGTCAAGCAAGCAAAAAAAGTGTACATTAGTAGCTTTTCTCAATTACAAAGTGCATCTTCACATAATGCTTCAGTTAGCAACTCCATTGAGATTTTTTTTCAAAAAAGTTTGTGGACATATAAATAACAAGTAAAATTTTAAAACGCACTTCAAACCTAAAATAAAGGCAGTCTAGGGCAATCTGTGAAGTAAACTTCCTTCATATATCTAGGAAAAGCATGACGAAATTCCTTTCAAGAGGCTCTTTCATAAAGAAACATTACTGAGATGTACAAAATATTTAGTTTTACTAACTATGAATACTTAACAGTCAATCAAGTTTCATACCAGAGTCTAATGCTTTGTTTGTTCTTGTTTCCGCATGTGGAAATACTCTCTGCAGGGCTTCTAGGATCTTGTGAACAGTGCTCTGCAGTAGCGGTTTCACAATGGTGGACAGTGCCTGGCCAGGTGACGTCACAGCTCTCTGGGAGGCTGGTATCATCTTTTGCATAGCTACCTCAAAGTCCTTAGCTGAGATATTAATTGAAGAGAGATCCAACTGCAGTTTCTCACTAGTGGTATAGATCTGTGGGTAGCGTCGACGCAGAGCACATAAAGCAGCTTCAGAGCATATTGACTTGATATCTGCACCACAGTATCCTATCCAAGGCAACCAAAAAAGAAAAAAAAAATTAAAGTAAATCACCACCGTATTAAGCAAGACGATGGTTAAAAGAAAGTTAAAGATCAGCCTAGCAATATAGTAGCAAAATATTTAGGAGTAATAAGGCTAAAATGTCTTTCATCCCCTCAGTGAACTCACATGGTTGATAATAACCCCTAACAAATCAATCAACTTTTGAGAGTGAAATACGCAAGCACCAAAAGCAGAGTGCAGGGGTCAAGAGCATGAGTTTTGAAATCAGATAATCAGGATCAAATTCCAGTTTGTCATTTACTAGATGTGTGATCTTTACAGAGACTCATTTACGCTTTCTCAGCCATTTCTTTATCTGTAAAATAGGAATAAAGCTACCTACTTCACAGGATTGATCTAAGAGTTACCTGAAATAGTTTATGTAGAATACTTAACAGGATAATTAGAAAAATGTAAACAACAAAAGATCTAACTTCATTCTCAAATTCTTTGACAGTCAAGATGTTAAGTACCTCTATATGGTATCTAGGACTTTATAAGAAAACATGCCACAAATTATAAATAAAAAACAAATCTAACTTTGTATTTCTTTAAATAAGAAACAAGGTTTCTTTAACCTTGGCAAAACTACAACTTGTTCCATCTCTGAAATGCATATAATATTTCTTTTAATACTTAAAGCAATGTTTACCAACACAGTTTTCTGCTAGTTCTTCCAGAAACACGTCCAGTGGTTTAGGATTCCAATCCCTTGTGTGAATTTTTAGAATTTCTTTTCGAGCCTACAAACAAAAACAATTTAATTTTTCTATAATAATACAGTGCTATTCAGATTAGGGTAACTTTAAGATAATTGGGTTATCTAAAAATGTAAAGCTGTCAATACCTAATATAAACAGAAATATGAAACAGTAAAAATGGAAAAAATGATACATTTGTATCAGCTTAAGAAATTTATATTAAATAAGATTGCATTTTTAGTGCTCAAGTTCTAGTCATCACAAATGTGAATGAGAAAAATTAACTAACTACTGGATTATTGTTTATTCTGGTACATATTAAAAACTGTCGAGTACTGATAGCTCTACCCATATTTTCATACTTGGTTCTCAAAATATTCAGCAGCTTTAAAGTAACTGGGTAGAATTACATGGTTGTATCCATGAAAAAGGCAAGTCTAATGAACTGGCTAAGGACTGACTGTGAGGCCATGTATTCTGAATCAAAATAAAGTTATATGATTAACAAGCAAAGGCTGTGCTTGGGGTGGCGGGGAGGGTGCGGAGGTGCACGTCTAGGGATTCCCCCGTCCAGTGTTTGTTACTCAGCACTTTCACTGTCATGAGCCTGGGTTAAAATCCTGGTTGGAGAACTAAGATGCCACAAGGTATGCATTCCCCAAAATAATACATAAATAAATAGGATAAAAAGTTATCTGAGTTCTTTTCTTTAATCCCTCTCTAAAAATACATACATACCTATTTGAATGTTCATCATACAACTTTGTTTCAGAACATACAAAACTCAGTCTTCAAATCTGCACTATACTAAGACTTGTTCAAGATAAGCACAATTTTGTCAAAATTTCAGTGATGTTAAATTCTTACATCTTTATCAGGTAGGCTAAATAGGAATTCTCTGTCAAAACGACCAGGCCTTCGTAAAGCAGGATCAATAGAATCCAGTCTGTTGGTAGCACCAATGACCACAATTTCTCCTCTGCTGTCCAATCCATCCATAAGAGCTAGCAAGGTGGAAACAATTGAACTAAATTTAAAAATAAGAGAGAAAAGATTAACTATATGGAAGCCAAATAGATCATTTCTTTGTGAAGATTTAATACATTAAATGTGTGAATAAATTTTCTCTGCATATCCCACTATTTTCAATAGACTTAAAAAAAAAATCTGTAAAATAACATACTACATGGCACACAGACATTTAAAATCAATGGAAAACACACTTCCTAGAATGCTACAAATGGCTCCTGGAAGCCATTTCATAAAGCACAATTTCATAGAGAGCTCTGGAGTTCTCAAACAAGGATACAATAAAAAAAATACAAGTATTAGGCAGATAAACAGAAACTTAAAAAAAAAAAAAGCTTCAAAAACTTAATTGTGTACACATTATCAAAGGATGCCAAAGTAAAACAATATACTGGACTGTGATTGCTTCTAGGTCTTTTTAGTGCCCAGAGACAGGAATTATTTTTTCTTTAAAAATAAATTTCATCATGAGTTCATATTGATATTCCAATTCAAATAAAGATGCAAGGGTTTTAATTTATTTTATATTTGCATCCCCTTTCTCTTGGGCTAAAAATCTTATTTCCTAATGTATTCACATAATTACTTATTTACATTATCTTACAATATTATCAGAAACAATAAGATACAGAATATAGTTTAATCATGGTCAATGTGCTAACTTTTAAAAAAGCTTAATTTAGCAAAAAAGTTTTTCTCTAAAGTTTTTTTTTAAGTCTTTGGAAAAAAACCAAAAAACTTGTATGATAAAATTTCTCTTAAAAACACATATTTGAAATGGCAAGTGCTTGCTAAAATTATTCTGTATTTGTTGCTGAAATTTCTCCAATCCCTTTTTGAATTATTCCAAACTACCGTAGTTACTCAACTGCTTGACTGAAAAGTGATGGTGCTAGTGTCATTAACACAATGAATACAGTATAGCTGATACTGAAATGCTGCTGCTGCGTCATATCAGTCGTGTCTGACTCTGTGCGACTCCAGAGATGGCAGCCCATCAGGCTCCCCTGTCCTGGGATTCTCCAGGCAAGAACACTGGAGTGGGTTGCCATTTCCTTCTCCAATGCATGAAAGTGAAAAGCGAAAGGGAAGTCGCTCAGTCGTGTCTGACTCTCATCGACCCCATGGACTGCAGCCTACCAGGCTCTCCTCCATCCATGGGATTTTCCAGGCAAGAGTACTGGAGTGGGGTGCCATCGCCTTCTCCAGATACTGAAATGAGTCACATCTAAAAAGTGTGCATCATTATTGGTAGGTATGAGCACACACAACTATTTTTATCAAACAGGAGTAAACATTTTAATTTACTCAGAGCAACAAATAAAATTCTACAGCATCAAGTCGAAGAAGGGTATAATAATACAGTAAATGTTAGGCATTAGAAAAGCCAAAACCTACATATCATTCATATTTTTACATCTTGTTCCTCTTTTACAACACCTATGGTAAAAATAATACTAGCGTTATGAAGGCATGCAAACATGTGCTTTTGGGTATCCCAAATTAATTAAGTAGTTACATTTAAGAAGACGGTCTGAAGAACTGAAGATGAACTAGGACTAAAGTAATTTAGATTCAAGTTGAGGCAGTGGCACTAATGAAAACTGCTCCCTTGGGAACACAGTTATCACAGGGGAGATGCAATTTTGTCATTCTGAAAATTAGGAAGTTGAGCTAGTATTAGAAACTTAAACTAGTGGTCATACACCAAGATATATTTTGCTTGGCTCAGGTAGTGCCTTTAAAGCATCCGAACTAGTTGGCAACATCTAAAAGATGGTTAACATACATAAAATTTAAGAAAGAGAAAACTTATTTTTCAAATCTGAGTCAGCTTTTGCACTTCAATAATAGGCTGGAGCTAAAAGCAACTGGCTATGCTCTGATGATTGGACATTCAGACACATTTCCTTGACCCACTCTTATCACTGGCCTGCCTCACTCATTTTATCTGCCTTTATTTACCTCACTGGGCCAGTGGACATTTAAGTCTGTATCACAAGTTAAATCTATAACCAATATTGTTTGAGAACATCCTACCATTTAGAAAAGGTTCAGTTTTCTTTTTTGTACTATACGTTGGTTTCTACTACCAAACAACTGGTTTATAAAGTTTCTAACTGTTTAATATTCTATCCCTCTTTCAACATTAATACAGCTCAGAATATAGGGAGAAAGGCAGAAGTACCATCAAGCAAGTTTTACCTGTGAATTTGATCTTGCCGGCTTGATCGTACTGGGGCCAGACCATCAATTTCATCAAAGAAAATAATTGATGGGCGCATCTGATAGGCCTAGAAAGCAGTCCAGTGATTGCATGCTATCAGGAAAGACTTCAAATATGTAGACTCAATATAAACCACTTTAAATTCATTCCTACTTGCGTTTAACAAGTTTTAAACAATATAACTGTAAATTCAAGAATTGTGTTTTAGGGATTCAGACTAAATTATTAACAGCATGTGATTTAAGTTTATTTGTATATTCAGCTGGAAATATTCAAAATACACACTCCACTGGTTATGTCCCTTGGATTCCATATAGCTATAATTATCGGGACACAAAAAACATCTATAGAAGACCAACTGTCAAAGCAAAACAAAGAACAGAAGACAGTGACACAGCCTTCCTCCATGTCAGGATGAGAAAACGTTTAACAAGATGCTATAGTTTAAAATCAATTTCAGTAAAATTAAAATTTAAAAAGCCTCAGTGAATTTTACAAAGAGATATAAAAGCATTTGCAGCACTATGCCTCAGTAGATCAGAATGTATTATCTCATAACTGTCAATACATCTGGGATATGAACCTGAAAGCCACTCAGGCAGAGCAAATCTTCAGCTTGCATAGTGAAACATAAACTCACTAGTGTTATCTCTTTATGAAAATATCACTTTCTCTAGATACAAGACCTAAGACTCCAAAGAATTTAGACCCGATTATTCTTTTCTCTCTAAAATTGTTCGTCATAAGTTGGTGTAATCAAGACATACAAAGGAAAATAATCTAGAAACATTATATATTTGACGTAATTATTCTGAGTCTATTTCTATGAAAAGTGATTAAATGCAACCTTTATCCAATCCTTACATACTTAATCTACATTGATAACAGACCTATATAGGCAAATTTTAATATCATACCTGATCAAATAGCAATCGCAGCTGTCTCTCAGATTCTCCTACCCACTTACTCAGACAATCAGCACCTTTCCTCATGAAAAATGCTACTCTTTTATCCCCTTGACTGCACTCATTGGCAAGTGCTCTAGCAACCAGAGTTTTTCCAGTTCCAGGTGGACCATAAAACAAACAACCTCTGCAAAACAATAAGTATTCTTTTAGCACTACATTAAAAAAGTCTAAACAAAATTAGAGATCAATTTCATGAATATAATTAGAGAATAAGAAAGTAAACAAGACAACTGAAACATTTCAATACACAAAGCACGACTTAAAACCTGGGATTAATATTCATACTACAAAATGAATATTGCAACTAAATAAATCCTTTATTTGAAACATTTTCTTTTATTCATTCAAATTTGTTCATATTACCTTATCTTGCAAAAAAGGTATGATTGACAGTTTACTTTTATAATGTATCAGTGGGGAGAATCAGTTCAGTTCAGTCGCTCAGTCGTGTCCGACTCTTTGCAACCCCATGAATTGCAGCACTCCAGGCCTCCCTGTCCTTCACCAACTCCCGGAGTTCACTCAGATTCATGTCCATTGAGTCAGTGATGCCATCCAGCCATCTCATCCTCTGCCGTCCCCTTCTCCTCCTGTCCCCACTCTCCCAGCATCAAAGTCTTTTCCAATGAGTCAACTCTTCACGTGAGGTGGCCAAAGTACTGGAGTTTCAGCTTTAGCATCATTCCTTCCAAAGAATACCCAGGGCTGATCTCCTGCAGAATGGACTGGTTGGATCTCCTTGCAGTCCAAGGGACTCTCAAGAGTCTTCTCCAACACCACAGTTCAAAAGCATCAATTCTTTGGCACTCAGCCTTCTTCACAGTCCAACTCTCACATCCATACATGACTACTGGAAAAACAGCCTTGACAAGATCGGCAAAGTAATGTCTCTGCTTTTCAATATGCTATCTAGGTTGGTCTTAACTTTTCTTCCAAGGAGTAAACGTCTTAATTTCACGGCTGCAGCCACCATCTGCAGTGATTTTGGAGCCCAGAAAAATAAAGTCTGACACTGTTTCTACTGTTTCCCCATCTATTTCCCATGAAGTGATGGGACCAGATGCCATGATCTTCGTTTTCTGAATGTTGAGCTTTAAACCAACTTTTTCACTTTCCTCTTTCACTTTCATCAAGAGGCTTTTTAGTTCCTCTTCACTTTCTGCCATAAGGGTGGTGTCATCTGCGTATCTGAAGTTACTGATATTTCTGCCGGCAATCTTGATTCCAGCTTGTGTTTCTTCCAGTCCAGCGTTTCTCATGATGTACTCTGCATAGAAGTTAAATAAGCAGGGTGACAATATACAGCCTTGACGTACACCTTTTCCTATTTGGAACCAGTCTGTTGTTCCATGTTCAGTTCTAACTGTTGCTTCCTGACCTGCATACAGATTTCTCAAGAGGCAGGTCAGGTAGTCTGGTATTCCCATCTCTTGAAGAATTTTCCAGTTTATTATGATCCACACAGTCAAAGGCTTTGGCATAGTCAATAAAGCAGAAATAGATGTTTTTCTGGAACTCTTGCTTTTTCCATGATCCAGCGGATGTTGGCAATTTGATCTCTGGTTCCTCTGCCTTTTCTAAAACCAGCTTGAACATCAGCAAGTTCACGGTTCACGTATTGCTGAAGCCTGGCTTGGAGAATTTTGAGGATTACTTTACTAGCATGTGAGATGAGTGCAATTGTGTGGTAGTTTGAGCATTCTTTGGCATTGCCTTTCTTTGCGACTGGAATGAAAACTGACCTTTTCCAGTCCTGTGGCCACTGCTGAGTTTTCCAAATTTGCTGACATACTGAGTGCAGCACTTTCACAGCATCATCTTTCAGGATTTGAAATAGCTCAACTGGAAGTCCATCACTTCCACTAGCTTTGTTCGTAGTGATGCTTCCTAAGGCCCACTTGACTTCACATTCCAGGATGTCTGGCTCTAGATGAGTGATCACACCATCGTGATCATCCGGATCGTGAAGATCTTTTTTGTACAGTTCTTCTGTGTATTCTTGCCACCTCTTCTTAATATCTTCTGCTTCTGTTAGGTCCATACCATTTCTGTCCTTTATTGAGCCCATCTTTGCGTGAAATGTTCCCTTGGTATCTCTAATTTTCTTGAAGAGATCTCTAGTCTTTCCCATTCTGTTCTTTTCCTCTATTTCTTAGCATTGATCACTGAAGAAGGCTTTCTTATCTCTTCGTTATTCTTTGGAACTCTGCATTCAGATGCTTCTATCTTTCCTTTTCTCCTTGGCTTGTCGCCTCTCTTCTTTTCACAGCTATTTGTAAGGCCTCCCCAGACACCCATTTTGCTTTTTTCCATTTCTTTTCCTTGGGGATGGTCTTGATCCCTGTTTCCTGTACAATGTCACGAACCTCATTCCATAGTTCATCAGGCACTCTATCTATCAGATCTAGGCCCTTAAATCTATTTCTCACTTCCACCGTATAATCATAAGGGATTTGATTTAGGTCATACCTGAATGGTCTAGCGGTTTTCCCTACTTTCTTCAATTTGAGTCTGAATTTGGCAATAAGGAGTTCATGATCTGAGCCATAGTCACAGATTTTAAGTATCATCCTTGGTCTCAGCGCCAGTAACACAACACCAAAAGTTTTGCAAGAAAACAGTGGGAACGACCATGAGATAAAGTAGGATAAAAGAGAGAAATTGAAGTAGTGGCTGGGTGATAGGGACCAGGACAATGTAAACAATTGACAATAATTTTTGGTGATATCACTGCACTGTCATGGGGTAATGCAGTTTTTTCACCTATTCCCAAAGTTATTCACTGATCTCATGGCAGAATTCTGAGAAAATAGGTTATATTCATACTCTTCGTAGAAATGATCAAGTAACTGCTCCTTAACTATCTAATAGTTATTTAGTTGAAAAGGTCTCAAAAAAAACCCAGAAACGACAGAATAAGAATGGCCAAACAAACAGAAACGTGATGGATGAAATAAATCTATTAAAAGTCAAGCATAAAATATAGAAGAAAAATTAAGAGAATTCCCTGGAGGTCTAGTGGGTATGATTCAGCGCTTTCACTGCAAGAGTCTGGGTTCAATCCCTGGCTGAGGAACTAGGATCCTGCAAACTCTGCAGCACAGTCAAAACAAAAATAATAGGAAACAGACATAATCAAATGCAGATGGGGAAAAAAAATTGTTTAGAAGACAATCAGAATTTAAATGGAATAAATCAGTGATTTCAATGGACAAAACCCAAGACAGAAACAGATTTTTAAAAATATATTTATTGGGCCAGTAGTTTTATTTGTGAGATTATTTTAAAGAAAAAAAGTAAGGATTCCCATAAAGAGGAAGCAATGGAGATGTTCATGGTACTGATTATCTGTTAATAACAAAAACTTAGGAGAAAACAAAATAGTTGGCAATAGCAGAATCAATAAAATATGATACATCCACAAAATGGAGTATCATTCAGCCATTAAAACGTAAAGAGAACATACCATATAAAAACAGTTTAACACAATCATACGTTGATTTTTTATGAGCAGAAATGTAAGAAAGTGAAAATGAAGAGAAAAAATGGAAGGAACTGGTCTAATTTAATTTTTTAAATAGAAGTACAGCTGATATACAGTATTAACTAAGTTAGAGGTGTAAAATACAGTGATTTACAATTTTTAAAGGTTATATGCCATTCAGCTTTTATAACATATCTGCTCGATTTCTCATTTTGTATAATATATCCTCGTAGATTCTTTCATACCTAACAGTTTATACCTCTTAATCCCCTACCCATACACTGCCCCTTCTCAGCTCCCTCTCCCCATTGGTAATCATCAGTTTGTTCTCTGTATCTGTGAATCTGCTTTTTTTCCTCATATGCACTAGTTTGCTGTATTTTTAGAGTTCACATAAAAGTGATATATGTATTGGCCTTCCTCTGACATTTCACTCAGCAAAATGGCCTGCAATCCATCCGTGTCGCTGCGAACGGCAGTATTTCATTCTTTTTATGGCTTAGTAGTACTCCACTGTGTACACAGTAATATATGCCACATTTCTTTATCCATTCATTTGCTGATGTGGACACTTAGGTTGCATCTGTATCTTGGCAGTTATCAATAATACTGCCATGAACACTAGGGTGCATGTGTGTTTTCGGAATTAGTGCTTTTTTGGACATATGCCCAACAGTGGAATTACTGGTATATGACGGTAGCTCTATAATTTTTTGAGAAACCTTCATACTGTTTCTCACAGTGGCAGCACCAATTTACATTCCCACCAACAACATATAAGGGTTCCCTTTTCTCCACATCCTTGCCAACATTTATTATTTGTCCTTTTGATGATAGCCATCCTGACAGGTATGAGGTAATACCTCACTGTGGTTCTGATTTTCATTTCCCTGATGATTAGTGATGCTGAGTATCTTTTCCTGTGCCTGTAGGCCACGTGCATGTCCCCTTGGACAAACAAACGTCTATTCAATTCTTCTGGCGATTTTTTAATCAGGTTGTTTCACTGATGTTGAGTTGTATGAACTTTATATATATGTTGGATATTTATCCCTTATCAGTTATATCATTTGCAAATATTGTCTTCTATACGTTGCCTTTCTGTTTTGTTAGTGGTTTCCTTTGCTGTGAAAAAGCGTAAAATATAATTAGGTCCCATTTATTTATTTTGGTTTCATTTTAGGAGATGAATCCAAAAAAATATTGCTATGATTTACATTAAAAATTCTACTTTTCCTATGTTTTCCACTAAGAGTTTTATGGTTTTTGGTTTTAAAATTAGTCTATTTTGAGTTTATTTTTGTATATGATGTTAGAGAATGTTCTAATTTGTCATTGTTGCTTTAATTCACTAAACCACTTTCTTTTTTTGCCACCACCCGTGGTTTGTGGGATCTTAGCTCTCTGACCAGGGATTGAACCCAGGCCCCTGGCAGTGAGAGCATGAAGTTCTAACCACTGGATTGCCAAGAATTCCCTAAAATTCACTAAATGACTTTAACTAGGTACTTTCAACATGTCCTGTCATCATTAAATCATTATTTAATATTCTATATTTTTTATTAATTTTTAAAAAATTCACCAGTGTTTAACTATAATTGATTTATGCTTTAATTTAACTAAAATGATTTATGCTTTAAAAAGCCTACAAACTTTTAAAAGTTTACTTAAATCAATGTTTCCATAGAGGGTGATTCAGGGAGAAAAATTATAAAAAGAAAAAAAATCAGGAACTAGGGTTTAAAAACTGGTTAAGTATAAAAACTAGAAGCAAGAAGATAAAAAAAGGATGGTGATTAAAATTTTAAAAAGCATAGTGATACAAAAAACCCTTACCCTCCTATCACCAAAACAGCAAATATTAAAGTTGGTGGGGAGAGGAGAGATATAAAAGAGAAAATACAATTATATTATATATGGTTCGACTGCAAATATATATATATATAGGCATAAAGCAAACACTGAAAATTGATTCAGTAAGTTTACATGTATACAAATAAACTACTGAAAGTATTAAGGAAGGGGAGTAAATATTTATGTATGGAGGGTAGGGAAAGTAAAGGAGCCAAATAGCCACTGCTATTGCCAAACAGCTTCATCCTTAGAAGCCTATAAATTGTGTCTAAAATAGAAAAATGAGGGACTTCCCTGGTGGTTCATAGTGTGGCCAAAAGACAGAAACAAATTTAAAAAACAGAAAAATTAAAATGAAGAAGGGTTGAAGAGGGCCTACCCTACTTTTGTAAATTTTTCTTTGTCAAACTTACCGTGCTATTTGACTTTTAAAGTTATGTATATATATAATCAACTATGTGCACATGGGTGCTCAGTTGTGTCTGATTCTTTGCAACCCCACAGACTGTAGCCCTCCAGGATCCTCTGTCCATGGATATACTTCAGTACAAAATAAAAATACATATATTAAAAAATTATGTGCATGTATGCACTTCCACTTACTACATCACTCTGCTTGACCTCCCAATTGTATGTAATTATTTCATGCCATTATAAAACAATAATTTATACTGTTAAGTTAATCATGTTCCCATTATAACTTGTAGTTATAATTATCTTTTATTTTTTATCTGGCTATTGATTGTGAAAACTGAAAAACATTTTTTACTACTGTGAAAAAAATTAAAAAAAGATATTAAAAAACTATGTACATATATTACTTTGATATAAATTTAAAACTAAATCACAAAGCTGAAAGGAAAAAAGAGTATGTAAGATAGGAATTTTACTAAGTGTATGAAAAGTCATGGGAAATGATTTTTTTAATGGAGAATCAATTTTGAAACCATTTTTCATCTTAAACATCGAGAAAGTAAAAATACTCAAATCACCCAGGATCTTGTAAGGGCAAGTATAACAAATGACTCTAGACCTGGAAATTACCAAGAGAGAGGCGGTTTCTGGACATAGCACAGGAAAGATTTTAGCTAAAATAAAATGTATAATTAAATTACCTTGGAGGTTGAATTTTGAATTTTTCAAAGACTTCTGGATAAAGTAATGGAAATACTACCATTTCTTTTAGAGCTGCAATATGATTAGACAAGCCACCAACACTATCAAATCGTACCTGTTAATAGAAGGGAAACATTGACATTCTGAGATTTGGGAGTCAAAGCTAAAATCTTATTTCATTCTTAAATTATATCCAAGCCACATATATTGAGTAACAGTAACTTAACAGGAACAACTAGCAACAGTTGTGGCCTAAAGATTAAAAAAAAAGAAAAGGTTCTACAAAGATAAAAATTTCTTATAAAACACTGCTTTTTAAATTTTAAACTAAAATAATACATCTCAGACTGTACTCACTGAAGAATCTAGTTGCATTGGATCAACATCTGCAAGGCTTGCTCCGATTTTCATTCGATCTTTATAAATTCCTTTTAATTCATCTTTGCGAAAATTTAGTGGGAGGCACCTAAGGTTACAAACCCCAAACATTCATCAAACACCACTTTCCTCTCCTAAATTCCATGTTAGAATACAGACATTTTTCTTAAGAATTAAAAAAATTCCAAATGGAGTAATCATGAGATTATGTGTTTTGAGTTCCTCCTTTTCTTTACTAGTTGAGAACTTCAGTGTTAGAAATATTTACATCTGAAGGCTTACACAATCTAATGAAAATATCACAAGATACCACAGCAACATAAAGTAATTCATGGTTGAGAATTCAGGAAGCATCAACATACATTATAATGATAGTGTCTGACCTACAAACACTTTACCATTTGCTGGACACGATTTTAGTTTAGGTGCTAAACAAGTACAAGGTCATTAAATTCTCACAATACTCTTACAACATAGGTATTATTATTATTAATCCCATTTTAAAAGAAAGCCAAGGCACAGAAAGGTTAACTGTCTCGCCCAGGATCACACAGATAGTATAAGTGGCAGATCTAGGAATCAAACCCAAGCAGCCTGACTCCAGATCCGCCACTACCCTGCTATTATACCTCTCAGAAAAATATGCAGAGCCCACCAGCACCTGGATCCATGCCAACCTTTCCAAGCAAGAGTGAATCAATACTTTCCTAATTACTTTCAAAAACATTTACAGTAGGTTACAATAAAATATACCTAGAAAAAGCTCTTGTTTTATAGATGGAAGAATGAAAACGCTCATGTTAAAAGTTAAGATACTTGTATAAGAATGCCTAAGCAAATAATCTCTGCTACTACTAAATACAAGTAAAAGCACACCATCTTCTCCCCATGTGACAATTCTTGCTAGTTTCAAATTCCATGAGAAATTTATACTGCCAAGCCTAAGATGGAAAAGTTTTCAATTGTGGCTTTAAAAGATATTTCTTAAGTATTTCTTAATAGAACTGCATAATATAAAAGTCATAGGACTTAACGTACATTTCTATAAAATGAAGGCAAGTACATAACTTTTGAATGATCTAACTCATTGTCGTTCATTTCATAGAAATGAAATGCACACCAAAATGTATTAACCACACTAAAGAATATACTATTAATTTTAATAATGTATTTTATATGTCTCAGTTCAGTCCAGTCACTCAGTTGTGTCCAACTCTTTGCGACCCCATGGACTGCAGCACTCCAGGCCTCCCTGTACATCACCAACTCCCGGAGTTTACTCAAACTCACATCCATTGAGTTGGTGATGCCATCCAGCCATCTCATCCTCTGCCGTCCCCTTCTCCTCCTGCCTTCAATCTTTCCCAGCATCAGGGTCGTTTCCAATGAGTTAGTTTTTTGCACCACGTGGCCAAAGTATTGGAGTTTCAGCTTCAGCATCAGTCCTTTTAATGAATATTCAGGACCAATTTCCTTTAGGATGGACTGGTTGGATCTCTCTGCAGTCCAAGGGACTCTCAAGAGTCTTCTCCAACACCACAGTTCAAAAGCATCAATTCTCTGACGCTCAGCTTTCTTTATAATCCAATTCTCACATCCATACATGACTACTGGAAAAACCATAGCTTTCACTAGATGGACCTTTGTTGGCAAAGGAATGTCTCTGCTTTTCAATATGCTATCTAGGTTGGTCATAGCTTTTCTTCCAAGGAGCAAGTTTCTTTTAATTTCATGGCTACAATCACCATCTGCAGTGATTTTGGAGCCCCCCAAAATAAAGTCTGTCACTGTTTCCACATCTATTTCCCATGAAGTGATGGGACCAGATGCCATGATCTTCGTTTTCTGAATGTTGAGCTTTAAGCCAACTTTTTCACTCTCCTCTTTCACTTTCATCAAGAGGCTCTTTAGATCTTCTTCACTTTCTGCCATAAGGGTGGTACCATCTGCCTATCTGAGGTTATTGATATTTCTCCCGGCAATCTTGATTCCAGCTTGTGCTTCTTCCAGTCCAGCGTTTCTCATGATGTACTCTGCATGTAAATTAAATAAGCAGGGTGACAATATGCAGCCTTGATGTACTCCTTTCCCTATTTGGAACCAGTCTGTTGTTCCATGTTCAGTTCTAACTATTGCTTCCTGACCTGCATACAGACTTCTCAAGAGGTAGGTCAGGTGGTCTTATATTCCCATCTTTTTAAGAATTTTCCAGTTTGTTGTGGTCCACACAGTCAAAGGCTTTGACACAGTCAATAAAGCAGATGTTTTTCTCGAACTTTTGCTTTTTCAATGATCCAACAGATGCTGGCTATTTGATCTCTGGTTCTTCTGCCTTTTCTAAAACCAGCTTGAACATCTGGAAGTTCACGGTTCATATACTGTTGAAGCCCGGCTTGGAGAATTTTGAGCATTAACTTTACTAGTGTGTGAGATGAGTGCAATTGTGCAGTAGTTTGAGCATTCTTTGGCATTGCCTTTCTTTGCGACTGGAATGAAAACTGACCTTTTCCAGTCCTGTGGCCACTGCTGAGTTTTCAAAGTTGCTGACATACTGAGTGCAGCACTTTCACAGCATCATCTTTCAGGATTTGAAATAGCTCAACTGGAATTCCATTACCTCCACTAGCTTTGTTCGTAGTGATGCTTCCTAAGGCCCACTTGACTTCGCATTCCAGGATGTCTGGCTTTAGGTGAGTAATCACACCATCGTGGTTATCTGGGTCATTGTGATCTTTTTTTGTACAGTTCTTCTGTGTATTCTTGCCACCTCTTCTTAATATCTTCTGGTTCTGTTAGGTCCATACCATTTCTGTTCTTTATTGTGCCCATCTTTGCATGAAATGTTCCCTTGGTATCTCTAACTTTCTTGAAGAGATCTCTAGACTTTCCCATTCTATTGTTTCTTCTATTTCTTTGCACTGATCACTGAGGAAGGCTTTCTTATCTCTCCTTTCTATTCCTTGGAACTTTAAATTCAAGTATCTTTCCTTTTCTCCTCTGCCTTTCGCTTTTCTTCTAGTCATAGCTATTTGTAAGGCCTCCTCAGACAAAAATATGTCTCAATATATCCCAAATATTTCAATCACACAAAATGAATATTTAAAAAATTGACATAATTTACATTCTCTTTTTTTGTACTCAGTCTTTGAAATGCAAGAGTGTATTTTTTACCAAAATGGATGGTAAATCTCAATTCAGATAAGCTATGGATATTTTAAGTGTCATATGTGGCTGGCTAGTAGCCAGCATACTGAATGTTGTGTTAAGTTGCTTCAGTCATGTCTGACTCTCTGCGACCCTTTGGACTGTAGCCTACCAGGCTCCTTTTTCAAGGATTCTCCAGGCAAGAATACCAGAGAGGATTGCCATTTCCTCCTTCATGGGCACTTCCTGACCCAGGGATCAAACACACGGCTCCTACATCACAGGCAGATTCTTAACTGCTGAGCCACCAGGGGAAGCCCAGCATACTGAATAAAACAGAGCTAACATGATTTAAAAAACACAGAGAACTTAGGATATAAAAAATGATTGGTTTGCATGCCCCTTCAATATGTTCTAGTCACTTTATCAAACATTGTTTTCTACCCTACAAATATTGCATTGTTAGAATCCAAGCACTGAATTATTCATTTACCCCCCCATATCCGTAAAATGGGAGTAATTTTTGCCCTGTTTCTATGATTATTGTGAAAAATCAAATGAGCTGATTTAGTATGTCTGAACTTATCCTACAAGCAGTTATGAAATAAGTTAACCTTTAAATTTTCCTGAAGAGTTCTACAATAAGAATATTTTTATCATTATAAACAGAAAAAAAAATTTCAGTGAAAAAACAATTATTTCCTCAAGTCAGTGTTTACCAAGCAGCATTTTGGTTTTATAAGAAAACATATGCTCTGGACTTCCCTGGAGGTCCAATGGTTAGAAATTCGCCTGCCAATGCAGAGGACATGGGTTCAGTCCCTAGTCTGGGAAAATCTCACATGCCATGGGGCAGCTGGGCCTACCAAGCCCATGTGCTGTGACTACTGAAGCCTGTATGCCTAGAGCCCGTGCTCCACAAGAGAAGCTGCTGCAGTGAGAAGTACTGCAACAAAGAGAAAACCCTGCTCACCACAGCTAGAGAAAGCCCACATACAGTAACAAAGGTCCAGGGCAGTCAAAAATATATAAATTAAAAAAAATAGGTTCTAACCACAGTGAAGTTTCAACTGCAGATATTTCACACAAGAGTTATTACATATTAAGGCTTATATATTAAACTGGTATATAATTTTTAACTAATTTTTTAATATGTGCCAAGCTGTACATATTCCCAAATTATTCATTTTTCTTTCTACTTAAAAAAGCTGGCAGTTTTAAAAGAATCAATAAGCACTTACCTGTTGATAGCTCTATTACGGCTCCTTTTTCTTCTCCTCTCAAACTGCTGTTCATCTTCTGAAGAAGAGGATGAAGTAGAGTCACTACTGTGGATTGCATGCCTTCGCCTAAAGAGGTAAACTGAAATCATAATGGAAGAAGGCAGGAGAAACATACAACACAAATATCAGAAATACCTAAAAATACCTAGTGATCCAAAAATGTTTATCATAAAATTAATGTATTTGCTGAATCAATGAAGTGAGCTTTGTTGGTTCAATCTTTTGAAGTAAATAAAAGACTTGGATAACTGAGAATGGAAAAGATAGGAGGCTATAGGCATCATTAAGACAAAACATGGTCCAGGCAGAGTGACTTCTTATCTTAATATAAGTCCGGTACACTCAAAGAGAAGGTATGATAAAGAGGGTTTTGCAATCTTTGGGAATGTAATTTTAGAAAGTATTTTCAAGATTATACTATATATAACTTACATTTGGAAGGGAATCACCTATTTTGAAATGTCAAATAATATTCAAAGGAGAACAAGGTAATTTTTTTTTCTTAGAATTTTTAATGTAAACCAAAGGGGATCAAGAGGGATCAAAAAAAGCTAAGAAACAGTGGGAAAACAGATGGTATTTTATCTATAGTGTATCTTCAACTCTAAATTCACAACTGCCATTTAATGGTTGTGTAAACGTGGATTAGTTACTCAACCCATATAAGCCTTTTTTTTCCTACTTACAAAAAAAAAAAGATAAAAATAATCCAAATCTTAGCCTGCTTGGTAGTATCAGATGAAGCACCAAGTGTTACAAACTCAAAAAAGTTTTTAAATCACTTCTACCTTTGGACAGTTGCAAACGACTCACGGAATAAAAGCAAAGAAATCTGGCTGGGAAAACTTTTAATCATTCTGTTGGCTCAGGGTGGACAGCATTTCCTGAGTCAGAATACAATCATGGTTAAGTAGGTATGTCCAAAAATACAGAAGGTCACAATCTATTATCTGAAAATTGAAGTCCAGAATCTTGTACCTAGAAAAACCCTGAAAACAAGTTTTTCCATTATTCACTTAGCAGCAAAACATGACCTGAAATGTCACAAATGCAATTCACAGTCTCTATTTGTCCCATTTACTATAATTATTCATATGTTTTGCTATAAAATTAATACATTTGACTATACATGGGGGGCCCAGACACACAAATGTTAATGTTGCACATTATGATTGTTGTATATTATCTTTATAACTCTACCCCTGGCCACAAATCTGAATGCTGAAACATAAACAGCTCCAGGATTTTGATACTCCTCCACCATCTACCCACTCAAACACGCCCAAGACCTATTTTGTGATCTGCCTGAAACTAAAAATATCTAGTACAAGTCTATAATTTTATATGGAAAACTTATTTAATACTACCATTAATTAATATTATTAAGAGACCCTCACAATTACATAGTACACATAACTGTTTGTGAATTCAGTAGGTATGCACATAATTAAGACTAACAATTAATAAAAAGGACTAGCATTTACTGTTTCTTGTACCCGGCAGTTGACATATCTCATTTAAACAGTTACAACTCTGGACAAGTACATATTAGTAGGCTCATTGTATAATCAGGGCCAATGTGGCTCACAGTTCAACTAATCTGCTTAAAATATCAGAATTAGTCAGTGACAGTGTCAGAATTCAAAACCTTCGTCTATTTTTTAAAAAATGGTTCACATACTGTACACTACCACACTGATGATCTCCAGTTGTTTATTTCATAAATCAAAAAAGTTATAAGCAAACCACAAATTCTTGTGTATTGACACAGTTTCCAATGTCTGATTTGCAAAGTAGGGATTACCTTTAACCATTAAAGTACAGTAACAAATGCATATAGTACTTAACATATGCCAGGCACTATTTTAAGTGATTTACATGTATTAACTCATCTAATCTGCAGTATTATGAAATAGGTGCTATTGTCTGCATTCTACAGATCACAAAGTTAAGCACGGATAGGTTAAGTAACTTGGAAGAGGTCACTAATAAGTGGTAGAGGTGAATTCACAATCTAGGCAGTCCTAGCTCTTCAAAATTACACTACACTGCACAAAGTCTATTTCAGTTGAAAAAAATTCTAAACACATATAACCCACATTCACTCTTTTTCTTTCTTCCTATTTTACTAAGAAGTTTTGAAAATCTGACACAGACAGCACTGGCCCTGCACTATGAATCCAACTAGAACTTCTAGAAAGGTCAGTTCTAGTTCCTCGACAACCAGTAAGGTATACTTTGAAACACTAGTGAAGCAATTGTGCTGTTTATGTTACCTTCTTGTTTAAAGGTGGTAGGTTTGTTTCAGAAACTGCAAACTGAGGCTAGAGAATAAACCTTAGATGATGAGAGGTCAGCAATCACAAGCAAGAAAGAAAAATCCTAATTTAAGGCAGCATTTCTGAAGCTCTGCTGTACTGTAAGTATGCCAAGAGACCCTTGGAAGATCCTGCATGGTGGTTCAAGTTTCACTAAGAGCAAAGTTCCAACGATTCTTCGGATTTGTGTATTGTTTCCGTGCCTAAGCAGGATAGGAACTATAAACAGAGGCTGATCTCTTCAAGAAAAAGTAAAAAAGCTAAGCAAAATGACTACCATTAAAGCTGTCAGAAGAAATGAGATGTTAACTCCACCCTGGCATAGAAAATTCAGAGAAAAAAAGGGTTTATAAAGGGCTACATTCAAAACATCTGGTAAAGGTGTAGAGAAACTGAAACTCTCGTACACTGTGGGAATGTGAAGTGCAGCAACCATTTTGGAAACATCATCTGGCAGTTCCTCAAAACATTAAATATAGCTAGTATCTGATCCAGCAATTTCATTTCCAGGTATATATCCAGGAGAAACCAAAACATGTCCACACAAAGTTACACGTGAATGTTCCTAACAGAATTACTCATAATAGCCAAAAAAGTAGAAGCAACCCAAATGTACATCAACTAATAAAGGGATAAACAAAATATGGTACATTTATACAAAGGAATCTTTATTTGCCAATAAAAAGGGATGAAGTGGGACTTCCCTGGTGGTCCAATAGTTAAGAATTTGCTGGCCATTCTTGTTTCTCTTGAAAATGAATTTTGCCTTTGACCAAAGATTCACCTAGGTAGGGATAAGCATAAGTGTTGCTTCAATTTTCTGAGGTCTTGTGAGATAAACAAGATCAACTGAAAAAAAAATTCACCTGCCAATTTAGGGGACATGGGTTCGATCCCAGGTCTGGGAAGATTCCACAAGCTGCAGAGCAACAAAGCCCATGCTCCACAACTGCTGAGCCCTTGTGCTACAACTAATGAAGCCCGTGAGCCTAGAGCCTGTGCTCCACAACAAGAGAAGCCACCACAATGAGAAGCCCATGCACCACAACTAGAGAAAGCCCATGGGCAGTAATGAAGACCCAGCAGAGCCAAAAATTGGGGAAAAAAATTTTTTTAATAAAAAAAATTAAAAAAAAAAGAATGAAGTACTGATATATACTACAATGTAGATGAACCTCGACACTGTTTTAATAAGCAAAAGAAGCCAGTCACAAAAAATTCCACTCATATGAAATACCCAGAATCTATAGAGACAGATAGTAGACTAGGGTAGCTTAGAGTTGGAGGTATTGGAGTGATAACTGAAGAGTACAGGGTTATTTTTTAAGGCAAGAATTTAGCTATATGGTATGTGAATTATATCACAATAAAGTTGTTATCAAAATGAAAAAGTTGAAAGGGAGTTATCAAAACCAATACAAAGGTCACTAATGTAACTCATGGAACAGCTAAATCTCTTGCTTCATACTTCAAATGTGTCAGAATCCACCACTAGTCTGAGATCCAAGGGCAGGAATTCTGGCTGAGCCATTTTCATATCCATAGTATTTGGCACATAGTAGTACCCCAATATTTGTTAAATAATAGGAGGGGGGAAAATCCTGTACCCGAGGAGTTACACAGTAACATCAGACACTCTGCACAGAGAAACAGTATACCCTGTGAACTAAATAAGGGAACTCCAGCACCAAAGAAGCAATAAAAAGGAAAGACCCACCTGCTACCCACTGCAAGCTGGTGACTACAGAGGTCGTCAGTCAACAATCATGTTATTCCCAGAAATATAAACCCATTAAATATGGGAAAAGAAATTAAATTTCAAAGTAACTGCTACCCTCTCACTTCTGTTGGCTCAAACAGAGGCCTGTTCTGTGAGTCAGGCAGCCGCCCTGGATACTATGCTAATGAGGACTCCAGTGCATACTATACTTTACTCTCCTTTTCTGAGGATCATTAAATTTCACTATCAAAATACTGGTCTTTAACAATATCCTACAGGGCCTATGAAAAGTACCGACAGTATGGGCACCTTTCAATTTATCTCTGGCAGCTCCGACAGGTTGTCTTTCTCATCCTCTATCCTTCTGGGCTGTGGTTGTATGAAAAGGGATGAAGAAACAAGAAATCCAGAATGTATACTTATGATTTTGAAACTCTAAAAATGAAATTAAGAAAAATATGAAATTCTACTTGTGTCCTGCCTTTTTAGGCTTCCCTTATAAGCTTCCTCATTCATGAACTACTATAATGCTACTATTACCCAGAAAATTCTATTGCATCAGAAAATCTTCTGTTACTCGGGAGAATGAAGAATTAATAAGAATTACCTCCTCAGACTTAAATATGACAGACAGACAAGCGATACGACGCAGAAGGAAAAGAAACCCACAAATAATCTTAATAGTCAAAGAAAATTAATGTTTCCTACTACGTAAGAAAAACAAATTTGCCAAAAAAAGACGGGCAGAGTCGTAAGAAGTCTAAAAGCTATGTAACTTAGAATTTGTCATGGTTAAGAAAATATGTCTGGGATAGTATGTAAAGACTATCACAAGACTAAACCTATACTCTAACTTAATGTGAAAATTAAATGAGACAGTGTATGTAAAATGCTTACATCAAGCCAGGAATGCAGTAAACACCGAAGCGAAAGTAGCTCTCTATTATTACTGTGGAACAGGTGAATAAACTACCTTACCATGGCAGTTATTAATAATTCCTATCAGCGAAAGCAAACTGAAAACCAGTCAGTAGTTGTGGAGTCTGAAGTGGTAAAGCCCTGAAGACACAGGGCTAACTCTCCAAAATACACAATTCTAGAATTCCATCCTGATACACCCAATCTTAAGGCTCCAGAATTCTACTCTAATACAGCCACAATCATATCATAAATCAATCACTATTTCAGAACCAAACCTGTTCATTCGTTTACAATAAGGACTTCTTGGTCCCGCAGAAGACAATCGATATCTTGGTCTCGCAGGAGAAGCTGGGCCAGTATAAAATATTTTGGGCTTTCTCTGATGACGAGGTTCTAAGAAAAAAATTATATGTACATGACACTTCAATATGTATAAACACAATTCTCCTCTTCATCTAAATACTTACAAAGGTGCTGTGCATGTGCACATGCTAAGTGGCTTCAGTTGTGTCCAACTCTTTGCAACCCCATGGACTGTAACCCACCAGGCTCCTCTGTCCATGGGATTCTCCAGGCAAGAGTACTGGAGTGGGTTGCCATGCCCTTCCTTTCATGAAAATACTATTAATAGCATGTATCTACTAGAGTATATTTTACTGTTCGTGGTTTAAATCATTTACGCCTGCAAGGCTGCTACTGAATGTATGTGTGCAGGACAGACAACAACCAACAAAAACACACACTGACCACAAACAACCATTATGATTATACTGATGCATAATGGCTGATTATCAGTCATATATATATACAGACACACATATATATGTACACACACACACACACACGCACAGACATACATATATATACTTTAAAGTGTTGAGGTACAACTTTAACATAAGTCAAAAGTGGTCCTATTTATACAAACTTATAAATTAAGTACAAAACTGTGAAAGCTAAAATAACTAAAGACAGACATGAAATTTCAAAGTCACCCAATTATTTGCTTTGGTCAAGGCTAACATTTAATTTTTAGAAGATGTAACATCTTAAGTCGGAAAGAGAAAAAGAAATATTGTATAAAATTGCTTATTGCTTATCAAGAAAAATGGTACAGATGAACTTATTTGCAAAGCAGAAACAGAGATACAGAGGTAGAGAGCAAACTCATGGATACCAAGGGAGTAAGCAGGTGATGGTGGGATGAACTGGGAGACTGGGACTGACATACATACACTACTGTGCATAAAATAGATGACTAATGAGAAATTGCGCATAGCACAGGGAACTCTATACCCAATGCTCTGTGGTGACCTAAATGGGAAGGAGATCTAAAAAAGAAGGGATATATGTATAATTGATTCACTCTGCTATACAGGAGAAACATAACATTGTAGAGTAACTATACTCCAATAAAATTTAAAAAATATATATATATACACACACACCAAGGAAAAGAAAAAGAAATAGAAAAAGAAAAAGAAATAACTTCTTGCACATTTTGGGTAAGTTACGAAAAACAACAGCCATGAGTATTCCGTAAAATGAAAACTTGAAAAATAAGAATGACAAAGGAAAGGCAGTAAAGATAAAGGTAACCTAACTATATATTCTCCTGGAAAAAACTTTAATAGACATGTCTTACTTTCCAATGGAGCCTGATAGTAAACAGTAGCCTTTCTCTGTCTAAGATAGTATCGCTTCTGGTTATCTTCTTCAACGTCCTCTTCATCTTCATCTTCATCGTCATCATCATCTTCCTCTTCTTCATCATCTTCATCTTCACCATCATCATCTTCATCTTCTTGGTCTTCACCCTCTTCAGATGACTCTACAAATTAAGAAACATTTACTTTCAGGCTTCTAAAGACCCTCCTTTTAAAACTCATTTACTTCTAGATTGTCCAAAGAATCTTTAATTCTGCAACATTAAAGACTAAAGATTTTGAAAAATGAAGTAAAACACTGTAGAATTAAAAATAACTAGAGCAAAGAAAAAAGCAGTTTAAAGGCCACTGTCACTAAGTACCGAACTAAATGTTAAAGTATTACTGCTAATTCATTAATATAGTGAACTTCTGTCCCTGAGTTACATGACATGTAGTCTACTTAAAGATAATGTAAAATACCCTCAGCAAACATTTAAAACACATTTCAGAAAACGAATTTTCATTCAAGAAAATTTCTAAGAAATTGCAGCAATAAGTTCTAAAGAGAATAGTAAAACCTGGCATGAGGATATAGATCAGTAAAAGAGCATTTAATGGCAGAATAGTAAAACTTAACTTTAATCAACTTTTAACTAAGACAGGTAGACATATGTTATCTGTAGATATATTACACAAGCAAACCAGTTTCATCTGTTTTAGAGTTGTTTATTTCAAATATATTCCCAGCAAAACACATTATCCTTTTATCTCCCTTACTTTCACTTTTTTCTGACACTATAACCAACTCCCTAATTTATCACAATTTACCATACATGTTATAGCTTCTGAATAAAGACTATATCCTACTAAATAAAAAGCATTGAAATTCAAACCCAGAAGACAGAACAAGAGGAAAAGACTAACCCACACTGCCTTCTTGATTGTCAGTTGTTTCTTCATCAGTTCTTTGAATATCTTTTTGTTTTCCTCTTGTGTACATGTTAAGATTTCCCTAAAAATGTTTAAATAAAATCCATTATTGTTTAGTATGTTTATTTAAAATAAATCCAGTAGGACCTTCCAACCTTACTTGAATAATGAAGATATTTCTAGTTATAAACTCTTACAACTCCAGTAATAACTCTGCTGCTAAGTCGCTTCAGTCGCATCCGACTCTGTGAGACCCCACAGATGGCAGCCCACCAGGCTCTGCCGTCCCTGGGATTCTCCAGGCAAGAACACTGGAGTGGGTTGCCATTTCCTTCTCCAATGCATGAAAGTGAAAAGTGAAAGTGAAGTTGCTCAGTCATGTCTGACTCTTAGCGACCCCATGGACTGCAGCCTTCCAGGCTCCTCCATCCACGGGATTTTCCAGGCAAGAGGACTGGAGTGGAGTGCTATTGCCTTCTCCAAGCAATAACTCTAGTGACTGATAAATGCTGAACAAAATGAATAATTTAACCAAAAGAAAGGATAGGGATCACAGAAAAAAGGTTAAACTGGAAATTATGAAATCATCCCCTTAATGGAAGAATATATTTACTTCTTCTGTTTCATTAAATACTTCCAAGTCTTCAAGTTTTCTCATTCGCCGTCTACGCTGCTTCTCCATATCATCCATTTTTTGAAGCACAGCTTCAGCAGTGCTTAAAAAAAATGATACAAACATAAGCTAAAATTGTAAAGAGTAGTATATATATATTTTAAAAAGTAGTATGTTTTTAAAAACTTAATTTTTCTTCCATTATATTCTTCAACTGCTGGAATTTTAAATATCTTTATAAGAAGCACTGATTTACTACTATAAAAATTTTAGCTATTCTTTATAAGAATTTCAATACAAATATAGTTAAATGCACATACAGAATTATTACAAAGTCCTTTAATGATCACTTTATACTTTACATAAACGGAATGCATTTAATATTCATGCTAGTCAAAATTTAGTCCCCAACGAAAAGTTTTTGTCAGCTAAATCATGTTCATCTACATGAGTCTTACTTACTTTGTTATAAGTTTGTCAAACAGCACAGACTGGTTCACACTACCGTAGCGGCTTCTGATCCTACAACTCCGGCGAACTTCAACATCACCGTTCTCTTCATGCAAGTGTTCTGTTTTTTGAACTATGTTTCTAGTCCTCAATGACCGAGTAACTGCAATTGCTTTGTCTTCACAGATGTGTACATAAAAGTAAACAGAAAGATTTGAAATAACGGCATTTATAAAATAATGCTAAAGTGAACAACTGAAGAGCTATACTTTCATGTAACAAAGTTTTAGTTTCTTGAACTTTCCCTTATCTTACGTAAAAATAAACAACACACACCTACCATAAGTCCAATCATACCACTCTCAAGAGAAAAACATACATATATAAATAATACAAAGACTTGTATATAGTGTTTGAAGCAGTTTTGTGACAGCCCCCCAAATGGAAACAACCCAAAACAGATGTCCATCAAAAGACAGACAGACCAATTGCAAGAAACAACCTAAGTGTCCACCAAGAGGTGAATGGATAAAGAATATGTGGGACTGGGAACTTCCTGGTGGTCCAGTGGTTATCACTCCACACTTCTACTGTGAGGGTCTGGGTTCAATCCCCAAGCCCTGGTTGGGAAGCTAAGATTTCACAAGCTGTGTGGCATGCCACCACCCCCACAAAAACAAACCCAAAAAACAAACAAAAATCCCCCACAGAATATGTGGAATATGCACACAACAGAACAGTGTTCAGTCATAAGAAGCAGGACATCCTGCCATTGGCAGTAACATGGATGGACCTTGAAGGCATTATACTAAATGAAGTAAGTCAGAGAAAGACAAATACCAAATGACATCACTTACATGTATGATACAGGAACAGAAACTACAATAATGGTTACAAAGGACTGGGTGGGGAGTAAGAGAAAGGAGAAGATTGTTGGTCAAAGAATACAAATTTTCAGCCATAAAATGAGTAAGTTCTGGAGCTCTAATGTACAGCAGATTGATTATAGCTAATAATACTGTGAAGTGACGTCGCTCAGTCATGCCCGACTCTTTGCGACCCCGTGGACTTTAGTTTACAAGGCTCCTCTGTCCATGGAATTTTCCAGGCAAGAGTACTGGAGTGGGTTGCCATTCTCTTCTCCAGGGGATCCTCCCAACCCAGGGATTGAACCCAGGTCTCCCGCATTGCGGGCAGCCGCTTTACCGACTGAGCCACCAGGGAAGCCCTACTGGATACTTAATGTTGCCAAGAGAGTGCGGCTTGAATGTTCTCAGCAGTAAGAGAAATGGGAATTACATGATATGATGCAGGTGTTAGCTAAAACCATGATAATCATCATTTTGTAATATATAAGGATCGAATCAACATTCCTTGTACTCCTTAAATTAACACACTGTTATATATCAATTACATTAAAAGAAAGCTAAGAAAAAAACTGTGGTATATCCATATAATGGAATACTACTACTCAGCAACAGAAAACAACTCTATGAATGATTCTCAAAGAAAGTATGCTGAGTAAAAGAAGCCAGACAAAAAGAACACATACTGTATAATTCCATTGATATAAAGCTGTAGAAAATACAAAACTACTCTACAGTGGCAGAAAGCAGATTGGTGGCCACTTAGGAACCCTGGGGCATGGAGGGCATGGAGAGGAGCTGGCGAAGCCAGCACTGATTATAAAGGGGCCTGAGGAAATTCTGGGAGGTGGTTATCTTTACTACTTTCTCATGGTGATGGTTTGACAGCACATACTTGCATCAAAACCAAACAGATTGTATACTTTAAATATGGACAGTTTATTGTATGTACCTCAGTATGCTTGTAAACAAAAATTGAACATTTAAGAAACTTTAAATGCCTTTAACATTACTTACCTTCTTTGCACTCTTCTTTTTTTTTATCAGCCTGCTGTCTGGCCAACTGCCTATATTAAAAAATATATTAAATAACTCAAGATAATTGAAATGATTTTAAATCCTGTATTTCATAATATTATAAACTAGGACAATGGAAAAATATGTTTATATAAGTTATGGCTAAATAAAGGCTAAGAACCCTGTTGTGAAATTCAATGATATACAGTTGTCCCTCAGTGTGAGGAAGGGATTGGTTCTAGGGTCCCCCGTGGATACCAAAATCCAAGGATGCTTAAGTCTCTTAGAATTTGCATATAACCCATGTCCATCCTCTTGTATACCTTGTCATCTCCAAATCACTTGTAATACCTAATACAATGTAAATGCTACATAAACAGTTGTTCAGTTCAGTTCAGTCGCTCAGTTGTGTCCAACTCTTTGCGACCCCATGGACTGCAGCATGCCAGGCTTCCCTGTCTATCACCAACTTCTGGAGCGTGCTCAAACTCATGTCCATTGAGTCGGTGATGCCATCCAACCATCTCATCCTCTGTCATCCCCTTCTCCTCCCGCATTCAATCTTTCCCAGCATCAGGGTCTTTTCCAAGGAGTCAGTTCTTCCCATTAGGTGGCCAAAGTATTGCAGCTTCAACATCAGTCCTTCCAATGAATATTTAGGACTGATTTCCTTTAGGATTGACTGGTTTGATCTCCTTGCAGTCCAAGGGACTGGAGATATCAAGGGAACACTTCACGCAAAGATGGGCACAATAAAGGAAAGAAATGGCACGGACCTAACAGAAGCAGAAGATACTAAGAAGAGGTGGCAAGAGTATAGAGGAACTATACAAAAAAGATTACAACGACCCAGATAACCATGATAGTGTGATCACTCTCCTAGAGCCAGACATCCTAGAATGCAAAGTCAAGCGGGCCTTAGAAAGCATCAAGACGAACAAAGCTAGTGGAGGTGATGGAATTCCAGTTGAGCTGTTTCAAATCCTAAAAGATGATGCTGTGAAAGTGCTGCACTCAATATGCCAACAAATTTGGAAAACTCAGCAGTGGCCACAGGACTGGAAAAGGTCAGTTTTCATTCCAATCCCAAAGAAAGGCAGTGCCAAAGAATTCAAACTACCGCACAGCTGCAGTCATCTCACACACTAGCAAAGTAATGCTCAAAATTCTCCAAGCAAGGCTTCAACAGTTTGTGAACCAAGAACGTCCAGATGTTCAAGCCGGATTTAGAAACGGCAGAGGTATCAGAGATTAAATTGCCGACATCCATTGGCTCATAGAAAAAACAAGGGTTCCAGAAATACATCTACTTCTGCTTTATTGACCACACCAAAGCCTTTGACTGTGTGGATCACAACAAATTGTTGTGAGTGGTAAATTCAAGTTTTGCTTTTTGGAACTTTCTGGAATTTTTGGTTGGAAAATATTTTTGACCCAGTTGATTGAAACTGAACACGCAGAATCAGTGGATACAGAGGGTCAACTGTATGCATTAAGTCTTAAACAAAATTAATTAAACCACAGTATCTTACTTAAAACATGAAATCCTTATCCTAAGTATTTAGGTATAACTGAACTGAGTAGTGGGCAAAGAGAAGACAAGGTGTTTTATACAACAAGAATATAGTGGTCCCACATCCTTGAGGACCTAAGAACACATCATAGAAATTAGTGACATGTTAATTTTCCTCTAAGAACATGTGCTGGCTACAATCTTCACATGACATGCATTATCATTCACAGGTAGAACAGTCACATTTGTGAATCAGATATCCCATCTACAAACTGACATACAGAATCTGCTGGATTGGAAAGAACATCTTCCAAAGGCTTTTAAAAAAAGTATCTTCCTCTCATTTTTCCCCAAACCCACTGAAGCAAACAAAGTATGTCTCATTCATTCATTATTTTTAGGGATTCAATTTTCCATACCTGGATAGGGTATATATTCCCTGATAGCTCAGTTGGTAAAGAATCCACCTGTAATACAGGAGACCCTGGTTCATTTCCCAGGTCAGGAAGAACCCCTGGAGAAGGGAAAGGCTACCCATTCCAGTATTCTTGGGCTTCCCTTGTGGCTCAGTTGATAAAGAATCTGCCTGCAATGCGGGAGACCTGGGTTTGATCACTGGGTTGGGAAGATCCCCTGGAGAAGGGAAAGGCTTCTCACTCTAGTATTCTGGCCTGGAGACTTCTATGGACTGTATAGTCCATGGGGTCTCAAAGAGTCGGACAGAACGGGACAGTGTGACTTTCACTTTCATTAATCAACCTATAAATCAAGCTCTTTGCAAGTGGGCTGGTTATACCCTTGGAATTTCAAATACGACACTTTAAAATAAACCATCTTATTCTAAACCATCTATCCAACTAACTCACGCATATCTTCATAACAATGTAAGTCATCATTACACTTCCTTAACGCTTTTGGAACATGCTTTAAGAATGAAGAACAAAAAGAAACACTCTTCAGCAATCCATCTACAGATCAAGGGCTAGTTTGTTGACAGGTTCATAGAGTCTCCTCATGGAAGAGCCCCTCTCTCCATACCATGTAGGTCTACACTTCTACAAACAAGGCCCCCCTAATAGATGCTAGGGATACAAAGACTAAAGCAGTGTCTTTTTCCTTTTTTTGTCTGTAGAGGAAGGGAAGCAATTTCCTACTTGCAGGGGTTGCTATACCTTTTCTTAAACAGCTAGATAATTAATATTTTTGGCTTGTCAGCTGTACAGTTTCTGTCATAACTACTCACTAAAGTAGGAATGCAGCCCTAGACAGAATGAATGGGCATGGCTGTGTTCCAGTGGAAATATTTACAAGAACAGGTGTCTGGACTTTAGTCAACTCCTGAGAATATGATGAAAGCTATGGGTCTTTTCTCCCTAGAAAACTGCCTATACACATGTAAGTTTAAAACATTATTTCAGAGTTTTCATATGCCACCTGAAAAAACACTATTAGTGGACCCTAGTTAAGAACTTTAGGACCAAACAAATATATAGTCTTCCCTCAAGTCATAGTTACTCAAATCTTTCCGTATTATTCTAACAACCTTGGTTCCCTGGTCTTTGGAGTCCAAATAGACGGAAAACAAAGGGTTAGCGGGTAAAAACACACAGAAAGACGTAAAAAAATTATTATAATCAGCAAACTGGAAATAGCAAACAGTCATCCTGGTAAGAAATAGGAAAACTAGATAAAGCAGAATTCAAAAATACTATAGGCCATGTTATCTAAGTCTTGTACAAACAGATCCTGATGTAATCTATCTAAATTACAGCCTTTGGAATAATGATCTGAATACAGGGAATTCTTTTAAAGATAGGAATTATCCTCCACAGGAAACATATAAAGAGCCAGCCAACAAGCACAAGAAAAATTATTCAACATTATTAACCATCAAAGGCAGGCAAGTCAGAACCACGAGATATTTCATACCCGCTAAAATGGCTAAAATCAAAGAGACAAACTATGACAAGTGTTAGTGAGGATGTAGACAAAGTCGGATCCTCATACAGTGCTGGTGAGAATATAAAATGGTACAGCTGCTATGGACAACAGTTTGGCAGTTCAACATTAAAATAGCTACCATTCAACCCAATAATTCACTTCAAGGCATATACCCAAAAACCAAAACTCTATGTCTATATAAATATCTGTACACCAGTGTTCATATCATTCAAAATAATTCAAAAGGGTAAATAATTCAAATGTTCATCAACTAATGAGTGGATAAACGAAATATTCATATAATGAAATCTTATTTGAGAACAAAATGAAGTGCTAATAGACACTACAATATAGATAAACCTTCAAAACATTGTATCAAGTAAAGGAAGCCAGACACAAAAGGCCATTGTATGATTCTGCTTGTATAAAATGTCCAGAATAGGCAAATAGATAGAAAGTAGATTTAGAAATCTAAACAGAGATAGAAAGTAGATTTGCAGTTCCCAAAGGGCTGGGGAGGGAGGGATAATGGGCATTGGGTTTCTTTTTACGGTGAAGAAAATGTCTTGAAATTAGATAGCAGCAACACTTGCACAGTACCACTAAATATTCTAAAACCAATGAATTACACTGAAAAATCATGAATTTTATGGTATGTAAATTGTATTTCAATGGTTATTTTAAAATAATAAAAAGAAAGGAATTCAATATATTTTAGGAAGATTCTAATTTAAAACACCAAGTCACTCATTTTTAAATCAAGATTAAAACAGCATTTAATACATTCCTTTAACATCAAGCACTATGTTTTACAAACTTGAGTAACGTACAAAGCCTTATAAAGATTTTGAGGATTTCCTATATTAAATTTTTTATGATTATGTACAACCCAAACTAGATATAAATTCATTTAAGTTTTATACAAATAAAACTATGAAAACAACCATCAACAAAAATATTAACAGAATACACTGGAGGTTTCCTGACACAAATTCTATTTGCTGTGTGAATGTAATTCAGATTGCTATGGGTTTCTCTTGAGTTTAGCATGTTACCTATCATGCTTGTTGTGTATCTGGATGACTCAATTCATCCTCTTCTCTTACCTAAAGGGCTCTAAACCTTCATCTGAACAGCATGTATGACATCACATCACATAGCTTTCTCTTAGAAGCAGATGCATCTTTATGTATCAAGGTCAGACTGGGTTCTTATCTCATGACCTTGAGATAACTAAAGCAGTACTACTACTGCTGCTGCTGCTGCTAAGTCGCTTCAGTCGTGTCAGACTCTGTGCAGACGGCAGCCCACCGGGCTCCCCCATCCCCCATCCCCAATTTACTTGGTGCCAATTGTAAACATAAATGTAGAGCCTGAAATTGTATGGCTATCCTTTATAAGGCAGCAAGTTAGATGATTTAGAACATTTATTTTTTTCTTCAGATCATGAAAGAAATCTTTAAATTCTCATTGAGAATTTATGGACCCTCTCCTCCCAACTTTAAGAAGACAAATTTTAGAAATAGTGGGGTAACTTAAATTGTGTTTCAATGATTCTAAAAACTGTAACCCCCCCCCATTTTAACATCCCCCAAATTGGGATGTATATTATAACTGATGGTATGTCATAGTTTTAATTTTCAGTGTTTTTTCCTTTCTTACTGTCTCATAAAATAATGTTGTATGTTTCAATTGTTGCTACCTTGGATTCCATGAAATACAGTAGTAGGTATTCCATGAATGTGCTCAGTCATGTCCAACTCTTTGAAACCCCATGGACTGTAGGCCACCAGGCACTTCTGTCCATGGAATTTTCCAGGCAAGAATACTGGAGTGGGTTATCATTTCCTTCTTCAATTCCATGAACAGTAGATGAAGTAAGATGCAGATTTAAATATATATAATAATAGACCAAGTAAATAATTGAAAAATAACAGTAACAAAGAAACAAACTTAAAAGGGCACAACCTCACTTATCTGGAGAATCTGTTAAACAATAGAAGAATAAAAAAATTCTACTTGAGAGTAAATAGGCTTACATTTTTTATGAGAAGAACTGATGTAAAATTAATTATTTCATCAAAACAAATTTTATTCTAATTGGCACCTCCCCCCATTTGTATTAAGCCCACCAAAATGGGGAGAAAAGTGAAGGTTCTGAGCTAATTAAAGCTAGATTTAAATTTTGCCTGGGCCAAGTAAACTCAAGCTCCATAAAGTATATACTTCCTAACTCACTGAAACTAATTCCTTGAGTATTAAAATGGGATTCATGCTATCTACCTCAGGGTTCCTGAGAAATATTTAAATATGTATAAAGCCACCTAGTTCCACTGAACAAATCAAAAACTAAAAATAAAGGAAAAACATGTTCTGCCTCCTTTGTGAAGAGTTTTAGAAGCATACCAACAGAGATATTCATAAATGACTTTGAAATGATGAAAAACTTTTTTGACAGCAAGCAATCAGAAATACAAATACTATCTCGAATAAAACCTTTTTACATATGCTTCCCAGGTGGCGCTAGCGGTAAAGAACTTGCCTGCCAATGCAGGAGTTGTAAGAGACCAGGTGTAACCCCTGGGTTGGGAAGATCCCTCGGATCTTGTCTGGAGAATTTTATGGACAGAAGAGCCTGGTGGGCTCCAAATGATCGTAAAGAGTCAGAGGTGACTGAAGCAACTTAGCATGCAAAGCACAGGCTCTGAATCAGAAGCATATATCATAAGCAAGTTACAGTCATAAAGTCTCTTTAGATTACTCTAATACCCAGAACTGATTCTGTATCAACCAACCTTGTCAGCTGCACTCACACACATAATAGATACTGCCTCTGAATAAGAAAGTAACAAAGCTAGTACATATTAAATTTTTAATTCAATAATATTCATTTAGTACAATTTCATTTCAAATAAATTTCATTTTATAACTTGAACTCTTGATCAGTTAAGAACACACTTAAAAATTAAATGCAAATCCTAAATTAATACTTTAAAATTATTTTGAATTAACATTCAAGCATCTTGTATTACCTTGTAAAATGTCTGCCATTAGCATGTTTCTCTGTTATCACCGTATTCTTATCCAAACTAGAATCTGAAGAATTCTGTGCATTTTTCCTCAAGGACCTTAAAGTACGTGTCTGGTGGTAGGTTTCAACTTCCTTAACTGAAGACCCATCCTTCAAAAGAAAAAATGTAAAAAGCCATTTAAGTTTTTTTCTTCAGTCAAATATTCCAGTTAAACTCCTAAGACTTCTCTCTGATTAAAAAGTTTGTAACAACTGCTTTTGGTACAGTATTATTTTTGCATCTCTACAAGAAACTAAAATAGTTAATATTTAGAATAATCATTTTATGATAAACAAGTATGAATAATGTCTATAAGGTGGCTAATTTCAGATTTATTAATGGTTTATAGTTCTATTTGATAACAAGTAGTCTAGAGTGAAATTTTCTGCCACTGATAAAAAGTTGTACTAGTTCATAACAGTAAGTACTCTTTTTTAAGACTACAGAAATTAGAAAGATACACATACAAACCATGGAACCACTGGTGGCAACTTTAAAATAACTAGACAATCAGAACTTTTGGCTTCAGAAGCAATTTTGGCTTCAGTGACAAAAAGGAGTCATTACTATCTCACACAGTTTTAGTCAGATAACGTAAAAATGAATTTAAAGACTGTTTAAACATGTTAGTTGTTCAGTTATTAAGTCGTGTCCGACTCTTTATGACCCCCATGGACCATCCAGGCTCCTCTGTCCATGAGGTTCTCCAGGCAAGAATACTGGAGTGGGCTGCCATTTCCTTCTCCATTAAATATATTAATTTCTTGTAAAAGCCATAGAGCGCCAGGTAACTTTGTTTTTGCTCAAGAGAGACTCTAAGTTAGTGGGCTGGCTTTATAAGCTACAGAGGTTCTGTCATAAAGTGTTCAAGATTTCATACATGCCTCTTAGAAATCACATAAAGGATATTTTTATATTAGAAGAGAAGCAAATTTACCTAGCAACTCTATAATCCTAAATTTTACTACTCTAAAAATTTATAATTTTAGAAAAACAGGCATTTATTTTTTTAAACGAAACATCATTCCCCCTATGCTTCTTAGGCTGGCTTTATCTGGTCATTTCATTATGTTTTACTAGGATATTTTGTCATTTAATTTTGTTTCAGGAAGAACATTTGATTGGCTCACAAGTAAGAATATTTATATCATAAGGACCTGTGTAAGAAACTGACATGCTCTTAAAGGCATGAGAGGACAAGTTAAAAATTAAGTTCTTTATAAGATATTAAGTGATACGTCTGAGTTACACACTTTTATCAATGTGCCCGTATTTTAAGATGTCTGAAAAAAGAACGCCTATGCATTTAGATAAGTGCATTATTTTTAAAATGAATACCTACATCTTATATGGATGTGGTGTAACATAAGACTCCAAAAAAATATTGTTTAAGGGTATCTATCTTCAGTCTCTCAACTTCCATATGTACTTTTCCTTAAAATGGATCTAAGAAAACACCCTAACACAAGGCATCCTCTTAAATTTACCTTTCTCCCGTTTCACAAAAGAAAGTCATCTCTCTCACCCATTCTGAATCTTACTACTATGGGCTGCTTCAAGGCATTAAAAATCTTCCAAGAGCCAAACACAGAAAAACACTAATGTAGGTGTTAAGAAAATGAATGACTATGCTAGGCAACAAATCCTTTCCTTTGTTAGATGGTTCCAAATCTTTGCTTTTAACAAAATTGAAAGGAGACCTAATCAAGCTAAGAGACCATTAAAAACGTTTGGCAAGTGATTTTCTGCACATAAGCCAGCAAAACTGAGTAGCACTGCAAACAAAACTCCTTTCATTACTATCTATTTATTTATATGAACAATGTTTCTCAGCACTTACCTTTACAAAAACAATGAAACAAGATGCCAAAACACTGTCCTCAACAATAAATAAGATCTATCCACAGATACATAAGCTAACTCGGTGGGCAGGGAGACTTCAACCACATGATATCCTCATAAAATATTACTTCCTATGTTTAATCATTTTAATAAAAAATATTTTTGGTTGTTTTGATAACCTGAATACTAATAATTATGATAATTCAATGCACAAAAATTTTATTTCTTGGAGCTTTGTCACGGAAAAGTGGAAAAAATCCAAATTTTGTTTTACAAGTATGAAAGGATAATTAACAAATGACTTTCAAGCATGAAAATATATCAAGATAAAATGCTGTTAGTTAAGTGGAAGGGAAATAAAAATTAAAAGAGAAAAGAATCAAGGTAAAATGTCTGGCTGCTAAAAGAGCTTGTTCATGTGTTAACTTTTAATGTTTCAAGACAGGTACCAAATAACTACGATTTTTAGATTCCAGGGGTTACTTATAAAAGTGTGATACAATAGTTTTATTTTTTAATGTCAACTTTAAAAAAATGACAGAAATTATCTCCTTTGTAACTATTTAAACTGATGTAGTGAATGGGGAGGACCTTAGATGGCAGCTTAAAAATGTAAGAGATTATAAAGCTAAAAAAATTTAAAAACTCAGAAGAAAACATAGGGAAAACTTTCATGATATTGGATTTGACAACAATTTCTTAGGACATCAAAAGCACAGATATCAAAAGAAAAAGATAAGCTGGACTTCATCAAAATTAAAAAAACTTTTGTACAAAGGACATTATCAATGAAGTAAAATGGAAACCCCTGGAACTAGAGAATATATCTGCAAATCATGTATTTGACAACGACAAAGGACTGATACCCACAATATATAAAGAAATTCTATACTGTCACAACAATAGAAAGTTAAAAACAGGCAAGGGACTTGGATGGACATTTCTTCAAAGAATATACACAAATAGCCCATACACACATGAAAAGATGCTGAAGGTAACTTGTCATAAGGAAATGGAAATCAAACCCAACGGGGGATCACACCAATTAGGAAGACTGCTGCTGCTGCTGCTGCTAAGTAGGAAGGCTATTACCAGAAAAAAAAAAGAGACAGAGAGAGAAAGTAAGTGTTGGCAAGAAAGTGAAGAAACTGGAACCCCTGTGTATACTGTGGAAACTAATACGGCAATTCTTCAAAAAAAATTAAACACAGAATTACCACATCATCCAGCAATGCTGCTTTTGGGCATAATACTCAAAAAAAGTGAAAACAGGGGCCTGAAGAGATATCTGAACACTCCTGTCCATAGCAGCATACTCACAATAGCCAAAAGGTGAAAGCAGAGTTCATCAACAAATGAGTGGATTAAAACAATATATAGTACACACAATGAAATGTTATATAGTCAAAAATAAAGGAAATTTTAACACAATGAAATAACATGAATGAATATACTATGCTAAGTGAAATAAGCCAGTCACAAAAGAACAAATATTGTAGGTTTCCTCTTATGAGGCTCCTTGCCAGGGGCAAATGGAAAATGGAGAGTTAGAGTATGTGTGTGTGATCTTCTGGCCACTTGGGCAGGATCTCAGTTCTCTGAACCAGGAATTCAACCTGGGCCACTGCAGTGAAAGCGCTAAGTTCAAACCACTGGACGGACCACCAGGGAATTCCAGAGAGGGTTAATATTTAATAAGTACAGAGTTTGTTTTGGAAGATGAAAAATTCTGGAGATTGAGAGTGGTGATGGGTTACTGAATAATGTTAATGTACGTAATGTTACAAAACTATATATTTAAAATGGCTAAAATGATAAATTTTGTTATTTATATTTTATTACAATAAAAAAAAGTAAATGTCACCATATTTCTGGGAATTAAAAAAGAAAGGTTTCTACAGAAAAAAAGGAGGGGAGTGCTCAATACTGGGAAAAAAGATTCCCTGAGAAACTCAGAAGACTTAACCTTTAAGCAGTCTAAGTAAATCTGTGATTTGCAGAGATTGGCTTAGTTCATTGTCCCTAAGTAAGTACTAAGCATCAAGAAAGGCTCTTAACAGCATGGAGAAAAAAACCAGTGTTTTGAGAATCACCTGTACCTGGGCATACACTAGGGAATTTAAACATATAACTTTCAAAAATGTTCTTTATAAAAGCAATATAAAAATAAAAGTAATGTGTGCCCATTACAAATGGAAAAATTAAGAAATGTACAACTATAAAACTATCACCCTCAATTTCAGTTATCCACAGATAGAAATGGGTTAACCTTTGGATACACAAACCATTCTTTTCTTATGCATACACATTCATACAATTTTAAAATTGAGCTAATATTATTTATGCTTTGTAACTTTTTTCTAGTGATACGATCATTTTCCCAAGTCATGAAGTACTATTCTAAAAATCTTTTTAGATGAATAAATAGTAATCCAGCCATTACATGAATCTATTTAACAAACTGTTTAACAGTTACTTTACAGGGGAAACCTGGCACTCAGCAAGTGCTATAAACCTAGCAGCTACCAATATTATAATCTTTTAACTGGTCTTCAGACTCCCAGATTTGTTGTCTATAATCCATCTTAAACACTATTTTATCAGATCCCTGATCTAAAAGTTGCAACTTCTAAGCCTAAAATCAAGAGCCAGCCCAAAACAAACTGATAAAAACGGACTATCTATTATTGTCACAAAACAAGTAAACTCTCACAAATGCAGAACAGCCAACTCCAGGGAGTAATATTCACCACTACATGTCAAAATCTATCCATGCTTTGAGATACTTCACTGAGCTGTGCATTTCTCATTATGTTGTGATATGTTTCAAGTTTTAAAAAATCTCCCATGGGTTGTATGTATCAGTGTCAAGTCTCGGCTATCTTTCCAGACTTCTAAATAAACGTACAATGAAAAAAAAAAAACAACCCAGTACCTTCTACATACTACAGTGTGTTTATTTTACCTAATAACATACAGAATAAAATGTACACAAACACAACCTAACCCTACTACCCATCCTTAAATGTCTCTTCAGCATGAAAAACCACCCTAACTTTAATGAATTGAAGAGACTCAGCTCTGTGAAAGCCCAGAAGGACAATGGCTAGCCTGACTCCAAAAGAAAGGGGCATCTAAACTTACAAAGTTTAAGAAAATAAAATCAAAGAAACAGATTTAAAACAATAACAAAATATTTTCTGGGAACCCATACAGGTCAGGGGGAAAAAAATCCTTAAGCCCAGTTGAGTGAGATCATATTTAAAACGTAAAAGCAAAATGTGGTTAACAGGTAACTTTATCTTTAGAAACTGGAGGTCAACCTCCAAGATCAGATGAAGAAAAATACAAGTTAACGAATATGAATAAATCCAACCATCTTCAAAAAGAAATCTACTCCAAGAAATGCTGTCAATAAAAGCATGAATGAGACTAAGAAATATTCAAGTACAATGAGTGGATCAAGGAAGTTTCTGAAATGCATGACTGATGTAAAAAGCACACTATAATCAAATCAAATCCACTGAATGTAAAGTCCTGTAATTAGAAAATATTCCAATCACAACGGTATATTTCATTTTTTTGTATTGGTAAACTTCCTCAGCATGAATATATTACCCCTCAAGACCCAATCCCATGCTCACTAAATAACCCTCTAGTTACAATCTATCCTACGGAGGAATACTATGTCTCAAAACGGTGTAATAATCCCTACTGGAAATCCTAGCTGGGAAAAAAATATCTTTTCTACCCTTCGACAACAAGCCGAGTGCTAGCTGCTCAACCACCACATACCACTGATACAGCAAGACAATCAACAAAATATTAACTGTGCAGCTAATATGCTCTAGGTGTTAGGAGTATATACTGCTGAACAAAAGTTCAAAATCCAAATCCCTATGGAGTTCCATTCTGATTTGGGGAGAGAGAAGAATATTTTAAAAGTAGGAAATTATACAATATTTAGAAGGTGGTAAATGCTAGGGAACATAAAACAGAGCAGAGCAGCCTGACGATGAGCAGTTTGCAATTTTCAGTAGGGTTGTTAGGACAAGGTAGTTAGCAAACACTTCAAACAAGCTACTTCATCCAGGTTCTCCTACATGGGACTTGCAGCGCTACTTCTTCATATAAAGGTGAACTGAGCAAGTTATTTAAAGTCTGTGCTGCAGTCCTCTTACCTGTTAAACAAGGATGCCTATCTTATAGTTATGAGGAGTCAGTTAATATTTGTAAGATTCTTGGTACACATTAAGTACTATGAGTTCTGAGTTGTTGTTGCTTTTAATTTTAAAAAATGTAAAAGGTAAAGGAATATCTGATGTAGATATCCAGGGAAAGAGTATTCCCAACTGAAGGTAGAGCAAGTGCAAAGGCTCTGGGATTCAATGAGCAGCTGGGCCAAAGTGGCTGGAATAGACTGGGTTTTTCAAAAGGAAGAATGGAAGAGGATGTCATCATAAAGGGAAGGGAGCAAGGATGTATAGGGCTGTTTCTCAACTTTTACTTTATTTAGATAGGGATTTTTGAGCAGAGTGATCAACTGTTACGACTTAAGCTATACTGAGAACTCAGACTTTCAAGGGAGGAGGGCATTATATGTAAGGGTGGCAAATAGGGAGGCTAGTCAAGAATCTATGTTAATAGCCCATGGGAATTCACTGGTGGTGCAGTGGTTAGGACTCCATGCCAAGGGCCTAGTTTCAATCCCTGGTTCTAAGACGCCACAAGCCAGCCAATGTAACAACAACAACAAAAAATCTATTTTAATAATCCAGGCAAGAGATAACAGCTTGAATCAGCAAGGCAACAATGGAGCAGCTGAGTAGTAGTCAGATTCTGAGTATATTTTGAAAGTGAAGGCAACAGAATTTGCTAATAGGAACTGACAGAAGAGTAAAGGATGACTCTAAGGTTTTCAGCCTCAGAAACTTCAAGGGAAAAAAAAGTGCCTCATTAAAGTTGACTGAGGTCTTAACAGTTGACAATAACTGAGTCCTATTTATCAGCCAAGTGTCCACGTAATCGCCTTACGTGCATGATCATATTTAATTCTCATTATCCATGTGGTGGGTTTCACCCCCTTTCAAAAAGTACAGAAACCTGCTGATATTGGTAAGCTGATGTTCAGAAGTTTTTTTTTTTTAATTAATTTCTTAATTGCTTAAGTATAGTTGATTTACAGCGCTGTGTTAATTACTGCTACAAAGCAAAGTGACTCAGTTACACATAAACATACACATCCTTTTTTATATTCTTTTCCATTATAGTTTATCACAGGAAGAACTAACAGTTGTTTTAAGTGCCAATATTACTTAACGACTACTCAATACATCATTTCGGTCACAGGAACTGGAACTGTCCTGAAGATAATAAACACTCAGTATTTACTGAAATTAATTAGTTCTTCTGAACAAAGGTTAATAAGTCTTTGCAACCCCATGGACTGTAGTCTACCAGGCTCCTCTGTCCATGCGATTTTCCAGGCAATACTGGAGTGGGTCTCCATTTCCTCCTCCAGAGGATCTTCCTGACCCAGGGATCGAACCCAGGTCTTCCACGTTGTAGGCAGACGCTTTACCGTCTGAGCCACCAGGGAAGTCTACTCAATACATCATTACGGTCACAGGAACTGGCACTGTCCTGAAGATAATAAACACTCAATATTTACTGAAATTAATTAGTTCTTCTGAATAAAGGTTAATAAGTGACAGAGTTCACTGAAGAAGTGTCCAGCCTCCCTAGATCTCCAACAACTTCAGCCTGTGACTGGGAAACGGATCCTGAAAGTCAGGAAATTAATTGTTTTTTCAATTCAGAATCACAATGTCAGAGTCTGAATGGGCTCTTTCATTCCCCTCGGTTAAGAAGTAATTCTGATGAGGCCTCGACAAGAGATTCTGACAATTTCATATCCCGATCTCTCCCTTACCTATGTTCTTCACTCTCTCCCACCACACACACCTCCCCTCAGCTTTAGTCTGACTTACCAGTTCTAACCCTATCTCCCGTCCTGTTTTTCCCACCCCCATGCCTACCCTTCGCTTCAACAGAACTAGACTACTTTCTGCTGCCTTAACTTTGCTATGTACTGTTGCTTCCTCAATTACTGTAACATTTTGTGAATGCGGTCTCCTCCATCTCTCTCTCTCAGCAGCTGGGGGTGGCGGAGGGAAGGTGGAGGGACTTTCTCCCTCCGACTTAATTAAACCTACCAAACATCCCATCTGTACATCAGACCTGGAAGAACTTCTTTCAAGACGACTATACCGCTCCACCTCCATGGAAACCTACAGACCTTGTTTATAGCTGTTAACATGAAAATAAGGGAAAGGGAACGGGTTGTGGAAGCGGAAGATCCAAGTTCCAACTTTCGATCTACCACTTCCCGAGTCCTTTTTTCTCATCGGTAAGATACGTAACTATCCATTCTCATGGTGCTGTTATGAGGCTTAAGTAAAGAAGACGTAAATGAAACGTCGCCCTCCATCCCTCCACGTTATGCAACTTGGTGTTATTCACGGCGTTAGGATTACCGAACTTCTCTGGATCGTAAACGCCAGGTCAGGGAACCTGAGTCACAATCTTTCTATCCACTCGCGGCTCCTAAGACACTCGTTATGCACACAAGTAAGCGCTCGGTAAACGCGCGTGGCTCGCGATCGCTGCGAACCTGGGGCGGCAGCCTGGGCCATCGGTTCCGGAGGTGTGCGAGGTGGGGGGCGGGGCAAGCCGCTAACCAAGGTGGGGCCCCGAACTGCACTTCGGCTGCGGAGACCTCCGGTTTCCTCTTGAGTCAAACCAGGTTAACACACCCTCTCAACAGTCAGCTCTTCTCTCCACCAGACTCACACCCCTCTTCGGGCTCCGATCCTGAGAAGCCTTCCATTTTACGCGTCCTCGACAAATACTTCTCCCAACCTACACCCCCTCTCCTCTGCCCCACCCCCAGCCAACTGTCACTCGGATCCCACCGTCCACCCCCATCTCGAAAGGCCCTGCCGGGCAGTGGGCAGCGGGCAGTCCCCCAAGCCCGGCCCCAGGGGCCCGCCCAGGCCGGTACTCACGCCCGCGGCGGCCGCGGTGACGGCGGACTGCTCAGCGGCGCCGGCCGAGCGGAGCCGCCTCCGGCCGATCTGCTCCAAACTGAGGAATTCGCTGGACAGGTCCAGAGAGTCCGTGGCCGAAGCGGCGGGGTGGCCCTGCAGCTCTAGGCTGCTGCGAAGGACCACCATCTTCTCTCCCTTCTCGCCCTGCCGTCCGCGGCGGGAGACGCAGCAGAGTTTGGGAAACAGCCGCTCAGGCGCTTCCGCGCTCCGAATTCTGGCGCCACTCGCGCCGCGCCGCCGGCCGCAGCGCGCGCGCCCGGAATCCCTCCGCCGCCAGTCCCTCCCACGCCGCCACCCTACCACGGCGGGCTCGAAACTTTCCTCTCCGTAGCGCGGAGGGCTTTGGGCCGAATTTGAGCAGAACCCACACCGACGGTATCAGGGACCCGAGGCGACAGTGACAGGAGACTGCTTACTCCTTTTTCTTAGATAATTCCGGCTCGCTGAGCTCGGCGGAGGGACACTACGGGTAGCGGCACGACGTCCTGTTTGGAATTTTGGCGCGTGGACGCCGGCGGGGGTGGGGGCGGGAAGGGAGGCTCCCGGCCTTTCTGATTGGCTGGCGGGGCCTGGTGGCCCCTCCCCGCCCCTCCCGACACCAGCCCTCAGCTTCCCGCCACGCGGGATTCAAATAGAAAATACGGAGTCCTTGACTGGGGCGGGAGAATGCACTTGACTTTTGATAGGTTTTGACTTTGCTTCTTAAGGACTCTTACTGATAACCCAAACGAGTTTAAGAGAGAGACAGTTAGAAGCGAGGGGGTAGAGTATTATAGTTAAAGGCATGTTCTATAACCCAGCGCCACCCTTTTCCGCGATCTTGAGCAAAAGATTCGCCCTGCCTGCTCTTAAATCTCCTAATCTGTAAATTAACTCTAATTAAACCCCCAAGGTTCTAAGATTTTATTATGCCTTACATATAAATGTTTACTACTATTCCAGAAGAAAATAACTTCTCTGAAAATAAAGCAGTTACACCACTACTTTGATAGCAGCATGCCGAATGATCAGAATGTGAGCGGAGTCCTAGCGAAACAGAAACAAAAGCTATTTATTGATTTGGATGTCTGCGTTTCCTTAACTCGACATGTATTAAAAATTTATTGAGCATCTATTACGTGCCAGGCAGTATTCTAAGCACTCGGAATGCAGCTGTGAACAAAAAGCAAAAATGCCCTCGTGGAACTTAAATTCTGATGAAAGAAGGAAGACTAAATACATGATATGTTTGTTACAAGGTAGTAAGTGTTACAGAGAAATGTGAAGTAGGGAAGGTGAAGGGAAGCGTAAGATTTTAAATAACGACTAGAGAGGGCTTTCCTGGTGGCTCAGAGGTTAAAGCGTCTGCCTGCAATGCAGGAGACCTGGGTTCGATCCCTGGATCGGGAAGATCCCCTGAAGAACGAAATGGCAACCCACTCGAGTATTCTTGCCTGGAGAATCCCATGGACAGAGGAGCCTGGTGGGCTACAGTCCACGGGGTCGCAAAGAGTGGGACGGGGCTACAGTCCACGGGGTCGCAAAGAGTGGGACACGACTGAGTGACTTCACTTTCACTTTCAGAGAGGGTTTCATGAAGTTTAAGCAGAGATCTAAAGGAAGTTGTGTATATCTGGGAGGAGAGAGATGCAAGCAGAAGGGAGCGGGGGGACAGCTGGTCAGTGAGATTAAAGAGGAAAATGCTGCTAGAAGCAGATCCTGCAAGGCCTCAAAGGTTTTTTGCTTTTTATTACAAGTGAGATGAAAAGACATCACAGGGTTTGAACAGAGGAGTGACCTATTCGGACCTAGAATCCCTTTCGCTGCTGCCTTGAGAATACAATACTGGGGACAAACTTATGTTTAAAAAAATTGTTAATATGAAACTGAGTTTTAACTGGGTGTCCTGTTTTTTTTTTTTTTGCTAAATCTGCCAATTATAGTTAGGAGGGCACCAGGATTATCCAGGCAACAGATGAAGTGACACAGACCAGAATGAGAGCCTCGGAGGTAATGAGACATGGTCAAATACTAGGCATGTTTGGAAGAAAGAGCCAACTGAATTTGCTCATTAATTGGATTTAGGCATGAGGGAAAGAGAGGAGTAGAAGATTACCCCGTATTTGGTTGCTTGTTTGCTTGAACTAATGGCAAGATGAAGCTGTACTTAGAGAAAGCTATGGCTAAAGCAAGTTTGGAGGGAATATCTGAAATTTCTTTCCATTCACACCTAAGATACGGAAATGATTAAATATTCAGCACTTAAAATTTGACCTTTTAAGAGTTTTTAGAAATGTATGCACTGTGATATATACCACAGCATAATTTATAATGTCAAAAAGCAGTGAACAACTTGAATGTCCCTCAGAGGATCCTTAGGAAGACTGCTGTACAGTCAGTAAGAATTACAATGCAGGACTTCCCTGGTGGTCCAATGGCTGAGACTGTCCTTTGTTAGGGAACTAGATCCCACATGCCACAGCTAAAGATCCTGTATGCCATAACTAAGACTTGGTACAGCCAAATAAATAAACATTTGTTAAAATTATGATGCACCTGTGTTAATTACATGGAAAGTTGTGCATAATGCATTGTAACTTGTTAAGAAAGTACAAAGACATATCATACAATTCCATCTTTGTTTTAAAAAATGGATATGTGTATATGCATATATTTGCATTGGAAAAAAAACTACAACAAAATATTAATGGTTAGTTTCTGAATGGCAATATTATGGTGGTTGTGTAGTTTCTTTTACTTTTATCAAATTTTCTGATTTTTTTTGCACTAAATATGTATTACTTTTACAACAGGAAAAAAAAAAGCTTTCAGATGATTGTTTACCCAATATAAATGAAAGCAAAAAAGAACAATATTTAAATCAGCCTAGTCTGTTCCCTTTTCTTTATGCATTACCGTACCTTGATTGTTGTTGTTAAGAGTTGCTAAGTCGCGTCTGACTCTTGCAACCCCATGGACTGTAGTCTGCCAGGCTCCTTAGTCCAAGGGATTTCCCAAGCAAGAATACTGGAGTAGGGTGCCATTTCCTTCTTTGGGGATCTTTCTGGACCAGGGATCTAACCTGTGTCTCCTGCATTGGCAGACAGGTTCTTTACCACTGAGTCACCAGGGATGCCCTTATACCTCGGTAAGCATTTATAAAAAGAACTTCCACCTCAAAAACATACACATTTATGATTTCGTCTGATACTACCAAATTGACCTCCACAGAAGTTATAGTTGTCATTTTAGGTTTTAATTTTGTTTTAAATAACCAATGAAATAAAAATTTCAGAACACCAAGAGACAGAGGCAGCCAAATGGTTTACTCTGTTCAACATTAAGAAATATCACACTTGCTTCAGCCTTTAGTTGATGTAGTGGGTGATCTGTGTACCCCAAGAGGATACATCCATGTCCTAAACTCTGGGATCTGAAAACATGACCTAATTTGAAATAAAGCTTTTGCAGATGTAATTAGGATCTTGAAATGAGATCATCCTGGATATATGGTGGACCCTAAATCCAAGTCTGGTGTCCTAATAGAAAGGAAAGGAAGGTTTGACACACAGACTCATAGAGAAGAAGGTGATGTGAAGATGGAGACAGAAATTGGAGTAATGCCTCTGTAAGCCAAGGAACACCAAGGACTGCCAGCAACCACCAGAAGCTCAGAGAGAAGTACGGAGCATTCTCTAAGAGCCTGAGGACAGAACCAGTGGTGCTGACACCTTGATTTCAGGCTTCTGGGCTCCTGAACTGTGAGAGAATAAATGTCTCCGTGTGTGTGTGTGTTTTTAAGCTGTGTGATTTGTGGTAATTTGTTACAGCAGCCTTAGGAAACAGAATTGGTCTGGAATTGGTTTTTGTTGTTGCTATCTAGTGGCTATCTAGTCCAACTCTTGTGACCCCATAGACTGTAGCCTGTCAGACTCGTGTCCATGGAATTTTCCCAGGCAAGAACGCTGGAGTGGGTTGCCACTTCCTACTCCAGGGGATCTTCCCCACCCAAGGATAGAACCGCATCTCTTGCGTTGCAGGTGGATTCCCTGGAACTGGTGTTTAGTAAATCATATTTCTTTCTTTTGCCAAAGTCTTAGCTATGATTGATAGGAATGTCTTTAGGGAAAGAGGGGAGCAGCAGAAACTCAGGTTCTTTCCTCTCCTCCCCTGCCCCGACTTCCTAAACAGGGTCAGTGTTCTTAGCTCACATGAGACAGAAAAGAGAGCTGAAGTCAGAGCTAATCATAATTCCATTATCTCATTTGAAATGAGGTCATAGGTGGGACCCTTTCTGTTCTTTAGTAACAGAAAGTAAACATCAGTTTGAAGAGGGATTTCTCTCAATGTTATAAATCTGACCTTACTTAAATTTGATAGCTAATTTCAGTGATTTCCCACAAAAGAGGAGAAAATCGTTAATCACGTGGAGGTGGGGGTGAGTCGCAGTTGACATTGTCCATTTTTCAGCTACTCCAAATTTAAACATTTCTCCTACATGAGAGATTTTCTCTTTGGGTGGGTTTGGGCAAGGCAGGGCCCACCACCTTCGATGGGGATCCCACAGGGATGGATACTTCATTTCCCTGTTGACTTGGCCTCCAGGGCTCAGGCATGTTACCTCATCTCAGTTACTAAGCCGCTCCTACCTGAGACATTCATCACATCTTGAAGAAGTGACCCAAAGATGCAGGGACAGAGATTCTTCATCACCACCATTCTTGGATCCTTGGAGCATTTTATCAGTTTGACCTGGCTGTGCTTCTCCAAGCCCACCCCACTCTCCTCCCCATTCTTCTAGTAAATTTGATTTCCTGTTTAAGTCAGCCAGAGATGGTTTCTGGGGACTTTCCTGGTAGTCCAGTGGTTAAGACCTCGTGCTTCCAATGCCAGGGGTACAGGTTCAATCCCTGGTCGGGGGACTAAAATCTCACATGCCTTGTGGCGTGGCCAAAATTGTTTTTTAAAAAAGAACTCTGGTATAGAGGCTTCAGGTCAGAAAAGGGACTTTCACCAGTGGTTTCCTGTAAGGGGCACAGCATGAGACAGACACCACTATCAGATGTGGAGGAGGGAGGGCCAGGAGAGAGGATGTGGAAGTGAGCCAGAAAGACACGTCATGATTCTAGGATGTGGTTTTCAGACATTCTGTCTTTACCAGCCTCCCCTGAACATACTTGTTTCTAAATTTGCCCATGAACGGTGTGGTACACAGCCCTGAGGCATGAGCATGGGTCCTGGTACTATTGCCTCTTTCCCACCCCATTCTAAGTAAGATTGGTAATAATAATAGTATGGCATTCCAACCCAGCTCCCCACCCTCAATGATGAGGTGCTACACCCCCACCCAGAGCTCACATAGCACATGGCTGCCTTAGCATTTATTGCTTTATGTTAAAATTATCCCACCTGGGAAAGTTGTAATCAGATAAATGCAAAATAAATGACAATAGGAATGCCATTTTTTGCCTATATTTTTATTTTTTTAATAAACATAAACATACTCAATGTGATGTTGAGGTAGAGGCTTGTTTCTTTTTTTTTTTTTTAGAGGCTTGTTTCTTAAAAGTAATATAGACACGTATATTAAGGGACCTGGAAAATATTTAAAGCTGTTAGTCCAGGAATTCTACTTCTAGGACTCCTTCCAAACATAAATAATCAGAGGCGAGGACGAAGAAAGTGCAAAGATGTTGATTGCAGCTTTATTTGTAAGAGTAAGATCTGAAAAAAAATAAATATACAACAGTAGGGGGAAAGTTGGGGCTGCACAGGTGGCTCAGTGATAAAGAATCTGCCTGCCGATGCAGAAATGCGGGTTCAGTTCCTGGGTCGGGAAAATCCCCTGAAGAAGGAAATGGCAACCCACTCCAGTATTCTTGCCTGGAGAATCCAACAGAGGTGCCTGGTGGGTCACAGTCCATGGGGTCAGAGTCAGACATGACTGAGCGACTCAACAAGGGGAAGAGCTAAGTAAACAATAGTCTGTCCATGTAGCTTTTTATATTGATGTTCATAACTTTGATTTTTTAGAAAAGTATTAAAAAGTTTATTAGAAAGTATCCCATGTGAAAAATTCATGCAGTACAGAAATGTGAAAAATAAATGTACAAGTCACTCTGTGTGATTGCCATGAGGAAAAAGAAGTTTTCTCTTTCTGCTAGGGTTGCCAAGCTTGGAAAATATGAATAGGGGGCTGATTGGAGAAGGAAATGGCAATCCACTCCAGTGTTCTTGCCTGGAGAATCGCAGGGACAGAGGAGCCTGGTAGGAGGCCATCTGTGGGGTTGCACAGAGTCAGACACCACTGAAGCGACTTAGCAGCAGCAGAAGCAGAGGTCACCTCATGATGAAGCCAAGCACTGAGCAGAGATGGGGAGCAAGAAGGCCTGGGGGAAGTGAGTGCCACTTCTGGTCCCTTGACAGCCTGGTTTCTGCAGCTCATCTTTCAACTGTGAGAGCCACTTTGGTGTCCTTCCTGTTCAACAGACTAATAAACAGCCTCCCTGCCTTGACTTTTAACTGATTGAGTCATGACTAATACAATGAGGACAGCTGCTGTGCTGGAATCAAATTATATTCTGTTTGTGCTATAATCCTCTTCTAATGATCAATTAATTCTTCCAACAACATGAAATGAGGTCCATTTGGCATGAAGTGGGTTTGGCAGATCAGTAGAGTCCTCTAAATAATAACCTTTTTTTTTTCCATGGTCACAAATCATCCTGGGAATAGACATCAAGTTCATCAGGGTGTAGTGTCTGGAATACATATATATATTTTTTCCTTTTATGAAACTGAAGACAGCAACTATTCATATTTAGTCTTATGTCATCTTTTCCAACATACTTTCTCAAAGATCCATAAGAAAGGCTTTGGGGTCATAAACTAAAGCACTTTAAGTATGCTGGAATGTAACTCATCTGAGTCTAAAGATTTTTTGACCCCTTTAAGTAAGCAACTTGGTGATTTCTACCACTGCACCTATCTTAGCTTTATTATTTTTAATTTTTTTTCAGACTTTTTATTTTGTATTGTGGTAGAGCTGATTAACAGTTATCTTGGCTTTAATTTCCTCTTACAGCTATTTTCTTTATTCTTTACAGCTTGAGGATTCTTTTTTTTTTTTTGATAGAGAAAATGCTAGCAAAATAGACACTGGGTATTTCTGTTTATTTTTCAGTTGTCTGATCACATCATATCATTTGGTCTCAAGCAATGGGATTCTCTTTCTTTTTCTTCTAGCTCTTAATACTGAGCATTAAAATACCTCCTCCCCTAACAAAAAATAAAAGCCCCTTTTGTTCTTAAACCTGACTGTATTCCTGAATCTCCCCTTTCAAGTCTGTGGCCCTCTTTTGTATTTTCCTTTTTTATGAGTTCCTCCTCCAAACCCCTACCCTTTAACATCCTGATTTTATTGGGTATTGCCTTGTCTGAGTGCATCTTTCTTTTCTTCCACATCCACATCACTAGGGTTTGCAGGTCAGAATCTGGTCTATGTACTTCCTAACTCCTCTGAAACCATACTCTTTTTAATAGACTTTACCATGAAATTGTGTGTGTTTTAAAAATACAATCTATTTTTTTTCCAATTTAAAGATTAATTCCTGTTTTTAAGAAAAGGTTTAGTAGCTTAAAGAAAGCACATTATAGCAGAGACTTCTGACACTCTCAGTATCCATCCTTCCTTTTGCTTGAGATACTGTTATTACCTGTGCTGCCCAGAATCAACCCTACATTTCCTAATCTCCCTTGCATGTGTATGTGACCTTGTGATTATCTTTTAGACAGTGGAATGTGAGCAGAAGTGATATGTACCATTTTGTGGATTTTTGTTCTTAAACCTTCTGTTACTCCTTTTTCCTGATTTTGCTGGCCAGAATGCAATTGCAACAGAGTTGGTGGTGAGCATTCTCCAACTAGGCTCAGCTGTAAAGAATCTGCCTGCAATGCAGGAGACAAAGGTGATGTGGGTTTGATCCTTGGGTTAGGAAGATCCCCTGGAGGTGGGCATGGCAACCCACTCCAGTATTCTTGCCTGGAGAACCCCCTGAACAGAGGAACCAAGGGGGCTACAATCCATAGGGTCGCCAAGAGTCAGGCACGACTGAAGCAATTTTTTTCAACTATGTGCAAGCAGGGCAACATTCTAGATATGGCTTTCCATCCAGATCTCAGGCGCCTGGGTACAGACACTGTGGAGACAGTCTATCAGCTCTGGAATGTAAACATCCAGGGTGTAATATAAGAAATCCATTTGTATCTCCCCTAAACCACATTTTTGGGTTTGTGACAGTAACCTCACTCGTATCTTAGCAAAACAGTCGTTAATTCAATAGGGATTTATCCCATTCACAGTGCTTACACTTTGTTCACAAAGAAGTATAATAATGATAATCATAGTTGCAAAACCTGGTAGTTGTTTACTACATGGGGGATTTCTCTGTTGTGCCAGGCACTATACTTTTTGCACAGATTAGTGTACTTAATGCTCATGACAGCTTTGTTAGGTAGACACCTACTTGTATTACTCTCATTTTACAAAAAAAATTGACACACAGGAAGACTGGTGAATTGTCCAAGGTCGTACAGGACAGTTAGCCGAGAAAGGATTTGAGTTGGTCTGTCTGACTCTGGAGCTATTATTTTGTAAGGTCTCAAGATAAGACCATGCCACGGTGCTGCTCATGGCAGAGGCTGAGACAGGTCAAGTTACTTCACATGATAATAGTATTAAAGACATATGACTAAAATGTTGTGGCAAAACAGAAAAAAAAAAAAAGCTGTGCAGAATTGGAAGGCAGCAATGAACTTTCTTTGGGAAAAGCTGAAAATAAGGAAAGTGAGAGAGCACATGATAGATAGGCTTCAGCAATATGGGAACCGTGAACTTCCAGATGTTCAAGCTGGTTTTAGAAAAGGCAGAGGAACCAGAGATCAAATTGCCAACATCCGCTGGATCATCAAAAAAGCAAGAGAGTTCCAGAAAAGCATCTATTTCTGCTTTATTGACTATGCCAAAGTCTTTGACTGTGTGGACCACAATAAACTGTGGAAAATTCTTCAAGAGATGGGAATACCAGACCACCTGACCTGCCTCCTGAGAAACCTGTATGCAGGTCAGGAAGCAACAGTTAGAACTGGACATGGAACAACAGACTGGTTCCAAATAAGAAAAGGAGTACGTCAAGGCTGTATATTGTCACCCTGCTTATTTAACTTATATGCAGAGCACATCATGAGAAAAACTGGGCTGGAAGAAGCACAAGCTGGAATCAAGATTGCCGGGAGAAATATCAATAACTTCAGATATGCAGATGACACCACCCTTATGGCAGAAAGTGAAGAGGAACTAAAAAGTCTCTTGATGAAAGTGAAAGGGGAGAGTGAAAAAGTTGGCTTAAAGTTCAACATTCAGAAAACGAAGATCATGGCATCTGGTCCCATCACTTGATGGGAAATAGATGGGGAAACAGTGGAAACAGTGTCAGACTTTATTTTTTTGGGCTCCAAAATCACTGCAGATTGTGATTGTATCCATGAAATTAAAAGATGCTTACTCCTTGGAAGGAAAGTTATGACCAACCTAGATAGCATATTCAAAAGCAGAGACATTACTTTGCCAACAAAGGTCCATCTAGTCAAGGCTATGGTTTTTCCTGTGGTCAGGTATGGATTTGAGATTTGGACTGTGAAGAAAGTTGAGCGTCGAAGAATTGATGCTTTTGAACTCTGGTGTTGGAGAAGACTCTTGAGAGTCCCTTGGACTGCAAGGAGATCCAGCCAGTCCATCCTGAAGGAGATCAGTCCTGGGTGTTCATTGGAAGGATTGATGCTAAAGCTGAAACTCCAGTACTTTGGCCACCTGATGCGAAGGGTTGACTCATTGGAAAAGACCCTGATGCTGGGAAAGATTGAGGGCAGGAGAAGAAGGGGATGACAGAGGATGAGATGGTTGGATGGCATCACCGACTCAGTGGACATGGGTTTGGGTAGACTCTAGGAGTTGGTGATGGACAAGGAGGCCTGGAGTGCTGCGGTTCATGGGTCACAAAGAGTTGGACACAGCTGAGCAACTGAACTGAACTGAACTGAACTGAACATGTATCTTCTGCAAAGGTTTATCTGAGTAATAAGACACTCAGTGATGGAAATTAGGATATACTGGAGATAATGGAGTGAAACTATACCACAAATGACTGCTACCATTTATCATTATGTGTTGGGCTTCCCTGGTGGCTCAGACAGTAAAGAATCAGCCTGCAACACGGGAGACCTGGGTTCGATCCCTGGGTTGGGAAGATCCCTGGAGGAGGGCATGGCAACCCACTCCAGTATTCTTGCCTGGAGAATCCCCATGGACGGGAAAAGCCTGGTGGGCTGCACTTCATGGGATTGCAAAAAGTGGGACACGACTGAGTGACTAAGCACATCATTATGTGTCAGTACATGTTCATTCTACTTTATATACATAAATTCAATCAATCCTCATAACAACCCTCTGAGGTAGGTGTTATTGTCATTAACTTCATTTTAGATGAAGACACTGAGCCACGGAGAGGTGAAGTAACTTTGCCCAAGGTCATACAACTAGTAAGTAATGGAACCTACTAGTTTGGCTTCAGAATCCTGCAGCAGTCTAGGTCCAATCAGAAGAAACCACATGGTAGGTTAAAGAGGGGATGTGACTGTCAAGAATTAACTAAGATAAAAGTGAAATGTGAGATAAAAGGAAAACTATGGTATCGGGCTGAGGGAGCATCCTCAAAGACAAATTTGAGAGGGGTCTGGATCACGTTGGAGAAAGGATGGTTGGCTACCAGATAGCAGAGACATTTGCTCATTTAGCAGGTTGGAAGCAGTCCAGGGTAGCTGGGCAAACAACAGAGAAGAGGATGGAGGAAGATGATCACTAACCAGCCTTGAGGGGAGCCATGGGAATCTGGGAACCAGCAGGGACAGAAGACCTTTAAGACGTTGGGGGATTGGAGAGATGGAAGCAGAAGGACTGCTCAATGTGTCACCCTGCCCCCCTGAAAGGCTGGCTAGGTGGTTGCCTGCAGCCCTCGCAGGGCTCTAGTTTCTGTGTCAAGAGGGCTGCATAAAGGTTATTGCAAGGCTAGAGCTGTAAGGTCACAGAAGGACCAATTTTGGGGCTGTGGCTGTTGTAGACCCTATAGGATGTTTTTGAGACCACACTCCTGACCCTGGTTGGTTCCCAGAAACCACAGGAAGCTTCTTCTTTCAGTGCACTTAATAGAGAAGGTTTAACACCGCTCATTTTAAAGGATAAATGCTTTAAGGAATTCCATTATTTATTATAGAGTCTATGCTGAAGTATGTATTTGGACCTGAGAGGTAATACATCGATAACTGACACGACTTACATTAAAAGTCTTGAGGACTTTTGGGCTTTAGAACTCATGAGACTGGGAGAATCAGACTGTGTCTATATATATATATATATGTATATGGTCTATAATCCAATCTAACAATTTCGGTTTTCAGAATGGAAAATACCCGATCAGCTGTATGTGTCCCTTGCAAATATAAACATTCAGAAGGATACAAATCTAAAGTGAAAGTCCTCCATGCCATTCATTCACCAGTGATAAACACTTAACAATCTGGTGTCTTTCCTTCCCGACTGCTGGCAAATAAATATATAATTAATACTAAAAGGGCTTTCAAAACTGTTCTTACTTACTGTATGAAAGAATCAATATACCTTTTTGAGTCAGTATATTTGGAATGAACCTCCCTCCATCATTCCATCATCCTCTTCACTCCCCGCGTCCCATCGCCCCTCTCAAAAATAAACCTTTTTCACACAAAAGATCCTCTTATTTCACTTGCACACGTGGAGTCTTCCCAATCTCATCGGCCGCAGCTGGCAAGGGGTTAGAAGGTGTCAGACTCCTCCGAGACTCAAGAAGCACCGTTTACCAACTCCAAGCCCTCCCTTGACTCCCCTCTCAAGCGGCCAGCCGGTGACCTCTTTTTTTTCCCACGCTGATCGAAACCACGCTGTTCCCAAGCCTCCAGCACTCTTGGCACACTGCTACTCTAGGACCACGTGCCGCGTGGCCCCGCCCCTGGCCCCCGACCCCACCCACCTGGAGGGGTTTCGCAAACCGGGAACCACAAGATCCTCCACGTCCCTGGCTCCGCCCACTATGGACTCACGCCGCTCACCCACCCAGGATCCGCCCCTGTCTCTCAGACTCCACCCTCAACGGCACTGCTACCGAGAGCCTCGAGCTCCGCCCACCTTTTTCCGCGCCGGGACTTTTCATCGCTCGCCCCGCCCACGCTCCGTCCACCAGAACCTGCCCAGCCAATCCAGGGCCGCCCGAGTCAAGCCACTGACAACTCTCTTCATTCCCAGCTCCACACTCCAGGAACCTGCCACCGGCATCTCGAGCTTCTGCGCGGGATCTTGCGCTTTCCGCCGCTCGGGCTCCGCCCACCCTGCCCCAAGCCCCATCACCCGGGGGCGCCACCCGCAGCCTCGGGCTCCTCCCAGTCCGCCCAGCGAATCATCGCTGCGTGTGGTTCGCCGGCTCCTCCTCCGAAGCCCGCCGGCGGGGCCGGTCCGGTCCGTACGCCTCTGGCCGGTACCCAGGCCAGCCATGGAAGGGGACGCCCCGGTCGCCGCAGCCGCCCACTACCAGCCGGCCAGCCCCCCGCGGGACGCCTGTGTCTACAACAGCTGCTACTGGTGAGGGGGCGCGGGGGTAGCCCCCGGCGTCTCCCCAGCCCACTCGGCGGTGGAGACGCAGCCGGGCTCCGCCTCTTCTCGGCCCCTCCCCGGGGGCGCTCTGGGCCTGGCTGGAGGGTTTTTCCGGTGTGAGGGGCGAAGGGAGCCGGAATGGCAGCCCTAGAGTCTTGAGTGGAGTGTGGGCATTCGGAGGGTGTTGGGGGAGGGGGGTAGTATCCGCCAGGAAGGGTCAGGTGGTTTACTTCTGCCTGGCCTTTTTCTCCTGGACCTTTCTCAGGGGATCTCAGTGCTTGGGGGCGCCTGAAAGGGGAGTTGGAGGCGGAGGGTGGAGGGTAGAGAGCCTTTGAAAATTATTGTACTAAATTAAAGCCCAAAGTGGTTTCGCACTGATGTGAAGGTCATTTTAATTTTGGAAGAGAATGAAAACACAGAGATTTTGCAAAAACATTCCCAAGGTCACTCATTAAAGGCAGCCAAGATTCCAACTCAGGCTCCGTTGTACCAGGAACTAGGAGCTTAAAGACCACCACGTCGTTATTATAATAGTGATTACGTTTACACGTGGTACTCAGTATATGCCGAGCATTGTTCCCAGACGTTTCAGAATTTCTCCCCACAGTTACATTAGGAGGAAGGTACTGTTAAAACTCCCGTTTTAAGGGTGAGTACGTCGAAGCACTGAGGGTTGCAAGAAATTTGCCTACGGCCGCATAACTTGTGAAGGACAGGGAGGCCTGGCTGTAGTCAGCGACTTAGTGAGTGAACAACAGCAACATAGCTTGTGAGTGAAGGAATGCAGATTGGGAACACAGAGTCCGCACACTGTGCCCCTTTCCTAGGCCACTTCTGTGGTGGAATCACAACTCTTAATCTTCGGCCTTATCACTGCCACGCCTACCATTCCTTTGCTTGAATGGAGACTTCCAGTCCTGCACAAGAAACATCAGGGTCCTCTGAAACTGCCTTTCCTCCTTCAGCTGGTCACCAAATCAGTGCTAGGAAGAGCTGGAGTTTGTTCAGCTCTGACTGCATGTCAGGCCCAGTGCCAAGTACTTTCAGGCTTAGGAGATAGTTCTATTATTATCCTTTTTCTCATTTCCTTTATTAATGAAAATACTAAGCCACAGGGAGGCCTTTAGTTTGCCCAAGGTCACACATCTAGCAAGGGCTTCCCTTGTGGCTCAGGTGGCAAAGAATCCACCTGTAATGCAGGAGACCTGGGTTTGATCCATGAGTTGGGAAGATCCCCTGGAGAAGAGAGAGGCTACCCACTCCAGTATTCTGGCCTGGAGAATCCCATGGACGGTAGGGTCGTAAAGAGTCGGATAGGACTGAGTGACTTTGACTTTATCTGGCAAGTGGTGGTGCTGAACTTGGAACCTCTGGGGGAGGTATTTCTACACTTTATTTCTGCCCCTCCTCTCACCTCAGTCCTCTTAGTTCTTGTCTCTGAGATCCATTCATTGTTTTATTCATTTATTCAGTAAATATTTATGGAGGATGTGAAGCAGAATCCTAGACACTAGGGATACTGTAGTGAACAACGTAGACATATTCCCTGATAAGATTTCATAGTTCTTACATTTTTGTTGGGGAAAAGCAGACAAAAGCAAGTTTAACCACACTTGGGTGTGTTAAGTTCTGTGAGAAAAATAGAACAAGATAAGAGATGGTGACTCACCATATTATTAGGATACTTAAAGATGTTGATAAAATGACATTTGAACAGAAAAAAATGACATTTGAACAGAGAGCTGAAGAAAGAGGGCAGGAGCTTTGTGGATGTTGGCAGGAGATCCCTCCAGGCAGGGGGACTGCAGGTACAGAACTCTTAGAAGGAAGCGGGCAAGAATATTTGAGGAATGACAGAGAGGCCGACATAATAGGAGGGCAGTGATTCAGTGGAAGAATACTAGGAGATGAATATCTGTTCAGTTGATCATCTCCTCCTGGTCTCTTCAAACATAGGTCTGTCCCTCCTTGGGTCTGGCCACTGGGGCCTGTTCTGGTCCTTCCTAACAGGCATCTCTGCCTAGCTCTCCCATAGCCCATTAAGTCTTTAATTTTCGGCTGGCTTCATACTGCTCAAAGCCAGTCTAAATTTGAATGTACCAGAGAACCACCTGGAGCTTATAGAATATGCAGATCTTAGAGTCCAACCCCAGAGAGCCTGGATGTGTGAGCTGCACAGTAGAGAAGTCTGAGTCTGGCCCATTGATCCAATTTCAGGAACTCAGGCCTAGACAATAAAGTCTATCTCCTGTGTATAGCAAGCACTCTAAAGATCTGGTCGCCATCTGTTCCTGCGACCTCTTCGTGAACCTGGCTTCTCTGCTCTGCCCAAGGGTTTCTCAGCCTTGCCTCTGTTGACATTTTGAGCATGGAGATTCTTTGTTTGGGCATCTGTTCTTTGTAGGGCAGGCTCTACCCTTTAGATGCCCATCCTCCCCCAATCTGTCAGAATCCCAAATGTCACCAGCTATTGCCAAATGTTCCTTAGGGGGCAAAATTACCTCTGATGGCAAACAAGTGCTCCATCCTGTCCGAACGCATCAGGCTGGTACACCTTTCTGTGTTTGCTCCTGCGGATTCTTCGAACTTGGAATAAATGCCTCCTCTTGACTTCTGTTATCTTCTGTCAGATGTCATTTAGCTTTTAAGCTTAATGATAATAGTGGTAGCCAATATTTGTGTTTTGTGCAGTTTGCAAAGCATTTTTTAAAAAATTATTTATTTGGCTGCACCAGGTCTTGGTTGCAGCATGTGGAATCTTTAGTTGCGGCATGTGTGATTTAGTTCCCTGGCCAGGACTGAAACCCAGGCCCCTTACTTTGAAAGCACAGAGTCTTAGCCACTGGACTACCAGGGAAGTCTCCTGCAAAGCGTTTTTGATTCTGTTGTAATCATTTCGGATTTTTCCAATAATTGTTAAGCACTTGTGTCCCAGGGATCCTCCCCATCTGCATGCCTCTCTATCAGCTCATCACCAGCCACCCCTGCAGAATCCCAGTCCCAGTACTGCTTTGTTAGCATCTCTGCTACCCAGATACTCAGCTGACAGCCTGGGGCATTATTGTTATCACCGCCCCCCCCCCCATTTTTTTAAACCAATTAAATGAGTTGCAGGACTCACACCTAATCTGTGGCACTTTCTATTCCAGTGATGACTCCCAGCATTTCCAAGGATGAGGCCCTCTTTTTTTTTTTAATTAGCATGAAAAATTTCATGAATCCTCCTTCATATTAGTTGTACTCTTGAAGACAAAATTGTTGATTAAAAGGGACTGCAAATTCAGTAACTCTTAGGTTTAATTTTTTTCTCTGTGTAATATTCACTCATATTTGAAAAGTAATAAGCGAAGTATGTCCAAGCTACATGTGCATTTAGCCAACCAGTAGTACTCATGGTACATATGGATTCAAGAACTTCTGGGGTTAACTCTCCATTCTTGAGAGGGGAAAGGGGAACACACAAGGAGAACCTGCTGACCTAGTTCCTCCATCATCCTGTATCCCTCAAAGTGAATGACTCCCTCCTCTGTACTTGCTCTATGCATCTTTTATGGTCTTCAGCAGCAGCAGCAGCAGCAGCAGCAGCGGTACTTAATTATTTATGGATGTGTGTGGCTCCTCTCATCGTCTGCAACTCTGATTTATCATTCTGAACTCCAAGCTCTTAGCACAGTGATTTGTACATCACAGGCTGTTGTTGATAGTCAGTGCTCCTGAATGTCTCTAGGTTGGAAAGACAAATGTCTTCTCAAAACTCTCTGAGAACATCCAGGTTAAAAAAATTTTAGCTACTGCATGTTATATGTCATATTGAAACAGTTCGCATATTATTACTCTGTGCTGCACATCCCATAGAATTATTAGCATTCTCCTGTTGGTATCTCTGCCACCATTTTTTCCCCCCATAAGACTTCTTAGATATTCTAGGGGAAAACAAAATCATGGGAGAAAAATATAAACAGTTAACTTTGGTACTTTAAGTCTGGTTGCATGAAGTGTTGAGATAGGTGGACAAGGGCAGGGCTGAGTGAAGCGTGTGTCTCTCCACAGAATTGTGCCTGTCCTCAGTGCCGTTTCCAGGTCGCATGGTGTAGGTGGCTGGGATTCAGGTTTTGACAAATTGAGTCACTTGTGTGAGCGGAATATTGGCATAGCTCGTTTTGAGCAAAGGTGCTGTGTGCCCCATTAGAAGAAGACAGGAACCCAAAGCTTGGGCTGTGAATACTGCCAGGAGTGCTGGGGCTTGCCCATGCTGGAGTGTGACTGCCAGTGTGGCTTGGTTTGAGGCACTGGGCGTTGCTTTACTTCGGTGGTTCTTACCATTGCTACATAATAGCTGAAGGCCTCTCACATAAAAGAGATTCATCTAGGGCAGCAGTATAAGAAAGATGGATTTCAGTTTAGCATGAGGAAGAGCTTTCTAAAAGTCAGGACCTCCTCCATACCAGAGGGGCTTGGGTAATAGCATTCACCAGAGGCTCCCTCCAGAATAATTCCTGGACATATCCCATAACCGTCCTGATCTTTTCCCATCAGGAGCCCTCCTACACAATACCCATCCTGCCATTTCCAAAGGGGAGCAGCCAACCAATGTTAAGATTTATTGAGTATCGATGATATGATTATGCCCACTTTACAGAGGAGAAAAGCAGACACTCAAGAGAGGTCAGGTGTCCAAAACTTATTACCTTGTAAGTGGCTGAACTGGAATTCAAGTCCCTGGACTCAGAACTTTTAGAATATCGATGGAGCATTTGAGCAGTTAGAATGCCTCATGTTAACACTGCTGACAGAGGCAGTGAGCTCTGTGTCCGCAGAGGGGTCCGTGCACAGTTCAGGTTGGTAACAGCTGTTGCTGGGGATGTTTCAGAGGAGGTACAATTGTTAGCCAGTTTTTGGAGGAGGTGGTGTTTAAGTCTCTACCAACTTTTTTTTTTATGTAATAATTGGTCTTTTGTTCAAATTTGAGTGAACTGAGTGTTCACTCAAGAACTGAGTGTTCTTGCTTAATTATATTGCTTAAACAATTATTTTATTCCAGTGAAGAAAATATTTGGAAGCTCTGCGAATACATCAAAAACCACGACCAGTATCCTTTAGAAGAGTGTTATGCTGTCTTCATATCTAATGAGAGGAAGATGGTAAGTTGGGGAGTGATGCAGAAAGAACACAAATTCAGGATGACATTCGAAGCTAAATAGAGGATGGGTTTAGCTTGTTCTAAAATGTGCTTTATAAAATACAGCAACAGTTCAAAGTTTGTTTTTGAATCAGATTTTTTTCCCTACGAGGATGTAGTTAAGAGTTTAGTCCTAACTTGCAGGTAGGGAAATAAATATGTGATGGTATATTTATGCAAATTCAGTCCCCTTTCTTTAGGTATGAAGTGAGAGCTTTTTAAAATGCTTAGACTAGAAGCATATATGCTCAGGTTTGAAGGAAAAGTTTCTTTCCTGTGTTTTATGGAACTACAGTAAACTTCTATAAAGCATTAAAAAAAAAAAAAAGTAAGCTCTTCGTATTTTGTAAAGCACTTTTGTGAACATCGTGTTGTTTGATCCCAATGGATACCTTGTGAAGTAGTCAGGGTCCAGATAGCTGTTTCCGTTTTGTAGATGAGGAAATAGAGACTTGGGAAGGCCCCATGAATAATTAAGTGGGAGAGCAAGAGGTGAACCTGCCAGGACTTCCGATCCCTAGTTTGGGTCTCTTTCTACTCTCCAGAGAACATCTTAACAATGAATTATTGCTCCTTCATTATTAAGGACCCTTGGAAAGATTTGAATTTTTTATCTGTTCATTCTTCCACCTGACTTGTTTGTTGTTATTTTATTTTCCATGTGTGTATTGCCTGAAAGAATTGAGTGGTGTTTGCTCTGTAAAGTTTGACTCAGGAAGTGTATTGTATTTGTAGATTCCTATCTGGAAGCAGCAGGCAAGACCCGGAGATGGACCTGTCATCTGGGTAAGATGGTCAGCACAGACAGGCTCTGATACAGCAGTACTTGTAATCCAGGAGCGGTCTTTGTGTTTTGGTAAAGCAGAAATGATGAGGCAGTAGAGAAAGACTATGATAATTATTAATAATTTGACCTTTGGACGACAGATGTTATTTGGTCTAAGGCAGAAGCACTGACAGGCATGTTTTCTTTTAATTTTGAAATTATTATAGAAGTGATTTTAAATGGCTGATGTAGCAGATAAAATTGTTGTCTAGACGCTTGTCTGTTTAGCACTGGAAGGAACTTCAGCAGCATCTGGTCCATCTGCACAGTAGAGTTATCCAGAGACTGTGTGAAAAATACAGGTTTGTGGGAATTCCAGTGTTTAGGACTCAGGGCTTTCACTGCCAAGAGCCTAGGTTCAATCCCTGATTGAGGAATTAAGATCCTGCTTGTTGCCTGATGTGGCAAAAAAAAAAAAAAAAAAAAAAGGTTTCTAATCTAGTTGATCTAAAGGTTCAGGAATTTGTGTTCTTAGCAAAATTCTTAGCATGACTGGCATTTGAAAAACACAGATCTGTTCCAACCCCTTCATTTTTCAGGTGAAGAAACAAGCCCAGAAAGGCAAAGTGACCACCTCAGGGTTACCTGGCTGATAGGTGGCAGATGGGGGCCTTGCCAGCACACATCCATATGTCACCTTAACCTGCTGCCCCGAAGAATGGAATTGTTTGTGCTAAGAAACATGGAGATAAAAGAAAAACTCCATTCATGATACTGTAACAAACATCAAGTTTCCAATGCATATTTAGGATAAGACATCGTTTGAATTGGCTTCATTCGTTTATATAACATATATGTATTGAATGCCTGTTATATACGAGGCACAGAATAGACTAAAACGCTTGGCCTCATGGAGCTCACACTCTAGCTTCCTTCACCAGCAGGAGACTTGCTGCTCTGAAGCCCGAATCCATCAGTGTTGGGTTGGGAGCGCAGGCTGAGTGAGGCACTTTGGGGTTAAGCCCAAGTGCCCCTTCTGGGCTGTGTGAGCTGGACGGCTTAGTTACTGTCTTTCCTGGGTATCCTCCCCTGGTCACCGGGGGCCTCAGGGAGATGATGCATTTTTGAAGCATCACCCTTGTATCTGCGCCAGTGCTCTAAAAGTGTTAGCGATTTTTGTTAACAGAGCGATAGAACCGCAGCTGTGGACTGTCCATCTGCCCTAGCATCATGCCCATTGCTGAAGCGCTCAGCTGCCGGTCTTCAGGGAATTTTCAGGGAAAGGATCTGTGGTCGTGCCCTCTTTACACAGCAGCTCATGGCAGCTCCCGGTGGAAAATCCTGTTTCAGGGAGTCTCCCCACAGACTTCCTGTGTGGAATACACCTCTGGCAGTTGATCTGTGCCTCGTTGCTGTTCTGTTGTAGGCGATGGGTGAGCCTCCCTCAGTCAGTGGAGACCAACCCCCGAGGAAGAGGTCACTTTCTAAGTGGGCGCTCCTGCCTCTAGCCTGCGGTGTCTTTCCCAGGCCTTTGGACAAGCTCTCTTCACCTGGCTCAGAGAGTGAAGCTGCTTCTCGAGTCTATCTCCTTGGTCCCCATCTCTGCCTCTCCTCATGGAGGTGGCCTGCTTTCCCTTGAGTTCACTGGCCATCTGCTATGTAGGAACATAGACCTGAGCTAGCCAGAAGGATATTCCTTGTTTATGCCTTTTCTTTTGTTTTTTTTTTTTTTTTAATTTTTTGGCTGTGCCGTGCAACCTGCAGGATCTTAGTTCCCCAACCAGGGATCAAACCTGTGATCCCTGCAGTAGAAGAGCAGAGTCCTAAGCACTGGACTGCCCAGGAAGTCTCTGTTTATGCCATTCCACAAGCATTCCTCTTTCTGGAATGCTCTCCTCTTTAGGCAAGATGCAGCCTTTCCTCAGTGAAACTCCCCTTATTAGTTGGGTTGCCATCCCCCTTGTGGAGGCCCCCCCTCGCCACTTTGGTTGGTTTTTAAGAAGGCTGAGTATTTACATAATAATCTCATTAATTCTCTCAGTAACAGTGTGAGTAATACTATGAGGTAAAATGCTACAGTTGGGCTTCCCTTGTGGCTCAGCTGGTAAAGAATCCACCTGCAATGCAGGAGACCCCAGTTTGATCCCTGGGTTGGGAAGATCCCCTGGAAAAGGGAATGGCTACCCACTCCAGTATTCTGGCCTGGAGAATCCCTATGGACAGAAGAGCCTGGCGGGCTACAGTCCATGGAGTCCCAAAGAGTTGGACACAACGACTGAACAACTTTCACTTTCAAACATTACAGTTATCCCCCATTATACAGAAGAGGAAACAGAGGCCGGTGGTGGCGTGGCTGAAGTTGAACTGGGTGATCCCGCCTCATATGCCCTAACCCGCAGGCTCTCCCGCCTCCTGTCTTCCCTCATTCTCTCACTCTTCTGCCACCACTGACTTGGGTTTCCCACTCGCTTCTCCAGGAACTTCTTGAACATTTGGACCTATCTTTCTCATCTCTGTATCTGTATTTTAATAGCACAGTTTCCCACAAGTAATTGGGAGTATGTATTAAAAAAAACATAACATGAAGTAGATGTCAGGAGAGAACCCGATTTGGGATATGGCAGAGACTGCTGCTGGCAGGGATGGGAGAAGATCGAAGATGGATTCCTGGGTGGGGAAAGCATTTGAGCTGGAGCTGCAGAGATGAACTGGGGGAGAGCGGTGGAGACGCAGCACAGGTGGAGTGGAATAACGTGAAGAGGCCCAGGGGGCCAAAGTCTCGGACTGTTACAGGAGAGGGCTGGATGCATTAAGGGGAGGACAGGAGAGAAGCGCTCATTTCTGACGCTGTTTCTGCTTTCCTAAGATAGAATTGGAGCCAAAGATAGCACTTTGGGCTCTGATGGTGCAGTGTCTCCAGTCTCAGTTAATTGTCTTCCCCTACCTCACAGGGTCAAATGAAACATCATTTGAGAAAGTGCTTTGTAAGCTCTGAAGTACTAGAAACGTATGGTATTCCTAACATTGTACTAATGTGATTGGACATTTTAATCTCACAATGCTGTTTTCTCTGTGAGCGTTTTTCTTCCGAGGCATTCTAAGCATCAGACTGCCCTCGTGTCCATTGATAAATTTTCCTGACATCCATTCTAGCTCTTAGCTGGCTTGAGCAGTACCCTGTGTCTGGGGGTGAGAGTGAGAATTCACATGCATGCTGGGACCCAGCTGTGTGGGAGAAGCTTTTTGTGTCCTTTTTCCTTAATGGCTACGGATAAGGGCGTGGCTGATTGAAAATCAGTAGCAACAACATTAAAAAAATTTATTTCTTCAGCTGCGCTGGGTCTTAGTTGCAGCATGAGGGATCTTTCATCTTCATTGCAACATGAGAACTCTCAGTTGTGGCATGTGGGATCCAGTCTCTGACCAGGGATTGAACCCAGGCCCTCTGCATTGGGAGCTCAGAGTCTTCGTCACTGGGCCACCAGAGAAGTCCCAACAACACTTTAAAGTCCTTCTTTCCCTCTTCAGGCTGACCTCAGGCCGTTCTGCTTTGTTAATGGTTTGGAGGATATCCTTATAGACTTTTTCTCTGTACTCATATGCATGCATGTGTACTTCTGAACACAGACATCTGTCTTTATATACGCATCAATTTAAAAAATAATGTATAATACATAATCTGCAGTTTGCTTTTTCCATCCAACTGTGTAACACGGAGTTAATCCAATTTCCACAAAAGTTTACCTAAGTCTTTTTAGCAACTGCACAGTACCCCATCTTATGGCTGCCTCGTGGTTTGTTAGCCTTTCCCCTCTTGGTGGACTTCTGATTGTTTCTGAATCTTCACAGTTAAAAACAGCACTGCAGAGATTTTCTTTGAATATATACTTTTACCTGCATATGGCAGTGTTTCTCTAAGATGAATTCCTAATGGTAAAATTGCTGGGTTGAAGGTATACAGTTAATATACATGAACATTTCCACTGTTTATGTAACTGTTCCCTGTCACTGGACATCTGGTCTGTTTTCAGGGTTTTGTGTTTGCTTTGTTATTTTAAGGAGGGCTGTATTAGCCTTGTATGTTTTTGCTGGTAGATAGGCATTATTACTATAACCTTGGAATACTCCATCATAAGGTAACCTGGTTAACTTCAGCAACTTTTACGTCTAGGATTACCACGTTGTCTTGCTTCACGTTTCAAGCGGAGGACAGAGCTTCATTTATGACCTTGACACTGTCCTGCCGTTCCCCTGCCCCTTTGACACGTACGTGGAAGATGCCTTTAAGTCTGATGAGGACATCCATCCACAGTTCAGAAGGTGAGGAAACTCAGGGTGGGTTTGCCTACTTGTCTGAAGTTAGACTTTGACGATTATACAGTTACTTTGTTTGCGTGTTTGTTTCTGTGTTGGTTTTGTGAAGGTTGCTTGTCTTGGCTTTACCATTGAGTTGATATTTGAGAGTCATGTACTACACAGCAGATTCAAAATATTTTGAAGTTTTGAAGGTTGTCCATCGTATGAAAGGCTGGCAGTCTTTAAAACTTTGTGTGATGAGATCCAAAACATTTTCTTCAAGTCAGTTTTGGAATGTCTTTCATACTCTTATTTTTGGGTGTGTGGATGGTGGGGTGGGGTGGGGTGGGGGAGCTGGATGCCATATGACGCCAAAATTGAGAGGAGTATGATAGACTTCCCTGGTAGTTAGATGGTGAAGAATCTTCCCACAGTGCAGGAGACCCAGGTTCAACCCCTAGGTCAGGACGATCCCCTGGAGAAGGCAATGGCGACCCACTCCAGCATTCTTATCTGGAGAATCCCATGGACAGAGGAGCCTGGCAGGCTATAGTCGATGGGGTCACAAAGTGTCCAACACGACTGAGTGACTAACACTTTGATGATACCAACACCTGAAAATTATGCCCTTGGCCCTTGATATATTCATTGAGAAAGTAAAGGCAACTGGATAGATTTCCACGCCTTTGTAGTTTGGAATGTCAGCTGATCGTTTCTCATGGCATCTTTAGCAGGTGTTAATGCCACATATCTGTTTGTGTATCACTAATAGTGTAGAAGGAAATGGCAACTGACTCCAGCATTCTTGCCTGGAGAATTCCATGGACAGAGGAACCTGGTGGGCTACAGCCCATGGGGTCGCAAGAGTCGGACACGACTTAGCGCCTAAACTATCTGCCTGTCACTAATAGTACAAAAGTGTGTGCCTAGTTTTGTGCATGTCATAGAAAATGAGTCTCTGTAAGAATTGAGTTAGAATTTCAACTGTTACATAAATGAGTGTTGGTTTACGTGCAGGAAATTTAGAGTGATCCGTGCAGACTCATATCTGAAGAACTTTGCTTCTGACCGCTCTCACATGAAAGACTCCAGTGGGAACTGGAGAGAGCCTCCCCCGTCGTATCCCTGCATCGAGACTGGAGGTGAGCCAGGGACGCCCTCTCAGAGGGGTTTCCCATCAGCGTGCTGGTGAGCGAGTTCCCTTAACCAAGGACAGGAAGTGCACTGTCATTTGGGTAAGACTCCCGGAGTGGTTAGGAGGTGAGAGGGAGTGTAGTTGTGTGTATTTATCAGACTCAGAAATAGAGGCTCAGAGAGCAGGATTGGAAGGTTTCATGGGAGAGGAAAGGCTTCAGGGAGCCAAACCACAACCCTGTTGCCGGAATATCGGCTGTCCCTGTCTCTGGTCCACCGGACTTGGGGAGAACTGTGTGTTTGTGCCACTTTACCGTGGGACTTGTAGAGCCTCCCCGTGGTGGGGTTTTATGTTATGGTGAAGGGAATCCCCTGGTACCTCTTTGAGACCTGTGAAATCTCTGTAATGAAATCTGCATTAGAAAGGCAGTGAGAGCTAGCCAGTTTTATTGTCCCACTCATCTCATTTATGTGCTTTTAGGCATCAGTCCAGTTAATAATTTCTCGAGACTTAAGTAGATCAGGGGTTCTTCATCATATTACTGTTGTCTAGCATTCACCTGGGTGAATTTATGGTGGGAAGTAATTCACAAGGTTGCCATTAATTGGTAAAAACCATCCTCTGATGAGGATGATGCTGTCTGAGTCAAGATGCTCTGCAGGCTGTAAAGGAGGCCAGAAAAACAGAACATTAGAGTCAGAGTTCAGCAGGGAAGAAAGTAAAAAAGTGTATTTGGTATATTTGAAGGGAGTGAACACTGAAGGAAGATTCCATCTCTGATTTTGCAGCTCTCTGTGGAAAGCTCTCATGATTTTTAAAGTTCATATTGGCATTGCTTCGGGTCCACCAACCTGGTTCCCAGGCTCAGCATCAGAACTGGGCTAGCTTAGGTCAAGAGAGGGCTTCGTGGGTCTTGTTTTCATCTCACACACCCTACTGGGTGTGGTCTGGACAGTGCCTGTGTGGCTCCCCGTGTCTCTTCCACATAGGAGCACTGCCGCAGGAGCTGAGCCTTCAGTAAGCCTTCAGTAAACCTTGTCAGCCCCCGTCCTCTTTGACTTGTTCCTTTGGGTTTTGGTGACTGCTTCCCAGGAGGTGCTGTTTTGTGCCAGCCCCCTCCTATCATCTCCTCTTCACTTGGCAGATATGAACACTGGAGTCCATGAAGGTCCAACCCTCTGCCTGGCCCCCAGGCACAGCTGGAGGGTGGCAGGTCTGTTACCTCCCTGAGGTCAAGAGCAGGGGAGGGGATGTCTCTTTTTTGTCCCTGTGTAACTAGCTCACTGGGGGCCTCCTGAACTTGAGGTTGGAACTCAAAGGAGTCTGCTCTGAAGTGTGGGGTAAACATACTGGTTTCTCATGTAGTAATTTAACCATGTGGCCATGTTCTCTTGTGTGGTCAGTCCATTAATTCAAGCCTCTATTTATCAATTGAACTGACCCAGGAATGGAACTGGGGTCTCCTACATTGCAGGTGGATTCTTTACCAGCTGAGCTACCAGGGAAGCCCCATTTATCAAAGGAATGTGTTTAAAGCTAGGATAAGGGGGAATTACTTTTAGCTCAGTCATGTCTGACTCTTTGCAACCCAATGGACTGTACAGTCCGTGGAATTCTCCAGGCCAGAATATTGGATTGGGTAGCCGTTCCCTTCTCCAGGGGATCTTCCTGACCTAGGGATCGAACCCAGGTCTGCATGCAGGTGGATTCTTCACCAGCTGAGCCACCAGGGAAGCCCCATTTATCAAAGGAATGTGTTTGAAGTTAGGATAAGGGAGGATTACTTTCAGCTAATTAATATTGCTTTATTTTAAAAAAAAAGTTAAAAAAGAAGAAGAGGTTCAAGAAGACATCAAACTTGCAATTAAAGCCTGTTTTAGGTAACTTTCATAGCAGCCTTACTGCATTTAGTTATGGGATTGGCCCTTAGGGGCTTAAACTTTATCACATTTCATTCATTGCACATTATATTTTGGCCCCAACATTTAATAATTTTGGTGGCCATGAGTCTGCAGGCCCACTCTTTTAAACTCAGCGTTTAGTGTATTTTAAATGAAGGAAACTACCCTCTCCTTTTTTTTGCCCATCTCCGATAAGAAGGAAACCAAGATTCACAGTCTTGCAGCCTTGCCCTAAAGCTCAGTTTCAGCACTAGCCTTTAATGGCTCAGTTTTTAAGGACCTTTCCCAAGTCTTGGACTGAACTATAGGGTACACCATGACTGTCCCTTTCTCTTTCTAAGCCCTTTGCTGCCTCTCTGTCCTTTCATTTTCCTGTTCTCATATGGTGTGTTATAGTGACACTGGCTAATCTGAACGTAGCTGGAGGACCAGTGTTATATGTAAATGGAAATGTTATAGTGCCTCTTAGGGAGATACAGCCAAATGCTGATTTGTTATATATTGGTCTTTAAAAATTTTTTAATTTTATTTTTAAATGCTGGTAGGTGTTGAATGCCTGCAGATAATAATCATTTTTTATTTAATTGCATTAAAAAGTCCTAGAAAATGAATACCATTGTATTTCAGAACTTGAGGTTTCCTTTAGCCATTTGGTAAAGATTTTAGCTGACTTACATGGAGTAAGTCAGGTAAGTACATCTACCTCAGGTAAGCAAGAACTTTTACTCCTTCTTTCCTGGGAGGCGCCTGTCTTTCCTTTATTGTGGATTACTTGGTCATTATTCATCCCTGGCTGTCTGATCACATCAACAGAAGTCCTGGTTTTGGTGATTATCTAGCTTTTTTGTTGTAAGACTCTGTTTCTAGTGTTCTGTATCCCAAGTGTCTTCATTTTTGAAAAGATATATTTATTAGATAATATACGCTAGTTTTACATGTTTTTTCTTTCAGTTTTTTAAAGGTGTCTCTTGTTTTCTGCTTGCTTAGTTTCTGATCAAGGAAACTGTTCTTATATTTGTTTCTCTAAATGTAGTGTATCTTTCCCCCCTTTCCTGGCTGCTTTTTAAGATTTTTTTCTCTTTATTTCCCATTTTCAGCAATTTAATTATGATGGACTGTAGTTTTCTTTAGATTTAGTCCACATGAGGTTTGTTCAGATTCTTAGATTGGTAGATTTATAGTTTTCATCAAATTTGGAAACATTTGGCCATTATTTCTTCAAATGTTTCATTTGACCACCACCTCTATCTCCCCCTTTAAAAAAAATTCTTGTCTTTTACCTACGCTTATGTTAGATGCCTCGTTCTTATTCTCTTAAGTCAATGATCACTTTTTTTCAGACTTTTTCTATGTTTCATTTTGAATAATTATTTTGTCTATAAATTCATTTATCTTTTCTGCTGCATTAAGTTGCTGTTAATCCCATCCAGTGCATTTTTTTTTCATTTTACATATTTTATTTTTTATCTCTAAAAATTCCACTTGGGGCTGATTTAATATCTCCCATTTCTCTCTGTTGTGCCCACGTTCTCCTCTACCCTTTTGAATATACAGAGTGTGTTTATAATAGCTGATCCTTGTCTGCTGGTTGCGTTATCTCTGTCATTTCAGTCTGTTTTCGTTGATGGATTTTGTTCCTGATGTTGAGTCGCGTTTTCCTGTTTCTTTGTGTGATTCATGTTATTTGGTCGGGTGCTGGACTTTGTGACTTTTACATTGTTAGTTGCTAGATCTTGAGGTACTTTTAAAAACAATATTGGATTTGGTTCTAGCTTACAGTTAAGGCTTGCTCTTTCAGTACGGGCTTCCCAGGTGGGATTAGTAGTAAAGAACCCGCCTGCCAATGCAGGAGACATAAGAGGCGCGGGTTCCATCCCGGGGTCGAGAAGATCCCCTGGAGGAGGAAATGGCAACCCACTCCAGTATTCTTGACTGGAGAATCCCGTGGACAGAGGAGCCTGGTGGGCTCCAGTCCGTGGGGTCGCACAGAGTTGGACACGACTGAAGCAACTGAGTGCGCAGTGCAGATTCTCAGCAGCCTTTCACCCTGCGCTCATTTGGCCCTGCCACTCAGGTGTAACCCTTTCGAGGGTTCTGCTAAATGCCCATGTGTTATGGATTCTCTCCCCCTTGGCTGGTGGGGACTATGGAAGTTCTGGGAGTTTTAAGACCAGCTGCTTTCTGGGCTTCTTTCCTGGCTTCATGAGTTCAGTCCTTAGGCAGACTTGGGGGTAGAGGCTGAGTCGCCTCTGCAGAAGTCCAGAGCACTGTCTGCGTAGTTGCGTCCTCTTCCACACTCTGTCCCCAGCACGTAGCCACTGTGCCCTGCTGGATTCAGGTCTCTGTCTTCCCACGGGCAGAACCCCCGAGCTGTTCGTGTTGCTCCTTCTGTGCTGTGGCCTGGAAATGCTCCCTGGGCAGTGAACTGGAGGGTCCTAGGGCTCCCTCCCTTGTTTCTGCTTTCTGACAGTCGGTCGTGTTGCCCATTGTCTGGCTTGTGGAAAGAGCTGCTGAATATACTTTGTCCGCTTTCCTGACTGTTTTTGATAGGAGTATAGTTGTATAACTATTCTTTAATGAGGACAAGAAGAAATGTGTACACACTTTTAAAAAATGTATGGTATGGAAAATTTAAATCATAAACAAAACTAGACAGAAAATGAGACTTTCAACAGTTATCAGCTCATGGCTGATAGCCTATCCGCTTTCCCCCTTCTTGTATTATGTTGAAGTGAATTCCAGATATTAGGTACTTTCAACTCTAAATATTTCAGTATGAATCTCTAAAATATAAGGATTAGTTTATTTAAAGTATAACCACAGTGTCATTATTACAGCTAAAAAATTTAACAGTTCTTTAAAATCAGCTTTTATCTCTCTAGTCAGTGTTTAGATTCACAGTTATCTCATAAAGTTGTAATCTTTTTCCTATAGTACATTTATTTGAATTATTATCCAAATAAAACCCCTACCTTGTGCTTGGTTGTTATGTCTCTGTGGAGTCTTTTTTTAATATGTAGAGATTCCTAGTCCAGCTCTTTTTTTCCTTGTAATTTATTTGTTGAAGCAGTGAATCTGGGAGAAAAGGTCTGGTTTTGCAGATTGTACCTCTTCTATCTTCTGAATTTTTCTGTAAATTGGCCGTTTTATCCAGTAGATCAGCAGCTTATTTGTGCATGTTTCATCTAACTTTTTATTTTGACATAACTTCAGATTGCTAGAGAATTGGGTAAAAAAGCGCGGAAAGTTCCTTTGTACCTTTTACTCAAATTCCAGGGTATCTGAGAAAACCATGGTGTAATTATCTAAAGCAAGAAAATAATAAATCAGTAGAAAAATATCAGCATAGTACTGTTCACTTACAGACCTTATTTATAGCTTGTGACTTTTACCCCAATTTCTTTTCTCTGGTCCAGAATCTAACCCAGGATATTACATGTAGTTGTCATGTCTCCTCACATTCCTTCATCTGTGACAATTTCTTTTTTCTTTTACTTTTACACTTTTGCCCTTTTGAAGGGGCTTCCCTGGTGGCTCAGCGGTAAAGAATCTTTCTTCCAGTGCAGAAGATGTGGGTTTGATCTCTGGATTGGAAAGATCCCCTCATGATACAGCAACTTCCCACTCCAGTATTCTTGCCTGGGAAGTCCCATGGCCACAGGAGCCTGGTGGGCCAAAGTCCCTGGGGTCACGAAAGAGTCGAACACAACTTAGCAACTAAACAACAACCCTTTCTAAGGATACTGATCAGTGACTGTGTATAGTGTCCCTCAGTTTGGGTTTGTGTGATGTTTTTCATGATTCAGTTGAGGTTATACATATGAGGTAAGAATACCACAGAATGATATTGATCCCTTATGAAACCTTGGAATAATTTTCCCTACTGTTGGTCTTTGGGGCTGTTAAACCAGAATTGTGCCTGCAGTGGACATTTCTTTCATATATTTTTTAGATTCCAAGATGAACCTGAATGATTTTATCAGCATGGATCCTGAGGTCGGATGGGGAGCCGTCTACTCGCTGTCTGAGTTTGTAGATCGGTTTAGCAGCCAGAACTACTGAACTTGACCTCTGGATGTGGTGCCGTAGAGAAACCCTAGAACCTGAACAATCTACCCCTTCATCTGAGACAGCAAACATTATGGTACATTTGGCTTGGAATTATGCTTTCCCCTTTTAATTCAGTTCAATTGAAAAGAATAAATAGAAACCATTTTTTTGATATGTCAGGTTGAAATTTGATGTAGTTGCTCAGATATTCCTCCTGTTCATTTGTTAAAACCTATGAAGACTTAGGCCAGTAATTGCTTTTTGTTACGATATTGATATGTGGACTTTGTGTCTCTTTTGGATGTATCATGTCTCTCCAGCTCCACTGTAAGCTCCCTGAGGGCAGGGCCGTGGCCCATTGCTTTGTGGATCTCTGATGCTCATAAGAGAGGCCCGTAAAATGTTTGCTAGTAACTGTGCTGCTGCTTGAAGAGGGCTGCCATTGTGAGCTGAATCAGCAATAAATGTTAGTCTTTTGGGACCATTATGTTCTTAGAAAAGTTTGCAGCCCTCTCAGGCTTAAGTGTTCTTTGGCCTGTTTATATGTTTTTAAATAAAATTGACTTAAATTAATTTTGTTTGGAAGATTTTGTGTCCCTCTTGATAATCTGGGATACCCAAGACTGTCTCAGTTGTAGACAGGAACGTCCTTCAGAGTGCATTGATCAGTTTTCCTTCTTGAAGATGTGTCTGGAACTTTGGCTTTCATCATCTAATTCCAAATAAAAGATGTTTGGCATTAAAGCAGCGTATAGCGATAGTTCTCATTCACATACTCCATGGTTCTGTTGTAAAAAGGAGCACATTTCTTATAATAGGGCTGTGCAAGCTTTCGCTCTTAGGTGTGTTTTCTGCTTACTAAGAAACTTCCATTCACATCCCGTGCCTTGTGCTTTGGAGGGACACTTGCAGTCATTTCCTCGAGAATCAGTCTCAGGAAATACCACGTATCCAGCTGGTTCAGCTGACCTGGGAGATGCTGAGAGAAAGTGAATCAGCTCTGGTAAGAGGCATACCAATACAGCCTAAATTATGTTTGTAATTTAGAGTTCAGTATAGACCCTATACTTGGATGACTTTGTTGCGTTTCAGATGGTCATTTAAAAAGTACGTGACTACAATAAAGGAGATAAGTTTTGGCAAATTGGACCCCAGAAATACTTGCCTTGAGCAGAAACATTCAGAGGGAACAAAGGATTGTGATCTGATTTATAAATTGCATCTCTGTAGATTTTTTTCCCCTTGGCAATTAGTGAGCAGGTTTCCAATATGGTATTCAAAATTATGTCTGGTGCAGACCAGTCAGACTGTCTGTGTGTGTTAAGTTTGAACTTCCCAGCCACCTTGCCTTGAAATTGAAAACCCCCTACTTCTAACCAGTGTGGTGAGCAAGGTTTTGTCAACATATCCAGTGGCCATTGTCATGACTTGCTGGAGGAAGTAGAGGACTCTTGTTTTTTTCTACCTACCACTCCTTCAGTACCTTTTGAGAAGCTTCTTCGCGTATTTCATAGAGTCTGCATGGCCATAGATAAAGGCATGTTGCCTAAGCTGGACCAGGCGTGGACCCCACCCCTGCACAAGTCTTGAGAGTGACCTGTCCCAGGGTTCTCTGGAACTGCTGTGTTGGCATTCAGAGAGAGAAGTTCTTGCTCCTTCAGGACTATTGGGCCAGGGCCCTGGGAGTTTGGGGCCGCTGGGAGCATTCTGACTGCAGTAGAAGGACCTGCCTGCTCACTGCAGCCTCGCAGAGCAAGCGCCCCGGGGCATTTCTCAGTGCCTGCGTCTTCCTGTGCTTCAAGCCAGCCTCAGCCTTTGAACTTAACAGGTACACAGACCAGAAGGTTCCTTTTCCTCTTCAGCCTGTGTGAGTAGGAGTGCTGTCACTTCTAACTGATGGGTAGCTTCCCTCGCAAGATTTCTCTTCAGAACGGTTGATTTTATCAGAAAACTGTTACCATTGTCTCTGTGCTTTTACTTTTCTCTGCGGTCAGATTCGCTTTCCTTTATCCTAGCGTGTGTGAGAGAACTGAATAGATTACTGATAAATGCTGTGTGGAAAGAGGAGCTTTCGAGAAATGCAGGGGACTCAAGTAGAATTTGTAATTGACTCTGAAAATAAGAGAAATAAGGCATCTCTGAGAATCTTGACAGGGAAGCAATTACATGATATAAAATGGCTCCCAGGGCAGTAGAACTGACTGTAGCTGATTGTGGGTATTACCATGGCTTTTGCAAATGATTGTGTCTGTCAGTAGAACGGCTCATTAGCAGTGGAAGTAAAGACGAACTCTGGTTTTTCTCGGTTTCATTTTTAATTGTTGTTGTTTAGTTGCTAAGTTGTATTTGACTTTTATGACCCCATGAACTGTAGCCTGCCAGGGTCCTCTGTCCATGGAATTCTCCAGACAAGAATACTAGAGTGGGTTGCTATTTCCTTCTCCAGGTTATCTTCCCGATGCAGGGATCGAACCCAAGTCTCCTGCATTGGCAGGCAGATTCTTTACCACTGAGCCACCCGGGAAGCCCCTCAGTAGCTTTTTTGAGATGAAATTCAAATAATACGCAATTCATGCTTTTCAAGTATACAGTCTGATGGCTTTTAATTTATTCAGCGTTGTCTGTCAATTTCAGAAAATTTTCCTTACTCCTGAAAGGATCCCTACACCCCGTAGCTGTCACTCTCCATTTCCCCTCCCTCCCCCGCAGGCAGCCACTAATCTATTTTTTTTTGTCTTCGTGGATTTGCCTATTCTGGATATTTCACATACATGAAATAAGATACTGTGTGGCCTTTGGGGACTGGCTTCTTTCACTGAGCATCATGGTTTCAAGACTTGGTCATGTTGTAGGGTGTATCAGTGCTTCATTTCTTTTCACTGCCGAATAATTATTTTAAAATAGCTGGTACATGCACATTGTACAAATCCAAAAGAGAGGGAAAAGGTATATGATAGAAAGTACCCTTCCCTTCCATTCTCACCTTAAGTTTCCCTTCTAATTTCCCTATCCAGAAGTAATGTGTTTTCTGTTTCTTTTATATCCTTGCAGGAATTTTTTAGTGCCCATGTAAGCATATATGTTTAATGTATTAATTATTAAGTATTACTATTATTATGTATTAATTCTGGTTTTTGTTTTCTTCCACAAATGGTAACATTCTAAAAGTACCCTTCTACATCTTACTTTTAAAAGTTAATATATTTGGATATTTTCCAGTCAGTACAAATTGAACTTCCTCATTCTTTTTAAAGGATATGTTGTAGTCTATGGTGTGCATGGTTCATAATTTAAGAGTCCTGAAGTTGTTTTAGTCTCTTGGTAAAACCAAAGAAAAAAGTTCAAGGAGTATTTTTGGCCATGCATCTTTGTAGCAGTTTTTGACATAAATTTTGAAAGTGTAGCCCGCTAATTGTCCGACAGAATCCATTCTTTTTTTTTCTAGAAAAGGGGATGCAAATGTTTTCTATTAATATAAAGGGCAAAATAGTAACTGTTTTAGGTTTTGCAGGCTATAAGGTCTCATCTATAACTAGCTGCTCAGCTGAGGCTTGGCCTTCGTAGCAGGTAAGCAGCCAAGCAGCCGTAGACAGTGTGTAAATGAGTGGGTGTGGCTGTGCTCCATAAAACTGTAAAATCTGGGGGCTGGAGGATTTGACCATTAGGCTATAGTTCGCTGTCCCCTGTTCTAGAGTCACGGAGTTGTAGCTGGCATTGTGGGTGTTCTGCCAGAGACTACATTTCCCAGTGTCCTTTGCGGCTAGGTGTTGCCATGTGACCAGGTTCTCACCGTTGGGATCTAAGGGGAGGGGGTGCATGCCACTTAGAGGGATAACTTGTGAAACATTGTCCGTCCCCTCCTTCACATCTCTCCCCCCTTGCCTACTGCACAATACTGAAAGGTTGTTGCTAAACCAGGAAAGAGGCCAAGATTCTTGGCCCCCAGAGCAGAATTCAGTCCAGGGCCAGTGAGACTTGATTGCTCAGAGCTTTTGTGTAATAAAGTTTTATTAAAGTATAAAAGAGATAGAGAAAACTTCTGACATAGACATCACAAGGGGGCAGAAAGAGTGCCCCTCTGCTAGCCTTTAGCCGGATGTTATATACCTACTAAGCAGTCTGCTAAGTAGAGAAAGGAAATGTCTCAAAACTCAGAGAATGGCACCAGGTCCCTCACCCACAACATGCACTGAGATAACATTAGCACCAGGTGAGTCATCCCAGGCCATAAAACGATTGACATGAATCTTGAAGAAGGGCAGATTTCCAAGCAATATGTATTTTCATTAACATAGATTAGGACCAATGTATGAGTAAAAAATACTGGCTTGTCAAGTTGATTCTGAGTCTTATTCAGAACTGACTTGAAGACACAGTCTAGGGTAAATACATAGTACATTAACATAGCTTAAGACAAACATTTCCATAAGAAAAGCGCATTGGTTAGCTCAAGGTTTGAGAAAAGTTAAATTCTGGTGGAGCCAGATAATCGTTACGGCAACACAGAATTTTAAGAGAAACCTCTTAAGTTTGTATAGCGAAAGGGAAAAAAATCTAACACTTGTTTCCTCCTGCCACTTAGATAAAAAATGTCTAACACTTGCAGCCTGTTTCCTGCGTTTGGAGACCCCTGGCCTTCCTGCCTATTACCCTCTCCATATGATGATGACTAGAATGACCTTGGAAGCCACCCACTGAAGATGGCAAAACCACCATCAGCCGGATTCCTGAATGACCCCATGGAGCTGAGCTGCAGGCCTGCCTGAAAAGTGTATTGTAGAGCGTTTCCTTAAGAGACACACTTACATATTTTTTTAAGTCACAGAGTTACTGGTGCACCTTGATTCTGCAGTTTAGCTACCACCCCCGCTAATTAATACAGAGCCCATTCAAGGCTTGTCAGGGGATTTCTGTGGGGTTGGAAATAAGACTGATATTCCAGGTGGAGTTAGGTCCATGGTGTTCTCACACAAACTGCCCCTTCAGTGTCTTACAGTATTTGTGGGATTATTGCCCTTCACAGAATGTTTAGGAACACTGCTGTCCATCCATGCCTTTTGTTTTGCATGAGGTTCGAGAGCCTTGTGGGAAGGAAGCCAAGTGAATCTTGTCTTTATTTACAGTTCGGGTATGTACAGGCTTGTCTGATGGACTAGGAGGCCTCTGAGCTGTCCTAGCTAGAGGAGAGGAAAACGGGTTCCTGAGAGAAGGTCACCTGGAGTGAGGAAGACAGCTGGCTGAGTGGACCAGACTGGGCAACGAGGCCTGGTGGCTAGAGGGACCACAGGTGGCACGGGCAGCATGGGTGTGCTCCCCTTCATGCAGCGCTCCCTCAGCCCACTCCCACCCGCGTCAGAGCCCTGTCCTCTGGGAGTGAAGGGAATGAACTGTGTCACCAGGGGCCCAGTTCAGCCCTGGGGAACCTTGAAAGTGGCTGGTCTTGGGCTTCAAAGGAGAACAGTGGAGGGCCAGTGGCCTGACAGGCTGGGATTTGAGCGGTTGACTCAGAGCAACAGAATAGAAGATGATAAAGCCCGAGGCTGTAGCTCTTATTTTCTGTGAAACTCCGTTTCATCAGGCCTTTTTGGGGAGTTGCTCTTCAGTTCAAATGGACATCTATTGAGCCCACATTAAAGGGGCATAAGAGGCCCCTTTTCTGTCTGGGCGCAATTCCTGCTTTTCTGTTTGTCCTCATACTGAATGTCTCGCTACTCGTTTTTATGATTATTCAAGCTCCTATTAAGGAGTGGTAGGCTTGTTCACAGGCTTCCCTGGTAGCTCAGCTGGTAAAGAACCCCCTTGCAATGCAGGAGACCCCAGTTCAATTCCTGGGCTGGGGAGTTCCTCCTGGAGAAAGGATAGGCTACCCACTCCAGGATTCTTGGGCTTCCCTAGTGGCTCAGATGGTAAAGGATCAGCCTGCAGTGTGGGAGACCTGGGTTCAATTCCTAGATTGGGAAGATCCCCTGGAGGAGGGCATGGCAACCCACTCCGATATTCTTATCTGGAGAATCCCCAAGGGACAGAGAAGCCTAGTGGGCTACAGTCCATGGGGTTGCAAAGAGTCGGACACGACTGAGTGACTAAGCACAGCATAGCAGGTTTGTTTAGAGGCTCAGAATCTCTGTAGAAAGTTGGGGTTAGCAGAGTGATGGTCACAGCTAATGGAGAATCTGCTTCATTTTCTGAAAAACAAAACAAAGCAAAACAAAACACTGAGCTGGGCTTGTTTCTTCCCATGAAGATGTCGGGCTCCTCCTGGGACTCAGTCATGGGTTCTTTGGAAAAATCAGCAGTGACATCATAATCTACTTCATAGATATAATCTATGACTATAATCTTCATAGTCATAATCTACTTCAGAGTTCTCTGTGTGAAGAGAATTGTCAGCGGTGGCCTCAATGTCTCCTTCAGAACTCAGGGTGTTTAATTCCACCTCAGTAGACAGAGGGGAAAGTCTGTGTTCTCCATGTGTGAGTCAGTGGTTGTCTCTGCCTCGTCAGTGAAGCCTTGGTCAGTGGTTCAGGCTGGTCAGTCAACGGTTGACTCTAGGTCAGTGATGGATTTTGGGAGCCGTGTTAGGTGGGGCATAGCTGCAGTGAACCAGGTGGAAGGGAGTGGGGTCAGTGGGTGCCGGCGGGGAGCGGGGGTCCTTGTGAGAGTGAGGCGGCCAAGGGTGTCTCCACCTCTTCAGGACTTGGAAGTAGAAAATGACCTTACATAGGATTGATGAGCTAGTAAGGGGCTTGCATACGTTCAGTTTATAATAGCAAGAACCCTTGACAATGCACAGAAATTCTGTGGAGAATGGTTATTAAAAAGCTGGACCTAGTGATGGTGGATATGTGCCTAAATCATCAAGATTTGGGATTACTAAAAAAGTGACAGGTTTGTAGTCACTGATGGTTAGAAGCCTGAGACATAACCATTCAGGGAAGAGGAAGTCTCAGTCATTTGCCTTGAATACATTTTGGAGACAGAGTTAGAAGTTATGAGGTAGCAGGTTCCATCCCTCTTTCCCTTCTTCCATCCATCCATCCACCCACCCAGGGTGTATTACATGCCTACCATTTGCAAAGTTAGACCATGATGAATAAGACAGAACTGCCCTATAAGAGAAGACATATGGAGAATGCTCAGGTTCAAGGGACAGAACCTCTGTCCTTTTTTAGTATGTTTCTTATTACCTCACTCGCATTCGCTTGTAAAGCAGAGGGCGAACCTTGGAGGAGCCTGTTGTATAGCAATCTTTTGGTAAAGACTTGGCACGTAGAGATTTCACTTAGAACAAACATTGTATGTAAGCCAAAATAAAGAACTTTTCTGTAGTTACTTAATAGGATCTTGAAGGAAGAAGTGATTATTCTAGTACAGATGTTACAGAACCAGAAAATTTGGAAACGTGAGCATCCCTAGGGCCAGAAAAACAAATCCAGGCTGGAGCAGAATCATTTACTTGGTTCCCCTGGTTGGGGGTTACTGTCAGCTCTTCAGTGGGCGAGGGCTGGAGACTCATGTTAGCACTGCTGCCTCTGCCGTGTGGGGCTCGGTTACAGGTATACAGTATTTGAAAGTGAATATTTGAAATTTGAAATTGCTCAGTTGTACCCAACTCTTTGTGACCCCATGGAGTATAAAGTCCTTGGAATTCTCCAGGCCAGAATATTGGAGTGGGTAGCCTTTCCCTTCTCCAGGGGATCTTCCCAACCCAGGGATTGAACCCAGGTCTCCTGCATTGCAGGTAGATTCTTTACCAACTGAGCTGACTCTATACTACTCATTCTGGAGGCTGATGACAATATCTCTAAGCAAGTCCTTTTGTTGCCTTCATAGGACACCGAGTGAAAGAAGCTGTCTAGTTATAACTGCAGTGTGGTGTTGAGGCTGTATTATAACTATTCCAAATCAGCCTCTGATACTCAGTGTGGACAGAAAGTGCTAAGTAGTCCCCCCATACTGTTTGTCTTTCAGCGTGTGGCACACAATAGATGCTCCATGAGCATTTGCTGCGTGAATGAATATACATTTATGAGGTTCTCTCAGTGTTTTTCCACTAGCACTGCTTGTTATAAAATCAATGAAATGGTGTGTAATTGTCCACATAAAGCAGCCGCAGCTGGTCGATGAGGTTGAATTTGGTTGTGAGACAACTGTTGCTACTGTTTTTTTCTCTTGGCAGAGAAATGACGGGAATGCTCTGCAGGAGGGATTATCTCGGCCTATTCTTTTGCCTTTTGTGCCCCTGTTTTCCCTCCCGATCCTGTTTGGACGAGATTGTTTGTGCCATTTCTGAGAAGAGTGTTCAGAAATACCCCGACTAATGAGAACATTTCGTCAGAATATCTATCAATACTTCCTTGTGTGCCTTGACCAAACAGACGTAGAGAAGGAACAATATCCCTGTATTTCACCCTGGTGAACGGCATAGTAGCTTTAGCCTGTTGGAATTCAGCAAGGATGCTATGGCCTGAATATCTGTATCTCCTCCAACCCATTCCCTGAATTCATATGGTATAATCTTGACCCCCAGAGGGGATGGTATTAGGAGGTGGCATGTGTCTGTGTGTGTGAGGGAGATTAGAGATTAGTAGGGGGTAGGGAGGACTTCCCTGGTGGTGCAGTGGCTAAGATTTTGTGCTCCCAAAGCAGGGAGCCTGGGTTCGCTCTCTCGTCGGGGAATTAGATCCCACATGCCGCAACGAAACATCCTGAGTGCCTCAACTAAAAGATTCCACATGCCGCGAGTAAAGATTCCACATGCTGCAACCGTAGATTCCATATGCTGTGGCGAAGATCAAAGGCTGTGTTGCAACTAAGACCCGGTGCAGCCAAATAAATATTTTTTTAAAAGATTAGGAATGTGGGGCCCTCATGAAGGGGATTAGTGGCCTTATCAAAGAAATCCCCTAAAGTGCCCTAGCCCCTTCTGCCATGTGAGGATACAATGAGAAGCCAACCATGCTGGACTTGCAGCCTCTAGAACCGTGAGCAGTAGATTACTGAGGCTTATTAACTGCCTAGTCTGCGGCATTTTGTTATAGCAGCCTGAATGTACTAAGGCAAAGTGTCCCTAGCCTGGAGTCCTAACACACACTGAGTGTGTCTATGAGTGTATTTTTCTGGAGAGAGAACTCCTAGCCTATATTATCTGTTTCTTCATTTAACAATCTCTAGGGACTTACTTGATGGTCCAGTGGCTAAGACCCTGAGCTCCCAATGCAGGGGGCTTGGGTTCAATCCCTGGTCAGGGAACTAGGTCCCACATGCTGCAACTAAGAGTTCTCACACTGCAACTAAAAATCCTGCATCTTGCCACAAAGGGTGAAGATCCTGTGTGCTGCAGTTAAGACTCAGCACAGCCAAGTAAAGTAAATATTAAAAAAACACCAATATTATTGTTTTTACCTACTGAGGGCTTACTCTATAACCTCAGGCCCCAGGATAGATGCTGGTAACTGAAATCAGAGTAGCTTTTGCTCTCCTGTAGCTTATAGACTCATGATGGAGAGTAGCAGGAATCAAATGACTGTGCAATTGCAGCTGTGAGTGCTGTCAAGAAGTAACAGTTCTGTGAGAGCACATGTGAGCGTGCGTGCGTGTGTGCTCAGTCGTGTCAGGCTCCTTGTGACCCCATTGACTGTAGCCCGCCAGGTTCCTTTGTCATGGGATTACCCAGGCAAAAATACTAAGAGTGGGTTGCCATTTCCTCCTCCAGAGGATCTTCCCAAGGACTCAGGGATTGACCCTGCAGCTCTTGCTTGGCAGGTGGGTTCTTTACCATCGAGCCACTTGGGAAGCCCCATGAGAACGTGTAATGGGGGAAGTTATCTGGTTAAAGGGGACTGGGAGGCTTCCTTGAGGAAGTGTTTCATCCATTCAGCAAGTAGCTCTTACTATGTGCCGAGCAGCATTCCTGCCCTGGTGGTTGAGCGGTGAAGAAAACAAGCTCCTGCACTCACAGAGGCCACACTCTGGTAGAGAAGACGGACAGTGGACACACACTGTGTGTGGAAGAATGGCTGCTATTTACCGAGTTGGGGAAGATGGTAGGTGGAGAAATCTTGGGGAGGAGGAGTGTTGAAGAGGATTAAGAGTTTTATTTTGGGCATCTTAAATTTGAGATGCTGGTTAGATGTCTAAGAAGAGATGTCAAATAGTTGGATAAAGGCATTCAGGGCAGAGGTTCAGACTGTGAATATAAATTGGGGAGACCTCAGTTAATAGTATTTAAAGGCACAGGACTCAATGAGATCATTGACTGAATGAGTGTAGACTGAAGACTTGGGGGCCCTAGCCCTGGGAGCTTTTACACTTAGAGGTCAGGAGATGAAGAGACTCCAGAAAGAGGATGGAAGGAGGGGCTGGTCGGGGTAGGGAGAGGGAGAAGATAGGAAAGCTCAGAGGAGAATAATTGAGTAATTAGATCAGTTGAGTAAGCTGAGGACTGAGATGACCACCGGCCTTGGCAAATGTCTTCAGAATAAGTTCAGAGGAGTGGTGGGGATGAAATCCTCCTTGAAATGGGCTTAGGAGAGAAAGGGAGGCAGGAGGCAGAGTGGTCTGATGAAAGGAATAGAGAAGAGGGGCTGTCCCGAAGGGGGATGTGGGTCAAGGGTGATGTGGGGCTGCCCTGATCGTGGCCATCATCCAAGTCTTCCTTCATGATGAACAAATTGACCACTTCTAGCCCTCCAGAGAGACCTCTGGGGACATCAGAGACCTGTCCTCCAGGCCCACAGGTCTCAGGGCGAACACGTCTGTGTTCTTGACTAAATCCATCCATCAGTTCATACCGCCTTCCTCAGCATCGACTGGAGGAAAGAAAGCTGGATACCCCAGAGGGATAGTCATCCTTTGATACCCATGGGGGATTGGTTCCAGGACTCCCGTGAATACCCACAGATATTCAAATTCCTTATATAAAATGGTGCAATACAGCCAGCCCTCGGTAACTCTGGGATTCACATCAGTGGACTCAACCAACCACCCATGGAAAACGCAGATTGAAATCCACAGATGGGGAACCCATGGATAGAGTGCTGGCTGTTTTTCATTCAGGTCATAGAGAAGTCTAGGCACCACCCCTAATAGACTTCCTGCTTTTTCCCTTTGTCCCCTTCCCACCTTTCAGTGTTTTCTCCACAAAGCAGCCAGAGTGATCTTTTAAACATATAAACAGATGATCTCACTTCCTTGTTTCAAAACAGCTGCCACTACCAAAACTTCACACTAGATTCAACACTACTTAAGATAAAATCCAGGACTTCCCTGGTGGCCCAGTTGTTAAGAATCCGCCTGCCAATGCAGGGGACACAGGTTTGATCCCTGGTCTTGGAAGATCCCTCATGCCACGGAGCAGCTAAACCCGTTCGTCACAACTACTGAAGTCTTGTTCTCTAGAGCCTGTGCTCCACAACAAGAGAAGCCCCCACAATGAGAAGCCCCCACGCAGCAACTAGAGAGTAGTTCCTGCTGGTGCAACTAGAGAAAGCCTGTTCACAGCAATGAAGACCAGCAGAGCCAAGCAGAAATAAATAGGTGAGCATGCTTAAAAAAACAATCAGTGCTTACAAAAAGGGGAAAAGATAAAATCCAGTGTTCTTACTCTGGCCCACAGTGCCCTGCAGGGTCTGGACATGGCTGCCTCTGTGATTCCAGCACCCGTGCTCCTGGCCGTTTCCGGTCGTGCCTCACTGGTGAGTTTCCTGTGCCTAAGGAGGAGGAACTCATTCCTTCCTTAGGGACCTCACATGCTATTTGCTCTAATTTGACCCCTTTTCTGCCCCTTCATATTTTCTCTTGGCTGTCGGCTCCCTGACAGTTCAGCTAATCCTTTCCTGGTCACGTGTCAGAAGCTGCCTGCCCCAGTCAGTATCAGACTGCTTCGCCACTTCTCCCTTCTCAGCAGTTATCACTTAACTGAAGTGATTTGCTGTATTTATTTTGTGTAAAGTCTGTTTTTATCTCCCGTCACTAGACTGTGAGCTCTCTCTGCTTTGCCTAGCATGTTGTCTGCCACTGTGTAGGTGCCCAACAAACATGCCTGGAACATTTAATGAAGGAGCAATCCCTGCTACCTCAGGGGTCTGGAAGGTCACGTTCCCCCTCCCCCCATCTCTGGGTAAGGGTAATGCCAGAAAATTGCTGCTAAATTCTTGCTCTTTGCATTCTTCCTTTTGACCAGGTTCTGTTCCATTTTCAGATTGTACTGTCCTTTTATAAACAGTACTGTACCGTTTAGGGAAGGTATATAATTCCTATTTAGATGGTATTATTCTTTTTTCTTTTTCAGTCTCTCAAGCCTCCACTCCACTACTCTTTCACTTTTCGGTCTAGAAAGGACATTACAAATGGCAGATAGCAAAGATTATTGTGAGTTGACTTAATCAGCGTCACTCTCACACCTTGGTGGGTTCTTCACTCTAGCCTCCTCTTGTAAACATATATTGAAAGCCTCGTCCTGTGTATCTGCTCGTGACAGTTGGGGAAGGCATTACTTTTTCCTTCTCTCCTCTACCCTTGACCATGTAGCCTAGCATCAGAGGGTTATTTCTTTTCACTCGGTCAGTCCAAAGAGAATGTGGCTCTCGCCATGAGCTATAGCAGGTTTCCATTTGAGCCAGGCTTTTAATAGCATCCGTTTGTTATCAAGGGAGCAGTCATAGCAGCATCACACATAGAGTCAATAGGCAGTCTTTCCAATGGTTTCCATGGGGACCTGGAGTTTTAGAGCAATTTCTGGGAAGAACGTTGGAAAGAAATTGACGGTAAAAATGTTAATAAAGTCACACTGTTCTGACAGACACCATTTCTAGAAACATGGGTGATATATGAGTCATTTCCACTCAAGGCCCATGGGGTACAGAGCTGTGTGTGACCTCCTTGGGGCCAGGTACAGAGGAGACCTAGATTCTGCCTGCATTCAGAATACAGGAAATATCAGGTTTGAGTCTTTAGTCCCCATTATAATTGTGCTTTTGTTAGTCACTTGCTGTGTGACCTTGAGGAAGTCACTTAACCTCTCTGGGCTTTCATTGCTTCACTTAAGAAAGAGTTATTTTGTTCTTCCCTGGTGGTTCAGTGGTTAAATATCTGTCTGCCAATGCAAGGGACAACAGTTCGATCCTTAGTCTGGGAAGATCCCAAATGCACACACACACACACACACACACCAAATGCACACACACACACACACACACACACACACACGGCTGATGTTCAGAGCCCTCTCTGAGAGGTGTTGATTCAGTCAGGCTTCAGTTGCAGATAACAGATAACAGATAACAGAAATCAGAAATCAGTTGCAGATAACAGAAATCATGCTTGAAGCCAAAAAGGGTTTGATTCAAATCACAGAGAAGGGAGGCAGACATTTGGAGAGGGGATCATTGGGTGTAGCGACCAGGGTGATAACGTGCTTCACACATATCCTTTGGTGCCTAGATCCGGGAGTTCTGGCAGCACCGTCATGGCTTACGGCATTCTTCAAGACAGGAGGTCAGCATCACCAGGTGGTGTCTCTCAGCTGGTGCTGTGCCTGCCTTCAACAGGCCATTTATTCTACCTTCCAGAAGATCAGCTACTTCTGGGTTATGAGGAGCATGGTAAAACCAGAGAATCCTAGGGCGCCAACTCATTGACGTACTCCTTTTGCTGTAGGTGGATTCGTGATCAGAAGTAATGTTGGCTTTGGGACTTCCCTGGTGGTCCAGTGGTTAAGAATCCACTTTGCAATGCAAGGGATGTGGGTTTGATCCCTGGTTGGGGAACTAAGAGTCCATGTGACATGAGGCAACTAAGCCCACAAGCCACAGCTAGAGAGCCCATGCCCTGCACGGGAAGACCCGCTCGCCGCAGTGAAGATCCTGTGCACTGCGACTAAGCCAAGGCGGCCGGATAGATGAATAAATAAATGCTGCTCTTGCTGTTCAGTTGCTCAGTCATGTCTGACTCTCTGCAGCCCCATGGACTGCAGCATGCCAGGCCCCTCTGTCCGTGGAATTCTCCAGGCAAGAATACTGAGTGGGTTGCCATTTCCTTCCCCAGAGGATCTTCCTGACCCAGGGGTCCTGCGTTTTCTACATTGGCAGGCAGATTCTTTACCACTGAGCCACCAGGGAAGCCCAAATAAGTCAATAAGTAAATAAATATATTTAAATATATAAGTAATGTTGGCTTTAAGTAAGTCACTTCATTGTTTTTCTTAAATTTATTTTTAATTGGAGGATAATTGCTTTATAATTTTGGAGTAAATCACTTTAACTCACTGTACTTATTTACAGGAATCTCCAGTGCCAAATTCTAGACACTGTGACATCCATTTCATAGTTCCCTATAATCTGACAGTGGTTATATTTCCAGATAAACAATTCAGTTAATAGTCAACCTGCTTATTCCTGATGCTATTAAATGTCAGGAGAACTTAAATGTCATAAGGACTTTTATTTCAAAACCTGGAGCACAAGATGCACTTCTTAAATACCTAAAGCATTAGTCATTTTTAAGTAAACAGAATTACAAAGAAGTGTTGCTGAACTTGATTACATAATTACCTCATTACAGGAAATAATTATTTTGGTCAGTTCTGAATAACATGAACCCTTACAGGAATTATGCCAGAATAAAGTATGTACCTGGACCCTTTAGCAAGTATTGAAGGAAAAGCCGAGTTGCTTTACATGATTACCTCAGGGTGAAACAAAAAATGATATTTAGCTTATCCTTTAAAAATGTCACTTTAAAGTGATGATCCTTTCATTTTGCCAACCTCTTAGCTCTGTAACTTAAATGATGTTGCCAGCTATTAAACTTCTAGGCATCTTGGAAATTTTCAAAAATAAAAAAATCAATTTGTTTCACACTCTGTGGAAGGCAATCCCAAATCACTGCATATAGTGAGTGTAGCCATGAAATTAAAAGATACTTGTTCCTTGGAAGAAAAGCTATGACCAACCTAGACAGCATATTAAAAAGCAGAGACATCATTTTGCCAACAGAAGTCTGTATAGTCAAAGATTTTTCCATTAGTCGTGTACAGATGTGAGAGTTGGACTGTAGAGAAAGCTGAGCAACAAAGCATTGATGCTTTTGAACTGTGGTGTTGGAGAAGACTCTTGAGAGTCCCTTGGACACTAAGGAGATCAAATCAGTCAGTCCCTGAATATTCATTGGAAGGACTGAAGCTGAAGCTCCAATACTTTGGTCACCTGATGTGAAGAGCTGATTCACTGGAAAAGACCCTGATGCTGGGAAAGATTGAGGGCAGGAAAAGAGGGTGACAGAGGATGAAATGGTTGGATGGCATCACTGACTCAATGGACTTTAGTTTGAACAAACTCCAGGAAATAGTGAAGGACAGGGAAGCCTGGCGTGCTGCTGTTCTTGGAGTCACAAAGAGTTGGACACGACTTAGTGACTAAACAACAACATGGAAGAAAACATCATGAAGCTATGAAAACAAATGAAGCTTATGTTTCTTAGGCTGACTGGTAGTGGTTTTCCTCTTTATCTTAAGTTTATATTATGTTCTTTCACATGTATTAAGTATTTAGTAAATTAAAAAGTGAGTGAAAAAGTGTGTATTAAAAGCGAAAATAGTGGGGACTTCTCTCTGGTGGTCTAGTTGCTAAGACTCTGTGCTCCCAGTGCAGGGGACTGAGTTTGATCCCTGGCTGGGGAACTAGATCCCACATGCAGCAACCAACAGTTTGCATGTTGCAACCAAAGAATTCTGTATGCTGCAATGAAGATCCAGCACAGCCAAATCAATGAATAAATATTTAAAAATAGATAAAAGTCAATCCATCTTTACTTTGGAAGGACCCTAGAACATATATGTATCTGTCGCCTTTGTGTCTTGGTTAAAGAAAAAAAAAAAGAGAGAGAAAATAGGTATATATTTGCTTGTATTTGTACAGAATATAAAGAATATCCAATATCGCAAAGAAACTAGTGACAGTAGTGGCCTCTGGAGAGGAGAACTGGGTGGCTGGCATTAGAGGAAGAAGGGAAACTCCATCATATGTCCTTTTGTGTTTTTAAGAGTCATGAGCCTCCTTTACCTGAAACTAATGCAACATTGTCAATCAACTTGTTACTGAAAAGTATGCATGGGGGTCTGGCTGCTCACCGTGGCTGCTCACCGTAGCTGCTTGCCGCTCAAAAGCCAATCAACAGGTTGGTGGAAAGGCAAGTTTACTTTATTTCAGATGCTGGCAGCTAGGAAAGGGTGGCAGACATCTGTCCAAAGGCTGACTTCCCCCCAGCCTCCACCACACCCCCCCAACAAGCAGAGGGTGAGAGCTGTTATAGACGGAGTAGGGGAGTTTACATGCAGAAGCAGCACAGTCATCTCTAACAGTCATCTTCAAATTGGTCATCACTGGTCCGACTAGCATCATCTTGGTTGTTTTAGGTACAGTTAATCTTCAGTTCCGGGGTGTACTTGTTCCCATTTCCTTGCAACTAAAGAATTCCACATCCTGCAACTAAGACCCAACACAGCCAAATAAATGAGGAAATACTTTAAAATGCATTGCGGCAGCTCATATCCTGGGTATAGTCCGGTCATCACGTAGTTAACTTTTCTACCTGGTGTTCTAGTATCTATAGGACAGCTCACAGGATATAGATCAGAATATTCTCTTATAGCCCTGAGAAAGAACTAAAGATCCTTGATTGTGCTTAATGACATTACTATTATTTAGTCTTCTTTGACTGTTTTCCTTTGTTTCCACATTTCCACATTTCTCTGATTAAACTTATTCTTTGACTTAAGTTTTCCACAGGCAAAAGGCATGCAGAGGACATGTGGTGGTGGGGGCAAGGACCGTGTGGTCCTGCTCCATTTCAAACTGTACCCCTATCAAAATAGTTGTGAGCCCCATCAATAATCTTACTCATTAATAAATAAAATAAATAGTATTTTATTTAAAATGTTGAAAATAAATACAATTTAAAAATATATAAATCATACCTTGCCTCACTCACACATTTACCCACACCACCTTTTTTTTTTTAAAAATAAGCAAAAGTAGAGCTTTTAACAGTTGCATCCTCAGGTGTTCTCTGGAGTGAAAGCGGGGTTGACCAGCAGCACAGGAAGCCAGTGTGTGTGACACACACTTAGAGAACTTGACAGCAACATCCATATGCTGAGACTGAGTAACGAGGAAACATGCCTCCAATTGTTTTTCTATTATACTCATCTTAGCCTTCTGTTCAGCAGTGCTAACCTTTGATTTGGCTGCTGGGAGTAAAGGTGAGACCTTTATAAAGAGCTTTTTGCGCTCTTGAGGAATGTGTTTTGGTGCCTTATATGGCTTTGAGCTGCAGCCTGGGGTCAGAAAGCTCAGAAAGGAGCTCATGCAGAGAGAAAACCTTCTTAGTAGATACATTGCTCTTGAATTTCTTTTAAGAATCTTAAAAATAACCCCTTGTGGGAACTCGTCATGATAGCCAACGTTTATTGGGCTCTCAGTTTGTACGAGTGTGGGTCAAAGCTACTGCCTGTATATGAACTGATTCATCCTCACAACAACCATATGAAGTAGGAATTATTATTATCTATTTCTCAAATGAGGAAACAGGTGTGGGCAATGTTCCCCAAGGAGCACAGTCAACATGTTGTAGCCACGCATTCTGGGAAACAAACTCACTCAGAAGGACAATGAAGATAGTGGAGTGCAGTTTATTACACTGGCGGGCCCAAGGCAGAGTCTCCTCTTAGCCAAGGACCCCAACCAGCATTTGTGAAAATCTTGTATACCCCATGTGTACGTGTCTGAACCCACCACTCCAAATTCCTTGAGACTTACATAAACCAAGGAAAATACAATCCCAATAACCCCCTCATTCACGTGCTACGTGCTCATGTGCTCAAACAGTCAAACAATTAGCCAATAATCAATAAACCCAAGGCTACACTCCGATAGAAAAATTTATGGCCTGTCTGGAGGAAGGGGTGATAGTGTATGTTTTCTCTTAGGTGATGAGTAACCTAGATACGATCTTCAAGGTTCCCCTGTCTGGAGGGGGTCTTATCCTTCTGTTGTTGTTTTCATAGGCACTAAACACAGAGTTCAGAGTCCACTGGAAAGGTGGCCGAGCATGATCAGCATGAACAGGCCTAAGATGGAGTCCAGGCCCTATGAATTCCTTCTTCAAACACGCAGATGGATGTCATCTGAACCTGGGTCTGGCTCCAGGATTGCTACCCCCTGAGATGAAGATCCAGTCACACAGGAATAAATCCAAAGGTGAAATTAGAGTATTGCTTCTCCTGCTGGTCTTGGGACTGAGATGCTGAGTGGATTATAGAAGTGAGAGCCTGGGGAAGTAATGGGGCAGCCTGTCTTTGGAATGTGGTGTGTCTTTACAATGTGAGAGCCTTGAGAGCAAGATGAGATTTAGGGCTTCATCATCTTTTAAAACCCCACTCCAGTACTCTTGTCTGGAAAATCCCATAGACGGAGGAGCCTGGTTGGCTGCAGTCCATGGGGTCACTGAGAGTTGGACACGACTCAGTGACTTCACTTTCAGTTTTCACTTTCATGCATTGGAGAAGGAAATGGCAACCCACTCCTGTGTTTTTGCCTGGAGAATCCCAGGGATGGGGGAGCCTGGTGGGCTGCCGTCTGTGGGGTCGCACAGAGTCAGACACAACTGAAGTAATGCAGCAGCAGCAGCAGCATCTTTTAAAAAATTTATTTGGTTGCACTGGGTCTTAGCTGTGGCACGCGGGACCTTCCGTTTTCGTTGTGGCAGGCAGGATCTTAAGATGAGGCATATGGGATCTAGTTCCCTGACCAGGGATTGAACCTGGGCTGCTTGCATTGGGAGCACAGAGTCTTAGCCACTGGACTACCAGGGGCATCCCATCAGGGCTTAATCTTATAATAAGAAAGGGGGGCCTCTGGGAGCAAGCTCTTCAACAGGGGAGGGATGTGGGGAAACTAGCATTGCGTAGGGTGTCCTTGGACTGTGATTGGCACGTGGGGGTTGGCAGAGGGGAGACCAAAGGAAAAAGGCCTCTGCATGCAGATAGAAGAGGGTCAGGACTAGGGAGGCCATCATGGAAATGGGAGGAAGGATGGATCTGGAAGATTTTGTCTTGAGAACTTGGTGGGGCTCATACCAATTGAAAGCTGAAGAGGAAGCAAGGAGATAAGAACATGCTTAAGATGCTCTGTCATCCAGGGGTCGGTGGAGGAGGTGCTTCATCCTGCTTTTACGTCCACGTGTATTTAATGCTTCTGTTCAAGGCTCCCCGAGTTTCTCATTTGTCTGCAAAACAGTTCTAGAAGCCGTAGCAGCTGCTGTCAGTCCCTCCCTCCGATCGAGTGCCCATTGCCTCTTACTCTTCCTCACCTGAGTGAAGCCCTGGTGCATCCAGGAAGGGCTTTCCTGGTCCTGGTACACTTGACCCTGGCTCAGGCAGGCTGGATACAGGAAGGAGTTAACACACCCAGAGCAGCCTTCCGCCTCTGTTGATGTGCCAGAGCTGGTGGATAAAGGCTTCTGCTTTCTTTCTCCTCAAAGGGCACAGCTCCGAGTGGGGTGCTGCACCTTCTCCCAGGGGTACCCAGCAGTGTGAAGCCCCCACTTCCTGCTCATTGCCTTCACAGTAACATGCCCCCTTGCCTCTCCCACCTGACCTCTCCACTCTGGGCCGCTCCTTGCTAGGATCACCTCTCAGATAAACCACCTGTACCCCAGCCCTCAATCTCAGTTCCTGCTTTGGGGGAACCCAACCTAAGACAGTTGAGAGATGGTATGTCGAGGTCGCTCAGTCATGTCCAACTCTTTGTGACCCCATGGACTGTAGCCCTCCAGGTTCCTCTGTCCATGGGATTTTTCTGGCAAAAATAGTATAGTAAGTTGCCATTTCCTTCTTCAGGGAATCTTCCCAACCAGGGATCAAACCCAGGTTTCCCTAATTGTAGGCAGATTCTTTACCATCTGAACCACCAGGGAAGTCCAGAGAGGTTATTTCCCTTGTTCAAGCTCACAAATCCAGTCTGTGGGAAATCTAGGATTTTAATTCAGCTCTCCTAAATCCAGTGGGCTCCTGATGTTCTCTGATACTAACCAGTCTTTGTATTCACTGTAATGTCTCCCTGGATCTTTTAACACGTTTGGCTTTCCTACTAGAGTCTGGCCTATTAGACACCAGTATAAACCCATAAAAGGCAGGAAGTATGATGTGGATAATTTAGTACCCAAGAGCAACAAGACTTGTGTCTTTCAGAGACAGATGCTCAGTGAGGATTTGTTGAAAGGAAGAGACAGAGCAAAAGGAGGAGGAGGCATAGGCACTTGGGTACTCGACACAGGAGCATGAATGAGAGCCTCCAGGCATCTTGTCATGGGGCTCGAGAGCGGCCTGCCTTAAAGGAGACCATGGTTAGGCTGTCAGGCGGAAGATCCAGAGGAGGCACAATGGTGAGCAGAAAACTTGGTAGAGAACTCAAAAATCCATTTTCTTGGAAATCACTGATGAGGAAAGCTATCCCTAATGAAATAGACCTTTTCAGTGCAAGAATTTCTGTAAGAGTTTTGGTTTTTTCTTACTTGTTTATTTTAAAGCACTTTATTTATTTAATTTTTGGCTGTATTTGGTCTCCGTTGCTTTTCTCTAATTGCAGCGATCAGGGGGCTACTCTTTAGTTGCAGTGTGTGGGCTTCTCGTTGTGGTAGCTTCTCTTGTTGTGTAGCGCAGGCTCTCAGGTGCACGGGCTTCAGTAACTGTGGCAGGTAAGCTCAGTGGTTGTGGCTCCTTGGTTCTAGAGCACAGGCTCAGTGGTTGTGGCATGTTGCTCCGCAGCATGTGGGATCTTCCCCAATCAGGGATCGAACCTATGTCTCTTGCATTGGCAGGCTGATTCTTTACCACTACCTCCAGGGAGGCCCTATATTTTGTTTTTAATATAAGATGAGTAATGTTAGCTTTGTAGAAAAAACATAGGATGGATTCTACCCAAGAATAAATTCTACAAATCAGATACTTAGGACAGTATTTTTCAAATGATGCTCTACAAGGCAGTAGGACTTCTAAGGAACTCTCTTAGAAGCCTCCTCAAGAAGAGGTTAGATCATAATAATGATTAATACTTACTGAGCTTTAAATCTTTTTTTTTTTTTTTTTTTGCCATCCCATGTGGTTTGTGGGATCTTAACTCCTCAAGCAGGGTTTGAACTCTGGTCCCTGGCAGTGAAAGTGCTGAGTCCTAACCACTGGTCTGCCAAGGAATTCCTAATACTTGCTAAATCATGGGCCAAGCCCTAGGCTGTGTTTTGGGCTGCATTATCTCAGTTAATTCTCCCAGTTACCCTTTGATAGGTACTACTGTCATCCCTGGCTCACAGATGACAAAGCTGATGCTGAAAGAGGTTACTCAGCTAAGTAAGACTGAGTGGGATTTGGCCTCAGGGCTATTTGACTCTGGAGCCCACGACCTTCACAGGCAAGGCTATAGGTACCCTCCTCTCCACCCCTTGGCCAACCATATGCTCCCTCCATCAGAACTGAAACTCAGACTTTGACCTTATGGGGCACAACCTGGGGAATGGGAACCAGACCGTTGGTTGGGGGTTGGGAGAGAGTGCATTAAAGTGTGCCATACTTTGACCACCTTCTCTACAATTATTGGAGCTTTGCATTCCTGTTGTGCTGGGGAGTTTTAAAATGCATTCTGATGAATGCGGTCTGCTCTTTTGGTACACAAGGGGGAGCGTTTAGCACAGGAATGGGAATAAGATCGCTGCAGGGAGTGAGTTCTTGTTCTTTGCAAGAAAGAGTTTCTCTTTCTCTTTCTCTCTTAATAGGATTGCCTAAGAATGAAGACTGTTTTCTACCTAATCCCAATATTGTTATTATGATGTCCAAGAAATCAATATTGATGAAACCACATAATCTATATGTAACATAATCTATATCCAGATTTTTCCAATATTGCCAAGATGCCTTTTATAGCTTTTTCTTTTGTAAAACTTTTCTGTATTTTTTCTCCCCATAAAGTATGTTTATTTTTTGGCTGCACCAGGTCTTAGGTGTAGCATGTGGGGTCTTCAATTTTCATTGCAGTACGTGGGGTCTTTAGTTGCAGCATGCGAACTCTCAGCTGCAGCATGTGGGGTCTAGTTCCCTGATCAGGGATTGAACCTGGGCCCCCTGCATTGGGAGTGCATGGAGCCTTAGGCACTGGACCACCAGGGAAGTCCCTCTTTTTCTATTTTTGATCCAGAATCAATTTTGTATTCTCTTAATCCTAGACCATCATCATTTTTCTGAAATATTTTGGTATAAAATGTTCATGATTTTTCCTATTTGCTATTCCATGAAGCTGATTTACTGTGAATTATTAATAAATTTCTCTTCAGTTACTCCTGTTAGAAGCATAACATGGTGTCATGTGGGACTTTTCCTTTCTCAATTTTGACTCAGGTACCAATTCAATAGGTATCAGATTGCAATTATATGAGACCGATAATCATATATGGAATTTGTCAAGTGTCACAGAGCAGGTTCCCTGATGGAGATTTTTGTACAGGAGGTTTACTGAGAGTGCTGGAGATCAACACCTATGGAGGAATAGAGGAAGTGGGACTGGGCCGAAGGGATAGTTGAACTTCAATGCAGTCACTACAAAGGCCTCAGCCGGCCTTCCGCTGGCTCGAGCTGAGATCGTCTTGCAGAATTGTTCTGTCCTGGGGTGAGGAGATTGGGTCTTTTTACCTCTTCAGGGACCAGTCATCAGATACAGCTTCCCCCTGGGAAGTGGCCATGACCTTGGGTGAGCTAGTTAGCTTAGATCAATTTTCAAAGACTCAGGGTGAAAATGAGGGCCTCAGTCCTGTGGGCAGAGAACACAGCACCCACTACACCAGGGGAATTCTCATGAATCTGTCATGCAAGTCATAGATCCCCGCAGCCAGGCTGAATACAGACTGAATACAGACGGAATGCAGTGTGTGGAGGTGGGAGGAGGCTGGGACGAGGTGGGGAGAGCATTGCATGCTGGGACTCCTCCCTCCACCCCCAGAGGAAAGACCGCGGTTCTACCTCCTTTTCTGAAAGTATATGATGGGGGCTTCTTCAGGTCCACATATTGAACTCGAAGTACTTTTCTCTATAATTGGAGATAAAGAAAACCGGTGGCCTGTGGCCGCAGGACACAGAAGGTGGTGTTTGGTCCTGCCCTCCCAGGGTTTGTTGGAGCAAAGGATGAGAGAGGGTTTCCTAGGACTCAAGTGTGAGTCACTTGGGAGAGAACTAGGCTAGAGCTATTAAAAAGAAAAAAAAAATATATATATATATATATATATTTAAAAAGCCTCTAAGACTTTCAAAAAGTTGTAAAAATAAAACAGAGAGTTCCCATGTGCCCTTCACCCATTTTTCCCCAGTGATAATTGTATTTTCAAAACTAGGAAATTGACATTGGTATAAGGTTATGAACTAAACAGACCTTTTTGGTTTTCATCCATTTTCACATGGACTTGTGTGTGTGTGTTACTATGCAATTAAAAAAAATTTTTTTTTGATGTGGACCAGAGTCTTTTCGGAGAAGGCAATGGCACCCCACTCCAGTACTCTTGCCTGGAAAATCCCATGGATGGAGGAGCCTGGTGGGCTGCAGTCCATGGAGTCTCAAAGAGTCGGACACGACTGAGCGACTTCACTTTCACTTTTCACTTTCATGCATTGGAGAAGGAAATGGCAATCCACTCCAGTGTTCTTGCCTGGAGAATCCCAGGGATGGGGGAGCCTGGTGGGCTGCCATCTGTGGGGTCGCACCGAGTTGGGCACGACTGAAGTGACTTAGCAGCAGCAGCAGCAGTCTTTTTACTGAATTTGTTATAATATTGCTTCTGCTTTATGTTTTGTTTTTTTGGCCACTGAAGTATGTGGGGTCTTAGCTTCCTGACCAGGGATTGAAACCACCCACCCCTGCTCTGGAAGGCAAAATCTTAACCATTAGACTGCCAAGGAGGTAGAAAATTTAATCACTAGTACAGATTTGTGATTTGTGTATCACCATCACAATCAGGATACTGATTTACTAGTAAGAAGCTCTCTCACCCTACATCTTTTTGGTCAGACCCTTCCGCCAACCCTATTCCCTGGCAATCACTGATCTAGTCTCCATCACTATAACTTTATCATTTCAAGAGTGTTACATAGTAGGCTCATGCAGGATGTAACCTTTTGAGATTGGCTTTTCTCACTAGCAGAAATAACAGCCTTGAGTTCTAGCCATGTTGTTGCTTGTATCAATAGTTCTTTATTTTTTATCTCTTAGTAATATTTAATCATATACCTATACATAGTTTATACATTCCCAGCAGGAGTCACTGAAGTCCTGCCCATTGGACTTTCTCAGGGGGTGAGAGCAACTCAAATGATGAAGTTAGAACAGAAAGGATTGTCGGGGAACCAGGGGCTCAGTGGGTAGTGGCAGCTGGGATGGAATGCTTCATACTTCTCCGTTGTCCTGAGAATTAAAACTGGAGAGGTCCCTAGAGAGGGAGATCTCCAAAGATCCCATGAAACAGTGCACAAGCAAGAAGCAGTTTATAGCTTCAAAGTCCAGTGAACTTCCAACAGTGCCAGTCACAAGCCAATTAAAGTATTTCCAGACAGAACCATTTACCTCTGTCACTTTAACATGCGATCCAAAACAGCAGCTAGTGAGAGGGGGAGGAAATGCGACCGAGTAGTGGAAGAGAGAAGAAACTGCGTAGGAGACCCCTTCCTCCCCACCGCCTCTCACTGAACTGCTGGCGCTGGCTGGGATCGGGGGAGAAAGTGTTGGGATGAAACTGGATTGTTGATTAATATAATGACCTGACACATTGAATTACTCTATTAAGACCATGTTTGTGACTTGATGTGGCATCAAACTGTCATTACTTGGAAATGGCCAGAGCAGACAGGGTCCAGCAATAGTTGTCATCTCCTTTCTTCCTCCTACTGCCCCTCTCTTCAAATGAATTCATTTTAGAGGGATGGTGGGAGAAAAACAAAATATATTTTGATTATGTCTGCCAGCAGTTACATAAATAACTTGGAAATAAACATCTTTTATACATAAGTCATTTTTTTTTCTTTTATAATTTCTTTCAAGTTAATTCCTGGAAATGGGGTTTGGATATTTTTATGGCATGGCATGGATATTTTTATGATTCTCAAAACATATTTCCAAATTACCTTTCTAAAGTTTTGTACCAACTTACGTTCCCACCAGATAATACGTGGAAGTTTAGTAGCATTAGATTGTTAGCATAAAGATGTTTAAATGCTATTTCATGTTTGAAATGAAAAAAATGATATATTCTGGATATTAACTCCTTATCAGATACATGTTTTGCAAACATTTTCTCTCATTCCATAGGCTGACTTCTCACTCTACTGATTCTGTCTTTTCACGCACATAACTTTAAAGTTTGATGTAGTCTCATTTGTCTGCTTTTGTTTTTCTCGCCTGTGCTTTTGGTGTCACACTCAAGAAGTCACTGCCAAGTCCAGTGTCATAAAGCTTTGCCCCTGTGTTTTCTTCTAGGAGTTTTATAGTTTTCATTTTTTAGATCTTCAGTCCATTTTGAGTTAATTTTTGTGTATGGTGTAAGATAAGGTTCTAACTTCACTCTTTTTTCTGTGGACATCTACTTTCCTCAACACCATTCATTGAAGAAACTCTTCTTTCCCCTTTCACAACAAACTGTGGAAAATTCTTGAAGAGATGAATACCAGACCACCTTACCTGCCTCCTGAGAAATCTGGATGCAGGTCAAGAACAACAGTTAGAAGCAACAATTTAGAACCAATGGACTGGTTCCAACTTGGGAAAGGAGTATGTCAAGGCTGTATACTGTCACCCAGCTTATTTAATTTCTATGCAGAGTACATCATGCAAAATGCCAGGCTGGATGAAGCGCAAGCTGAAATCAAGATTGCAGGGAGAAATATCAATAACCTCAGATATGCAGATGACACCACCCTTATGGCAGAAAGCCAAGAGGAATTGACGAGCCTCTTGATAAAAGTGGAAGAGGAGAATGAAAAACCTGGCTTAAAACTCAATATTCAAAAAACTAAAATCATGGCATCCCGTTCCATCACTTCATGGCAAATAGATAGGGAAACAATGGAAATCGTGACAAACTTTATTTTCTTGGGCTCCAAAATCACTGCAGATGGTGACTGCAGCCATGAAATTAAAAAACACTTGCTCCTTGGAAAAAAAGCTATGACCAACCTAGACAGCATATTAAAAAGCAGAGACATTACTTCGTCGACAAAATTCTGTCTAGTCAAAGCTCTGGGTTTTCCAGTAGTCATGTATGGATGTGAGAGTTGGACCATAAAGAAGGCTGAGCACTGAAGAATTGATGCTTTTGAACTGTGGTGTTGGAGGAGACTCTTGAGAGTCCTTTGGACTGCAAGGAGATCCAACCAGTCAATTGTAAAGGAAATCAGTCCTGAATATTCACTGGAAGGACTGATGCTGAAGCTGAAACTCCAATACTTTGGGCACCTGATGCGAAGAACTGACTAATTGGAAAAGACCCTGATGCTGGGAAAGACTGAAGGCAGGAGGAGAAGGGGATGACAGGGAATGAGATGGTTGGATGGCATCACCAGCTCTACAGACATGAGTTTGAGCAAGCTCCAGGAGTTGGTGATGGACAGGGAAGCCTGGTGTCCATGGGATTGCAAAGAGTTGGACATGACTGAGGGACTGAACTGAACTGATTAGCAACCTTGTGAAAAATCATCAATTGTTGTTATTTTTTAATGATGGAAACATATGAATAATAACCAGATCACAGAATTCTTTTGTAAAGTAGACTTGGGGACAAATAATGACGTTTTGAATGAGGTGGTGAGATCCAAATAAAAAACACAAAAATGTGAATAAAACTCGAGACCATGGGATGGAGACCTAGTAACACCTTTTCTTAAGTTGTCATTAGTGCCAAGGGGAAAGTTGATTGACAATCTAATTCACCAAATTAATGATTACTGAGTGCCTACCATATAGGCATTAACCAGGCCAAGGGAATACAGTTGTGCATGAGACCAGTCCTTGCTCTGTATAGAATCTCATTTTCCATTAGCAGCATCAAGAAAAATGTGTGTGCCTGCCCTCCCTCTGCTAGGAATTTGAAGAGGTAAAAGAGGCTGTGAGATGCTGTCCATGCTCTTAAGGGCCCATGTGAGCTTGTTCTTACCAAGGCCCCAGATCACCTTCATGCCTGCTGCTCTTTGCTAAGGGCTAATACCTAGTGAAACTGATGCATTTTGCTTGGAGAATGAAAGGGCTGAGGGCTTAAAGGGTGGGACTTATGTCCAGATGTCTGAAGGAGTCCATGTTCCATCTGAAGCTGCTTTCCGTAGGGCTATTTCTTAGGGTCTCCCCAGACACATCCCACTCTAGTTGAAACCAAAATTTCAGTCATTTCAATAATCTAATGTTCCATTCAAGACACACAGGAAATAGGGTGAAAGAGATATTGCTTCTGCAAGCCACAGACCAGCAGATTGAGACATTCAATAGCACTCTCATTTGGGCTGAACAGTGGTGATTGTGTGTGAGTTAGCATAATGCTTTGTTTTGCAGTTATTTGGCAGCTGTTTTATTTCTTCCAAATGGGATAGGTGTGCATATATGAACTGAAATCTCTTTTGCATTGCTTGTTCTCCTAGTACAACTTCTCTCAGCTCTGTATGATGAAAGCTTTTCAGTATCTTTGGAGAGGAGTATCAAGTTTATATAAGAAACTCTGTAATCTTCACTATTGTAAACAAATTATTGATGCTTAAGTTTGCTGTCCCTCTGTGGTCATGTATGGATATGAGAGTTGGACTGTGAAGAAGGCTGAGTGCCGAAGAATTGATGCTTTTGAACTGTGGTGTTGGAGAAGACTCTTGCGAGTCCCTTGGACTGCAAAGAGATCTAACCAGTCCATTCTGAAGGAGATCAGCCCTGGAATTTCTTTGGAAGGAATGATGCTGCTAAGTCACTTCAGTCGTGTCCGACTCTGTGCGACCCCATAGACGGCAGCCCACCAGGCTCCCCCATCCCTGGGATTCTCCAGGCAAGAACACTGGAGTGGGTTGCCATTTCCTTCTCCAATGCGTTAAAGTGAAAAGTGAAAGTAAAGTAGCTCAGTCGTGCCTGACTCTTCGCGACCCCATGGACTGCAGCCTACCAGGCTTCTTCGTCCATGGGATTTTCCAGGCAAGAGCACTGGAGTGGGTTGCTATTGCCTTCTCTGGAATGATGCTAAAGCTGAAACTCCAGTACTTTGGCCACCTCATGTGAAGAGTTGACTCATTGGAAAAGACTCTGATGCTGGGAGGGATTGGGGGCAGGAGGAAAAGGGGTCGACACAGGATGAGATGGCTGGATGACATCACTGACTCGATGCACGTAAGTCTGAGTGAACTCCGGGAGTTGGTGATGGACAGGGAGGCCTGGCGTGCTATGATTCATGGGGTCGCAAAGAGACAGACACGACTGAGCGACTGAACTGAACTGAACTGAACCTGCATTTAGTTTCCACTCGTAATGTAGGTCCAGTCACTTTTCTGTTTAAAATAAACTTTTACTTTGGAATATCTTGGATTTACAGAAGAGTTGCAATGTTCCCATATGTCCCTTACCCAGTTTCAGTTTCCCCTGATGTTAACATTTTGTATTATCATGCATGCTAAGTGCATGCTAAGTCACTTCAGTCGTGTCTGACTCTTTGTGACCCTAGGGACTATAGCTCGCCAGGCTCCTCTGTCCATGGGATTCTCCAGGCAAGAATACTGGCATGAGCTGCCATTTCCTCCTCCAGGGGATCTTTCCAACCCAGGGATTCTTTACTGCTGAGCCACTGGGGAAGCCCATTATTCGTGGTACCATTATCATGGTACTTCGATCAAAACCAAGAAACCAGCATTGGTACATTACCACTAACTAAACTTCAGGCTTTATTTGGATTTCACTGCTTCCTCCATTCATGTCTTTTTCTCTTCTACAGTTCAATTCAGGTTACCACCACGTTGCATTAGTTGTTGTGTCTCTTTAGTCTTCTCTGGTCTGTGACAGTTTCTCAATTTTCCTTTGTTTTTTATGACTTTGACAGTTTTGAGGAGAATTAGGAATGTATTTGGTAGAGTTCTGGGTCAAATCACTTAAAAATTTATTTTATTGCTATACACCCATACATTGATGTACAATAGTGTAATCACTTTTAGTGCATTATTTTCTGGTCTTTCTAGAGCCCAGTGTTAAAACACTTCTATTAATAAAGGTAATTTTCTAGACTGGATAGACCTGAATGGACCCTTGCAGCTGATACAATAATTTAAAAAAAATCCCAGCACCCAGAAGGGAAAGCTGTAGGTATGTGTCACGGTGACACTATCCAGCATTGGCCAGGTTTATATCTGGTTTCATAACATGGCAATTCTGTTAGTCAAGGGTTTGGAAGGAAAATCTAAAGTGCATTCAGCCAGGATTTTAAAGAGGATTTAATGTTTACCCAGGTGAGTCAGTGTGCTAGCTGGAACTTCTATAAAAATGTCACAGGTCAGGTGATTTAAAAAGCAGATATTTATTTCTCATAGCTCTGGAGGCTGGGAGATCCAAGACTAGAGCCTTGGTCAAGCTGTTTTTCTTGGCTTGAAGATGGCTGCCCTTTCTCCTCACATGGAGAGAGCGAGAGCTCTGGTCTCTTTTTCTCTCTAAAGGGCACTCATCCCACCATGAGGGCCCCACCCTCATGACCTCATCTACACCTGATTACCTCCCAGATGCCCCACCACCAGACACCATCACCTTACGGGTTAGAGCTTCAACATAGGAGTTAGGGGTAGGGCATAAACGTGCAGTCTGTAATAGGCAGGGATAGAGGGAACTGATAGGGATGTTGAGGCTCTTTGGGACTGGAAGCAGAGGGAAACCCCAAGGGATGAAGGAGCAAGGGGAGGAAATTGTACTGTGGGTCTCAAAGCTGCAGATGGTGGTTGGGAGTTAGGCATGGTGCCTAGCAGGAGCTGTAGTAGTAGAGAGGAAAACATAGCTAGAATGCAAGGCAGGGAGAGAGTGAGAAATATCCAAACTTCTCCTAGCCTCCAGTTCCCAGTTGCTGTCACCCACTGGTCAAACTCAACCAGAATTCAAGGGCAGGGGAGCCTGGACACTACAGTCTTTTGGGATCAGCGCTCCATGCTGCACAGAAGGGTAGGGAATGGAGGAGAGTATGTGTAAATAGTGAATAGCCAGCACCAATACTTAAAAGTATACCTATTTGACTCTATTTCATAACATAAATTTTCCTAAGGCAGGGACACCCTCATTCTAAACTTAACCTTGGTAAGGCAATTGTATACATTTCCTGGACTTCCCTGGTGGCTCAGTGGTAATGAATCCACTGGCCAATGCAAGAGACATGGGTTTGATACCTGGTCCAGGAAGACCTCCTGGAGAAGGAAATGACAACCCGCTCCAGTGTTCTTGCCTGGGAAATCCCATGGAGAGGAGACTCGCAGGCTACAGTCCATGGGGTCACAAAAGAGTTGGACATGCACTCAGCAAATGAACAACAACAGCATCCATTTCCTGGGACTGCTTGCATCACAAAGTACCACAAACTCAGTGGCTTAAAACAACAGATGTAAATGCTAGCAGTCCAGGAAGCTTGAAGTGGGAAATCAAGGTGTCGCCAGGGCCACGTGCCCCTGAAACTGGTGGGGAGACTCTTTTCTCGCCTCTTCTAGGTCCCCTGGCTTGTGAATTCACCACTCAGTGCCTGTCTCCCAAGTCAGACTGTTGTCATTTCCCTGTATGTTTCTACACCCTCTACTTATATGGATGCCAGTCAACTGGGTTAAGAGCCAGGCCTATTCCAGTGCGACCTCATCTTAAATAAACTATCTACATCTTTAGTAACTCTATTTCCAAATAAGGTCACATTCTGAAGTTGTGAATGGGCATAAATTTAGGGGGACACCCCACTACACTTCAGTTCAGTTCAGTTCATTTCAGTCGCTCAGTCATGTCGGACTCTTTATGACCCCATGAATCGCAGCACTCCAGGCCTCCCTGTCCATCACCAACTCCCGGAGTCTACCCAAACTCATGTCCATTGAGTCGGTGATAACATCCAGCCATCTCATCCTCTGTCGTCCCCTTCTCCTCCTGCCCCCAATCCCTCCCAGCATCAAAGTCTTTTCCAATGAGTCAACCCTTCGAATGAGGTAGCCAAAGTATTGGAGTTTCAGCTTCAGCATCATTCCTTCCAATGAACACCCAGGACTGATCTCCTTTAGGATGGACTGGTTGGATCTCCTTGCAGTCCAAGGGACTCTCAAGAGTCTTCTCCAACATCACAGTTCAAAAGCATCATTTCTTCAGCAGCTCAGCTTTCTTCACAGTCCAACTCTCACATCCATACATCACCACTGGAAAAACCATAGCCTTGACTAGACGGACCTTTGTTGGCAAAGTAATGTCTCTGCTTTTTAATATGCTGTCTAGGTTGGTCATAACTTTCCTTCCAAGGAATAAGCGTCTTTTAATTTCATGGCTGCAATCACCATCTACACTTACTACAATTCTTTTTTTTTTTTCAGTTGAGGAGAAAGAGGCAGAAAGAATAACTTGTCCAGGTTACAGAAAGTGACTGAGCTGAGTTTAGAAGCACATTTAAAAACTATTAATTAGCCAAGATGTTGTCGTCCTTCCCATCAGCTTGCCCCTTCGCCAGCCACCACTCCTGGACTTTCATTGCTTATTTCCTCATTCAATGACACCTTGGATGTTAGTTGATCTTAATTTTGATGGACAGAAATGACCAGGGCTGTTGCCTGATGGGCGGAGGGATGGGATGATATGTAGGGAATACAAAATCTCTGACTCTTAGAGATTTAGTGTTCTTTTTGTTTATAAAATCACAAAAATGACACATCTCATTTGGTGATTGTGAGTATTCAGTAAAACCAGTATGAGAAAGCTTGGCAAAAGCTTCCAAGGCATGCATGCAACTCTAAGGAATTTTTATAGACACATTTTTCAGGGAGAAAAGGGAACGTTACTCATGTAGGGTATTGATTAATTTATATTTTTGAATCTCTAAAATGTTGACATGCCTTTAAGTCTTAGATGAACAAGAAACAGAAATAGTGCAGTATAGATATTCAGCATTGCCTGTAATTTTGCTCAATTTAGCCTCTTCCAAATAGCAAGTAATTTTAGTTACAGCGTAAGTTGGTGTCATAGCTCTTGCCACTGACCAGTAATATTACTTTGGTCATATTGCTTGACTTCATCTTACATTGTGAAGGTTAAACAAAAATGCACACATACACATAGACACATACACATGAAAGAGCACATACAAGCTCCCACTGCAGCTCCTGGTACACTAAAGATGGTCAGGAAGTGAAAACTTAAAAAAAAATTTTCACATTGCTATTATTATTGCTATTAACATTATTAATATCATTGGTTTTCACAAGCACTGAGTTATAAATACTTTGCTAATGAATCAATTTTTTTTAACTTTTAAAAAATGTCAACTAATTTTAGACTTAAAGAAAAGTTAACAAAAATAGTACAGAGAATTCATGTATGTGCTTCACTGCTGCTGCTGCTGCTAAGTCGCTTCAGTCATGTCCGACTCTGTGTGAGCGCATAGACAGCAGCCCACCAGGCCCCCCTGTCCCCAAGATTCTCCAGGCTAGAACACTGGAGTGGGTTGCCATTTCCTTCTCCAATGCATGAAAGTGAAAAATGAAAGTGAAGTTGCTCAGTCGTGTCCGACTCTTCACGACACCATGGACTGCAGCCTACCAGGCTCCTCCATCCATTGGATTTTCCAGGCAAGAGTACTGGTGTGGGTTGCAATTGCCTTCTCTATGTGCTTCACTAGCTTTCCCTAATTTTAACATCTTTAAAAAATTTCCCTTTATTTTTGGCTGTGCTGGGTCTTCATTGCGGTGAGAGCTTTTCTCTAGCTGTGGTGAGCGGGGGCTACTCTTTGTTGTGGAGTGCAGGCTTCTCATTGCTGTGGCTTCTCTTTGTTGCGGAGCATGGACTCTAGGATGTTCGGGCTTCTGTAGTTGTGGCACGTGGGCTCAGTAGTTATGGCTCCCAGCCTCTAGGGCACAGGCTCAATAGCTGTGGTGCAAGGGCTTAGCTGCTCTGTAACGTGTGGGATCTTTGAGTCAGGGATATCGAACCTGTGTGTCCTGCATTGGCAGGTGGATTCTTTACCACTCAGCCACCAGAAAAGGCCCTAATGTTAACATAATTAACCACAGTCAGATGATCAAAACCAAGAAATTAAGATCGATTCAATACTATGAACTATAGATGTCACTTGAAATTGCTTGTTTTCCTGTTTAAGTTTCCTATTGCAATGCAGGGACTTTATGAGAAGACTAGCTTAATCTTCTCTAACTTAGATTTTTTAAAAATTGTGTTTAATGATCTCAACACTTTTGAAGAGAACTCATCAGTTACTTTGTGGAATGTCCCTTAGTTTGGGCTTGTCTGTGTTTTCTTTGATTAAATTGAGGTAATGCAGTTTAGCAAGGATACCTCAGAAGTAAAGCCGTATCTTTCTCCATGTACCATCTCAGGAGGTACACAATGCCAATGTATTTTATAACTGGTGTTAACCTTGCCCTCTTGGTTAAAGTAGTATCTGTCAGGTTTCTTGAATTTAAGTTACTGTTTTTCCTCTTGCAGCTAACAAAAATCTTGGGGAGATACTTTGAGACCATGAATATATTCTTTTTGTCATACTTTTGCATACTAGTTTTAGCATCTATCTGGAGAAGGAAATGGCAATCCACTCCAATACTATTGCCTGGAAAATCCCATGGACAGAGGAGCCTGGTAGGCTACAGCCCATGGGGTCGCAAAGAGTCGGACATGACTGAGCGACTTCACTTCGCTTTAGCATCTATGCAGGATTTTTGCCAGAAACAATTATTAATGTGGTGTTTGCTTATTGGAGATTTTCTATTTCCTTCATGCCTGTATTTGTTAATTGGAATTCCTCTGTAAGGAAAAGTCGTTCCTTTTCTTCCACTTATTTGTTTTAGAATGAGCTAATACATATTTATTTTATTCTATGGGTTATGATCCAATACTATCATTATTATGCTCACATTGTTCCAGCTTTCCCATGAGGAGCTTACTTAGGTTGGCTTCTGTATTCTTTCAACATGCTCCATCATTCGTTATTATTGGCACTGCCTTCTTTTTCTAGGCTCGTCCTACAGTTCTTTGCCCCACCCCTCCTTTTATCTTCCCCAAAGCACTAGCTTCTTTTATTGGAGAATGGAAACTATGATCTTGGCGGTGGGTGTGCTCATTGCTGCTGGGTATCATTGCTTCTAGGTCCTCTCAGTGGATAGAGCTAGGAAATATGTTTACTAACACACACACATCAATTTTTATTTCAATGAATCTGTATAGATTTCTTTTTGGGTTGAGCTGCTTGGCTTGTGGTGTTTTAGTTCCCTGCATAGATGGAACCCATGCCCCCAGAAGTACGGAATTCTAAGCACTGGACCATAAGGGAATTCCCTATGTAAATATTAAAAGCCATAATGAATACATTCACTCTAAAGAAACTGCAGGAGTATCTACAGGCAGGCTTCTATTTGTCTGCCCCAAATAAGGAGAATATTACAATATTGCAGAGTCAATGGTACTTGTTTACTTTCAATTTTATGTTATGATTCACATAGCTGAGGTTATTGGAAAAGGGACCTAACCTCATATAATTCTGAGTCCAGAAAAAAAAATCATAGAGGTATCCAATTCATGTTTCCTAAACTGGTATTCCATGGAATACTGTTTTGGGAAGTATTAATAGGCTTATCATGATGAAAGGGCTCTGTGGTCCAATAAATTTGGGAAGCGTGTCATGGTAGATCCCCCACACTTATGCAACACTGCCCAGGGATTATTAAAGGAGTTTTTTAAAAATATGTTTTTCAGAAAAATTATATGATATAAACAAAATATTTGTCAGACCACTTAATGGAAGCAGAAGATATAAAAGAAGACGAAAACACATCAAATTTAATGTGATTTTTGTTGTATAAATTTATTTCGGACTAAATGTTGGTTTGCACAATAACATGAAATATTTAAAGTTGTGTGACCACATTCCTTGTGAAGAGAAGCTGCTATAAGGTATGTCTTCAAATAGCTTTTAAAATCTATGGGGAAAATTGCATTTGCTTTTCAAGGGGCAAATATATTCTTTAGAAAAAAAATATTCTCTATTTCTGCCATTGAAATACAGCTCAACAGAACTTATGGAAAAACTAACAGCAAAGATGAAATATCCCTTTTCAAAATAGTCATTTTGTGGATGAAGGTAGAAACCTACAATCTTTCCCCCACCACAGCATTTCATATTTAAACCTTCTATTTTTAACCTGATGGTGGGATTCATGGCTAATGCCTATGAGATCTGTGTCTAGACAGTTGAGAAAAACAGGAAATGAGTTACATTGTTGTAGCTTAAGAGAATTTAACCTTTTGTCTTCTAGCTCCAAGCTCTGCCTGCTTTAGAAAAACATTCCTTCTCTCTTGAGGATTTCAGGGCATTTAAGGAACTATAATAATCCAAGGCCTCTTCAGGGAGCAGAGATAGCTATTTTGGTGGAAAAGGAAATGAGAACATGGGTTTACTGGGTTTGGCCAGTAAACGAACACAGCCATTTGGAGGAACGTGTTTGCTCTCTTCTTCTGAATTCTGTGTGCTCACAGCTGGCTCGGATGGTGTGCTTCTGAAGGGCAGGAACTCAGCCTGGCTAACTCCCTCTGAGATGGATGCATCCTGTGATGCTGTAGGACATACAGTGCCCCACAGAAGGATAAGAAGAAGCAGCAGGTGGTATCTATCGAATGCTTTCTATGTGCCATGCACATCACATACATGATCTCACTTAATCCTCTCAATGACCCTAATAAAATATGGTTACTACTATTACCCCCACATTACCTATGAAAAAATGGAAGCACAGAGAAGTTAAGCAACTTTGTAAGAGTAGCAGAGGCTTTCCTGGCGGCTCAGTGGTAAAGAGTCCGCCTGCAAACGCAGGAGACGCAGGTTTGATCCCTGGGTTGGGAGGATTCTAGGCAGAAGGAAACAGCAACCCACTCCAGTATTCTTGCCTGAGAAATCCCATGGACAGAGGAGCCTGGCGCACTACAGTCCATGGGGTCACAAAGAGTCAGACACGACTTGGAGACTAAACAACAAGAGAAGCAGGACTGGCATGTGAACCCAAATAAATATGATTCTAGAACCTATGTTCTTGGTATTCTACACTGTTTAGGGCTGTTTTGACGATTAAATGAGATGATGTACATAAATTTGTCATGGTTTCTGGCCCCTCAGTTCAGTTCAGTTCAGTTGCTCAGTCGTGTCTGATTCTTTGCGACCCCATGAATCGCAGCACACCAGGCCTACCTGTCCATCACCAGCTCCTAGAATTTACCCAAACTCATGTCCACCGAGTTGGTGATGCCTTCCAACCATCTCATCCTCTGTTGTCCCTTCTCCTTCTGCCCCCAATCCCTCCCAGCATCAAAGTCTTTTCCAATGAGTCAACTCTTCGCATGAGGTGGCCAAAGTACTGGAGTTTCAGCTTCAGCATCAGTCCTTCCAATGAACACCCAGGACTGATCTCCTTTAGGATGGACTGGTTGGATCTCCTTGCAGTCCAAGAGACTCTCAAGAGTCTTCTCTAACACCACAGTTCAAAAGCAACAATTCTTCGGCACTCAGCTTTCTTCAGAGTCCAACTCTCACGTCCATACATGACTATTGGAAACACCATAGCCTTGACTGGATGGACCTTTGTTGGCAAAGTAATGTCTCTGCTTTTGAACATGCTGTCTAGGTTGGTCATAACTTTCCTTCCAGGGAGTAAGCGTCTTTTAATTTAATGGCTGCAGTCACCATCTGCAGTGATTTTGGAGCCTAGAAAAATAAAGTCTGACACTGTTTCCACTGTTTCCCCATCTATTTCCCATGAAGTGATGGGACCAGATGCCATGATCTTCGTTTTCTGAATGTTGAGCTTTAAGCCAAAGCATCACTATGCACAAAACTAGTGGAGGTGATGGAATGCCAGTTGAGCTGTTTCAAATCCTGAAAGATGATGCTGTGAAGGTGCTGCACTCAATATGCCAGCAAATCTGGAAAACTCAGCAGTGGCCACAGGACTGGAAAAGGTCACTTTTCATTCCAATCCCAAAGAAAGGCAATGCCAAAGAATGCTCAAACGACCGCACAATTGCACTCATCTCACATGCTAGTAAAGTAATGCTCAAAATTCTCCAAGCCAGGCTTCAGCAATACGTGAACAGTAAACTTCCAGATGTTCAAGCAGGTTTTAGAAAAGGCAGAGGAACCAGAGATCAAATTGCCAACATCCGCTGGATCATGGAAAAAGCAAGAGAGTTCCAGAAAAACATCTATTTCTGCTTGATTGACTATGCCAAAGCCTTTGACTGTGTGGATCACAATAAACTGTGGAAAATTCTTCAAGAGATGGGAATACCAGACCACCTGACCTGCCTCTTGAGAAATCTGTATGCAGGTCAGGAAGCAACAGTTAGAACTGAACATGGAACAACAGACTGGTTCCAAATAGGAAAAGGAGTACATCAAGGCTGTATATTGTCTCCCTGCTTATTTAACTTCTATGCAGAGTACATCATGAGAAACGCTGGACTGGAAGAAACACAAGCTGGAATCAAGATTGCCGGGAGAAATATCAACAACCTCAGACATGCAGACGACACCACCCTTATGGCAGAAAGTGAAGAGGAACTAAAAAGCCTCTTGATGAAAGTGAAAGAGGAGAGTGAAAAAGTTGGCTTAAAGCTCAAAATTCAGAAAATGAAGATCATGGCATCTCGTCCCATCACTTCATGGGAAATAGATGGGGAAACAGTGGAAACAGTGTCAGACTTTATTTTTCTGGGCTCCAAAATCACTGCAGATTGTGATTGCAGCCATGAAATTAAAAGATGCTTATTCCTTGGAAGAAAAGTTATGACCAACCTAGACAGCATGTTCAAAAGCAGAGACATTACTTTGCCGACTAAGGTCCGTCTAGTCAAGGCTATGGTTTTTCCTGTGGTCATGTATGGATGTGAGAGTTGGACTCTGAAGGAGGCTGAGCGCCAAAGAATTGATGCTTTTGAACTGTGGTGTTGGAGAAGATTCTTCAGAGTCCCTTGGACTGCAAGGAGATCCAACCAGTCCATCCTAAAGGAGATCAGTCCTGGGTGTTCATTGGAAGGACTGATGCTGAAGCTGAAACTCCAGTACTTTGGCCACCTCATGCGAAGAGTTGACTCATTGGAAAAGACTTTGATGCTGGGAGGGATTGGGGGCAGGAGGAGAAGGGGACGACAGAGGATGAGATGGCTGGATGGCATCACTGACTCGATGGACGTGAAACTGAGTGAACTCTGGGAGTTGGTGATGGACAGGTAGGCCTGGTGTGCTGCGATTCATGGGGTCGCAAAGAGTCGGACACAACTGAGCAACTGAACTGAACTGAACTTCACTTTCATCAAGAGGCTTTTTAGTTCCTCTTCACTTTCTGCCATAAGGGTGGTGTCATCTGCATATCTGAGGTTATTGATGTTTCTCCCTGCAATCTTGATTCCAGCTTGTGCTTCTTCCAGCCCGGCATTTCTCATGACGTACTCTGCATATAACTTAAATAAGCAGGGAGACAATATGCAGCCTTGATGTAGTCCTTTCCCTATTTGGAACCAGTCTGTTGTTCCATGCCCAGTTCTAACTGGTGCTTCCTGACCTGCGTACAGATTTAGGCAGGTCAGGTGGTCTGGTATTCCCATCTCTTGAAGAATTTCCCACAGTTTGTTGTGATCCACAAGGCTTTGGCATAGTCAATCAAGCAGAAATAGATGTTTTTCTGGAACTCTCTTGCTTTTTCCATGATCCAGCGGATGTCGGCAATTTGATCTCTGGTTCCTCTGCCTTTTCTAAAACCAGCTTGAACATCTGGAAGTTTACAGTTCACGTATTGCTGAATCCTGGCTTGGAGAATTTTGAGCATTACTTTACTAGCATGTGAGATGAGTGCAATTGTGCGGTCGTTTGAGCATTCTTTGGCATTGCCTTTCTTTGGGATTGGAATGAAAAGTGACCTTTTCCAGTCCTGTGGCCACTGCTGAGTTTTCCAGATTTGCTGGCATATTGAGTGCAGCACTTTCACAGCATCATCTTTCAGGATTTGAAATAGCTCAACTGGAATTTCATCACCTCCACTAGCTTTGTTCGTCATGATGCTTTCTAAGGCCCACTTAACTTCACATTCCAGGATGTCTGGCTCTAGGTGAGTGATTGCACAGTTTTGATTATCTGGGTCGTGAAGATTTTTTTTTGTACAGTTCTTCTGTGTATTCTTGCCACCTGTTCTTAATATCTTCTGCTTCTGTTAGGTACATACCATTTCTGTCCTTTAATATGCATCAAAACTAGTTCTTACTATTATTTGTTTATTTAAGTAAAATAATGCTACTTTTCATTACAAGTGGATGATGACACCCCACATTTGCTCCTTGTAAGATACACAGTGTGTAGTGCTTGTAAGTAGCTGTTGAACTGAGTGTATTGAATAGTAATGGTAAGGATTTGTATTTAATGTATTACCTGCAACATTATCGTAGAGCTGGAGATACAATTATGGCAACAGCTGCTCAGGTTTGAGCCTTTGAAAACAATAAAGGAAACTGGCTCACACAGCAATGAAGTCTACAATTTTGAATTTATTAGCTGTTGTTTATAAGAGTCTAAGAAATGGCCGCATACCACGTACAACAAATACGACATAGACTGAACAATTATCACTTTCACTTTGTCACACTCAAAAGTGGTAGGGATACACTATTAGGTAAGACAGAATCCTTGTGCTCAAGGATTTACAACCTAGTAGAGAATACATTTGGAGAAGGCAATGGCACCCCACTCCAGTACTCTTGCCTGGAAAATCCCATGGACGGAGGAGCCTGGAAGGCTGCAGTCCACAGGGTCGCTGAGGGTCGGACATGACCGAATGACTTCACTTTCACGCATTGGAGAAGGAAATGGCAACCCACTCCAGTGTTCTTGCCTGGAGAATCCCAGGGACGGGGGAGCCTAGTGGGCTGCCGTCTATGGGGTCACACAGAGTCGGACACGACTGAAGCAACTTAGCAGCAGCAGCAGAGAATACATTAAAAAACAAGCAAGTGGAATCATTACAAATTGTAATAGGCACCACCAAGGAAATAGTGGAAGGGTTGAAATATAGAATAATGGAGTTGGGATGGGGAAGGAAGCTCAGATCTTACTTTGCATGGGAAGGAAAGGAAGACTTCTTGACCAGGTGACATTTAAGCCCTGATGATAGGAAAGAGTCTGGAAAAAAGAAATAATACAAAGGTTTTGGTGAGTGGGTGGGGGAAGAACTTGACAAGTTCAAGGGTTTGAAAGAGAGTGTGTGTGGCTGGAGCATAACAAGGAGAGAATGGTGAGATGAGGCCAGAAGGATGGTCAGGACAGGCCATGGAGGGCCCTACCAGCCCTTGGTAAGAAATTTAGTTTTATTCTAAGTGTAATAGGAGCCCACCAAAGGGTCCTAAATGGACAAGTGACATTATCTGATTTGCTGCTGTGAGGAGAATGAAGTAGACAGAATGGGAATGCTGTTGAGGGGACTTCCCTGGTAGTCTAGTGGCTAAGATTCAGCACTCCCAATCAGAGGGCCGAGGTTCAAACCCTGGTCAGGAAACTGAGAGAGTAGCAGGTAGGAAGGCCAGGGGTCTCCAAACGGAGGAAATAGACTGCAAGTGTCAGACATTTTCTCTCTCTCTGTTAAGGGGCAGGAGGAAACAAACTAGTGATTTTTTTTCCCCTTCTCTATACAAATTTACAAGGTTTCTGAGCCATTAGGGGAACAAATCATTATGTTATACTCTGACATTGTTCCCCTAATCTATGCAAATGAAACTATTTTTATGGTAATCTGCCCTTCTACAAGATTCAAGTCAATCGTTTTATGGCCCAGGATGACTCATCTGGTGCCAAGATTATCCCAAAATACATCTTATAGATGAGGGGCCTGGTGCCATTCTGAGTTTTAAGACAATCCTTTCTTTCATTAACGGACTGCTAGTGACTATATAGCATCCAGCTAAGAAACCAGCAGAGCGGTGCTCTTTCTGCCCCTTTCTGATGCCTATGTCAGAAGCTTTCTCTATCTCCTTTATACTTTAATAAAACTTTATCACACAAAAGCTCTGAGCGATTAAGCCTCGTCTCTGGCCCCGGCTTGAATTCTTCTCCTCCAGAGGCTAAGAATCCCGGCATCTTTTCGTGGCTCAGCAACAACCTTTCAAAACTAGATCCCACAGGCCATAACTAGAAGGTTCCATGTGCCGCAACTAAGACCTGGCATAGCCAAACAAATAAATAAATAAAAATAAATATGAAGGAAAGCATGCTGTTGGGATTGTCTGTACAAAAGATAGTGGTGACTGGGACCAAGCATTCCTTAGGAGGGAGGGTGGATAGTCAGAGACAGAGAAAGAGATGTGATGGTGGAAGCAGAGGTCAGAGCGACGTGGGGCCAAGAGCCTAGGAAAGCAAGCAGCCTCTAGAAGCTGGGAAGGGCAAAGACATGGACTCTCCCTGAGAACCTTCAGGAGGAACCAGCGCTGCCAACCCATGCTAGACTTCTGACCTACAGTACTGCAAAATGAGAAATTTGTGTTGTTTTTCACCTCTAGGTTTGTGGTCCCTAATTACAGCAGGGAGGTGCTGGCAGGAATAAGTAATCTGCCTCCCACCCTGCCTCACCCTCCGGAGCTCTTTGTCTTCCTTTCACTGGCCGGATCTAACCAGAAGCCACAGATGCAGTTCACATGGGTCAGCCTTTTAGGTGACAAAGAGGATGGAGGGGAGAGGAGAGTGAGTCCGGAGCAGCAGAGAGAAAATGTCCAGCCCAGCACAGGCTGCCAAGCTGAGTGGTTTGCTCTTCATCTGGAGCCTATAATAAAGCAGGACGTTTGGCGTGCTGCCTCGGCTTATCTCGGCCTTTTCCTTAGTGAGTTCTCTCTAGCACAGCCTTCGAAAACATCTTTGGCTTTGCCTCACACCTTTATAGTGCAGATAAAGGATGTCAATGCACCTGTTTCTAATATCCAATTCACCCATCAGAGGGATGCAGCAAGTTTCCAAAGCAAATGATATGAATTAAAGTTAATCCACCATTTACTGTAAATATAAGAAGAAAAAGCTGCTTGACATCACAGTATTGTGAGTGAATTTACCTTAGCCATTTTCCTGTTTTCCCCTAAAATGGAAGTCTCAAAGCACCTATCCTTGGACCAACTTCATCAGCATTCCCAGGGTGTTTTAAGCTTTTACAGACTTGGGGATTCTCATTTAGTTGGTCAGAGTGAGGACTGAAAAACCTGTTTTCTTTTAAAAATGAGCTCCCAGAGGGAGAAGGGATGCATGTATATGTATGGCTGAGTCCCTTTGCTGTCCATCTGAAACTATCACATCATTGTTAATTAGCTATGTTTCAATATAAAATAAAATGTTAAAAAAGTAAAAATATGTCCCAAGAGATTATAAGGAACAACAAGTGCCTTAGACAGAGTTTTTTTTTTTTTTTGGACAAACTGACTATAGATTCACTAGCTACATATGAGGGGAAAACAGACTTTTTGTTAGTCTTAGAACTACCTCCTCCAGAAGCTTACCCACTTCCACTTCAGGTCAGCTGGATTGTGATTGGAATTAAATTTACCAAACACAGTTGGGTATGAACAGAAAAATCTATTTCGTTAGTCAATTATATTGCATACATGTAATAAACTACTATGATTTGGCAGCCACTGAACTATGCATGGTGGATACAAAAATGAATGAATAATAATCCAGATTTTCAAAGATATAGCCTATTGGGAGTGACAGCTCTGCCAGCAAATAATTATAATATGGTGAGATTGGGGCTGTGATGGGACCATGGACATAGTGCCTTGGGAATTGGGAGGAGATGCTCAAAGAAGTCTTTATAGAAGAGGTCACATTGGAGCTGGGTCTTGTAGGGAGAGTTGGAGTTTACGGAACAGGAAAGGGCATTTCAGACAGTGGGAAGAATTCGCAACAGAGGCATGAAAGAGATGGCTAGTTTAGGGAGCTGCCTGTAATTTTGAGGACCTGGGGCAGAAGGTATGTATGTCTCTGAATGTGGCTTTCGGGGATGCATGGACTATATTATCACCAGCCCTGCTGCCATGACACTGAGCTTGGGTGTTAGATTAGTGTTAATGGGAAGCTTCAGAATAATTTGAAAAATTATTATAAAAATGACAAACGTAACTCTTGCCATACTTTGGAACAAGCAAGAATAATTTTACAGTTAAAGACAGAAAGTCCTCTTTCACTACTCTCTTCTGGGTCCATCACCACCCATCCTGAGGTAGCCATTGTAATAGTTTGGGGCATCCAGAGTTGGACAAAACTGAAGCGACTTAGCAGCAGCAGCAGCAGCATTGATGTATTATACATTTTATTATGTATGTTTTAAAATATACTCCTATGGACTGAATTGTGTTCCCTCCTAAAATTCACATGTTGAAGCTGTAACTCCCAAAGTGACTGTATTTGGAGACAGGGTCTTTAGAAGGAAATTAAGATTAAATGAGGTCAGCTGTCCATCATGTGAGGCCACAGCAAAAAAATGGATGTTTGCAGGTCTAAGAGAGCTCTTATCAGAAACTGGACCCTGTTCGACCTTGATCTGGGACCCTCCAGCCTCTGGAACTGTGAAAAAATAAATTTTTGTTGTTAAAGGCCCCAGTCTGTTTTATTTTGTTGTGGCAGCCTGAGACTAAGACACCTTCCCAAAATTAGAAAAAATAGCAAAAAGAATCTTCACTGACCTGTTATCCAGATTCAACGATTATCTATTGAATGATCATAAACAGGGAAGTGGTGGGATTAGATAATGCGTTCTAGAAAGACCTCTCGGGCAGCAAAGTGGGTATGTTGGGGGGGTTCAGTCTGGAGATGGGGAGACAGGCTAAGCACCTCTTGTAAACTTCCAGGCAAGCGATGCTGAGGGCCCTAGTTGGGGGAAGGCACTAGAGGAGGAGAGGAGGGGCTGACCAGGGAGGAATTTAAAAGTAGAATTGATGCGCTACATGTGTTTCAATCATGTCTGTGTTTTATTATATCTAAGATGCCATGGATTGTTAAGATGCAGCCTGAATTCAAAGATATAAAAAATGGAAAGAACGTTAATTTCAGGATTGATGAAAGGCCCTAGAATTAAAAGCTGAGACTACCAACCCCCACCATGGGAACAGCAGACATGAGCTCATAATTTAGAGTGTAAAAGAGAAGCAAGATTTTGATATCTGGAATCCTGATGCATAGCATGGGTTAATGAATTTCTTTAAAAAAATTACTTCTTAAGTTGAACTCTTCTTTTTTACTGTTCTTGATTAAAGAACATGTTGGAGGGGCGGGTTTTGTGGCTGGGAACTTTATAGGAGCCTCTCCATTTTAACAAAATGCTATCCAGATGAGATGATGTCATTTACAACTTCACAGTCATGCTCAGTTTGGGGGCAGCCAAATTCCGTCTATTTAATAAAAAAAGGATGTTTTGAATGGGGGTGCTAGGGGGTTTGGCCTGTTGATTCCTTTTCATGGTGCTTTCTTGGGCTTTCAGACAAGTTTGGACTCCACAGGCAGATGGAGCTCTTATCCATGTTTTCTCTCCCCAGCGACAGGCCTGCAAGTCCGTCATTACCCAGTACTGGCATCTCTCGTCTTGGAGCTGGGATGGTTACATAAACACTGAGAGCAACATAGCTCGTCCAGGCTACACTTCAAGGACCTGAATTCCCCTTTGGAGGGAATGGCACTCAAGTAGAAGAAGGCCGAGGGGCAAGACACCGCTTCCCCAAGCAGAGCCAGAGGTGGGATTGATGGCAGGGGCACCAGGAGGGACCCCGGCCACATCACTCAGTGAATTCATGTCTTCACATCCAGGACTCCACCATGATTTCTGCCTTTTCAAATTTAAAATTGGATCGAAAAATGTGTGTGAGTGTTTTCAAAAAGTCCAGAGCCAGACTTCTTTTTTTGTTGCAAGTTATTTTAGGACTTATATTTTATCGGTTGCTGTTTTGGAAAAAAGGGCTTTCGCCTCTGCGTTCCCGGAAGTGCCCAGCGAAGTGAGTGTGCGCTCTGCATTTAGACAGCCCAGGTTTGAATGCCAGTTTCACTGTGTGTCTCTGGCCAAGCTGCTCATCCTCCAGTACTTCAGTTCTGTCTGTAAAGGGGGGCTAATAAGTAGTGCCTATTCCATAGAATTGTTGAGAGAATCAACCATTTCACATGCTTAGAACAGTGCCTTGCTAATTCAATATACAAGTAGCAAAAATAACCACAGCTAGAAATATTGAATACTAGGAAAAGTGTTCAGCTTACTCTGTGCCAGGTACTTTTCTACATAAAACAACTCTCTTTATCCAACCAGCTGTCCTATAAGTAGATGCTGTTATTATTCCTGTTTTATAGATGAGGAAACTGAAACATAGAAAAGTCTATTTGGTATAAATATTCTTGTGTCTCTGCTGAACCTCATATAAACCTGGTTGTAGAGTATTAAAATTTTCGGTTTATATGCCTGGCTCTCCTCCATAAATATGTAGGCTCCTCAAATACGATAACTCTAGCTGTCTTTATTTTTTCCCCCTGGGTGAGGTTCTCATTAGTTATCCACTTAATACATAGTAAGTGTGTATATGTCAATCCCAATCTCCCAGTTTATCACAGATCTAGTACCAGACACACAGTAATAATGTTAAATAAGTTGAAAGGAGCTTAGTGGGAAGTGTCAGTTTAGGGCATCAGAATGAAAATACATATTGTTTCAGAATTGGCTCCCATCCATTGTTATATGGGTCTTTCCAAAGCTCCATGGGAACAGCTTCCTTGATGACCTTCAGGCCAAATTATCCAGTTTTTCATTTCCCGCTGGTTATTAGCAGTTTCAGTCCAGAACTGGGCTTCAGCCTGGTTTATTCTATAACGTCTCTCTCCGATTCCCGCCGTAGCTCTCCTCCCCTCCCGGCCAGTGTACCTGTGACTGCAGTCTCTGCTGGTTTCCTTGTGGCTGTCTCTCCTCCCAGAGCTTAGGTGTGGGCGGTAGGAGGGTGACATCAGGGTGACATTTGCCTTACTTGGCAGTCCAGGGTGAGGTTTCCGTCCTCTCTACACAGGCTCTTACTATCTCTCCAGCTGCTTGGTAGTCAGTTCTCTCTCCGCGGGGCGGGTGCTCAAGGCTGGGTCTTCCATGGTGTGTGAGGGCCGGTCCTTTGCAGGCCCTTTGGGAATCTCTCCCTCTCCAACACACTCCCCAGCTCGGAGAGCTGCCTCCAGTTGCAACCTCTTTCCCTGACCCTACTTCAGTTCCTGCCTCTTCCATGGCTGCTGGGGTCACTGACCTGGGGGATACCCTTTTTAAAATGTGTGCTTTTTTTTTATTGTGGTAGAAGTCGCATAATATAAAACATGCTATTTTGACCATGTTTAACTGTACAGTTCAGTGGCACTCAGGACATTCACATTGTGTGACTCTCACCATCATACATCTCTGGAGTTTTTCACCATCCTAAACTGAAACTCTGTCCCCATTAAACTCTAAGTCCCCATTCCTCCTTCTCACCCTCCACCCTTCAGCCCCTGGCATCTACCAATGTGTTTTCTGACTGTGAATTTTTTTTTTTTTTTTGGCGAAGAGGATGGGATCTGACTCTATGAATTTGACTATTCTTTGTCATTGTTGTTCCATTGCTAACATGTGTCCGACTCTTTGCCACCCCATGGACTGCAGAATGCCAGGCCTCCCCGTCCTTCATTATTCTAGGTACCTCCTATAAATGGAATCAAACACTGTTTGTTTGTACCTACTATATACTGGAATGCATTTTTAAGGTTAACTTAATATATAGGGGGATTCTCTTTTAATGAGGTGCAGAGAAGATGGCTCAAGCCCAGTTACCTTCTTAGTGTCCACTCCATCCTGGGGAAATGTGCACGCCCTTGTGTGCCTCTGGGCATGTTGCAGGGTGCCTTGCTACCCCTCCCTCTCCCAAGCCAGTGTCCTCTCCAAGTCTGTCTTCCCCTACCCCAGTTAACAGTTGCAAGTAGGGAATGAAATGCCCGTCTTCTAGATCATTGGAATTCCTGGACTTTATGAATGATTCTCCTGGAGTTCCAGTGGGGGAGTGGGGGAGGATATAGGCTCTTCCTATGAACACTGTTCTCCCCTCTCTTCCCTCTTCCTGTTACACTGACTCAGAGGGTGGAGGGGATTCAGTTGACTCTGACTTCTCCATAAGCCCTTCGGGGTGGTGGCTGGCTCCAGCTGTTGAATTTACAGGGTCAGAATACTCAGTGCCATTTGTCCTTTGCACTGGCTTTTAGCTCAAGTCCTGGGACTTCATTGCAGCTTCGTTGTTCACAATAGCCAAGACAGGGAAGCAAACTAAGTGTCCATTGGCAGATGAATGGATAAAGAATATGTGATATATAAATATATGCATATATATGTTATATTATATATAAGCTGAAGCTCCAATACTTTGGCCACCTGATGCAAAGAGCTGACTCATTGGAAAATACCCTGATGGCAGGAAAGATTGAAGGCAAGAAGAGAAGGGGATGACAGAGGATGAGTTGGTTGGATGGCTTCACCGATTCAATGGACACAAGTTTGAGAAAGCTCTGGGAGATGGTGAAAGACAGGGAAGCCTGGCATGTTGTAGTCCATGGGGTCACAAAGTTGGACACAACACAGTGACTGAAAAACAAAATAATATAGATAAATATATACATTATATAAAAATATATTTTAATATCCCATATTAAAAATATGTAATGGAATATTATTCAGCCATGAAAAGAAACAGAAAATCTTGCCATTGGTGACAACACGGATGGACCTTGAGCACATTAACATTATGCTAAGTAAAATAAGTAGACAGAGAAAGACAAATGCTAGATAATCTCACTTATATGTGGAATCTAAAACAGCCAGACTCACAGAAACAGACAGGAGCTGGGAGCTGGAAGAAATGGAGAACTGTCGGGTAAATGGTACAGACCCCCAGCTGTAAGATGAATAAGTTCTGGGGTATAGCCTGAGTTAACAATGTATTAGATACTTGAAAGTTGCTCAGAGAGTAAATCTTAACTGTTTTCACCACAGACATCTGAAGCGGTAATCACAGCAGGTGAGGAAAGTGTTCAGTTCAGTTCAGTCACTCAGTTATGTCCAACTCTTTGTGACCCCATGGACCAAAGCATGCCAGGCTTCCCTGTCCATCACCAACTCCCGGAGCTTACTCAAACTCATGCCCATCGAGTGAGTGATGCCATCCAACCATCTCATCCTCTGTCATCCCCTTCTCCTCCTGCCTTCAATCTTTCCCAGCTCCAGGGTCTTTTCTAATGAGTCAGTTCTTTGCATCAGATGGCCAAAGTATTGGAGTTTCAGTTTCACCATCAGTCCTTTAAATGAATATTCAGGACTGATTTCCTTTAGGACTGACTGGTTAGATCTCCTTGCAGTCTGAGGGACTCTCAAGAGTTTTCTCCAATGCCGCAGTTCAAAAGCATCAATTCTTCAGCACTCAGCTTCCTTTATAATCCAACTCTCACATCCATATGTGACTACTGGAAAAACCATAGCTTTGACTAGACAGAACTTTGTTGACAAAGGAATGGATCTGCCTTTTAATATGCTGTCTAGGTCATAGCTTTTCTTCCAAAAAGCAAGCATCTTTTAATTTCATGGCTGCAGTCACCATCTGCAGTGATTTTGGAGCCCCCAGAATAAAGTCTGTCACTGTTTCCATTGTTTCCCCGTCTATTTGCCATGAAGTGATGGGACTGGATGCCATGATCTTAGTTTTCTGAATGTTGAGATTTAAGCCAACTTTTTCATGATGATGTTTAAGCCAACTTTTTTTGATGAAGGTGTTAACTAACCTAATGGTGGTATCATGTAACAATATACTTGGTTGGCCAAAAAGTTTGTTAATATTTTTCCATAACGTGTTACAAAAAATCATAACATCCAGTGTATCAAATCATTATGTTGTATACTTTAACCTTATGTGACATTGTGTTGTTGTTGTTTAGTCACTAAGTTGTGTCTGACTCTTTGTGACCACATGGATTGTAGCCTGTCAGCCTCCTTGGTCCATGGGATTTCCCAGGCAAGAATACTGGAGTTGGACACGACTAAACAACAACAAAAACCACAGAAAGCAATGAAATATTGCCATTTGCAGCGACATGAGTGGACCTAGAGATTATCATACTAAGTGATGTAAGTTAGACAGAGAATGCGAAATATCACATGATATCACTTACTAACAATGCAACTGAATTTACTTACCAAACAGAATCACAGACATAGAAAATAAGCTTATGGTTATCAAAGGGGGAGCGAGGGGGAAGGATAAATTAGGAGCATGGGATTAACAGATACACATCCCTATATGTAAAACAGATAACAATAAAGATTTACTGTATAGCACAGGGAACTATATATTCAATACATTTTAATAATCTATAATGGAAAAGAATCTGAAAAATAACACATATTTATATATAACTGAATCCCTTTGCTGTACACCAGAAACTAGCACAATATTATACATTAATTATAGTTTAAAAATCACTTTCATGTCAAAGCACTTCAGAGCTGTGAAATGCCTGACTAGAAAGAGGGGCAGATGCTGACTGGGAGAGGGGCGGAGGGAGCTGTGTTCACACATAGGAGGGGAACGGACACAGGGCTGTGCTCTGTGTATAATCTTTTCTCGTCTACTGGGGCAAGGCTGTGAGCACAAGCCAAGAAGTTTTTGAGTTACTTATTGGCAAGTCTCCCTCTAAAAGACCATTTGGATGTCAAGGCTAATGAAGGTTTAGCCTAGGGACCCTGGGCACCTGGTACAGGAAATATTTCACAAAGACTCTTCACATGGTACAGTGCTAGGCACTGTGTGGCAAAAGGAGCTTGCAGAGGCATAAAAGGACAGAGGTTTAGGGTCAGAGTTGAGCTTAGAACCTATCTCTGTGGTTTAGGAACTGTGTGACCAAAGTGTGTGATAGTAAATGTTTAAAAGAATCAGCTCTCCAAATAAGAAAAAAAAGCTCTGATTTGTAGTTCTTGCTGATTTCTGAGATGGAAATATTTCCACTACGGTTGATTGTAAGTTACTAACATGCTACTGAAGGTGGAGTTGAAAAAAGGTGAAAGCATTCAGCTCAGCTCTCATGAGCCATTTCCAGCCTACCAGACTGTGTGATTTTGGACACATCATCTAATTCTCTGAGCCTCCCCAGTTTCCACACTTGTGAAGTGAGGATAATATTCAATACTAGTATCTCCCTTACAGGGCTGCTGTGACAATTCAAAAGAATAATACTTTTGAAAGCATTTGGCCAAAAGTAGGATTCAGTTTATTATTGATGTTGTATCTGGGCTTTCTCATTTCTTATTACCTAGGAGTTTATAAAATTGAAAGGATTTTTATCCAAGAAAAATTCTAACTGGTGGAGGGTGTGTAAATGTCTGTTGTGGAAGTTGGAGAGGGGATGGAGGGACCACTGAAGAAGCAAGAAATAAAACAAAAAGACAAACTAGTTTAATCTGAACTAATAAATGATTTCCTAAAATCACAAAAGGTTATATAAAATAGAAGGGACCTAGAAATAGCTAAACTAACCCACCTTCCTTCCTATTACAGATGAGGAAACTGAGTCAGAGAGTGGAAGTGGCTTCTCTCAGGTTTAGCCCAGCTGTGATGAGCCCTGAGTAGAAGCCGGCTCTGCTGATTGGCTATTCAGGACTCATTTGTGAGTCCACCTCTTTTCAGCTTGTGCTTGTTGGCATGAGCAAAGAGTGATGGAAATCTCAGTCTTCCTTTCATACTATTCAGGAAAAGTGATTTGACTCAATTATCAGAACAGTTCTTTAAACCAGTGCTCTCCAAAGTGAGATGCTGGAAGAAAAAAAAGCCAAAAACAACTATTGATTTTTCTATTAAAGAGTGAGACGTCAAGCAATTATCTTCTGCCAGGGAATAATCTTGTGTGGGCAGGATTAAGGGAACACAGAAGATGCTGAGGCCCCCAGAGATGACCAAAAATGACAATTACTTCTCCCAGGTTTGGAGAGAAGCCTAGGGATGGCTGGAACTGTAAGGAGGAAGGATACAGTTTCTGCCAGGGAACAGGGACCAGGGACCAGGGACCAGGGACCAGGGACCAGCCAGGAGAGAGCAGGCAGGAAGGACACTGAACTCTTTTTCTGCTCTGGTCTCTGCCAGCACCTCCTATTGGACAAACCCAACCAGATGCCAACTGGCAAGAGAGTCTGAGGGGTGTAGGGCCCTTTGCGATTAGCCTCCTAGGGCACTGAGCTGGGCAGAGAAGCGGAGAATGTGTCTTCAGGGTCAAGCAGAGAACAACTAGCACAAAAGCCTTAAAGATGTTTAATGTCTGGGTTGACAGTGGTCCTTTCCATCCGTCCATCAGACATCATTCAGTACCCAAGGCACTTTGGTCTCAATGGAGTGGAGGCCAGTGGAACCCAAAGTTGATCAGTGTACTGTGACAGACTGCAACTTCTGTATGCCCGACTAAATGGATTTGTGGATTACAGTATCTAGTTTGAAATAAGAAAAATCTCACAAAATGGACAAATGCTTTAAGAAGTTTCCTAGTTTCTTGCAAAGAAACAGCAGAGTGAAGATACTGTTGCAGATACCAAGGAACAAGAGTGTGAGCACTGACATTGCTCTTCACTGGCTACATTAGCTCAATGATAAGCTAATGAAATTGAATTGAAAATTGGCCCAAAAGTTCATAATGGTCACAGCTATTTGGAATATGGATTTATGTCCATTATTACTAGTAATGAATCTCCTCCTGTGGGTGCATTATGCTTTGAAATTTTAATTAATGATAATAGTACCTGCCAATACTTCATAAATAGATAAATACATGTATTTTGGTTTATGCTTAAAAAATATTTACTGATGAGATGGTTGGAGACCACTGGTTTTAAATAATAAACAAAGGCTAGAATTGCAGGGGTCATTGATTTAGTCATTGTGCTTCTCTTTAGAGACAGTGAAGGTTACGTGGTTTTTCTGCCTAGAAGACATAATACAAAAACAAATAAATAAATAAAAGGGAGAGTGGGCTTGTGAATAATAATAACAAATGTTTATAAGTAAGCTTCTGTGTTAAGCACTACTCTAACCACACAAAATCCATGTAAAATGCATCAACTCAATTACTCCTCACAGCAATTCCATGATGTTGGTACTGTCATCATTCCCATTTTACAGATAAGGGGACTGAGGCAGGTCAAGGTTTTAGTACAGTGTTTGGTACAGCCACGAAGAGGTAGGGTGAGGTTTGAACCTGGGAAGTTGACTTCAGATTCTTTGCTCTTGATCTCTAGGCCTTGCTGCCTCTTTGAAGGAAGTAGGGGCTCCATGGAGTAATTTTGAAATGAAGGAAAAAAATTGCAAAGCGAAATCAAAACAGTTGAATACAAGTTTTAAAAGTACAGAGACAGGAGAGTCACTCAAATGCGCTTTTGTGGGTTAAGAGTGACTATTTCCTTGTGCTCTTTGGCATCTGCCAAATATGATTTTCAGGATGTGGTGGCTGGCTACCTGCCTCTGGCAGCCACTAGATTCCACTCTCCTCTGGGTTTTCCCTCTTGCCCTTTGAAGCTTTCCTCTAGACTTGCCTTGCCCTGTTCTCTTTCTAGGAGCTCGTATTTTTTAGGGTTCTCCAGAGGAATAGATAAGAAAGCCTTCCTCAGCGATCAATGCAAAGAAATAGAGGAAAACAACAGAATGGGAAAGACTAGAGATCTCTTCAAGAAAATTAGAGATACCAAGGGAACATTTCAGGCAAGGATGGGCTCGATAAAGGACAGAAATGGTATGGACCTAACAGAAGCAGAAGATATTAAGAAGAGGTGGCAAGAATACACAGAAGAACTGTACAAAAAAGATCTTCATGACCCAGATAATCACGATGGTGTCATCACTCACCTAGAGCCAGACATCCTGGAATGTGAAGTCAAGTGGGCCTTAGAAAGCATCACTATGAACAAAGCTAGTGGAGGTGATGGAATTCCAGTGGAGCTGTTTCAAATCCTGAAAGATGATGCTGTGAAAGTGCTGCAGTCAATATGCCAACAAGTTTGGAAAACTCAGCAGTGGCCACAGGACTGGAAAAGGTCAGTTTTCATTCCAATCCTAAAGAAAGGCAATGCCAAAGAATGCTCAAACGACCGCACAGTTGCACTCATCTCCCATGCTAGTAAAGTAATGCTCAAAATTCTCCAAGCCAGGCTTCAGCAATACGTGAACCATGAACTTCCTGATGTTCAAGCTGGTTTTAGAAAAGGCAGAGGAACCAGAGATCAAATTGCCAACATCCGCTGGATCATGGAAAAAGCAAGAGAGTTCCAGAAAAACATCTATTTCTGCTTTCTTAACTATGCCAAAGTCTTTGACTGTGTGGATCACAATAAACTGAGGAAAATTCTTCAAGAGATGGGAGTACCAGACCACCTGACCTGCCTCTTGAGAAATCTGTATGCAGGTCAGGAAGCACCAGTTAGAACTGGACATGGAACAACAGACTGGTTCCAAATAGGAAAAGGAGTACATCAAGGCTGTATATTATCACCCTGCTTATTTAACTTCTATGCAGAGTACATCATGGGAAATGCTGGGCTGGAAGAAACACAAGCTGGAATCAAGATTGCCGGGAGAAACATCAATAACCTCAGATATGCAGATGACACCACCCTTATGGCAGAAAGTGAAGAGGAACTAAAAAGCCTCTTGATGAAAGTGAGAGTAGAGTGAAAAAGCTGGCTTAAAGCTCAACATTCAGAAAACAAAGATCATGGCATCTGGTCCCATCACTTCATGGGAAATAGATGGGAGACAGTGGAAATAGTGTCAGACTTTACTTTTCTGGGCTCCAAAATCACTGCAGATGGTGACTGCAGCCATGAAATTAAAAGACGCTTACTCCTTGCAAGAAAAGTTATGACCAACCTAGATAGCATATTCAAAAGCAGAGACATTACTTTGCCAACAAAGGTCCATCTAGTCAAGGCTATGGTTTTTCCAGTGGTCCTGTATGGATGTGAGAGTTGGACTCTGAAGAAGGCTGAGCGCCGAAGAATTGATGTTTTTGAACTGTGGTGTTGGAGAAGACTCTTGAGAGTCCCTTGGACTGCAAGGAGATCCAACCAGTCCATTCTGAAGGAGATCAGCCCTGAGATTTCTTTGGAAGGAATGATGCTAAAGCTGAAGCTCCAGTACTTTGGCCACCTCATGCGAAGAGTTGACTCATTGGAAAAGACTCTGATGCTGGGAGGGATTGGGGGCAGGAGGAGAAGGGGACGACAGAGGATGAGATGGCTGGATGGCATCACTGACTCGATGGACGTGAATCTGAGTAAACTCTGGGAGTTGGTGATGGACAGGGAGGCCTGGCGTGCTGTGATTCATGGGGTCGCAAAGAGTTGGCCACGACTGAGCGACTGAACTGAACTGAGAGGAATAGGACCAATAGGAGGCATTGGTCTCTCTCTCTCCATCTCTCTCTAAAGATAGTAACCCCTTCCCCAGATATATTAATAGATATGTAAAATATTTTGTTCTTTAAAATCTATCTATACAGATTTACTTTTTCATTTAAAACTTATGTGACCATTGTTTTTTGGTTTTCTTCCAATCAGTCAATCCTAAAGGAAATCAGTCCTGAATAATCATTCAGTTCAGTTCAGTCGCTCAGTTGTGTCTGACTCTTTGCAACCCCATGGACTGCAGCACGCCAGACCTCCCTGTCCATTGCCAACTCCTGGAGTTTACTCAAACTCACGTCCATTGAGTCAGTGATGCCATCCAACCATCTCATCCTCTTTCATCCCCTTCTCCTCCTGCTTTTAATCTTTCCCAGCATCAGGGTCTTTTCAGATAAGTCAGTTCTTCACATCAGGTGGCCAAAGTATTGGAGTTTCAGCTTCAGCATTAGACCTTACAATGAATATTCATGATTTGCTTTAGGATGGACTGGTTGGATCTCCTTGTAGTCCAAGGGACTCTCAAGAGTCTTCTCCAACACCACAGTTCAAAAGCATCAATTCTTCGGCACTCAGCTTTCTTCAGAGTCCAACTCTCACCTCCATACATGACTGCTGGAAATACGATAGCTTTGACTAGACAGAGCTTTGTTGACAAAGTAAAGTCTCTGCTTTTTAATATGCTGTCTAGGTTGGTCATAGCTTTTCTTCCAAGGAGTAAGTGTCTTTTTAATTTCATGGCTGCAGTCACCATCTGCAGTGATTTTGGAGCCCAAGAAAATAAAGTCTGACACTGTTTCCACTGTTTCCCCATCTATTTGCCATGAACTGATGTGACCAGATACCATGATCTTAGTTTTCTGAATGTTGAGTTTTAAGCCAACTTTTTCACTGTCATTGGAAGGACTGATGCTGAAACTGAAGCTCATTGGAAAAGACCCTGATGCTGGGAAAGATTGAAGGCAGGAGGAGAAGGGAATGACAGAGGGTGAGATGGTTGGATGGCAGCACCGACTCAATGGACATGAGGAGCAAGCTCTGGCAGTGGATGATGGACAGGGAAGCCTGGTGTGCGGCAGTCCATGGGTCACCAAGAGTCGGACACGACTGAATGACTGAATTGAATATTTATTTAAAATTTTATTTATTTGGCTGCACCAGGCCTCAGTTGTGGTACACAGGCTCTTTAGTTGTGGTGTGCAGACTCTTAGTTGTAGCATCTAGTTCCCTGACCACCGATGGAACCTGGGCCTCTGTGCTGGGAACTCAGAGTCTCAGCCATTGGACAACCAGGGAAGTCCCTGAGCCTACAGTTCTGATGGGCTGCTCCAGTGCCCAGGACACTGCTGCTTCATAAACACAGCTTATTGGAGAGAATTTGAAATGCTGGGTCTCTGTGATGAGTCTTGGGCAGAAGCATGATTGGCGTCAGCCTCAATGAAGCCCATGTAGAGCGGAACGGAGGCTGCTTCACACCTGCCCCCAACAGGCGGAGCCATCCGGTCCAGCTTTCGCAGGTTCATGTATCAGGGTGGCCAGAGTGACTGGGTGCTGACTTAGACTGTGCCTTTCATGGCAGACAGATTCCCCACTCAGCGGGGGACGGGGGACATGGAGCAGAAGGACGAGTGGGAATTTATCTGAAGGGGCAGAGCTAGAGTGTCTGCTCGGTTCTCTGTCTTAGCTTCCTGTGTGGCTGTAACAAGTTACCACAAACTCAGTGGCTTAAGACAACACAAATTTATTAGAAGGCCAGAAGGCTGACACAGGTCTCTCTGGGCCAAGGTCAAGGTGTCAGCTGGGCGAGGTTCCCTTCTGTAGGCTCCAGGAAGTGAAGTCGCTCAGTTGTGTCTGACTCTTTGCGAGTCCATGGACTGTAGCCCACCAGGCTTCTCTGTCCATGGGATTTTCCCCGCAAGAGTACTGGAGTGGGTTGCCATTTCCTTCCCCAGGAGATCTTCCCGACCCAGGGATTGAACTCAGGTCTCCCGCACTGTAGGCTTTCCGACTGAGCCGCCAGGGAAGTCCGTAGGCTCCAGGGGTGGATGCTTAATCCTTGCCTTTTCCAGGTGATAGACTGATCTCGTTCCTTGGCTCTGCTGTTAAGCCGCTTCAGTCATGTCTGACTCTGTGCGATCCCATAGACGGCAGCCCACTAGGCTCCGCCATCCCCGGGATTCTCCAGGCAAGAACACTGGAGTGGGTTGCCATTTCCTTCTCCAGTGCATGAAAGAGAAAAGTGAAAGTGAAGTCGCTCAGTCATGTCCGACTCTTAGCGACCCCATGGACTGCAGCCTACCAGGCTCCTTCGTCCATAGGATTTTCCAGGCAAGAGTACTGGAGTGGGGTGCCATTGCCTTCTCCGGTTCCTTGGCTCTCGGGGACCATTATTCTGCCCACCATAGTAGCCTTATGCTTTCCATTTTAAAATAAACTATTAGTGTAAATATGATTTTTAATGGAAAGGTATGATAATTTCACTAATTTTATGAATGCTGAAGTTTTTCTTTGAGAGAATTTGAGATATATTTATGTTTAACTTACTAAATTTGTGTTATTAATTGACTTGGGAATGTTTTGCTTATTAGGATTGAAGCTTCTGTGAGCAGGTATTTGAAGTGCTTACTTAAAAAAAAAAAGCAAATGCATTAGAGTTATAACTGCAGTTTAAAAACATTTAAAAGAATTTTTATCATTTGTCAAAGGGACTTGTTTAGTCTGTTTAATGTGAGTTTCTCAAAGAATAATAAAAGGCCCTCTTATTTCATATGAAAATTTACTAGATTTATATTTACTTGAATTTAAACTTTAATGAACACTAGGTCTCCACATTTGTTACTTTTTCAACTACCATTAATTTGTAACCAAGATGCTAGAAATAGGTCTATGCACATAAACTCAGGCTGATACTTATTCTAGTCCAGGGTAAGTCTATGGTCTTAAGTGAGACTTTCAGAAGCATTTTGTGAATGTATGTGTGGATTTATTCATTCATTTGGCCCAGGCACTATGCTAGGTACAAGTAAGATTACAGTATAACAGAAAATATAGTGTTAGTCAGAGTCCTGTCAGACTCTTTGTGACCCCATGGACTGTGGCCCTCCAGGCTCCCCTGTCCATGGACTTCTCCAGGCAAAAATACTGGAGTGGATTGCCATTCCCTTCTCCAGGGGATATTCCTGACCCAGAGGTCAAATCCGTGTCTCCTGCATTGCAGGTGAATTCTTTACCATCTGAACCACCAGGAAAGCCAAAAAAGTGATACCAGAAGATGAGATTTACTCAGTTGGAGAAAGCTGCAGCTAGGAAATGGCCCTAGGGAGCAATGGATAATTATCAGACAGGGGGGCTGGGAAGAGCATTGTAGGAAGGTAGAATGGCCTGAAAGAAGACTGCATGGCATGTGTAGAGAATGGTGAGATTTTGTGATCCTGCTAGGAGTTTTAAAAAAGTTCTAATTATTCTCAGGTGACTTTTATGTCAATTTCTGATGGAGAGTCAGTGTCAGGATCAGGGCATGTTCCAGAGTAAATGTGTTGAGTAAATCAGTCACCCCCTAGATCGTCACCGGAGCAATCACACATAAGTAACTGGGAACACAGTGCAATTCCTAGCCTGATTCTCTTGTTGCTCAGGGAATCATAACTGCTAACATTTATTGAGCTCATATTATGTGCCCAGCTCCAGGCACCTTATAAGCATTAGCTCACTTAACCCTCAGCCATAAGAAATAGATTTATTATCAACAGGGTTGAGGAAATTGACACAGAGAAGGGTTAAGTGACGAAAGCCACACTGCATGTGAGTGCCAGGACCGTGATGTAAACCTTGCACAGGCTGTTCCCCCTTTCTGGAATGCTCGTGCCCCCATCTTCTGAAGCCAGCTCTTATCTTTAAACACCACTTTCTCAGATGGCCCATTTCCGCCCCACACCTTGTTATTCTGCACCTGAGTCTCTTGCTTTTTCCCCTTCATAGCACTTATTACAAATTAAATTTGTCCCCTACTTATTTTTTTGTCCCCTACTTGGACTGCAAGGAGATCAAACCAGTCAATCCTAAAGGAAATCAACCCTGAATATTCACTGGAAGGATTGATGCTGAAGCTGAAGCTCCAATAATTTGGCCACCTGATGTGAAGAACTGACTCACTGGAAAAGACCCTGATGCTGAGAAAGATTGAGGGCAGGAGGAGAAGGGGACGACAGAAGATGAGACGGTTGGATGGCATCACTGACTTCAATGGACATAGTTTGAGCAAGCTCAAGGAGATGGTGAGGGCCAGGGAAGCCTGGTGTGCTGTGGTCCATGGGGTTACATGGAGTTGGACATGACTGAGCGATTGAACAACAACTTGTTTTTTTCTTTCCCACTAGAATCTAAATTCCATTAAGATACAGACTCCATCTGTCTTGTTCACCATCTTATCCCCAGTGCCTTGCACAGAGTCTATCATGGAGTAGCTGCTCAATAGATGTCTGTTGATGAGTAAATTAATACTGACTTTAAAGTTCATTATTCCCTAAGCATTCTATTTTATGAACAGTAAGTAGGAATATCCCATTTAAGCATAATACTGTATTCAAGTTGGTACTCAGCAGCAAGCTTAGTTTTCTGTGTATTCCTAGAAAAACAACAATGTTAAGTTTCTGAGAGAAGGAATATAAGCCTCACTCAGCAAAAGGTACACAAACTCTGTTTGAAAAAAACCCAACTTGAATTGACATGCATCAAAAATGCACCAGTGTGTGTTGTTGGAAAAACATTTATTGCAATTCAGTGTCAAAAAATTTTTACAAAAATATGCCACCGTCTGGTACAAACAACTATAAAAAAAATCAGTTCGTCATGCAAGAAGAGAGTGCAAATAATTTATACAGAAGGACTCAGTTCACACAATATTAAATAAACATCTCTGCATGTAATTGGTCTAACCTTATACTTTTTGTTAAAATGTTCAATCCCCTATAGCATTTTCCATTAAAAAAAGTACTTGAAAGCTCCTAAGCTTAGGATATGGACTTTCACACACACCTCCTCTAGCCAGGATGATTGGCAGTATCGGCAGAATAAAGATGGTGCCAAGTGTTCTCAAGTGCAGAGCACAGCTTGGCGCCTTCTGTTTAACAGCCTTGTATATCATTAATTAAATAAACATTTCTATACTCAAAGACAGAAAAAGTCATGTTCAAACTCCGGAAGTAATGTTGCAGCAGATGGAGTTTCAAGCCGTTCAGTGTTTTGAAGCAGCCATCCATTTTTGGCCAAATGGAGCGGGGCCTGAATTTTGAGAGATCTCTCAGAAAACTTTGTTTGCTGAGTTCAAGGATACGTTGAAAAACGTCTGGCAGACAAAGTCATGACTATCCTGGTCCCTTGCTCCTTGCCGCCTCATGGACTAATCCCCCTTTGCTTGTGAGGTTTAGCAGAGTGACCTTCCATTGGTAGAAGCTCACTGGGTCTCACAGCAGGTACCAGAGGACCAGGAGATGGAGGGATGGGGTAAATGAACCTCTTAGTCTAAGAAGAGAGGAAACACCTGCTTGGTTACCATCAGAATCTCAGTTTCTAGAAAGCAATCCAGGTGCTCAGCGGTCATCTGTCTCAGGGGCTACCTTTACAATTAAAATCTGAGTACCTAGGGAAAAATGAATTTGTCAACGTAGGCTGGTAACTTTATGGCAAGCAGGTTGTACTCACTAGTATGCCGTACCCACAGCAGAGTCAGAGTTCTATAAAAACGTTAAGAGGCTCCTTAACTTCTCCAGGAAGAATCAGGGACGTCAAATGTTTTTTAAAAGTTAACAGCCAGACACCTAACACTGGACCACCAATGCGGAAGTCTTGAGAGGACTCAGCTCTCGTGTCACGTGTGTCCAGCCACAACAAAAGGTGCTGGGGTACGGGGCACAAAGTCAAGGCTCACAAAGTCCCAAGTTTATACTCAGGACCACTGCTGAGTACCAGCTGGGTTGAGGCATGTCTCCCAAATATTCTGGACCCACTACCTCACCTGGAAAGGCAGAAGGCATGCCAGACTCCATCATCACTAACCTTCCTCCCAGCACTAAAGTCTAGGAGAGGAGTTTCCTTCCTCTGGAAAACCACGAGACGACTCCTTAACAAAACAGAGAAGAAAGCGTCTACAGAAAACGTGGAGTTGAAAGGAATTACGATCTTGTTTGTTGAAGACATCAAGGGCCCAAGCTATATCAAAGAGCCCCATCTCTGCATTTGCCTAGAGGTTCAGGAGTTTCTGAGGTCTGTTTAAACACTAATAGGATTTTAGGCCAGCATCCAGTCAGAGGGATGGTTCACAGACTCTCAGAGTTGGAAACAGATTAAAACAAAAAAAAAAAACACAAAAAAACAACAGATGTCAACATGGAAAATGATGATAGAGTTTAGTTTAAAAAATTCACACATAAAATTACAGTTAAAAAAATTCACACATAAAATAGTGTTTGCATAGCAAGATGTAATTGCCCTACAGCCTGGCAGAAATATATAAACTCAGGTGCATATTTTATGATAAACATTGTATTGAACACTAAGCATGATATACTGTTGAAATGACTGAACTTCTTGCAAATCACACACTTGTTTAGACAAATCAGATTCCAAGCCCCTTCTCTTTTCCCACATAAAAACAGTGGAAACAAGGAGCCTCTGTTAATTGCAAGCTCCCGAACAGTTTTTGGAGAGAGAACTGTGGCAATAAGGTAACCACACTTGTCACCTTCCTTCATCATTGCCAAGTAAAGCCCGTTCTTGCGTTGACAGTTTTGCAGTGTAAATCCAGCCCACCTAAAATATCTCCTCTGATCTACTTCAACATAAAATGGATCATGGCTAAACAGAGGTCATCTCACAGCTGACCCTTTTCATCTCAAAACTGGAGATGTTTTCACATTGTAGTTTCTGCTGCCATCCTCCCACGTGACTGGTCCATCTGCTAAAAGTAACAGTGTTGAGTCATAACGTGATCTACTTTAAAATGTCTGCATCTTGCTATAAATTGAGTCCCACGTAAGCTTCACATATTCCCCTTTCCTCAAACGCTGTGCCTTCTTCTCAAGAAACTCTAGGGTTGTTGTTCAGAAATGTTTGCATAGAAACAAATCATTACACTCGCATGGATCAGCTTCTACTGTCCTGGACAAAAACTCTTTCCTTCTCTGGAAGTCCAGATTACTCTCATATTCGACATCAGTTTTGAATCCTCTTTTCCAGAGTTGCGGTGGGGATAGGTAGGTACAGCAAAGACAGTAGAGCATTCTATCTTTTCCAGCACTTTCCGCTGTCATGTCCCTTCTGGCTTTTTAGGCCAGCAGTTCTGAGACAGAGATTCTTTGTTTTTTGTTTTTTAGGTCAGGTTGTCCTGGGAGGGTTTGCCAAAAGAAATTCTATAGACAATCAGTGCCCAGGGAACAAGCATTTTCTTTTAAACTTTTGGGTTTTACGTATATGAGAGGCTCTGGCCACACTTCAGAGGTACTCCGTGTCACCAGCAGAGATGCTGATACTGCTGTGCTCTTTGTCCCCCCGCGCCCCCCCCATCCTTGCACAAACCACAGCATCAAAGACACCCCACTTCTGTTCCTTCCCCTCTCCCTCGCCACCTGCCATTTCCTTCCTTATTCTCCTCTTCCAAAGAAAGGGAATCACAAGTATTGGTTTCTTTTTCCTTAAAAATTTTCCTTGACTCTGTCCACACCACCTCCAGTGATGTCAAAGATCTGGGGAGAGTTTGGAGTCATGATCTGGGTAAACATTTCAGAAAACTGTAAGTCTGTCCCTTGTGGTAGGGTCGTTTTGCGTAGGTGTTCTTGCTGCCTGGGGCCTGCGGTGTGGTCTTGAGCACCTTAGACAGTCCGAGTGACACTGGTTCCCCAGTTTCGTGCCGACAGTCAAAGCAGGCGACATTTCTGGAACTGTGACCCTGAAGGTGCTGAGGAGTCTCGGTTTACTCCATCAGCACGAAGGCGCTGAGAACAAGTTGGGGGGAAGATGTGAAAGGCCACGAACGCCCCAAATTGCCAGAGTCAAAGGTTCCAGAGCCCTCACCGCAACAACAATCTCAGCTCTACTCACATCTTTAAGGAGGCTGAGACCTTGGAGAGAACCTGCCTGAATTAGGGCAGGATGAGCCTTTGATTCCATAGTCTGGACCTGCATTCTTCATGCGACCTTGACTGGGGTGGGCGGGATCCTGTGAGGTGTCACAGTGGTTTGTGACCCTCCAAAGCTCGACCTTAACCAACATGATCTTATTCTTTAATATCTACTTTCCCTCAAAATTGAAATACAGTTTACCTTTTTCTTCTTAGGGGGGATGATGATGAAAAAAAGATATTGAGGAACCCATAGGCACACATCTTGTACAGTGAGGAACCTCAACTAGTGGTCAAGCTCTTTTCCAGATACTGGTACTTGGGTTGTGCTTTGAGAGAAGGGCACGAAGGGGCCCCTCGTCACTAGCTGGTCCCTTGGCTTGTTTCTGTACGTTCTTAACCATCTATCCCCATTTCAGGTCACCCCCAAATAAATCCCTAAAAATGCACTGTTGCTCAACATAGATGTGGACCGAGTTCCTATTTCTGCTTCACTCATTGGGCAAGATCATGGAGGGTGCCCACTTTACATACAAAAAAAAAAAAAAGCAAATACAATTGCAAAAATATATACACTGTTGTAGAAAAGCAAAGTTCTATAAAAGGTAAAAAACAAAAACATTCCCCACTTCCCCCCAGGAATATTGACTGCTTAAGTCCTGAGATTTCCTTCTCCCACATATAACTACCTGTTGGTATTTGTCTAGCAGGTTCCCCTGGGGTTGAACTCAAAGTACCCCCAATCCACTCCCTGTCTGGCTAGAACACCAGGCTTTATCAGCCTCGTAAGAAGCCCTAGCTCAGGTTGACTAAATTTCGGTGCTGGATGTAAAGAAAACTCATCACCCATCAAGAAGAACAGCAGCTGATATGTAAAACCTGTTCTACAAGTCTTTATCAGGCCTCTGGCTCCAAACAGTCCCCAGAGACAGGCTTATCCATCAAGATACCCTAGGAAGCCCAGACAAGCCAAGAGGTTAAACAGGAATAAGAAAATCTTCACGGCTATTGGGTGACTCATTCCATCTTTCCTGCAGCAGGATTTCCTCTGGGACTGCTTTTAATTGGCCTTACGTTGCACGAAATAAGCTACAGCGTGAAAGGGAAAAAGGCATACGTGCTTTGGGGTTTGTTCTCAAAGAGAAGAAACCTCAAAGAGTGTCCCATTCATCTAAAAGGGAAGCCTGAAGCATGAGGAAGGATGCCTCCAATCTCTCTTCCCGTTTCACTTTTGATGAAGACATAAAACAGACAGAGACCATCTACTGGGCCGTGCGGTTTGTCAGAGCGAGCGCTGCAGCTTTCCGAGGTAGACTATTGTGCGGTGTCTTCGGAAGATAAGGCCCTATCTATACCCATGTGGGTTTAAGATGAGTGGTGCTCCCATTGCCTTTGCCAAACAAACCCCGAATCAAAACCCAAAGCCCAGGGGTTTCTCACATGTAGTTTTTCTTCTTCTTTTTTTTTTTCCCAACACATTTTCACATTGTAAACAAAGAGCGCTCTATTTTGTATTTGAGTTTTGCCCTCTCTTCCACAACTCTACGGAACTATCCAGGAGTTGCAATGAACTTCAAGAGGATTCCATTTTCACCGATGAAATAGAATTCCTGCCTTATAGTCTTGCTGGCAAATTGTTAGGAAAAAAAGTTTATTTACAGGATTTCTGTTTTCCATACCAATTCTAATGAGAAGTCCATATGCTTAAACTTCCAGCCAGCAGCTGTATCTCTCCTCTCCAGTGTCCCTTGTCTCAGAAGTTTGGAGCCAATGTTTAACATGTACACTATTTACAAATGAAGTGTCCAAACTCTGGATTCCCAACCATCCTTTCATTAGGGGAACCCTTCTGAAGTGCTGTCATGTGCTCGGATTCAGAACTTGAACAAGTTGATAAAGTCCTGGGGTGAAAGTGAAATGGAACAGCTCTCTGGGTTATTGGCTGTGCACGGGTGATCGGTGCCCTGGAAAGGAACATCAAGGTTAGGTGGGCATTCTCCACAGCATCCCATTGGCTTGTGGTACCCTACAGAATTGCTGCTGCCACTGTTCAGTCACTCAGTTGTGTCTGACTCTTTCGCGACCCCGTGGACTATAGCCTATCAGGCTCCTTTGTCCATGGGATTCTCCAGGCAAGAATACAGGAGCGGGTTGCCATTTCCTTCTCCAGGGGATCTTCCTGACCCAGGGATTGAACTCATGTCTCATGCATTGGCAGGTGGATTCTCTACCACTGAGCCGCCAGGGAAGTCCTATCCTAAGGCATTGCCCAACCTTAAAACAACATTCCTCTCTCAAGAACACCCTGTGTTATGCAAAAACTACAGAATGGGGGGTGGGGTGGGGTGTGTGTGTGTGTGTGTGTGAGAATTTGGGGGCACTGCAGGGAAAGTTGACACAATGGGGTAAAGGAAATGAAAGTCCTTGAAAGTTTCTCTCCCCAGGGCCTGCATCAGTCTTCCCTTCACCTTCACCTGGGAGCTACAATAGTGAAAGAGCAGGAAAGCATTTGGCAACTCCGTGCTGGCGTCACGGGCTCTTACGGGCTGGGCTTGGGGGTGTGGGGCCACCACCTCTGAGACACATACCTTCCAGGAAAGAATGTGGCAGTGTCTGCAGAGCTGAAGGGTGTCTCCGTACTGCTCTTTCCGTGGGTAGCATCGCACAAGTTTAAAATACATCTTCTTCCAATCCAGCTGTCCTTTGTCGGACAAGATTAATCGCTTGCGGATCTAAGTATCAAACACATAAAATTTGTTCTGAAAAGTTCTGCTCCTGCCCCCTTCCCCCACCTTTTTCATCTATACCCTGATGATAGCCAGGGAAAGAGTAGCAGAGAGATAAAGATGTCACTTCTGATCTCTACCCAGTGAAAGAAACAATAGCTTTTAACCAGTCTTAAAAGAAACAGGTGGCTGGTGACACCTTCTGGTGTTGAAAGTTTAGGTGATCTCCATAAACAACTTCAATCTTTTCTCTGCTACAGACTTGAGTGATTATTTCCAGGGAGATGTGGTGACTGTTTGGCACAGTGGCTCTATTTTACATCTAAATATTACTGGCTTCGTGAACAGACCCTGTTGAACTCACACTTCTATATAAAGAAGTTGGGGGAAAAAATCTGAGCCAGTGTGCGGAGGGGAAAAAGGCCTTGAGCTGGTATCCGAAGACCCAAATTCAAATCCAAGGCCATTTCCCTCACCTGGAGAGCACGCCACTAATTTGGATATGTCATTTAGCCACTTGTGGCTTCAGTCCCTCCGTCTGTTTAAAGCGGGCATAATATGCTCAGTCGCTCAGTCATGTCCAACTCGCTGCAACCCCATGGACCTGCAGCCTGCCAGGCTCCTCTGTCTGTGGGATTTCCCAGGTGAGAATACTGGAGTGGGGTTGCCATTTCCAATTCCAGGGCTACCTTTCCCTGCGTTATCAGCATAAAATGAAATAACATCAGGAAAATCCTTTAGCTGTAAAATGTCATAAAAATGTAAATTACTTTGTTATAGAAAAGAAGGGCGATTGCCAATTTATGAATTGTTTTCAGAGCAAGCTGTAAAATAGGAATGGGTTAAAAATGTTTTTTTTTTCCTTCTTGAATCATATAAAAGAAATCTCACAAGTATTATTTAGAAACTCCTCGGACTGCTTTCTAGTCAAACTAGGGAGCCCCTCAGGGTGGGTTTGAAAAAGATGGCAAGGAAGCTTGGCAGGGTGGTGGGCAGAGTGGGAGAGAAGGAAGGAACGGCCGCTGGGCCACACTGACCTGCCGCTCGGAGAAGTGGTACTGGCAGAGCTTCTTCCATAAGAGCCGGTCCTCGCTGAGCACGTGCAGGTCAGGGGCCACCTGGCCCAGGCTGACCAGGTCTCGCCCGTCGCTCAGCCTTTGCATGATATTCAGTTGTAAGCACAAAGGCAGGTCTGTGAAGGTGAGGCCCCTGAGGGCAGGCTGCGGGGAGAAGGACGGTGTTAAGTTGTCGAGCAGGCACCAGGCAACGCCCTCCAAGGATGCAGCTGTCCCCTTGCCCTCCAGCCTCAAGCTGGTTTATTGATCAGAGCAGCCATTCTCCCTGCCCTGAGTACAACACAGGACCCATGGCCGAGACGCACGGAGAACCGCCTGGAGCAGCTCCGGCCAATGGTGCCAGAGAAATTTTCCTAAGTTGCACAAAACTTTATGCTTAAAAAAATTAAAGGAAATGTAGTTGACATACATATCCTGTTAGTTTCAGGTGTACTACAGAGTGATTTGATATTTGCATATGTTATGAAATGATCATCCAGTAAGTCTAGTAACCGTGTGTCCCCATATAAAGCTATTGCAATATGATTGACCATATTCCTTATATGGTATATTACAGCCCCAGTGGCTCATTTGTTTTATAACTGGAGGCTTGTACCTCTTAATTTCCTTCACTGATTTACACTTTTACTGTGAAGTGCTAAGTTGCTTCAGTTGTATCTACCTCTTTGCAACTCTAAGGACTGTAGCTCACCAGGCTCTTCTGTCCATGAGATTCTCAAGGCAAGAATACTGGAGTGGGTTGCCATACCCTTCTCCAGGGATGGAACCTGAATCTCTAGTATCTCCTGCATTGGCAGCCGGGTTCATTACCACTAGCACTGCCTGGAAAGATTCTCCTAATAGCAAGAGTTGGATTCCTGTGCTTTTCTCAATTACAATTGTCCTGAAGGACTCACTGCCCCGGTAGGGCACCCCTCAGCCTCAGATCTCACGGCCTGCCTCCTTGTGACCACCGATCCCCCAAAACAGGCTTTCTCACTGGCCCCCAAACACTGCACACAAGGCTGTCGCTCTGTCCAGGCCTCTGCTCGTCTACAAGTGACTCTTCTCAGATCAAGTTTAAACCCATGCATGCCAAGTCGCTTCAGTCATGTCCAATTCTTTGCGACCCTATAGACTGTAGCCCACTGTCCAGAGGAGCCCACGTAGGCTCCTCTGTCCACGGGGATTCTCCAGGCAAGAATACTGGAGCAGGTTGCCATGCCCTCCTCCTTCAGGGGATCTTCCCGACCCAGGGATCAAACCTGTGTCTCTGAAGTCCACCTTCATTGGCAGTTTTGTTTTTTTTTTTAAACCAGTAGTCCGCCTGGGAAGCCCCTGTTCAAACTCACCTCCTCTGAAAACTGCTTTTGTGTCTCCCTCAAGTCTTAGGCACTGCATCTTCCTAGAATTCCTATGATCTCTTTCAGATACCATTGTCTTTTTTGGCTGCACCAAAGGGCATGTAGGATCTTAGTTTCCTGACCAGGGATGGAACCCAAGTCCCCTACACGGGGTATGTGGAGTCTTAACCACTGGAACACCAAGGAAATCCCTTCTTTCAGAACCCATCTCTAAAAGAAAGCTTAATGGAACATTCCTGCTAGGATATAAGCTCCACAGAGGTAGAAATTTTTGTGTTCTTTCATTGCTATGTCTAGAAGAGTCTAGAAGTGTGCTAGCTTATAGTAGGCACTCAATAAATATTTGTGGAATGATGAAAATAAAATAAATAGGTAAAAACAACCACAACAGAAAGACTCTGTACGTGTGTGTGTGTGTGTGTGTGTGTGTATACATGTATGCAACTTTGGGAAGGGCTGGTCAAGAATCTTTCAGTCTAAAGATCCATCTGTTCAGGAATCTCTATTGAACCTTAGGTTCCATGGAACATTTTGAAAACTACTGATCTGTGGAGAACATATTGGCAATTAATTGTGAGCTTCTCCAGACGCTTTTTCTATTATATCCTTGCATTTATATTTAAGCCCTTTATTGTTTAAATTTGGATGAGCTTATGTTAGCCTATCCAGACCTAGATCCTTGAAGCCAAGGTCTAAGCTTGTAACGCTTGCAGATCTAGCATAAAAACCCTCTTCTGGCACTGGAGTTGCTGCAAGGGCAAGAGACCCAGAAACGTAAGCAAATCATTGGAGAACAAAGGTTAAATGCCACCAAGCAGACAAGCACCAAGTGCTATAGGAACTATCTGTCCAGAAGGTACTCAGTAGTACTGGTTGCTATTTCTTGAACAGCAACTAGCTTCTGCCATCTGGATAAGAAGTCAGCACAAATCGCTCGAGACCAAGACTGTGGTTCTTTGTCCTTCCCATGCTAGTCCTGCGTGAGCTCTTGAACTTGAAATAGTGACATTTTTAGCTCAGTGTTCTATCACCTCTGGAGGTCACAAGAGGGAAAAACACACACACACACACACACAAACAGGATGAAGAAACTTTCCTTAGCTCAGGGAAAAATATCCTGGGAATGGATATTGAGTTCCCTCCTTAAAATTTTAGCTAACTAAACTCTGTATGAGGCATGTCAAGGCTGGAACACATAGGATTCCAGGGGAACACACAGTGGCAGCAATCTCCCCCTACTCCCTAGCTGCCGTCTTTGCAAAGCAGGACAGGCGTGTAGAGGGAAGGTGGGCAGTCACAGGGTGCCTCGGGACATTGGATGATGGAGAAGAACAGGAGGTGGCGTGGGAGGACCATGGGTTGGAGAAGCAGCAGATCGAGATCCCATGGGAAATCTGGGTCTCAATTTCTGTGTCTGGTAAAGGAACTGCCTGCAATGCAGGAGACACAGGTTCAGTCCCTGGGTGGGGAAGATCCCCTGGAGAAGAGAATAGCAACCCACTCCATGGCCTGGAGAATTCCATGGACAGAGGAGCCTGGCAGGCTGTAGTCCATGGAGTTGCAAAGGGTCAGACACGACTGAGCGACTAACACTTCCTTTCATACTTCCTTCGTGTCCAAGATGAGCAGGCTTAGAAGTCTCTGAGGACCCCCTCCAGCTCCAACCATCTCATACTTGGAGTAGCATCAGCCTCCTAACCTGTCAGAAGTGTCTCTGACTTGACAATTTATACTGTTCAGGCTGATGGGCTGAACTTTCAATTGTTTGCAGAATTCAGGACTTTGCTGGACTGTAGAAGGTCCTAGACCCATTTGTCATTTATCATCTGCGGCTGATCATATGAGCCAATAAAACTGCCATGAGATTTTCTTTTTGTTTCCAGCACTTCAAAGCATCTACTTTTTTGGTTAAAACTCCCAGGCCAATTATTACATGAACTCCTATTAAAGTCCACTTGGCAAATTCACTCTCAAATTTTCAAACCTGAACTTTTCCAAAATCCTTGCCCAGACCCCATGCTGAGCCTTTACTCCTGATAAATGATTAACTGCTTGCGTACCTTCTTCTATTTGAATATAAACATATTAAAGAAAAAGAAGTCACTCTTGCTCCCCCTATCAAGTGTTTGGCTAAAAATCCTTTTATATTCACCCTGCCCCTCTATGCTTCCAAACTCTGCCTTGCTCACAGCACACTGTGATTCTGTGTGATTCCCCCCCAGCCCCAAGCCAGTTCTCTTCATTTTTCTCCCTTTTATTATTTATTATATTAATTATTTTGCCAATAAAAATTGGCTCCATAGAATGAGATAGGAAATTCTGAAAGAAAACAAGATCATGTGCTGGGGAGATACTGATAGAACTTTGGCAAACAGAAAACAATGACTGTAAATGTCACCTTAACATTTTCATGTAATAAATAACATTCTTCTCTTTGGTCCAAACTGTTAAAAAGTTTTAAAATACAGTCCACACTGAAGTAATTAAGTCCCTTGGGCTTCCCTGGTGGCTCAGATGGTAAAGAATCTGCCTGCAACGCAGGAGACCCGGGTTTGATCCCTGGGTCAGGAAGAGCCTCTGGAGAAGGGAATGGCAACCCACTCCATTATTCTTGCCTGGGAACTTCATGAACAGAGGAGGCTGGTGGGTTACAGTCCTTGGGGCCACAGAGTCGGACACAACCGAGAGACTTTTTTTTCTGCCCATCCCCACTTTCTCTCTCTCTGTCCATTTTTCTTTCCTCTGGAGACGTGGGCATTTCTGTGAAAAGCACTTCAGAGCTCCATGGGTTCCCAGCACTGCTATCAAAATAATGTAGCTCAGAGCCGTGGAGGGTTAGGAAGGAGGGCCTGAGGGAGCAGAGACTGATGGGTATCTTAAGCCTCTGCAGACAGGCCTGGGTTCAGCCCACATCTTACTGGTGGGGAGGCCCCGGCCAGATTATTCTTAACCACTCAGTCTGATTTTTCTCATGGGACAATGCCTGGAAGTACTGAGCACAGTGGCCAGTTAATATTAATTTTATAATGACCCCTCCTTACAATTAGTCACTAGATGAGTTAATTAATACATTAGAGGACTTTGAAGAGTGCCACAGAGTGAGCCCCTCAAAACAATAATAATAGCTGATGCATTTACAATACTACATGTCAGGCTCTGCTCTATTAACTTATTAAATCTCATACCAGGGCTATGAGATAGGCATGACCGCTCCTATTTCCCAAATGAGAAAAGTGAGGCACAGAGATGTTGAATACCCAGCCCCAGATCTTGCAGTTGGTAAATCTTCATCCTCATCTGTAATACAGGGCAGTATTTTGCAACTGTATTCTTCTGAACACTGAGCAAGTTCTTTAGGTAGGTGTAGGGAGTTGCCTTCAGTCATTCATTCATTCAACTAATGTCTACTGACTGCCATCTGCTTTGGTCCAGGGACAGGAAACAGAGCAGGGAGCTAGACGGTACTCTCCTTTCTTTGTGGATTTTATAAGCCAGTGGATGAATATACGTATCAGATAATTTCAGTTCATCATAGCGGCTCTGAGGACAGTAAGATGACAGAGGCTTCAACAGACTAGATGGTCAGAAGCAGCAGGTATCTTCAAAGCCCCAAGGTAGGACCAAGCTGAGAATAGCTTGGCCTGGCTGGGGTGCCATGAGCAGAGGGGAGACTGAGATGAATTTCAGGGTCTGATCCATCCTGTGTGAGATTTCATTGGATTTAAAAGGTTTGCAAAAAGCTGAATCACTGAATACATAGTTGGAAGAAAGCTGGATTGAAAAAATTTTGGAAACCACTGATGCTAAAAAGCTTTGCCATTTTAGGAATAAGAAGCTCAGGGTTCTGACCTCAGCTCTGGCCTGACTGCTGTGTTACTTGGGAAAGTCACTGGGCTTCTCTGATCCCTCCTCGGCCCTCACTCCATGCAGGGTAATAGCAACTACAGTGGGTCCCAAGAGAGTCTGTAGATCAACTAAGGAGGGCTTTGGGGACAGTAGACGCATGAAAAAGGGCAGATGTGGCCAAGGGAGGAGGTGGCTCCTGTGAGGGAAACCGAGAGAACAGAGGCAAGTTCCGGGCAAGTGGGACCATCTAAATGGGTGTTCCAAGTTATTGGAGGGAAGATGCCCTTGAGACTAATGGGATTTGCTCATTTATATCATTGATTAGGTATCACTGGTATCTATGTAGTGTGTGTGTGTGTGTTCATTGATTAGGTATCACTGATATCTATGGTGTGTGTGTGTGTGTGTGTGTGTGTGTGTGTGTGTGTGTGTGTAGTATAGCCTACGTAATTCTAAGGAAGTCATAGAACTCTGAGGTTTCTAATTATTCCCTCTGTTTCTGAGTTAAAAAAAAAAACCCAAGACACAGAGAGGTTATTAACTGTAAAGTCAAGGACACTGCATTTTGCAAGCTTCATATAGTGAAACACTTAAAAGAGGTCAAAGAAGTTTTTTTTTTTCATGTTTCATTCTCAAGAGACGAGGCAGACCCTAACTTTATCAGCCTGGGTCCCGGAACCACTTAAAACAGCCGTGGTGAGTGATTAGATAAGTCAGCCAAGTGCTACGTGAGCAGCCTAAGTGTGTCTGTCCATTAGGGAGCCTTGAGAGATTACACCAACATCTTTCTCACATTTTTCGTGTGTCTTGATCCTTCTGCTCACTCTCAAGAGGACAAGAGCAAGGGGGCCAGCTTATGTTTTAAAAGACAGAAGAAACTACTGGTAGTAGTTTAGCTGGAAACGTGGTGGGCGGTTTGATTTATTTGTTTGCCTTGAGTGAGACTTGCCCATCTCTTTCCCCACCTGTATGCTTACAGTCTTTACTCAAAGGCTTCCTTTCCTTCCAGTTAATAACTGGAACTAGAGTTTTAAAAGGCTGGTACCACCAGCTCTCCAAGCCACCGCCATCATAGCTCCTTTGTATTCCAGGCAGCATCTTAAAGCTATAAACGAACTTGTACTTGAAGAGGAAACGGGCAGAAATCTCCAGATCCCACTGAAGATTTCAGTGGTATAGCCAACATCTGATCCAAAGGTCAAGTGTCCAGTTTTTCCCACCTTTCCATTGGTTGTCATCCTCTGTGTGCTTTGATCCTGCTCTGCCAAGTTCTTCCCACCCTCCCTTTATCAGAAAGTCCCCAGCCCACCCTCGGCACCCAAGACACAGGACGCGAGCAGAGCCGTCTAGCCTCTTCCATCACTAGAGCGGGTTTAAAGTCCTGGTGAGGCTGCCCAGCATCTCGGCAGAGGAACTGACCGCAGGGGGGTTGTTCCTGTTGGGAAGAAGCCGGGGGGTCCCTGCTCACCCTGGTGATTTGGATGTTATTGGTCCCTGCTTACCCTGGTGATTTGGATGTTGTTCAGCTGCTGCTGCCAGTGCAGGATCGTCTCCATCCGATACACCCACATGTTGATGTTCCCCACCAGCACAGACTTGCCGACTCTTTGGACCAGGGTACATAAGGACGTGTACAGGGTCTGCAGGAGCTCCCTGATTAGCCTAATGTTTTGCTGGTCTTCAAGGACTTGAGGTGGGGGGAGAAAAACAGTAGGAAGAGTCTGTGAGACTAGAACACTCCATACTTTTACAAGTGGTCCTTTCTTCTGCTCCCTTGTGCTTGTGTTACCCGGGTACACCCACGGGGGATATGGTCTTTTCTCACTGGTGTTTATCCTACACTTGGCTAAGCGTCTGCACCCGAGGGTATGGGGTAGAGTTTCCATTATCTAGGTCCCTCTTTGTTCTCTCCGTTTTCTAAGACTGTTTCTCTTTTCACTGGTCCCGCCAGCACCATGGGCTCACCTGATCTGAAAGCAGTGTCTCTTGCCCAGCAGTGATGTGTCTTTCTGATGATCAGTGGTAGAAGCATGGGTCTAGGGGTCAGGAACGTGGATTCCCATCCAGTCTGGCTGCCTCTTTGTGTGACTGTGGATAAACCACTCCTTCTCTCATGTATACAATGAGTCAGTTGAGCCAGAGACGTCAGGTTTTTTCTAGCTCAGAGAGTCAGTGAATCTATCCTGCCTTGCACCCTGCTCACTTTTCTAGGAATGTGGAATCTAGAGGTTTGGTAGCCAAGGCTGGGACATGTGCCTCCACTGAGAAGCCTGAGAGGCAGACAGCAGGACAAATGGATGATTCCAATACAAGGACAGGATGGTGATCATCTCACCCTTTGTCATGCGCACGAATGGCCCTCCTTTCTCAACTGGAATCTGGCACCCATGAAATGCATCCGGAGTCATTCATTTCCATCCACTCACTATTCCCTTAAATCCAGTGACATGTCCACTGCATTGGAAAAATCCATCTGTCTGGCCCCAGGCCTATAAAAAGGGGTGAGAGAGTGGGAAAGAGCTCACCTTTCAGTACCACTTTTTCCAAAATGTTCATGAAGTTCTTCTGGGCAATGCCACTCAGGGATGTGAGCTGTGACTTCGCTATCAGTTCCAACAGCTGTGGATAAAAATAGAAGTTGCCAGGCTTAGACTACAGAGATATTTTTCTCCTCTAATCTTCACTTTTGAGTCATGTGACACATAGATACGGATTGACGGGGAGAGATACATGGCAGACAGGGCCACAATGCAATAAAAAGCAGATGCTCTGAGTGAAAGACAAATGGGGGTAATCCAAAACCTCGGCATCAGGCTGAATATTTAATTGCTTTTTTTCTTTTAAATAGAAAGAGCTTGGCTTCAGTCAGGGCTAATTCATTCTACTTGTCCTACTTCAACAAGTGAAGCTGAGGTTTTCCAAGGGGGAACAAACCCTCCCATGACCTGTGATGTTGGAGTTCTATATAATCACTCCCAGAGGGAGTTCTTCTACCCTGACTTGAACTTCTCCCCATTGGCTGGGACTGCTCTCAAGGCACCAAAAGCTCAAGTTCAGCAGTGATGTGCACTTTTCAAGGAAGGGGCAATTCTTATCCAGATATTTCCTGCTTACGCAGTTGTTCAATAAACACGTCCATTAATTAGAATCTTTCATCGTGCTTAACTCTTTGTAGAAAGATGCCAATGCATGACTGAATCCCTTTGCCGTCCACCTGAAACTATCACAATATTGTTAATTGGCTATGTGTGTGTATGTATGCTAAGCTGCTTCAGTTGTGTCTGACTCTTGGTTGACTCTACGGACTGAAGCCCACCAGGCTCCTCTGTCAATGGGATGCTCCAGGCAGGAATACTGGAGTGGGTTGTCATGCCCTTTTCCAGGGGATCTTCCTGACCTAGGGATTAAACACACATCTCCTGAGGCTCTTGCATTGCAAGCGGATTCTTTACCACTGAGCTACTGGGGAAGCTCCCAATTGGCTATAGTCCAATATAAAATAAAAAAACAATATATGATATAATAAAATTCTAATAAAAACTTGTAGAGTGAAAAAAAAGAGAGAAGCTAATAATAGGAAAAGAGACCTTTAGGTATGTATAGTGTATACATCTCTTTCTACCTAGAGGTTAGGATCCTTGTAGTTCTTAAAAGTATGTGCAAGTCTTGCTTTGACTACTTATTAACTCTGTGACTCTGGGCAATTTCCTGAATTTCTTGGTGCCCCCAAGTTTCTTTATCTGTACTTGTAATACTAGAGTCTTCAGGATTGGTGAGAGTGGTAAATGAGGAAACACACATAAAGCCATTAGCACAGCACATGGCATAAATTAGGTAGAAAATAGAGGTTGGTTGGTTTATTGTGGGAGTATGGTCCATTCCCACCACCCATGTTATCACTAAACAAAAAGGAATAAAGATAATAATTTAAGTTGATGTACCCTTAGCATAATCATTCTTTCCCTCAAAAGCAAAATTCTTACAGATACGGCAAGATTTTTTTTTTAATCAAAAATTTTGTCATTGAAAAAATGAAAATTTAGACTGAAATGCGGTCTTAGTGATCATACAGTTCAACCCGGTTAACAAATGAGCAAAAGGAGGCTCATGAGACTAAACTTCACCAACTACACCACAAAGAGTGAAAGGGATCATCAGGATCTTCTTAACACACTTCATGCTTTCACAGTTATTGAACAAAAGAGGTTGACATAAAGGGAAAGTAATTGACTGTACCCGGAACCCCACCAGGCAAAGGAAAACTGACTAGTCTCACAGCCACTCAATTACATTTAGAGAACCAAGACTCCCCTTTATGTTAAAGCTTGAGTCTCTGCTCCTAGGAAACTCTCCAAAGAAGTTTCATCTCCTGGGCCAGGCCCCAGGCCAACTTCACTTCAGGTCAGTAATCACCAAGTATGACACTGTGCTGGGTGCTGGAATCCAGGCTCAGGGAACTAGCAAAGTGACATTTGAAAAATTGGGCTGTAGAGAAGAATTGAAACTTTTGGATCAAAGCCCCAGGCAATTCAAAGAACCTCTGCTTCCAAGGCATTTGTTTAAAAATTTTGTCCCCATGAAGCTCCTTAGGAGCCTGTCGAACCATGTACAGACTTTTAATTTCCTGAAAATAATTTTGCTCGAAGTTAAAAATATGCTCGGGCCACCTGATGCTAAGAGCCAACTCAGTGGAAAAGACCTTGATCATGGGAAAGACTGAAGGCAAAAGGAGAGGAGGGCAGCAGAGGATGAGATGGTTGGATGGCATCACCGACTCAATGGACATGAACTTGGGTGAACTCTAGGAGGTGGTGAGAAACAGGGAGGCCTGGTGTGCTGTAGTCCATGGCGTCATAAAGAGTCAGACACGACTTGGTGACTGAACAACAACAACAACAAGACCCCCAATCCTTCCCTGCCTGGCTTAGGTATCTCTCACACATGCTGGGAGAGATGCCGTCTTTGGGCTAGGGGAGGATGGTGAAGAAAGGCTGGTTTGCTAAGATCAGTACTGGGGATCCAAGGTTGGATGTCAGGAACTGACCAAATGCCCATGAGGAGAGGAAAGAAGTCAACACATCAGCAGAGGCCGTACCCCCGGGAGTGGGGGTGATCAGACTGGATGTCCTCTGTATGTCCAGTTCAGCTCTGTCACCAACCAACACGTGACAGTCAAGAGAGGAGTGAAAAATGACACAAAGGGACTGGCCAAACTTTTCATTTATCTCCCTGACCAACAACAAGACTCAGAAGGCCAAGACCACAGTCTATTAATACCCTGAGCCTCACATGACCAGCACAAAGCAAGATGAAAGAAAACAACAGTCTTGAGGTGGCTCTGGGAAGGGCAGTCGGCTGTGAGCCATGACTCATCACGGGGTAGGAGGTGGGGCAGGAGGAGGGTAGGCAGAACTCTGCCTGAAATCCATCCAAAAACCCCATTCCATGTGACTGCCATCTCACGAGGGCGTCAGCTTCAATCTTGTCTAAAATTGCACCAATCCCAAGAACACAAAAATTCTCAAGGCTATGACTGTGCATTTAAGGGGAAACAAGAAAAACCCTTTGGCCTGACTGAGATGATCGTTGACTAAGGAAGAGCAGCAAGATAGACCAGCAAAAATCAGTCAATTGGCAGAAGAATAGCATGTCAACCACCCTCTGTTTATTCCTGTGTCAAAAGAAAGTCCTTCCCTTCACTGCCAGGCAGCCTCGGGGTCACGAGAGAACCCTGGAACAGGAGGAGACTGGATGCTCTAGCTGGGTGACCTTTGCAGCTGTCAATCACTTAGCAAGTGTTTTCTGCAGGTCAATTCTGTTCTAGTGTTGTGGTAGGTGACATGGATTAAGACACACGATCCCTAGACTCAGGGGGGTTACCATCCAGTCTGTGATGTAAGTCATTTTCCCTTCTAGAACCTCAGTTTCTTCATTTCTGAAGTGGACATTAAAAAAAAAAAAAAAAAAAAAAGACTGCCTGGGACTTCCCTGGTGGCCCAGCGGTTAAAAATCTGCCTGCCAATGTAGGGGACACGGGTTCGATCCCTGGTTCAGGAAGATCCCACATGCCTCAGAGCAACTAAGCCCATGTGCCCCAACTACTGAAGCCCCGGAGCCTGGGGTCTGTGCTCTGCAACAAGAGAAGCCACCGCAGTGAGAAGCCTGCACACTGCAACTAGAGAGCAGCCCCACTTTCCGCAACTGGAGAAAGCTTGTATGCAGCAACAAAGACCCAGTGCAGCCAAAAACAAATAAGCAACTTAAAACAAAGACTACCTACTTCACAGGTTGTAATGAGAATTAAATGAGATCAGTATATAGAAACCAAATACAGGGCATCGTTGCAATAAGGTATTCTTTCTTTCCCTTCCAAATCCCAATCTTTTCGTGAAGTTTAAAGTTGATTATCAAGGGTTATCATTTCCATAAAGCTTTTTCTGTAAAGGGCTAGATAGTAAATATTTTTGCCTTTGAAAGCCATAAAGTCTCTATTGCAACTACTTACCTCAGCAATGGTAGTACAAAAGCAGCCCTGGACAGTATATAAATGAACAGGTGTGGCTGTGTTCCAATAAAACTTTATTTATAAAAACACATGGGGGGCAGATTCAGCTCTTGGGCTACAGTCTGTCAATTTCTGATAGAGTATAGAATTTGATATATATATTTATCACAGTTCAAGAGTGAGGGCAGAGCCAAACTGCCAGCCTCTGTTTCCCTAGCTTAAAATGTACATGGTAATAGTACCTACTTTAGAATTGTTGTGAAGATTAAATGCATCCATAAAGCACATAGAACAGTGCCTGATACCAAAAATATACTCAATAAATTATATTTGTTTTTTATCATAGCACAGAGAATATTACTAGGTAAAATTATTGCCAGGGAAGGCATAGTGAATTAGTAGGGTAAAGTAGGGCTGGTTTAAAGACCTTTAGAATCGTTGTATTTCAACTTTATATATTGTCAACCAAATGCTTAAATTCTTTCAAATTCTCATATTCCTTTCTGTCATTTTTATTATAGTTCTGATACATTTAATAGCTTCTTGTCTGATGATAAAAGTTAATGTTGATACATTCTGTGACTCACATAGTTGCATCTACCGTGAAGTCTCATTTTGTTAACACTAACTGGTGGTTGCCAAATGCCAGTGACTGTGCTCAGTACTTTACATGTGTGATCTTATTTCACCTTCAACGGCAACCCAATGAAGTGGGTTCTCCACTAGTCAAAAGAGGACTGTGGCCTCATCTGAAGACATACAGCTGTAGCAAGTGGAGGAGCCAGGACTTGGGCCCAGATATGTCTAACAGAGAACATATTTATTTATTTATTTTAACTTTTTGGCTATGCCAGGTGTCACGTGGGATCTTAGTTCCCCGACAAGGGACTGAATCTGTGCCTCTTGCAGTGGAAGCACTGAGTCTTAACCATTGGACCGCCAGGGAAGTCCTGAGAACAGGCTTTTCTGATAGTTTAAGGACTTCAGTTTCTCAAGGCTAATCAAAATTGCATCTAGGGCCAAACTTTAAAAATAGTAGTAATATCATGTATTGCTATGTTCTAGGAAACAGTCTGAAAACCTTATATCAATATTACCCTGTGATAGGTAATCAGCTTGTAACATTAAGGAAGAAATAATATCCAGAAAGGGTTAATAACATGTTTGTGTGTGTGTGTGTGTGTGTGTGTGTGTGTGTGTGTGTGTGTGAGTTGCTTTGTCATGTCTGACTCTTTGTGACCTCATGGACAGTAGCCCACCAGGCTCCTCCATCCATGTGATTCTCCAGGCAAGAATACTGGAGTGGGTTGCCACGCCCTTCTCCAAACAACACATTTGTATGTGTGTTAGTTGCTCAGTCGTGATGAGGCAATGTGTGTGTGTGAAAGTTTCCCAGTTGTGTCTGACTCTTTCTGACCCCATGGGCTATACAGGCCATGGAATTCTCCAGGCAAGAATAATGGAGTGGGTAGCCCTTCCCTTCTCCAGGAGATCTTCCCAACCCAGGGATCAAACCCAGGTCTCCCACATTGCTGGCAGATTCTTTACCAGCTGAGCCACAAGGGAAGCCCAAGAATACTGGAGTGGGTATCCTATCCCTTCCCCAGTGGATCTTCCCGACCCAGGAATCAAACCGGGGTCTCCTGCATCGCAGGTAGATTCTTGACCAACTGAGCTATCAGGGAAGCCAATAGCTTTAGGTAAATCACGTAGGTCTGCTTTCCACATCAGTATAATTCTACAGATCCAGAACCAGTACTGTATGAAACTAGTAGCAAGGAGGACAGAATTGATTAATTTTACTTGTGTCAAGGGAGCGTGTGCCTAGGGGTGTAGAGCTGTATCTAGCAATTTATTTACCAAGATGACTTAGCCAGTTAGATTCTTTGCCTCTGGCCACAAGAGAAAAAGCAGAGGAAAACGGACTATTTGCAAATGGCTGTTTGTTTTCTGCTGGGCAAATTTTAGTCCAGGTGCCAGTAATTTGTGGCTGTGTTTAAAGAGGCGGGGGCAGGGTGGGGGTGAGAAGAGGGTTCTAATTCCAGGGTATCATTACTGCTGGGCTGCCTGGGGATCCAGTAGGATCCTCAGTGACTAGCTGTGGAGTAACAGGACCGGTTCTGGGCTCCCGGAGGAAGGGCTGGTGGTCACTGCGTGCCGAAACCACATCCTGCCCTTTGGTTTGACTCATGCTACTCTTAGACACACTGAGAAGAAAAATCTAGTTGCAAGCAACATCCTACAGCCAATCTCGGAATGGATGCCAACCACAGCTTGAAGGGGTGTGTGGAAGATGAATGGGCAGAAAAGAGACTGCCCTCATATCTTACTTTGCCTGCAGAAAAAGTAGGTTTCTATCGTCTCTTCCGTTCAGTTCATCACAGCATTCAGACTTTTTTTTTTTAGCATTCAGACTTTAAAAAATAAACTTGCTCGAGTCACTTCTCTGCTTGAAACCCTCAAATGCCTTCCCTTAGCCCTTAGAAAAAAATTCAGCCTCCTGACCATGACTGGCTAGGTCCTCCCTGACCTGGTCTTCACTCCTTGTCCAGCCTCATTGTGCCCAGTCCTTCCCCAGCTCACTCCGCTCTGGCTCCACAGCCTGCCTCTGGTTCCCTGAACCACCTTCTAGCTCATTGCCACCTCCCAGGCTTTGTCCTGGGCACATCTTCATGGGCAGCTCCATTCAGGTCTCGGTTTCAATGTTGCCTGCTGAGAGCTCAGAGAGCCCTTTCGGGACTGTCCTAGATCTTACTAGGGTTTCATTGTTCTTCATCATTTCATTTGTACATGTCTGAAATGATCTTGTTTACTCGCTTGCTGACAGTCTAATTGGAATAGAAACCTCAAGACAGAAAGGGTTGTTTTGTTTACCACTCTATCCCAACCTGCTGGAGAAGACTCTTGAGTGTCCCTTGGATGGCAAGGAGATCAAACCAGTCAATCCTAAAGAAAATCAACCCTGAATATTCATTGGAAGGACTGATGCTGAAGTTCCAATACTTTGCCACCTGATAACAAAGAGTTGACTCATTGGAAAAGACCCTGATGCTAGGAAGGATTGAGGGCAAAAGGAGAAGGGGGCTCCAGAGGATGAGACGGTTGGATGGCATCACTGACTTAATGGACATGAGTTTGAGCAAACACATGGAGATAGTGAAGGACAGGGAAGCCTGGGGTGCTATAGTTACTGGGTCGCAGGGAGTTGGACACAACTCAGTGACTGAACAACAACAACTACCCCAACCTGGCACATGGCAGGCACTCAACTATACATATATATTTAACACATCTGTCTTTTAGACTCAAGGAGTAGTATAGCTAGAGGGGGCCTGGATAGCAGTTTATGCATATTCCCTCCTGCTTTAGAAGAGGTGGCTCAGGGGGGCCAAATGACATAATCAACAGTAGATGGTATGGACTGTCAGGCTGGTATTCATATGGGGTCTGTTCCCAGACGGATACATTACTTTAATGCAAACACATCATTAACACTTTCCAGGAAGGCAAGCGGCTGAGATTTAAAGGAACACCAGGCACCAGGCACAAACAGAAAGAGCAGCTACTCGCCTTATTGGTTCGAGGTTAGCCACGCAGCATGCATACCCAAACATACTCTGTCTTGCATAGAATATTGTTAAAAATGTAGTTCATCCCTAAATTCCTCCTTTTCCTACGACAGTAGACTCTGAGGTTTAAAAGACATAAATGTCTGGTTAGAAAACATGCCAAAGGATTCTCAAAGGTAAGAAAAAACTTTAAGAAGCTTGGAGAAGCCCCTGCCGTTTCTCCCATGCTCAGTACCCAAGCTAGGTGCCCACAGGAAAATTATGTCTTCTGCAATAAACCTTTGGTTATATTCGGCAGTGCCTCTGTGTACTTCCAAGACCCTTATTTATTCAATAGACAACCTAGATTAGAACCTGGAAAGTTTTGTCCTGACTTTGAGCCTGAACACTGACAGGTTGGAAGAGGGAGCATTTTGGCTACATTAATAATCTCCAGGCATGTCAAGATTGGGTAAATATTATTTGCAAGTGAAACATCTCTCTAACTGAGGGCCAAGTTTATACAAATCAATTGTATTCTCAGCCGAGAGCAACTTGCCTCTCTGTCTTCTATCCATCCCAGAAAATTCTGAACTTAGAGTGATGCTCTGTTCCCTGTTGCATCGATCTGAGCAGCTCTGTCTGCCACAATGAGCCTGCTGAAATCAGGCTCCCTGTCTACGCAGCCTCTTTACCGCTTGTACCAGGTTCACTGTCACACGGCCCTCGGCCCCCGGCCCACCATTGCTCTCTATTTCTCTTTTTTCCATCTCCAGTTTGGGGCTCATGCCACTTGTCTCTGCAAAGCCTTCTACTGTCTCTCCACCTGGCCAAATCCTGGCCTTCCTTCAAGGAAGGAGACTCTCAGGTTCAACCTCTTCCAAGAATCCGCCTCCAGTGTTTCTCCATCTCCAAAGTGGGATGTGAAAGAAAATCAGGTAGGAAAATCAGAAAAAAGTCAATCTCTATATTTTATTTCATCTTTAATTTCTATTTTCATATATTTTCTAATGCCTAATTACCACCCTAAAGATGACAATAGTTACAGCAACAATGGATGTACTGTTCAAAGGCATTTCAAGGGATTAAATTCAGTTTAATTTTGTAGCAGCAGGACAGTAGTCACCATTATTAGCACCTTTTAGAGGCATATGGGGCTTCCCAGGTGGCTCAGTGGATAAAGAGTCCACCTGCAATGCAGGAGATGCAGGAGACATGGGTTCACTTCCTGGGCTGGGAAAATCCCCAGGAGGAAGGCATGGCAATCCACTCCAGTGCCAGGAGAATCCCATGAACAGAGGAGCTTGGTGGGCTACAGTCCACAGGGGAGCAAAGAATTGGACATGACTGAAGCAACTGAGCACGCACGCATGCATCTGTATATGATTTACAAATGAATTTATGAATATATATGGAGAATATGTGCTTAAATTATTAATGCACTGTCAGGTGTCCATGGTCAAAAACACCACTGTTCTGGTCTTTCAGCCTTCCTCCATTTCGGGGGTGCCCCCACTTCGGTGGGTACCCCCTACTTCTGCAAGTATACTCTGTTACTTTTGTCATTGTGTGGGCACCCCCATTTCTTCAGGTAGCCCCCTACTTCTGCATATACTCCTCCAATTCCGTGGTCATACCCTCAAGGTCTGTGAGTGTCCCCCACTTCTGAGGGCACCTAGAAATTGCACGATCTCCTTGCCTACATGCTTAGGACGACTGAGAAAGCTAGGAATTCTGAGATGCAGCACTGCTTGGTAAAATCGCCAGCACCCTAATCAGCATTCACTGTAAGCCTAGCTCGGGACCCTCACTGCTAATACCCTACAGTGGATTCTCCCAGTTCCCAACCACTTCTGCCATCATTTTCAAATGGGCTTAGGGCTCTGCTCCTTTGATTTTGTTGCCATTGGGAGGGCTGGCCTCCTTCCCTCCATCTCTGTTTCTCAGTCTCGAAGGAAAAAGATACCACCAGTTTTAAGACCCGGGGGCAGGACTCGAACTTTAAGCAAAGGAAGGCTGTGCACCACCAGATTAATCCAAGGTCACTTGGGCAGAGGGACCTGGTGCAGGGCCCAGCTGCCCGCACACATCATGACCCACCAGGGGCTTGGCAACAGCATGCCCTTTAATTGAAGGCATTGGGTTTAAATTTGAGTCATCATCGTGCCATATTTCAGACTTTTGTTTGCCAAACCGCCAGTCAACTTAAACTAAAACATGTTTTTGGAAAAAGATTTTTAGGGGGTGGTAAGAAGTCAGTAACTTGCTGGAAACATTCAAATGGACTTAGGGCTGTAATGCAGAAAAAAAAAAAAATGTGCATCGGTTCAGGTTGTGGATGTTCTCTGTGGCAGAGGAACAGAGAGTGCGGTTGCAAACTTTTTGTTTGTCCTTCCCCAACTGTTGCACACCAGGGTCAATTCATTAAGGTCACGTGTGTGTGCATGCTAAATTGCTTCAGTTGTGTCCTACTCTGTGCGTCCCTATGGACTGTAGCCTGCCAGGCCCCTCTGTCCATGGGATCCTCCAGGCAAGAATACTGGCATGGGTTGCCATGCCTCCTCCAGGGGATCTTTCCAACCCAGGGACTGAACCTGCATTTCTTATGTCTCCTGTGTTGTCAGGTGGGTTCTTTACCACTAGCGCCACTGCAACGTGGGAATCCCCTTCATCAAGGTCAGGAAATTGCTACTCAAGGTTCTCTCTGGTCTAAAGGCAGCATCTAGAGTTACCAGGTACTTGGCCACATTCTCATGCCATAGAGAGAGCTGGGAGGACCAAAAATCATTCTGGCATTAAAGTGTTAAAGTCCTCTCTTGCACTCATGCCTCAGTGTGCCTTGTTTAAAAACTTATTATGCAAAATATAAGCTGGGCTTCCAAGTGGTTTCTGGGCTGGTTGGCAAACTTGAAAACACACTAGCATCAACTGGTGGATAAACTTAAGTAGCAATGCCAGGGTACCACCTTCAGCTGATGAACTCGAATGTGCTAGAGGTGGGCTTTCTAAAGAAAAAAGTTTCACAGGTGATTCTAATGTGCAACTGTGCGTCTTCTGGAGACCTACTTTGCTGGCCTCTCTGTGCCCTGGATGGGTTAGTCAGCACTTGTGTTTGCCTGGTTACAGTTCTAACCCCACCACTGGCCCATCTCCTGGAATCTTTACCGGCTCCCCAGGGGAATTTCCAAAATGTGTTGGTCTTGAGGCATGGTGTAAACCCATTTTTGGTTTTTTTTTTTAATTTTTTAAATTTTAAAATCTTTAATTCTTACATGCGTTCCCAAACATGAACCCCCCTCCCACCTCCCTCCCCACAACATCTCTCTGGGTCATCCCCATGCACAAGTGACCTTTCATAAGTGGGTAAGTTGCTGCTTTTAGAGATTTCAAATCATCTTTAAAAACCACAGTTAAAACTGTGTTTAAGCCATTGGTGGTATGGAGAGAAGTGGGTAGAGGCAATGAGTGTAGCCTAAAGCCAATTAAACAAAGGTACAAACGTTACATAAAAACCCTCCAATTTATCATCAACTTTCTGATTCTAAAAGTTCCACAAAATTTTCATGCTATCTGATAAAAATCATAACATTGAGATAGGAGTGTTGGCCATCTTTTTCATTCTCTCCGCCTGTCTCTTTTACGGAGATTGATAGCTAGTATGAACATGATACATTTTTAAAAATGTACTTTGTCTTTAAAGAGGTTAAACAAATTTGAAGGCTTCAAAGTTGATTCTTCTGGTACTGAGGAATCATTGTAGTATTAAGAAATCATTAGGCCAAAGCAGTAAGATGAGGATAAAACACTGGCAAGCTACTCTGCAAAGTTGCTTTAAGGATAAGAAGACTATTTGAGAACAACTTAAGTGTCTTAAGTTCCTTAGAAGAAAACCCTCAAAATGTGGTGCCTATCATTAAAATGTTTAAGCTCTTTATAAAAATAACATTTCTCAAATTACAGAGGACTCTAACAGTGAAGAGGAAAAAAAGATTATTCTTTTCAAAATAGATATTTTCCCCCTCTTTCTGAACCTAATAACAGAAAGCATTCAACAGTTTCTTTAAGTTAAAGATTAGGAGATTGTGCTCATACTGTTAGACACAAGTTCTTCATGCTGAGTTTTAATCAAGAGCAAAGGACATGATTCTCCAGGTATTTTTTTTAAGTAGAAAAACATTTTTTTAATCAACCAAACTGCAAAGGTCTTTCAAGGGAGAATAAACAAAGAAGATTTAATAGTCAACTAGTCTAAAAATTAAGTCTGGAAAAGCTTACCAATTATAAAATCTTGTCATTATAATCAAAAATATTAACTGAATTCCCAGAAATAAAATTGCCTTGTGTGATCAATTAGTTGACTCTTATAAACAGTAATTTTGATAGGTAGGTAATAACAAATATTAGTAGCTGACTTTGACTAACATATTCCAGTCTGCAGAAAATTTCCATGTACATTACTGAGTTTAACAGCTACTCTGTGAAGTTAGGTTATTCTAAGCCCTTCTTACACTTGGGAGTGTGAGGGTGAAACAATGCGAAAGCAGTGGAGCTGAGATCTGACAGCAGGCCATTTTACTTTCAGTCCTTCGCTTATATGGAGCTCCTCCTTGTAGCAGCTTAAGAGTGCGGACTTTAACTGCTGGTTTCAGATTTGGGTATCTTTGCTTATGCAGCTTTGTGACCTTGGACAGGTTATTTTGCTTCTCTATACCTCTCTATTTATGTAAACAGAGAATAAAAGTACCCACACTTTACACGGTTAATGGAAGGCCAAGAGGTATTAGTGCACACAATTGCTTGAAATAGATCTCCACAATTCAACTCCTTTGTTCCTGTGCTTTATCTTATTTCTTGGGGAGAGGAGAACAGGTAGAAAGGAGAACCATCTAAAAATTAACCATATGCTAATCAGTTTGGGATCAAGACATCAGATCTGGGAGACTGGAAACTATTCACTTTCCTAGCGACAAGTTCCAGGTCTTCCTGGGCCTGACTCCAACCAGCCTGCACTGAGTTGTGGGCCGAAATGACCTCCCAGAGTCAGCAGAGTCACACTGAATGACATGAACATTTCATCAGGAAGGTCTCTGATTGTTATCCCTTTTGGTCTGGAATAAGGGTTCATCTGAAGAGCAGACAGATCTGATTATGGGCTCAGCTTAGAGCTTCTAACCTACAAGAGGCCTGGGTTTGTGTGTGTGTGTGTGTTTTAAAATCAGGTCAGTTGGGACAGCCAGGCCTGTATCTGCCCAGATGACAGGTGAACGATCCAGGCCTCAAGGGGGCTTGAATGTCATCGCTCTGGATGGGCCTCTGCAATCATCTGACTCATTGACATGGCACTGAGACGCACAGCAACCCAGGAAAAAGAAAATAAAAACCCGACTGACCAACACCCATAGCGGGTAAACTGCCTCCTACTTCTGATCCTAAAACCCAAACAGCTGCTACCTCCTGGATGGAACCGCTGACAACAACACGCAAGGGAGCTTAGGGGGAAAAGCAGCCACCGAGCAATTAAAAAGAATCAGTGACTTGAAGGTCATGGTTAGGCTTAACTTGTTTTACTACCTTCATCATTAATATTTTGCTAAAGCTCAATATTTTTTTTTTCCCCAATGCAGGGTTTAAAATAGGAAGCAACTGACCCAAGCAGGTAGTTTCAGGCTTGCAGTGAACCTGGGACTGAATATTGTCCTCACGTGGCGGTGGAGGGGTGGAAGAAGGGAGTCAGGGAAACAAGGTTTCAACATGCCTGAACACCCAGCTTTGAGGCTTAAACCAAAAATGTCTTAAGTTCACCCAGAGTCAGCTAAAGCTTGGCAAGGAGGAAGGCCAGTGAGAACGACCAGAGGGGCATAAAATTTTTAAAACAACCCAAGGTGCTTTACAACTTGTTTTCTGCTAAATTCTCTCTGGCTAATGTTGCTGCCAGAGCCCATGCTGCCTGCCCTGTGGCTCACGTGAGAGATTATGACGGTCCCTGTCTGGGGGTGCCAATCACAGGGACATCCTAACAGGATCCATACGGAACCGGAAGTCCATCTGGGGAGGGGGAAGTTGAGGAGTCCATTTTCTGCTTTCCTCAAGATGCCCAGGGTCCTAAAAAGTTATTTTATTCTTATCATGCAGGGCTGGGGGTGGCTTGTCTACTTCAAGACAAGCTAAAGAGACACTTCAACTTGAGAATCTGGGTAATCTACAGAGACTTACCCGTACGACGTAGTTAAATCTTCTGGAATCCAGAATGGCAGTTGAGAAGTCCAGCCTGTTGAAAGCTTCCCCCAGAGTGCAGTACCCATGGCGCTGAATGTGAAAACAGGGGGTGCAGAGGTCAAGTTCTAGAATGATCTGCTGGGACTCTGCCGACTAGCTGGGTGGCTGTCTCAGGTAACCTGCTCCTTCCCTGCACCATGATCAGCTCTTTCTGGGAAACTCCACCCCCCTACCCCTCACCCCCGTGAACCACAAAGATGGGTGGTTCAGCAGGCAGTTGCTTTAGTCAGTGACTGAAGTCATGACGTGTACCCTGTGGGCCCTTGTCCTCCACATGCCCTTGCTTGTTGAGGAACAGTTGGGAGATGGATATGTGATATATGTTGATCATAGGAACATACTTCTGGGGGGAGAATTAACCCTGCGTGTGTTAGCTCTGTCTGCCACCCTGCCTCACGTCTCAGGGCTTTTCTCACTGTGATCATCAGAAGTGTTTTTAAGGCTTCACAAAGGAGCCAGGAAGTTTTGGTCTTTCCCCTGTGAATGCACAAGGCACTGAGGGTGGAAACCCCTGACTCACAGCCCCAGCTCTACTCCTGGTACCTGGGTGGTCTCGGGTATAACACTGTCTCCCTCTCAGGGCCTCAAATCACAGAGGGAACTAGTTCTCCGAGGTCCCTGACAGTGATAGAAATTCTATCAATCTGCCATGCAAATTTAGATATTACAACGTCGTGTTCTCTTTTGCATCTTGTTTGTCTAGTGTTGCAACAGGCAGGCACAAACACGTCTGCTGTATTTAGTAAGTAGACCTCCAGGGCTAAAATGAACCGAGTTGAAGTCTAAAACTGATGTTAGAACAAAAGGGAAGGACTGCCCTGAGGGAAAGGCTGGAACTTTATAACAGTACTTTTGAGATGGGAATATTCATCTCCATAAAGCACTTTTACAGTCATCATCTCACTGAACAACTGCGGAGTCCACCTAGTGACTTTTGCCTCTATCTCTGCAGCCCGAAACTCTGATGGTTGGCTAGGTAGTGGGCTGCAAGCTACCACCACCCACACCCAAGGGGACAGTCCTATATTCTAGGGCAGGTATAAAACTAAGCGTTCTCCTTAACAAACAGATGAGTGCTCACCTCTTTAGTGCTTCCTTTGTGAACATAGATCCATTTTTCCTGGTGGAAATCTAAAAAAGACAAACAAAAAACCTGATAGCTTTAAAATTTACAACATGCCCAAGATTTTGCATTTATTTTTCATTTATTCCAAAGTGTTAACAAGTTTCGACAGAAAATACAAAGACTCTGCTGACAGTCTAAGGGGATGTAAAAGCCTAATTTCTGCAGTGTATAAATACCAGAGTTATAATTTACTTTGTTGAAGGCATTTCAAGTCTTTGATACTCAGATCGAGTATACCAAAGCTCCAAATTAAAGAAAAAAATCTAATATCCAAGTACAAGTTTGTGTTAAATGCCAAGCCGACAAGTTAAACAGTAGAAATAAAACAGATAACATGAAGAAGCCAAGCAGTACAGATGGAATCAACCAAAGATCTGTAATTCCTGCTTATTAACAGAAATTTAGACTCTCTGTTCATACATCCAGCATCTAGAACTGTTACTAGTATTTATACAAGGAAAGAGGGGGAAAAAATTTACATTCAAAGCCTCAAAACCCAGTTCCAGATGAAAGCACACACTGGTGGTTCAGCTGACCATATCACTGAATAATAACTAAACTATGTCAAATATAAGTGACAAGCCAGGGAAAAAACACCCCAACTAGCAACTGACTTATAAACACAACTATAAAGAATACATTAATCTCACTCATAAAATGCACAACCAGGTTTCTGAGTGCAAAGATCCCGGTAACCTCTGTCAACGACACAGTCAATGTGAAAACCAGTGCCAACCACGTGAGGTGTGATTCCCGCCCCTCACCACCGCCGCCGACAGCCCCCGCCCCACCCCAAGAACCAATCAAAACGATCTACAGACAGCTTTCTTTCTTAAGTTCAAAACAAACAGCTTACACTGAGTTTTGGTTTTGCTATTCAGCATGTCCTTCTTTCTCTTCTTGGCTGCAACGTCATAGTTCAGGCTGTTGAAAAGATTCTCCTTATTGTATACTTCCTTGCTGCAGTAACTAGGAATAACAAGACCAGAGGGGATGAGCTGTAACAGTTACACTTTAACATGAGCTGTTTCTATAAATAACTCACTGCAGTTATAAAACTCAATCATATGTGCCCCTCAAACAAAGCAATAAAATAATCACTCAAAAGTGATTGGGGTTGCACAGGCCCAAACTTGCCTCTTTTAGGAAGAAAATAGTGTCAGATCTCTCTGGAAGACGGGGATGGGGACTTCTACTCATTTTGAATGCCCAACAGTGTTTGCCATTGTATTAGATATATAGTTCTGCACTCTTTAAGAGCCACCCAGGGTACAGCAACATTATTTTAAGCAAAAATCATGAATGGATGGGGAGGGAGGAAGAGGAAGGGCTACTGGTATCACTATAATATACAATATTTTCATTTTGCAAAAATCATCTACCTCAAGCTGCTTAAAAAATAGCTTTATGGAGATATGATTCACATACCATATCTTTGACCTTTATTTATTTTTAGTTGAAGGATAATTGCTTTACAGAATTTTGTTGTTTTCTGTCAAACATCAACATGAATCAGCCATAGGTATACATGTGCCCCCTCCCTCTTGAACCTTCCTCCCATCTCTCTCCCCATCCCAAGCTGCTTTTAACTAGCATGCTCCCCTCAGGTCTTTAAAACATTTACAGAAGTCTGACTTATAGACTGTATTTCTAGGAGGTGTTCAGTGTATAGTGTTAGTTATGTTTCCTATCTTTCCTTGACTAACACTAGGCATCATGTTGTGAGGTGAAGACCTTGAATCCTAAATGAAACAAGCTGAATTTACAATTCACATATCTATTAGGGCTGAAAAGACAAAACTAGCCAATTCACAGGTCACTAAGCAATGTACAGTTTCAACTTGGGTTGGGGCATGTTGCCTTCAGTAAGCTTAGCTGTCTTTGGGGGGCTGATGGAGTTCTATTATGTAATGGGACTTGAGAGTAAATCTCCAAAGAGTTTCCACAGAAGAAATGCAGGAGAAATATTGAGAAGATACAATGAAAAGATCCCCTTACCCCTACCTCCCAACCCCCATGGGGTATGCATATGCCAGGCAAGATTTTTATTTTTTTCAGGCAAGATTTATAATGTCAACCAGTAAAACATCAACTAGGTTTTTTTTTTTTTCCTTACATCAACCATATATTAGAGCCCTTTAACTTTCTGAATTCTTTTGCTGAATTTAAAATATGATTTGATTTATATCTTGTTTGGACCAACATCTGTTGGATAAGATGAGGCACACCTGCACTTCTCCATGTTATGAGTATTATGAAAAAGAGAAAAGAGGGCTTGAAAAACAATGTCCAGGATCCTATTACTATCAATACAATGATCTCTCCAGTACTTCAATAAGTACAATAAGTATCTTGCTAACATGCTTACACGTGACAGCACCAACAATATACTCAGTGTTTCTGGACCCAGAGGGATAGGCTTGATGGATAATCAGTCATTTGTTAATCTTCCCTCAGGAGGCCAAGCTTAATACCATTTATTGAACTTCCTAATATCATTAGCCCTCTCCTTCTCATCCCGGGATACAGGATACTTTGAGGTTTCAGCGGGTTTACTGTAGAAATGCCCCGTCTTAGGGAACACTAAGTCTTACTGAGCCCAGGGTGAATGTTTTGGGCCTGGCCTTGTATCACACGTGAGTGTATATTTGCTTGCACAGCTTTAGGGGCACAAAACCACTGAACAGCCAGCTGCCCAGTGCCAAGTTCAGCAGGATAAGAGGGGCAGAAGAAATGGAGAGCGGAATTCAGAGTCCTTAGAGCTAATTTAAGAAATTTCTGTCAACGCTGAGGAGAAGGGAGGAAAATGGAAAGTCACTTGACTGGTCCATGATGTACCAAAGCTGAGAACAGCTTTAGAAAACAAAGTTGAGGCCATTTTGTGTAAAAATATCACACGAAGACTTATTTTTAAAGGAAACACACACTGGCACCATGAGCAGACACCTACAGCCTGAATTCCACATAGAGAGCACCACAAAATGAAGCTGTCTTATTCTCAATCACACATTTAAGGTTTAGCAGAGCATTTTTGGAGCCTGGGCCATAGATTGTGACCATTCCTTAGCAATGTTAAATATTTATCTTTCATCTTATTCTTTTCTAATTGAAAACATTCCTCAAAGGAATTTGAGCATTTGCTTTCCTCACAGAAATAACAATAACCTGCTTTAAGCCCAAGTGACTCATTTCCAAAGCTAGTTTAAGAAGAATTTAACATAATTGATGACGCTCTCCCACTGGAGAATGTAGAGAAGCTTTAACCAAAGAGAAACCCTGCACTTTTCACTTAGGTTTTGGACATCAGAGGTAGGGCCTGGAAGGAAGGACTACGGGGTTTATTTGTGTTGCCTGCTTATGTGTTTTCTTTTAAGCAATAATATATTCAGTTAGAGGCTATTTTGAGAGTTCAATTATGTCCATTTCAAGAAAATGCAAAGCCAATGGAAAATTACAACTGAAATTTTGAACAAGAAAAGCCATCGTCATTTAGGAACCACGACTTTTTTTTTTTTTAATAAGCAAAACCATTTAAAGAGGCTGTCTTCATTAAATGCAATAGTAACCAGTAACTTGCTATTTTATAGTCAGTTCTAATAATAATCTTGATTTTTATAGGCACAGGCCTAGAATAAGAAAAAAAAGACCTCTTCCAGCCCTGTACTGTCATCACACACATACCAAGATACTTAAAGACAACTTTAGAAAAAATGAAAGATTTCAAAATAAGTGCATTTGGCAGCAGAGACAAAGGGAGGGAAGAAGAAAAAAAAGAAGTCCTATTTCTCATTTCATTTGTAATAGACCATTTGGAGAAAGCTGTGGCCTACTCCTAAGGGCTTAGTTGTAGATTAAGGCCAATGAGAGTTCTAGGTTAATTTGCTCCAATACATACCCAAATTGTCAGACTCACAGGGCGAGAACCCCATTGTTGTGGCAAAACAAACAGCCTAGTGTATGAAGCTCTGAGAACACTGCCTTGCACACAGTAAGTGCTCATAAAAATCTTAACCATTATTTTATTTGCTTATTCACTATTTTATTTGCTTGTTTTCATTTGTGCATCCAGGGCACTGGGGTAAACGTCCTGCTTCCTGGTTCAGCCTCAGCTGTACTTTTGGAGTTTTCAGAGGCACCACTGCAGGCTTGCAGAAGAGTGGCCCAGGCTCAGGGAGCTGAGATTACTCATCTGGGGGGTGGGGCGGGGCAGGGCTGGGGGTTATTGGTGAGCAGGACTGCTTGCGAGGTGGCTCAACCACCAGTTCCTTGAAGCCTTCTTGGATCACCCTAATTCCTGCTAAACTCTTTCCTTGAATTTTCTTCATCTGCCCAAATGTAACACTTGCCATTCCTCTTAGGTAGTTTCAACTTTTTCACATGGCGCCTCCTTGAAGCTTATCTGAAATCCTCCCTTGATCTCAGTTCAGGGCACTTAGCTGTGATGGGGTTTTGGAACATTTTGCTTCTGGAAGAAGACAGGGCCCGGGACACAGAGAGAATGGCCAGCAGGGTCCAGAGAAGGTGCTCTGGGCAGAGAAGCTGTGGTCCACACATAAAAAACACCATGGTCCCCAGGCTGCAACACATCAAGGGCACCCTCACCCCCCGCTGCCCACCCCCCCTACTCTTGTCCAGGCAGCTCACAGAATGGGAGGTGCAATCAGACTAAGAGCCTGAGGCCTCTTTCGCAGGCCTCTGTTGCACATCCACCCCCCTTCCCTCTCTTTCAAAAGGGCCTGCCTTTTGTTTTCTCCTAACAGGAGAGGCATTCAGCTTCACCTGAGTAGGCAGGCTGGCAACCCAAACCTGACATCACAGGGCAACATCACCAGGACTGAAAACAGGAGGGATATTTGAGCCTGTAAACCTGGGTTTCAGAAGGCCAACGGCTTTGAAGAAATTGGCAGACTTCTCATGTGAAGTAGGGAAGGGATTGTTTACAATTGCTGGGAGGAAAAAAATACTCTGCAAACAAACAGGCAGCTGCTTTGCTAGGAGCTACCAAATGAGTCCTCAAATCTGACTCATCCAAGAGCCCCAAGTGGTCACTAAATGGATCACCATTTGTGATGATGGTGGTAGGCTGGCAGTTCTAGCTAAGATGGCCTGAAAAGGGAGGAAAGAAAGGAGGTTCAAGACGGCGAGAGAGAGGTGGGAAGCTAAGGGTAAACTTTCGTGGTTAAGGTAAACCTGTCTCCAGGTCTCCCCTACTATGGAGAGAGAGGCACCGCTATTCTAAATAGGAGTGACACCAGCTTATCTCCCAGAGCAGATTCAGTGTGAATGTGTATGCCAAGCAGAGCCTCTGATTTGGAAACTCTCCTGCTGAACCCACTGGTCTGTCTCCCACTAAGGAACATCCTACGCTTGTACATGCGTGAGCTGCTGGGACACAGCTAAGCAGACCATGGCTGCACCTCCCTAGGAAGAATCCAAACTGCCACCTCAAAATGAAGTCCAAAACATTAGATCCTCACTTCTTAGGAATAAGGAGGAAGGAAGGAAGGAAGAAAGGAAAGAAAGAAGCTTCCATTCTACTATACTAAAAAAGAAGCTTTTAGTCCAGGGAGAAAAATTTAGGCCAAATAGGCAACTAGAGTCCCTAAAAGAGTCTAGAGACAGCAGTTGGTCTTTTTATTTTTCTGTAAATTTTCTGAGTTTCCATAAGTAAGACTTCTTTAGAGTGCTTCCCAAACTCCCTAGGGACGACCTCAAGTATCTTTAAAGTAAAGGTCAATGTGCTCTTGTCTTCCCTGGCAGACCCCCAAGATTAATTACTTTTATTTTTTTCCACTGGAAAACAAAAAGTGATGCTTCACAAATCACAAACAGGTGCAGGGCCCTGGAGGTCAGGACGCTGAAATAACCATATTTCCTTGATAGTTTCTGTAAAATTGAGTGCCAGGGGCTCGGCCACACAACCACTGGTAAATCTGAGTGGGAAGCTGGCCCTTGTACAGGATTCTCCACTGAAGTCAGTGTAAGGGCTGGGGGTGGGGAGCAGTGGTTTTCACCAAAGGCCACGGGTAAAGTCACCCAAGGGTGAGCAGGCTGCACTGATCCCCTCTGGGCCAAATGGCAGCGATGTGGATGCCAACTGTGGTGATGAGGGCTGACAGACTCCAGGCCGTCTAACTCCTTAGTTGCTGCTTCTGTGTTGTTAAACGGGGTGGGGGTGGGGCTTCAGGCTCCTCGGAAACTCAGATTTTCCACCACACTGACAGCTCAGGTGGAACTTGACTCCAGAGGCTCACCCAAGCCAGGCGGACTTTCTGCAGGGGATGGGCATCACTTGAAATGGGGGCGCACTCACTATACAAAGAAAACGACCGAAAGGGCCACTGAGGAAACAGGTGCAAAGACTCTGTCCTCCCACAGGCCGAGGGCTTGGGTTTTCAGCCCGCCTCCCTCCCCTCCTCCGCAGCTCTGCCTCCTCGGGTCTTTACCGACTCTCCGCCAGCACGGATGCCCCAGGGACCATCTGGTCGCCCCTTCCTGGTTACTCATCCTCCCTGCCCACTCTGTGGTCGTCTGTGCGTGGGAAGAGCCTGGAGGCGCGGCGGGCGGGACCCGTGTCCAATCCTGCCTCAGACTTGTGCTCAGAGCCCCGCCACCCCAGGGTCCACCCCAGGGTCCCCCCCAGGTGAAGGTCATGCGGCCCACTCGCCGGCGTTCACTCCCACCCCCACCCCCCACGCAAATCGCACGACGCTGGTGTCCTTTAAGGCAGTGGACCCCTGAAGTTGAGTCTCAGTTTTAGCATTTGGGGATAAGATCAGTTTCTCAGAGGGACCAGGATTCTGTAAGAAGTGCCCACTTGGAGACGCTGACCTTGAACAATAAGAGAAACCAAACACCCGTGCTCTGGCGACATCTCTGCAGAAACCCAGGATAATTCACTTCCATCCTTCTGGTCCGGGGCTCCCTCCTCACCCTGTTCCGGCCTGTCTGCGTCCCATTCACCCGCCCCCCACTCCGAGAGGCCAGCCCGGGTCTGTCCACCGCAGCTGAAGTTGGTGGCGACCCGCTCACCTGCCGAGGTCGCTCACGAAGCTGCCGCTCTTCTCGTCCAGGAAGCGTTTCCAGCCATCCGCCGTCTTCACCCAGCTCTGCCCGGGCGACCGCCAGTCCTGCCCGAGGAATGGCATGGCACCGCCGAGGGATGCGACGGATGGACGCGACGGACTGATGGACGGGGACCTGCCTGGCGGCCTCGGGGGCGCGCCTGCCCTGGGCGGCTGCTTGGGGTGCTTGGGGGCCGGTGAGGGAGAGGCTGCGGGATCGGGGTGCGGAACGAGGTGCGGGCGCTCGCGGAACGCACGGTGGAGGGTCGCGGGGCGCGCGAGGCTCGCTGCAGTGCCGCGCCGCGGTCCGGGCCGCCGTATTTATCATGGGCCGCCGGCCGCGGCTCTTTGTTGCCGGAAGAGCCTCCTGCTCTTAGCCCGGCCCCCCCAGCCCGGAGGCCACGTGGCTTTGTTTATAGGCTCGACTTGTTTTCCGAGGCGCCCGCGGCTCCAGCTCTTCTGGCTGTTGCACAACTGCTCGCCGATGGAAACCTGAAGCCGCGCTGCGGGGCCGAGGCTCCCACTGTCCCCTCCGCCCCGGGCCCCTCTGCCTCCCTTCCCGCACGCAAACGGCGCAGCTGCTGCGGCTCGAGCGCGAGGCCGGGCGCTCGGGGAAACTGCGCCGAGTCCCCCTGCAGCTCCCGGCCTGGCGAGGTGCGGGGAGGACTAGGCCCGGGCGGCGTCTGGATCGCGGCGGAGCGGGGGTGGGGTGAAAGGAGGCTCCCCGCCTCCCTGCCCCGAGCTGTCACTGTCGAGCCCCGCGGTTCCGAGCTGCCTTGCGGGAGCCGACCCGGCACTGCGCAGCCCGGAGCCGGGTAGCGGGGCGCAGCCTCCTGGCCTCTCTCACTGCCTAGACCTCGATCTCCTCGGCGGAGGAAGGGATCCGCCGCGAGGCGCGGATGGCGAGGAGGGACTCCTCCCTCTGCCCTCGAACTGTTGAAGAGTCTGCTGTCAGACCTGTCCCCCGGGTGGCAAAGGAAGGAGGAGGAGGCCGGGATGCGGCTGGTCCCCGGGCGGTGGGAGTGGAGAGCAGGGACCGTCCCCTATCCCACTCTGAGCGCCCTAAGCGAGCGGCGCTGGCTGCTGCGGCGCCCGGCCCCGCACAGCGCAGTCGGGGAGCAGGTTAGGCAAGTTCTAGCTCCGCTCACTGCCCGAGCCTCCGTCTAGGGCGCCGGGGCCTGGGCTTTTGTTCTGAAGAACCGCTAAGCCCCTTCCCCTTCCTTGGTGTTTGGTATCCTCTGGGCTATTAGGCCCTCCTTCGGGAAAAATCAGGCCAGGAGTTTTGTTTTTGTTTTGGTTAGAGTTTCCAGAAAGCCCCTCCGCCCGACTGATGGGTACTAAAGGAAGTTCGGTCAAAGCCCACAGGGAGGAGGCAATGCCCCCGGAGTCCTAGACCCTCACAGACCTCAGTTTATTCACCTAATCCTCCTAACAGCGAGCAGGGGGTCCAGTCTGGCAGCGATCCAGCCCCTGAGAAAGGTTAAGCCTGCGACTTAGCCAGGGTCACAAGGCTTGTTTCTTCACAACCCACTGTACAATCTGAAATCACCCTGTTTGCTCTTTGGTAATAAGCTACCACTCTTGCAGAATGTAACCTCGGGGGGAGCTCCAGCGTCTTGTTTGGGGAGCATCCCAGCTCCAGCACTTTGCCAGGCTTGGAGAAGGCCTTCCATAACTATTTGTCGTATGAGTAGGTGAAGGCACATGGGAGGCTGCTGACCTCAGGCTATCATCTTGCTCTTCATGACTTCTAGCTATGGTGCTTTATGATCTGTTCCGATTGGTGACTGGATTGCAAAGAGTGGTCACAGCAGAGTAAAATGTCCATGCTCAAGAGTTAGCTTCCGCTTGATTCCTTGATTCCTCCACAGTCCCTCCTATGCAGCCACCAACTCTGCCGTCTCTAAGGCTCAGAGTAGACAAATTGTGTCTTGGGAGGGGTACGTGTAGGAGGGGAAAGGAGATGTTTTTAATAAAGTCTGTTTTCAAGTAGCCAGAGTTTTCTGATTCAGGTTTTCCACCATAAATAATTTATTAGTGTAGTAATAGTAAAAAGAGCTTGTAAAAACACTGCGGAAGGTCCCAAACAAATGATAGTCACTATGATCCGGCTCATAGATGAGATAGTGTTGGGTCTGGCCTGTGTTGGAGAGAGCTGATACCTGCAAGGGAGCGTAATTAAGGGATGTGATTATTAAAGATGCGCGCTAGCTACACGTCAGCAAGCTATAGCTCTGTAGAAACTACAGAAGGCAGAAGATTTGAATTCTAATCCTGCTAGAGCAACATATTGTCTGTCTGTCTGATCTGGATGAATGACAGATTCTGGAGGCCCAGGTTTCTCAGCTGTCAGGAAAGAACAGAGTCTATAAATGTCTACCTTTCAGGATTGTTTAGAAAGTATTTTAAATGGGATTATTGTTACCGGTTCTTTTCCCTTTGGTTGTGTAATGCCCTCATGTGGCACATGGCCTCTTAGTAATATGTAATTCCCTGATTCTTTTTTAAAAGTTGAAATATAGTTGACTTACAATATTATATTAGTTTCAGGTGTAGAGCATAATGATTCAGTATTTTTATAGATTATACTCCACTTAAAGTTATTACAAAATAATGGCTATAGTTCCCTGTGCTGTTCAATATATCCTTGTTGCATATCTATTTTGTACATGGTAGTTTCTATCTCTTAATCCTCTACTCCTATCTTGCCCCTCCCCCCACTATTATTCATTACTTTGTTCCCTCTGTTTTGTCTGTTTCTGTTTTGCTATAGATATTCATTTTTATTTTCTAGATCCCACATATAAATGATAAAATATTTGTCTTTCTCTGACTAATTTCACTAAGCATACTATTTTTTAGGTTCATCCACATAGCTGCACATGGCAGATTTTTGTTCCTTTTTTATGACTGAGTAGTATTCCATTGTGTATATACACCACACCTTCTTTATCCATTTGCCTGCTGATGGAGACTTCTGTTGCTTCCATATCTTGACTATTGTAAATAGGGCTGCTATGAACATTGGGGTGCATGTATGTTTTTGAATTAGTGTTTTCATTTATTTTGGATGTATTGCCAGGAGTGGGATTGCTGGATCATATGGTAACTCTTATTTTTAGTGTTTTGAGGAACTTCTATACTATTTTCCACAGTGGCTGTACTAGTTTATACCCCCACTAACAGTGTACATCCATATCGTCATCAACATTTGTTATTTTAGGCTTTTTGATAATAGCCGTTCTGATAGGTGTGAGTGATATCTTATTTTTGTTATTTGCATTTCTCTAATAATTAGTGATGTTGAGTATCTTTTCATGTGCATGTTAACTATCTGTACATCTTCTTTGGAAAAATGTCTACTCAGATCTTCTGCCTGTTTTTTTTTTTTTAATCACATTGTTTGTTTTTCTGATATTTGAGTTGTATAAACTGTTTACATAATTTGGGTATTAACTCCTTGTCAATAGTATCATTTGCAAATATTTTCTCTTGTTCAGTAGGTTGTCTTTTCATTTTGTTGATTTTCTTTGCTGGGAAAAAGTTTTTAAGTTTAATTAGGTCTCATTTGTTTATTTTTGCTTTTATTTCTTTTGCATTAGGAGATAGATACAAACAATCTTGCTACCATTTATGTCAAAGAGTGTTCTGTCCATGCTCCCTTCTAGGAGTTTCATGGTTTCAGAATTTACATTCATGTCTCTAATTTTGAACTTGTTTTTGTGTATGGTGTGAGAAAATGTTCTAATCTCTTCCTTTTACATGTGGCTATCCAGTTGTCCCAGCACCACTTATTATTGAAGAGACTCTCTTTTTTCCAGTGTATATTATTGCTGCCTGCGTTTGTAGCTCAATTGACCATAGGTGCATAGGTTTATTTCTGGGCTCTCTATACTGTTCCATCGATCTGTGTGTCTGTTACTGCGCTAGTATCATGCCGTTTTGATTATTGTAGCTTTGTCATATAAACTCAGTACTTCCCTTATTCTTAACTCTGACTTTGGCCATGTAGCTTGCTTTGGCCAATGGGATGCCAGTGGATGTGATGTGAGCAGAGGATATCATGTGTGTGTTTGTCTGACTGGGCTTGTCTTCTTGTACTTCTACCAAAACCATGGCAAGAAAATACTCGAGTAGCCACTGCTTCTCAAGCCTTGGTCCTAGGATGCAACACATGAAGCAGACACCCCACTTGTCCCACAGATATGGTAGCAAGAAATAAATGTTTATTTTTGAATGCCACTCTGATTATTGTGGTCTTTTGTTACACAGAATTCTTGTGTCAGTTGCTGACTAGGTTTGAGTAGATAAAACTCTATGGAAGTTTTAACTTAAAAAATTTAAGCACAAGTAGGAAATCACAATTTTGAAGTCCTTGACTTTTTGGCTAAGAACTAATCTCAGGAAGCTTCAGTGTTTGTCTCTAGTCCTTTGGCTTTCTCCTTCTGTGACTATCATATCTTAGCTCTGCCATTACTAATGTCTGAGTGACTGCTTTAGATTCCCCACACCATTAAAAATCCAACTTGACACTTTTTCCAACACATAGTTTCTAACCAGGAAGCCTCGTAATGCTGAGTCCTTCAGTATAAAGAATACTCGGCCATGTCTAAACCAATTACCTTGACTCTGCAAAGGCTGTGAAGTTGGGATCCTTATCATGACTGAGCAGTTGAGAACCACAAAGACAAAATGTTAGTGTGATGCCTGTGGACTCAAGATATAGAAGCAGAAGGATACTCTGAGAATTTCCCAAGGCCCAGTCTGGGGAGGAGCATGGCCTAGGGGCTTGAGCAGTTCACACAATGCAGGTACTGTGGCTGAGTTCCACTGCACAGATACTGAGCCTCTGCCTCTGCTGAACAGCTTTGTGTAACAGACTGACCAGATCGCATGCTGAGTATTTGGTTATTTATCTGTGTTTCTCCCCTATGGGCTGGGAGCTCCTTGTTGGCAGGGCTATGTCATCACAGTGCCTAGCATAGTGCTTGGTACATAACAGATTAACCATAAATAACACAGTGAATGTTGAGCTAACCCTGGGATGCTGGTAGTGCCATGTCTTTACCTACTGACACCTTATTATTTCTAAGCACATGCAGAATAGGGAGGTAGGAGAGTAACGTTCCCTAGCCCTGCCCTGCATATCTGAATTTTCCAACAAGGATGCCTTTCCAGTTGATGAGGCAAATAGAGAAGGTGGTGGCTTCCCTCAAAATGATGTTTTCATGTGCTTGTTACCTTGATGGCAGATACTAGCCATACTGAAGATAGTGTGCCAAGAGCTTTGCAAATGTAATCCTGCTTAACAATCCTCACAAAAGCCTGTGAGCTAGGTACCATTATTCCCATTTTATAGACGAGGAAACTGAGGCTCAGAAGAGTTAAATAGCCTGCCTGGGATAAACCAGCTAGTATGTGGTGGAACCCAGGCTGGTACCCAGATCTAACTTCAATTCCAACTGGAGCCAGATTGACTGGATTCAAATCATAGTTCCCTCCTGAAATGGCTGTGTGACCTTCGGCAAATTACTTAACCTCTCTGTGCTACTCATTGTGAGGATTTATTGAAGTAATGTGTAAAAATAACATATAATAGTGCTAACATCAGTAGTAATTATTTTCATGCAAAATTTGCTTAAGTCCATTTATGCCATTTCCCCACCAAATTTTAAGTGTTGAGGACATGGAGCACAGCTCACTTAGCTATTTTCCAGATATGAGACAATGTGTCTATTGGAGCAAACTGTACAATGAAATGATAGTTTACATATTGTTAGTAATTATTTATTGCACTTGAACTCTGGAAGTGGGCCTTATTCTGTTCCAAAGACTACATTTTCAAAGTTAAACCTGGCACAGTTGTAGCCTGATTACTACCATGTAAGGCTGTTTAGAGAAACTGTTTGTAGAGAGAACTGTGAAAAACTTGGTAAGTATAATAAATATGATAAATATGTTTCTAATTCAAAATGACATATTTTTATAGCTTTGGCTGAGGGACTGACTTCTTCTCCCTGAAATGTAATGATATTTTGATTTTTCATAGTTTCTCTTTCTAAAAGGGTGTTTTTTTCTGTGTGTGAAAAATACTTATCAGCAGTAATTGTGAGTTAAAAATAGCTTGTTGGGTTGGGCGGGGGCTGGAATCAACAAGTTTGTTGGCTCAGCCTGTTCAAGTTAGAGTAAATTTTATAAAGGAGGAGTTAGTGTGTTTTCAACCTGCTAGTGTAGTCACGAGGAATGTATGTTTAATGCTACAGAAATTTGCATATGACCTTGTGCCTTGGCTGTCTGGGGTAGGGCATCCTTGAAACAGTGTGAACTATGTCTACTAGGTGTGTTTGAGCAGGAACTGCCAGCTGTGTGTTATTTCTGGGTCTCTGGCTGCCAGGAGTCCTGCCAACAAAATTAAAGTTGGTCAGACACATGTCACTGCAAATATTCTCATTACTTTAATGAGAATCATTTGCTGTTCTTCAGATGGGGGTTTGGTTCTGTTTCTGAGAGAGGGTCAAGGACATTTTGCTATAATCCTTCTTTTATAGGTCAACTTTAATGAAAATTCTTTTTTTTCCTCTTGATAAGTAGCAGAAAGGATTTGGAGACAAAACTACTAACTTTTGTATAATATAGGGAAATAAATGAAACTGCAACATTTACACCAATAGCCCAGACTTCTAGTGTCTTTTTAAAAAATCCACAGATTTTAAAATATGTGAATGTTAAATTTTGTTATATTAAAGTTTTATGTTACATTTGTAATGGATATAAAGCTTTAAGTACAGTATGAGTGCTTGAAATTGGTTAAAACTGTCTATAATTCTTCAAATAGTATCTTGAATGGTTGAGTAGCAAATCTGAGTTCTGAGATTTCTCCTATGCAAAAGTAGCTCAAACTAAAGTTTGCCTAGGCTTTGTGTCTGTGGTTCACTTACTTATCAGCACTCATGTTCACATAACTTTGTGAGGTATGTGATTTATTCCGTGAATCCAGATGAAGGTGAAGAAACTAATGACCCAGATGAAGAGACTAATGCTCGGGTATGTTAACCACTTGCTTGAAAGTCTGCTTATAAAAATCAGAACCAACTTTTAGAGGTTACCTAGTCCACTTCCAAAGGAAAGAAACTCACTCAGGAACACAGAACTAGTTAGTAGCAGTCCTGGGAACTGAGAAACATGATACCAAGCCAATAGGGTTAGAATATTCCATTAACCTTTTCGTACTGACCACTGTCCCTGAGAAAAGTAAAATTTGAAATAAAATTCAAATCTTTGCTTTGCACATTCCAATGATTGCATTTTATCAAGAGTTTCATCAGTGAGTTTGGTCCAAAGAATAGAAGAAAAATGGTCACAGGTATTTGAACCCTTAAAGAGACTCCTCTTCAAAGTTAGGCTCCTGAAGAAACAGCACATTTGAGAAATCAAGTGCCTTGTAAGTCATTACTTGAGCATCAGATTGAATGCAGATGTACAGCTTGTTATATTTTGACAAATTGTAATCACTGCAGGTTTGGACTTGTCAACCCTAGTGATTGGAGAGAGGGTTTATGAATTATAGACAGTGTGTTTCCTCATATGAGTCAGCTATTGATTTGTCAAGTCCTGGAGAAGTCACTTAACCTGTTTGGTGTTCAGTTTTCACATTTGTGTACACATGCATGGAACAGACTTGGTTATACAATTCTATGACATCATTGGTTGAAGGGTGATCAATAACAATCATTATAAATTTTCATTGGGAAATAGGAAAACAATTCTCTGCTGTGCTTTTTCTTGGGTCAGTTGTCTATCTCTGTCTGTCTTAGCCATGGTTTTCCCAGAGTCTATAAGTGAATTTTCTTCTCTGATGTGTGCCCGATGCCTGGTGCCTAGGAGGTCTCTGTGTATGTACAATTGAATTTCTAAGTCATAGCTTAGAACTGTGGTCTCTGAACTGAAAACCATTTTACTGTTTGCCTCAGGTGATTCGATGAACCCATGATTTCTTTTAAACAACAGTACATTCATTTCAGGAAGAAGAAGGTAATTTTAAAAGAAGTACAGAATGTTCATCTTTCCCATTTTGATTACTGCCTGAGAAATTCAGTCCCTTAAGAGACATAATATTTTCAACCAAGATTTACTGTTGATAGTAATTTAAGAAATAATTTAGTCTTTTAAACATCTGCTTTGCTAAAAATGGTATTCCATAAAAGCTTTTGCTAAATGTCTTCAAATGGTGTGTTTATTAAAGAGATGGTACGTAAATTAGAATGTTTCTTCTATCAACCAAGTAAAAGGAGTGGTTATCTTTCTTCTGTTTTTTGATCATCTTACAGGCTGTAGAATTTATGATAGAATGTCATTCATTCATTGTCTCAGCAAGGATACATCACACCTTTGCTATGTTCCTGGTCCTTTTCTATCTAAAGCAGCTTAGAGAACACACAGATGACCATTTACTCTCAGAGGGTGTATAGGCCATAGGGAAAGAGAGACGCATAAAAATACACTCCTAAAACTGTGTGATATGTGCAGTGATTGTGGAAGTCGTTGGGACATCCACAGGGAGGGATAAATCACTGAAGCCAACCTGGGACAGTCAGGCGAGGCTTCCTGGAGTTGCTCCTGGGGTGAGTCTTAAAAGATGAGTAAGAACCGATGTGGGAATTCCCTAGTGGCTCAGTGGTAAAGAATCCGCCTGCCAGTGCAGGAGATGCAGGTTTGATCCCTGGGTTGGGAAGATCCCCTGCAGAAGGGAATGGCAACCCACTCCAGTATTCTTGCCTGGGAATTCCCATGGACAGGAGCCTGCTGGGCTATAGTCCTTGGGGTCACCAAAGAGTTGGACATGACTTAGCAACTAAACAACAACAAAGAGCTGATGAAGCAAAAGGAGATAAAGATGGGAGCGGGGTGGCTGCATAGGTAGGGGAGACAGACCAATGACAAGAGGAGGGGAATGGCACTGGGTGCAGCAGAGTTCAGACTGTGAAGCAGGGAGTGAGGAGAGCTGGGGATGGAGAGCTTGGGGTGGGGGTGGAGGGGCATGGCAGAGAGCTCAGTGAGGATTGTTGGAAAGCCTGGGCTTATTGCTCTAAGTGGTGGGAGCCAGGGAAGAGCTGTCAGCAGGGGACTCTCATGGTTGATGGTGCTGTAGGTACGTACCTCTTGGGTGTCAGAGGGATTGATGGAGAAGCTTGTGGACAGGAGACAGGGGACAAGATAGGAGGATGTCTCCAGACAGCAGCTGATGGGCATCAGAGCCAGGAGAGAGGCAGCTGGGGCGATGAGGAGGCGATGGACTTGAGATGTGTGTAGGAGGTAAACGCTGCAGGATTTGGCAATCGATTAGATGCAAAGGATGAAGACGGAAGTGCTGAGGAGGGCTTTCAAGATTCTAGCCTAGGTGAAAGGAAAAGTGAATGCTTGGATGGGAGGCTGAAGACTAGAGTCTCATTGTTTGAATGAGGCCTCACTTTCACTGGTTTAAAGTCGAGAACAGAACAAACTCTGTGTTTTCTTTGTCTGGGGGTGGGTAGGGGAGATTGCCTGTGTTGCTGGAAGGACCTTTTCCTACTTGCCCAGACCTGCCCAGAAGGAGGCAGGAACTCTCTTTGAAACAGCATCCAGAGGGGCTCTTCTCTTTTGCCCTCCCCTATCTATCTGGTCCATATGAGATGGCTCTTCTCTGCCAGTGGTTGCAGCACACAGCCTTGAACCCATAAAATGAAAAGCTCCCTTTTCACAGGCTGTGAAAAATGTTACAAATATATATAGCGCTATTTCTCACTACAAATAAGTTTTAACAAACTTTCTTTTAAACAAATAAGCCAAGAATTATAAAATGCCTAAAACCAAGTGAATGCATGTGTGTTGAAAATTTGTTGTGTGTATGTGTTTACCATCTGGTTAGTAGCACCCTACTGCTAGCATCCTGATTTAGGGGGGATACCCCACTGTGTCTTGGTGGGAGGTAGTGCTTATTTCCAAATATAGGACCTGAGGGGACCAGATTTTCTTGCTCCCTGCTGTGGTCGGGCCAGGGGCAGACATGTGACTTAGACTTGACTGATTACAAACACTCCCAGGAGAACGATGAAAGGAAGTTGGTGGCTTCTTGTTGGAAGACATTCCTGGCCAGCATCACTGGAGGGGTGCTGCAGCAGCTTTGCCGTAGTCCTTGGGCTCTCTCGGTTCCCACCTATTTTTCACACCTGTTTCTTCTGTCTCTTGCTGATGCTATGGACCCTGATAGTCTTCCAATAAAATCTTCGTGCTCAAGAGAAATCAACAGGGTTGATTTCTGTTGCTTGCAAACAACAATCTTGACAGTATGGAACTCCCATGTAGGAAAGGTATTCAAACACTGGGTCTCACACACACACGCACACACCCTCCCCCCACCCTGCACTCCTTTAAGCCCTGTAGTCTCATGTGCTTACGTGTAAACTGGGGCCAAGGGTTGAGTTAGACCAGAGAATGATTTGTAAGTATTAGGGCTTACCAAAAGAAATCATCTGCTGAGAAAACTGGACTCAGGCCCAGACAGGGGATTTTGGTTTGCACAAAACTGGCAGATTTAGAAACATTGAGACAGAGAAGAATGCTGAGCTTGCCGTGTATGAAAGAAAAAGATGAAGAATTGAAAAGCCGAAAGCTGTAGGTTTTTCTTGTAAATCCATGCCATGTGCATCATCAGGGCAGCAAGACCAAGGCAGAGAACATTCAGTGGGTGATATAAGTTTCCTTAAGGTATACATTTTGTTATAAACAACTTCTAAAATTGATGTTTCAGGTAGGGGATTTAGCTTGAAGACAGAAGAGAGGGAGGTGTGTGCCTGACTTTTAATCTACATTAGTTTATTTAATTCACCCCGAAAATTGCAAAGTAGCTGTACTATCCTGATTTTATTCACCAAGAAACTGTACAGTTAGACTTGCACAGCTTATAAGAGGCTGAGTTGGGATCTGAATCTGGGTCTTTGACCCCAAAACTTATGCTCTTCCTATGAAACCAGTCTGCCTTCTGAAGTTTACGTGAAACCAACAGGGAGAATAAAACAGAGAGTAGGATACTAGACCTCAGGAAGAAAATTCTTCCCTGTAAAGGAGAGTTGAGACCGTAGCTGACTGGTTTGTAACACAGCTGCCACGTGGACTTGGGGAGGGGGCCTCAATTGTCTTGGTGTCCCATACCATCTCATCCCTAAATAACCAAGAAACTCACTTTACAGCAGAGGAAATATAGCACTGGCCTCTTGTTGACAAAATTAGCTGATATGACTGTGTGGCCCATCACTCAGAAGCTTGATAGAATGATAGAATGACCTAAAGACTGCTGGGAAATAATGTCCTTTGAGTCTCCTGTCCTAAGAAATAGAGTAAATATAGTGTTCCGCCAGATTCAGAATACAAGGTCTTGGAACCCAGGGGGAGGTGGTGGTACCTTCATCTTGTTTTTAGATTATTACACCTAACAACACACTTAGAGTGTTTTGGGGCTTTCCATCCCTGAGATCTTGGGTTGGTGGGTTTGGAGGTCCTGGTTTTACCAGGGACCACAGACATAGTTCCATTAGAGCTGAAGCTGAAAGTGTGCCTGGCCATCTGAGGCTCCTCACTGACTTCCCAGGTGGTGCTTGTGGTAAAGAATTTGCCTGCCAAAGCAGGAGAGGTGGGTTTGATTCCTGGGTTGGGAAGATCCCCTGGAGGAGGGCATTCCAACCCTCTCCAGTATTCTTGCCTAGAGAGTTCCATGGACAGGGGAGCCCGGCGGGCTAGCCCAGCGGGATATAGCGCATGTGGTCACAAGAGTCAGACATGACTTAACGAATAAACCATGGTCGCAAGAGTCAGACATGACTTAACGACTAAACCATCACCACCATGCCACTGGACCAACAAGCAGTCGGAAGGCTACTGTGTTGGCTAAAGAGATTGATTGATCCTCATTATCAAGAAAAATTAGGTTACTGCCACCCAACAAAGCCAAGAAAAAAACCACATCCAGAGCCCAGAAGACTCATTGGGTCACTTCTTAGTGCTCTCACATACAGTAATAATGGTTAGTGAAAAACCATGACAACCCAGTAAATATTGGGTCACTAAGGGCTCCAAACCTATGGAAATAAAAGGTTGACTCATCTGTCAAGTAAACAATACTCCAGTCCTCTGCAGTGCTGAGAGTGGGGAGAAGGTGGATTGGGTGGAAAAAGGAAGTTTGGTTGTTGATTTCGGTTCCTTGATCAGCAGCTGAGGAGTGGATGGTAGTTGCTGTAGGTGTCTTATCTAATCAAGCACAGTTTCCTTTTTCTGCTTGTCTTTCTGCTACCTCTAGTAAAGGGTGTGTTACAAGTTAGGTTCCAGGTGAGAATGTGACCATTCTGAGATCTTTTTTCCATGACAAGGCAGTTTGTGAGACTTGCTGTCTCAATAATGTTGGGGATGAGAGTTTCTTCATCTGAGTGAAGGACAAGATGGATGCTGAGTGGATGCAACACGGTGGCCCAGGCTGGTGACTCTCAGCCTCTCTCCCTTTCTCTTCCCCACAATCATTTTCTAGACCTTCTCTAGACCTAGGGGCTTCCCAGCTGGCGCTAGTGGTAAAGAACCCACATGCAAATGCGGGAGACATAAGAGACCCGGGTTCGATCCCTGGGTCAGGAAGATCCCCTGGAGGAGGACATGGCAACCCACTCCAATACTTTTGCCTGGAGAATCCCATGGACAGAGGAGCCTGGCGGGCTGCAGTTCATAGGATTGTGAAGAGCTGGACACGACTTGGGTGACTTAGAATGCATGTACACACTTTAGACTTAGGGCTGAGCCCAACAGACCACCTCATCTGGGCTCTCTTGCCCTCTGGTTTTCATTTGGGTTTGGTTAATGGGAGTTACGGGCAAAAAAATTAGAGGGTGGGAGGAGAGAGGTCAGAATAGTTCTTTCTCTTTGCTTCAGCACCTTTGGCCCAAGTCTTCTATGACTTTGGTTCCTGCCAGGCAGCTCCTCTGCCCTAATTTCAATTCTCATTGGATTCTGCAGAATTGCTTTTCTCCCCTTGCCCTGAAGACCCAGAGGTAACAACAGCTTCCTGCTGTCCTTGTCTCTTGAAAGCTCTCTTAACTCTATCCGCACCTCCGTAACTTATGCCTTCATTAAAACCGCTTATGTTAAACCATTGGAGCAGAGTTTTGTTACCTGCTGGGCCCATGTGTGATACAAATTGGGAGCTGATTTCATTTCATTGAAGCAGAATGTTTTCATTTTATTGAAGCAGTCTTCGTTTTCCCAGTAGTATTTCTTGAACAAGAGTTTCTACAATATTTAAATCAATTTGATCTACAAGTGTTTGATTTACATGCAGCCATGCCAGGAATCATACAAAATAAGAGGAGGAGGAGGGCTATTTTAAAAGTCTCTTTTACCTAAGAAAGTTAGGCAGACATATTTTCTTTCTTTTAAGTTTTATTTTTTTAAATTGAAGTATAGTTGATTTACAGTGTTTGCCAGTCTCCACTATTCAGCAGTGATTCAGTTATACACACATAGACATTCATTTTTAAAATATTCTTTTCCATTATGGTTTATTGGAGGATACTGAATATGGTTCCTTGTGCTAGGCAGTATTCCTTGTTGCTTATTCATTCTATTATAAATATAATAGTTAACATCGACTAATCCCAAACTTCCAACCTTCCCTCCCCTCCTCCCATCCCCTTGGCAACCACGAGTCTGTTCACTACATAGATGTACGTATTTTCTTCCTAATGTTTTTTATGGTGAGTTACATCATTTCTGTGTCATAAACGAGAAAGTTGATTTCTATAGACTTGTGGTAGAATTTAGCTGTTACTCTACTCTTTTTGATTTGCTGTCATCAAGTTATAATCCTACGGGATATGCAGTAACCAAACATTCATTTATTCCTTCTCCAAGGTTTTATGTGGTACTTACTGAATGCCCCTTAAAGTCCTGACATTGATGAAAAAAGATGAATGAGGGATTGTCCTCAATCACCAGCACAGTTGGGCACAGTGAGAGAGCCATGGGCAAGTTCAATCAAGTCTTTACTTTTGAGTGTCCTTATTGGTGAAAGTGATACTAACATTTATTCATTTAAAAATTATTTGTTGCTATGTGCCAATGCTAGGCACTGGAAGAATAAGACTGAAAAAATGCCCAGAAAAGAAACAAATGCTCCAAAGCATACAAAACAAAAGCAAAAGCAAGGTGAAATTAAAAAACCCCGAAGCCAAACAAAAACCCCCCAAACATATACTCAGATGATCTCTGCAGTAATAACACTTGTAGTCTAGGACCCATGTGGAGTTCTTGTGAAAGTTAAAGGAGACGTTTGTGGTGCACCAAGCACATAGTCGATGCTTAATAAATGTTTGAGATTATGATCATCATTTGGGGAGACAGATCCATTGTAATAAAATGTCATATATGGTACATGTGTGCAAAATAGTCGTGGGGCACAGTTGGAGGAAGGAACGTATTCTTTTATGGGGAAATCATGGATGGTTCCATAAAAGAGGTAACATTCGAAGGGCAAACCTCACTTCACTGGACAAAGTAAAGTCAGTCATATCCTGATTCTTTGCAACCCCATGGACTGTGGCCCACCAGGCTCCTCTGTCCATGGGATTCTCCAGGTAAGAATACTGGAGTGGGTTGCCATTTCCTCCTCCAGGGGGATCTTGGCAACTCAGGGATCGAACTTGCGGCTCCTGCATGGCAGGCAGATTCTTTACCACTGAGCCACCAGGGAGGTGAAGCCCTTTATTCCTTGAGCAAGTCTTATTCTATTGTGGAAACGTTTTAATCTAGTTCACTGACCCCCTGTCAGCAGCTGGTTTCCAGTCCTCTGCTCTGACCATGTCATGGTAATTAACCTGGATACACACCTTTTCCCCACTTACCAAAATATTTGTTGGTTAGGTTCCTGGGATGATAATTTCCAAATCAAAGAGTGTAGGAATTTTAAATTTGACAGGGATTGTCCAACTGCCATCCAGAGAGGCTTGATCAGTGTGCACCCATCAGTAACGTGCCAGGGTGTGGGGCCATTATTAAGTGAAATAAGTGTCAGCGGAACACGGGCATGCAATACCATGACAGTCGATCTGACGATACCCAGACGGCTACTCGGGAACTGAGGGATGGGATATGCTGGATAAAGGAATGATTCACCTCCCAGGCGGAATGGAGCAGGATGGTGCAAGATTTCATAGTTGGCCTTTTTACCTGCAGTTCTACCCGCCCAGTTCAAACCTGCGTTGTTCAAGAGTCAACTGTATTACGACCCGTGATTTGTTACCTCCACCTGTAACATTCTCCCTCAGGTATGGATTTTATCTCACTAGCTGCTACTCATTCTTTAGGTCTTAACTGTGTCTAGGGAGGTTTATCTGGCACCAAAAGAACAGACTTGGTTTCTGTAGTGATCATGGTGAAGCAGGACAGATGGTCAAGCATACCATCCCATCCCCACCTCTTTCAGTAACAGTTACTGCTTTCCTTTGGGGGAAGACGTCCCCTTTTATGTGGGTTCTGGTGGGGCTGATTAACAGAGCCCACCTCCCACCACAGGAGTTGCCAGGTAACCAGGTTGAGCCAGTCATAGTCCTTACTGATACCCCCCCCCCACCCCCAGTGACTAGCCTATCCATGGTCATGTGACCTAAGCAGAGTCCATCAAGGTCTTTCAAGAACTGATTTCAAGAAACCTGGAGAGAGCGAGGGCATTTGTTTCTGATGGGGCTGCTAAGCTAGAAGCCTGTGCATCTAGGAATACTAGAGGCTTACCTTTCTCAACGGTTGAGAAAAACTATCTGCATTTGGAGAGAAAAGGATAGGGGACAAAGGGAAGACAGAGATGAGGAGCAGAATAAGAGTGAGAGCCTTCTTTAGAGATTAGTTCACCTACTCTAAAATTCACCCTTTTGAACTATACAATTCAGTAGTTCTTAGTAGAGTCACAGATTTGTGCAACCATCACCACTGATAATCTGTATAATTCTGGAACATTTTTATCACCCCAAATGAGAACTGTCACCTTTTATAATCACCCTTGATCTCCCCTCCTGGATCCCCAGCCCCTGGAGACCAACAATCTACTTTCTGCCTATTCTGGTTGTTTCATAGAAATGAAATCACACAATATGTAGTCTTTTGTAGCTTGCCTTCTTTCATTTAGGATAATGTTTTCAAAGTTTACCCATGTTTTGGTGTATATCAATACTTCAGTTCTTTCATGGCTGAATAATATTCCATTGTATGGATATGCCACATTCTGTTTCTCCATTCACGAGTTGACATACATTTGGCTTGTTTGGGCGCTTTTATAAATTATGCTTCCACGAATTTTTCATAAAATCTTCCACAACAATAATAAATTATTTCTGTTAATTTATTAGATTAACAAGAAAACTTGTTAATCTCGGTCTTTCCCATCAGACTCTTAAGTTTATGAGTGTAGGAAAGCTAGACAGTGCCTAAATCCTAGCAGGTTTTCAATAATTACATATTTGCTGAGTGAATAAATGAAAGACATAGGAGTATGATCCCTATTTTACAGATAGGCAAGCTGAAGGTCTGAGAGATTAAGTAACTTGTCCAAGTCACATAACTAGTACATCCATCAGCGTTCCTAATTATAAACAACAGAAATCAACTCTGGCTGATTTAAGAAGAAAAACAGTTTATTGGCAGACTATTGGGGAGCTCATAGAATTATAGGAAGACCCAGGCTTAGAAAATGAGATGGAACAAAGGGAGGCAGCCAAGACTAAGGCCAAAATCATGCCTGAGAAGCAGCCTAGTGAGAACACTGCTGAGACCTCCCCTGAGCAGAGCATATTCCCCGTGCACTGCAGTCACCATCACTGTCGCTGGATATCAGACACTACTTCTCTGCTGCTGGCCTCACCAGAATGCCTTTCTCTTAACCCTACTTCTTTGCACCACCAGTTTCTGATTGAAAGCTCACGGACCCAGCTGATTGAATGTGACTTAGCTGCAAGGGAAGCTGGGAAAGTGAGTATCTTTTAGGCTTCTATAGCGAAGATGGGCTCTGTCTCACCCTGGAACTCTCAGTGGGGAATTCTCTAGGACAGGAAGATTTAGAATTGGATAGAAAAAACATATTAAAAAAAATTCCAATAGGAGATGGAAAGCTAGGTCTCTCCAAATTGAATACATTGTAGTTGTTTGATAGCTTCTGACAAAATGCCCAGTTCTCTGAACCTTTTGAGTCAGTGAAAAGCTTACTGTGTTATTTCTCATCTACTCCCCACTCTCCAAATGTCAGGTGTCAAAACTTTGACAGGTCATCATGTACTCAAGAGGTCTGTTAATTTCTTATCTATTCCCTACCTTTTATTTTAAAAGCAAATCCTGCCAGAACACAGTGCCCTTTTAAATGTAAACTGAAGCGAGTGGAGTGCCTTAAGAAAAGAAAAAAAACAAAACAAAAATACCCAGAAAAACACTTGGGCTTCAGCTTCTGATCTTGCCATGTGATCGGGGAGTTCCCCTGCTGCTTTGACCTTGAGAGGAGTGGCCTGGTGGCTGTGTCTCCCATATGGCTCTTCCCTGGGGTGATGTCCCCAGGACTTTTCATGGATGAACTCCCTATGTCATTTCCTCAACATCACATCAGGGGAAGCCAGCCCCAGATCATCCATCAGGTGTTCATTAAACAGAAATGTGACAAGATCCTAGAGGCTTCAGGCTGAGTGAAGCAGGATTTGATTAGTTGTTCAGTTGCTCAGTCGTGTCTAACTCTTTGTGATCCCATGGACTGCAGTATGCCAGGCTTCCCTGTCCTTCACTATCTCCTGGAGTTTGTTCAAAGTCATGCCCATTTAGTCAGTGATGCCATCCAACCATCTCTTTCTCTGTCACACCCTTCTCCTCATGCCCTCAATCTTTCCCAGCATCAAGGTCTTTTCTGATGAGTTGGCCAAACTACTGGAACTTCAGCTTCAGCATCAGTCCTTCCAATGAATATTCAGGGTTGATTTCCTTTAGGATGGACTGGTTTGATCTCCTTGTTGTTTAAGGGACTGTCAAGAGTCTTCTCCAACACCACAGTTCAAAAGCATCAATTCTTTGGTGCTCAGCCTTCTTGGGCTTTGATTAGATCAATGTAAAAATGCACTCCCTCTCCTCTGCCCTTGGGCACACGGATAATTAAGCCACATAGTTGCTCACAACCACTGTGGAGGTGCCAACCTCCCTGTATTAAAGCCAAGAGACTTCAGCTTTGCCAGACGTAGGGGAAGTACATTCCAGAGAACAAGGCCATTTCTCTTTATCACCTTGTATATTCCAGCTGGGGGTTGGAGCAGGGAGAATTCAGAAAGAGTTTGGTTCACCCTGACCATTTTACGGAAATTAGGCTGGAAGAGGTACAGTGCTTGCTTGAGCTTACATAGCTCAGAAGTGGTAGGGCCAACACAAACTTGAGTTCTCCATCTCTAAAATGGAAGCGACAAAAATAAGAAAATATTTGGGACTCTCCTGGCCATCCAGTGGTTAGGACTCTATGTTTCCATGCCAGGGGGCCCGGGTCTGATCCCTAGGTGAGGAACTAAAATCCCACAAGCCATGCGGTGTGACAAAAAACAAATTAATTAAAAATTAAAATAAATGAAATATTTGTGAATCAGAAGTTTGCTATGGCATCAAATCAGAAAATATATGTGGAAGCAGTTTTATACAAATAGTACATAAATTTAGCACACCTTGAACAAGTGCTTAATCTCTTTGTACCTCAGTCTCATCACTTGTGAAATGGGAGTAACATCATCAGTCCCAAGTCACCCCCTGGGACACCAAGCGCTAACCACTGGGATACCAGGGAAGCCCCTGTGCCATCTTTGAGAACATGCAGCCTCAGGGTACTGTCCTGAAGGCTGGACTTGTTTTACACCCTGGCTCTGTTGGTGCCTACAGGCTGGCTGGGTGCCTACAGGCTTCCTTTTTTGGGGGACATCCATTTCCTTGATTGTAAAAACATGGGGGCAATGGGCTCTTTTTAGTTTTAGTAGGAGGTGTAGATTTGGAACTGAATTTACTCATTTCCTAGAGTAGTTAAGCTTGTGGATTCTAGAATCAGAGTCCTGGGTTCGAGGGCAGTCTTGTGTGACTGGGCAATAATTTAACCATGCTGAGCCTCAGCTTTCTATCTGTAAAATGGGGATGAAGAGGGTACTTCTTCAAGGGTTGTTGTGAGGATGGAATTAGACAGTACGTGTGCACTACTTAGCCTGGTATCTGGCACCGCGTGAGCTCCTGGTAAGTACTGGCTATTATAATATTAATGTTAGTCGCTCAGTTGTGTCTGACTCTTTGCAGACCTGTGGACTGGGGCCTGCCGGGCTGCTCTGTCCATGGGATTTCCCAGGCAAGAATACTGTAGTGGGTTGCTATTTCCTTCTCCAGATAGTATGAGTAGGAATAATATAATATTAGTAATCACAGCTACTGGAATGGGATTTCCTTTCTGATGTGGCCCATTTAAAAAGTCTTTACTGAATTTGATACAATATTATTTGTTTTACATTTTGTTTTTTTGGCCATGAGTCAGGGATCCCTGACCTGGGATCAAACCTTCACCACCTGCATTGCAAGGCTAAGTCTTAACCACTGGACTGGCAGGGAAGTGCCATGGAAGGGGGTTGTTTCTAAAGCTAACTCTCTAGTATTAGATTCTTTCCTCCACATTCTTAGTCTTTTCCTTTGAAGTCAAGTTCAAAGTTTTGGTTAACCAAGAGTACCAGTTGATTGAATACTGGTTAATCGAGTTGGCTTCCCTCTCGTTTGGTGGTTTATGCCTATTTATGGATAGAATTTGTAAGGAGCTTGCTGGGCATCACGAGGTGCTTGTCTCAAGCACATTTGTTCTGAGAGAAGGAAATAGGTGTAGGTTCCCACGCAGGGAGAACCACCCTGAAACCATGAAGGCAAGCGGCCTCTGAGAGATTCAGGTTAGACAATCTCTTACCAGAAGTAGAAACAACTTCTTCTGAAAAAGAAAAAATATATCTAATATCATGTTTTGTCTGAGTGCCACAATGAATACATTTTTCTTGGAGATAAATAAAAAAGCAGCAACTGCCCTGTCCACACAAAAGTAATAAATGGCAATAAAATCTCCTTTGAACAGCCACTTCCTAGAAACCTGGACCCAAAAATGTGGGCTCAAAGTCAAGGGGTAGATAGATATTAGATGCACTGCATAAAAACACAAAGAACGTGGAGAACTGGTTATAGATTTATGACATGTTTATGAAGTTGAATATTTGCTTTTTAAAAGTCTCCTTCCCATGGCTTTGCAGAGAGAGAGGAGGCTCTGGGGAGCGTTTCCACTCAGCCTCCGGGAGAGCGATTTGGGGAAGAGGTAGGGGGAGACAGAGGGGCTGTTTATCTGTTGATGGAAGAGCAAGTGAGCAAGTGAAATTTCTCGAGGCTCCACCCCTTTGCACAGGAAGTCGATTCAAGGGTCTTGGTTTTACTCAGCATCTAGACAAGTGGTCCTTCTGGAAGGGAGGTCCTGTGGGGGTTCTGCCTCCAGCCAGCTCTTGGGCTCCAGGCCATGGCGTCCTTGGCACGGTGGCAGTGGAGCTGTTTGTCTTCCGTGGCACTCACTTCTCGCACAGTTTCTGGTCCACTCTGTAACCTCTCTGTCCCTTGCACCTTGCTGTCTGGTGACTTCCGTCCCACTGGCCATCTGGCCACTTTCAGCCCCCTCTCCTGGGCCTTCTTTCAGTGGGTTCTCTGTTCTCACCATCCTCCCATTCATCAAGCCCATCACTCTGCTCCAGATCAACCAATTATAGTACCTAACTACTAATAAAACCAGGCACTTTCTTTGCACTCGCTGTGAGGCACTTTACAAATATCTCAAATCCCTACACAATCCCAGAGAGATAGGTATTCTGAGCTCCATTTTTCATGTGGGCAA